>NC_054374.1:83450961-84123461 GCF_017654675.1 Xenopus laevis
GCCTGCCACTCATCCTGTGTATACATACTCATGTTTGATTTATTTATAAAGTCTCTTTTTTCTGCTACCTTCAAGTAAAAGATAAACAGTACAATGTGGAGAAATGCAGAAATACTGTCTACTAAGCTATATAGGCACAAACACACACTTTTAAACTACCCCTGGCAATTTTTTTGGATAAATTCTGATCAACTCACCACAAAACTCAAGTGGCTTAATTGAAATATTGGCTTCTTCCACAATAAGAAAAGTAGCACATTAAACTTAGAATTAGAAGCTACTCTAGCTGATAAAATCTTCAAAGAAAATAAGGGCATTTCGTTTTATTTTGACGGATTTTTTCCAAAATTCCATGCTGCAATTTTTTTGTTATATATTGGCAAATGTAAAGGTGAATGTATTCTCCTAAAAAGAAATGTTAGTATATCTTAAACCTCCTTTAATTTTTAGTGATAGAATATATTTGTGTTTGAAGTACATTGAAAGATTCCACTTGTTTAACATAAGTTAATAAAACATAAATGCCCAGTTTTTATATTTCTTTCTCTCTGGTTTTCTTGCAGAATACAGGGATATAATAAATAATAGTAATTTTACCTGTTAGCAGACTGCGTGTGTCTGGTTGCTTTAAATGTTCAAGCACCAATGCAGTCATCGATCAGCATGAGTAGCTGGCTCATACTGTTCCCAGCGAGTCATTTCACTGAATTTTTCTCCCAAGAAATACAAGAATGTTATTACCATCCCTCCAGAATGATTCAATTGTTTTCCCATAACTGCATTCATAGTAAATATTGCTCATTTCTACCATCATGTGTGACAAATGCATTTTCACTTTTATAACCACGATACCTAGTCTGTACCTTATAATTATGCCTATCAAGGCAGGCACAGGTTAGATTTTTCTTTCCTCTTTCTTTTTCCTTTTTCTGTGATTATTATTTTTTTTAATCCTTATAATGCTAATGGGTAACACTAATTTTATATTCAAGGAAAAAAATCTTGCGGAAATAATAGTTATGGAAACTTTATTTTTGCTAACCTTGCATTTATTTAATATGTAACCTTGCATTGTGTTGAAGAATGCAAAAACACCTTATATAGCATGTGCAGTCATTTTTACAGACTTGTAATCGGTTACAAAATTTGTTCTGTTGCACTATTGTGAAAGGACTTTGACACAATAATCCTATAAGGAATTTTTGTATATACAACAATTTTTTTCATCCCCCCCCCCCACAACACTCCTTACGGTTAAATTTTATTGTCATTTTGTGTGTGTTAGAAATCTGTTAGGCAGTGAAGTGACAGTAAAATAACCCATTAAATGCACAGACATTCACCTGTTAAAGGGGAACTATTGTGAATAATATTGGCTTCAGCATACTGAAATAAGAAACTTTCTAAATACAATCAATTAAATATTCTGTGCCTTTTTTTTTAAATAATCACGTTTATCTTCACTATTCCTGTCTCAGCATCTGTTTCTCCTCATTTTCTCTTCAGACAGGAGCTGGGTGTCAGATAATCATTGACAGTTACATCCAATATATTTTATAGGTGGGCTCCTTTTGCCTAGAAGATGTATTAGAGAAAATCACCAGAAATCCTCTCTCTACATGCAGGATATGTGCAAAAGGCAGTTATTTTGTTAGATTTTATTTGTACTGGAATCAGTTATTTGAGTGAGCTCTAATACATCTGCTAGGAAAGGAAGCCCCCTATATGATATTATGGATCATTCATCTGACACCCAATTGCTGCATGAAGAGAGAATGAAGAGAAACAGATGCTGAGAGAGGAATAGTGAAGATAAACTTGATTATTTTCAGAAACAATGCAGAATTTATAATTGATTGTATTTAATAAGTTTCTTACTTCAGCATGATTAAACTGATATTAAATATTAATTTTTGAGATATTTCACATTTAAAAGCTTTTTTTTTTTTTTTTTTTTTTTGATTAAAGGATCACTATAACTTACTGGATCACTGATGCTCCTCTTATTGCTTATTTTTAATTCTAATCATATATTTTTTAATTGCATTGTCCCAGCAGTATTGAATGCTCTCTAGTCTTAGTGGTATATCATATTATGAGCTTATTTATTCATTAAAAAAGCCATTTAACTGCGGAATGCATCCCAAGAATGATTTCAGACACGTATAGTGCCTGATCCTTACTGCTTACCTATGTATCTCAAGTCCTGCTTACTTAGAAAGATAGATTTTTGTTCTGTTCATTATGCGTTTGTGTGCCCTGCAGTGACAGTAGTTCTGACGTGCTACTTGTACTGTTAGTGTAGGGTATGTGCCTCTCTGCCGTACTTTCTGAAGTGCACCATATACACTGTGGGTTAAATCCATTGACATGCTGTTGAATCCACATTGAAGGACAGTGAGTGAAACTGCCTGCGTGTGATTGTATGAAACTGCCAGCAGAATTGCTTACTAATGTAAGTCGCCATTTAACAGTTGAATGTAGTGTGATTGTGAGCAAGGTCCACACAGCACTTGACTTCCTTTGTTCTTGACGTTAATCACTGACTTCTGGCCAGCTAGGGAGGTACAGGCACACAGAGTTAGCCCATTCTGTTGCAATACCATGACGCATAGGTGAAAAGCCTAACCCTTACAGTTCTAACGGAGATCACATCGCTTTGCTGAGCATTGTAGTGCTGCTCTGGCTGGCAAGGAAGGGGTTAAGCCAGAGCCTTAAGAAAAGCGACGCCTTCCAAGTCACAAAGGGGGAGAGACAAGGGAAGGGTGGGCAGTTTCTGTTTCAAGTAAGGATGACACAAGCACCACTCATTTCCTTATTAATCGGTTCAAACCAGTTCTTACAGGAACCGCTGGTGATAAATGTGGGAGTTCTCAGAAGTCATTCATTTCATTTTGTGCAAAGCTTCAGTGCACAGCTAAGAGCCTCCCTTATTAGGCAGGAGACACACACTCACATTTCATTGATTCTTTCCTTTGCTGCCTCTGGGCATGCTTTAACCATCAGAATCATGCTTTATTTTCTAATTCTACGGAGGGTAAGTAACAAATATACATATTAACCACTTTGTCCCGGTGTTTGTTTTTCTGCTTCTTTCTCCTTTCCATCCAAAAAACTGCCTGCACTCGGGATGCACATGGATTCAGGGTTATTCCAAGCATCGGTCCGTCCCTACAGAAACCCTTTCAGGAATATCTGGAAGCTCAGAGGAAAAAACTGCATCATAAAGGAGACAGCGGAGCACCCCAGGTAAGGAAAAGTCTTTTCCCTGAACTTTCCTGCAGGATGTACCTAGTACTTGTTGTGACAGATTCACTTTGATCTCTGTGAAACATTACCTTCCCTTCAGTCATTTCATTTTTTTTTTATTTTTTCCATCAAAAGCTCATATTCTTTGAGGTTTAAAAGCAAAGTTTCAGTAAATGTCTCTTTTAATACAGCCAAGGCATGTATTGCCACTTGCAATGCTTCTTTACATTTTTGTTTTAGAATTAAATGGAAATAATACATTTTAAATAAACATCCTTACATGAGACCATGCATCATAACATGTGCTTGCTGTCACTGAGCTTTATAGCACTTTTTAGCAAATGGAATATCTTTGTAGTATAGACTCAGCAGGATAAACAGCAGCTCCGCCTTAACAGGCTTTTGTGAGCTTATGCTCATCTTACCATCAAGTACAATGTTATATTTTCTGTTGATGCTACAAGATGAGTATGGCCATGCTGTATGTCTCAGGTTTTTATCTGGGAAACAATAGCTGACATTTTCTTTGTCTTAAAAGGGAACATTTATACTTTTAATACATGAATTATGTATAATTATTCAAAATATTTAAACACTCAGGAGCAGGCGAAAGCCATTTATCCTGTTATTTATTTTCTAAACACTTCCAGGGTAACTTTCCAAAACCTGATAGAAACTGCCATCTCAAATGCCTAGTAGATATGTCAGTATTGTAAAATCGGTAATTATTTTTTTTATAAATATTAGATTATCAGTGGTTCTTAAAGGGCATTTGAAATCCACACATATATTAAAGATTACAGCTATAAACAACACTGTAATACGTGAGCTGTTTGGCAGAAACATATTTGCTTGCACTTTTAATTGCATCCTCACCCCTTATGTCAGGGATGGCCAGAAAAATGGCCCTACAGCTGTGGCTGAACCATAGCTAATGGTGGTGATGGGCACTGATAATTTAAAAGTAGCTGATGGGCCAGGTTTTTTTACCTCTCTGTCTGAAGATATCACAACAGACTATAGAATGCATTATGATGCTTATTGTAGCACCTGCATTATAGTAACATAGCCCCATAAAAGCAAATAGACCATTGGTATTGGTCAAAGTAATGGCTCCCAATCAATAGCTCCAGCCAATCCCTTTCATAGCAGGTCCAGTAGTTTGTGTTCAGTGAGAGCAATCCTATTTAATAAAAGATACTTTTATTATATGTAGGAAAGAAGGCTGAATAAAATCTAAAGTCTAAAAGTGTGAAGCTATGAAAATACAAAGCTGTTCTTGCACAATAGGTGTCCACTCCCAGCATATGAAGCAGCAGAAAAAGCAAATAGTAATTTAAGTTGAGTTGCTATCTGAAATGTGCTGCCGCCCCCCACAGACTAATCCAGACATAAACTGTTAAACAACACAATTTGCAAACGGAACAGGAAAAATAACTAGACAATTGCGCATGTGCCCCCCCCCCACCCCATCAAGTATTATAGAAGCTAAGGTTACTGGGCGTCATGCTCTTAATGCTTGTTATTCCATGAAGAGTTTGTGCCTTTATGTTTACTTTCCCTAATCAAACAATGACTTGAAAATCTGTCCACAAGGTGGAAAATTACATGGCCGTAACAGTTCTGTGGCATGTACTCTAATAACCTCACCATCTTCTATTGTACTTTTGTTTCTGCAGAGTGAAAACTGGCTATCGTGGGCGTTTGAGAAGCTGGTGATCATTATGGTTTTCTATTTCATTCTGTCCATCATCAACTCCATGGCACAGAGCTATGCCAAACGGGTCCAGCAGAGAAATTTATCTGTAGAGAAGACTAAGTAAAGGGATTTACACCCAGGGAATTGGGAAGGAAGGGAGGGAGGAGGGTGGTGAATGGGGATAAAAGATTATGCTTCTATATGGAACTTCAACTGACATGATTAACTGTTAAATACAAAATAACGAACCTGGAGCGTGTTTAAAAGAGAACATTACTTGTTTCAAGTTGTTTTCTATTTTTTTCCACAATATAAAAAAAAACACATTTATTTTGTGAGATCAGAGAAATCTAGGTGGATTCACAAGCTTTTTTTTCCCCCTTATGGCATGTTCCTGTTTTTTTTCCCAACAGTTCAAATTCTCTCCTAAAGCTGTGTGTGGCAGAAAGGTTTGCAAACTATTTTTGCACACAGGGGCAAACACATTTGATAATATAATGATGAAGTGGGACATTGGTCTCTAGCCCCCTTCAGATTTTAAAGAAACAGGTGCTGAAAAATGAACTTAAATGTACTATACCATTGCAGATATTTGTCTTATTGGAACTGGATGTGCTTCTTTCATATCTGTAACTTTATTCTGGAGGGCTACATTGGTGGATTGCTGTGCAGTCTGTTGTACCTCCATCCAGATCTCTTAATACGTTTATAATGTTTGTGGAACTTCAGAAACAAAGACTAATTACTTTTCCCAGTGTCTGAAGTATCCGTTTCTGGCCTGTCTATACGCGGATATAACTAGAGGCTTTCACTGCATTTACATATGTTCTGGGTGATTCTGACGCAAGGCGAACACCCTGCAGGTATATTTGTATGTGAAGAGTCAGCAGGAGTTGTAGTCACCCTATGTGAAATACAGCAGATTTGGCAAGCACTGGTGCATATTGGGTTATTCTCAGTTACGTTCTTTCTTGTAAGGAGATGCCAGCAGTGGAAGGGAATAGTAATCAGTGCTGTCACTTCTTATCAGTGAAACCATCACACAAGGTTGGTACCTGTCCAATTCTGTAAAAATTAAATTTTTTTATTCTGTACATATAGAATGGAAAGCTGAAACTGAACTTTATAAAAACCACCTTTGATCATTCCAGAACTTCTTGTGTCAGTTCTTCTTTGTACATTTACCACTCCTTTGTCGTCTGTATATTTCCATTGCATTGATCCCTTCTGCCTCCACTCCCTTCGGAGTTACGTTTGTTGCGTGCATGTTAATCCTCCCTTTTGTCTGTGATTTCTCAATCATTTTGCTTTGCAGAAGCAGGAAGTGTATGCTGAGCTCTGGCTCTGCCTTTAGTACTGACCTCATGATGCAGCTGCCTTCCTAGAAAACATATCCATGGCTGCATTTGCTGTCTTGCCAAAGCTGAGTCATTGGGAGTCTCATTAACCCATAAGAACACACTTTGTCTTTCAGATCATTTGTTCTACCCAACTGGGAATTTCCAGGTGCTGTGCCTGCACCCTGTCTGCCCAGTTTGCATTTTCACTGGTGTGAGCTATGTGTGCTGCAGGCCATACACAATTAGGAAGCCAGACACTATATTTGTATTGTGTTTAATTAAGGACCTTTTGTTTTCCCTGAAACTAGATTTGAGCCTTTTACACATTACCTAAAAACTTTCCCTTTAATCAATAATTATTGTGTCTTTACATACTGACACATGACACACACTGTACATTAGACTCCTCTAGGGGCAAAAACTGTTTCTTACCTCTCTGGTGTGTAACTTTGCTATCACACATATACAGTTATTTTTTAGTTCAGTTCAGTTGTGCTTCTGATTCTAATTGTTGGAAAAGTTTGAATTTGGATATTTAACAGCTTTCAGAATGTGACCGCCACTTTCAGCTAAGCCTGCATGTATTTAGTCCAATGAACTGAACTGAACTGTACAATGTACTAGGGCTCTGGCATGTATAAAACACAAGTATTATCTAAAGGTCCCTGCAACACAAGACTTTTTTGTGTTTATGTGTTTGTGTTTGTTGAGTCAATGGCTGTATCCTCCTTTTTTTTGAGTACAAACATGCCAAGTGAGTGAGTCAGCAACTGATGACGCAGATAGGGCCGGTTTACAATTGAATTTCAGCAGAAAAGGTACTCGGGCATTATCATAAACAAATAACATGGCATTCTCTGCACTTAAAAGGAAAGTTCACTGTAAACTTTTAGCACGCTGTAGGCAACAGTAATCTGCATTTTTTTAAATGCACTTTTTATTGTTTTACAGCTTTCAGGTTTAGAATTTAAACTGCTAATTGGGTGCTAGGGTCTGTTTATCTTAGCAGTCATACAGAGTGCAAGATGAATAGGGTAAGGATGACAAAATGAAAGTTGCAGTGAGACTTTTTTTTTTAGTCTACAGAATAAGAAGGCTAATCATTCTAAAAACATAGGCATTTCCACCAGCAGTCTTTGATTTGTAGATCATTATAATTTGGTTTTGCTTTAAACCTTGCTTTTCATTATTTTCATTATCTATATTATGTGATCTCTTGTACAACAAAGGAAAGCAAATGCAGAATACAATCATTCTGACCCTTTGCGGCAGTTTATTCTGTTTGTTGTGTGCTTTCTAATGTCCAGCTCAGCAAAAGTCTCAAAATGCTTTTGAGTAAAAGATGAACAAGCAGCAGTGCATGCTACAGTCAGATCATTCCCATCACCTGCTTTTTACCTTGCCCGTGTCGTCGTGACATCTTCATGGCTGTACCATCCTGTCGGATAGCTTATCAGACTGATGTTGACTGTTGGATGTCATGGCAACAACAGTCGGTAGGCTGTCTGACATTTTGGTGTCTTTCACGTGACCAACTGTTTACATCATTCACTTCTGTTTCTTTGGTTTGTTGCAATTATTTCAATTGTCTCTTTTTATTATCTCCAGTACAGGTTCCCAATATATTAATGTTATTAACTTAAAGAATTTACAAGATTAAAGGCATACTGTCATCAAAATAAAAACAGTTTGATGTATAAAATAGTGCACATTTTGAAGTTATTTTCTGATACACTTTCTTCATGGTTGGTTGAAAGAATATAATTAAAAAGAAATAGCAGTAAACCCCTGCTTACAGAAAGAAAGAACAGGAGGAATAGCCCCCCCCCCCAAAAAAAAAGAATTCACAATTAATAAGTAAAAGAGTAAATATCCTTGCTAGTTTGTAAGAATTCACTTTTCGGATATTATAGAGGTATAATTATTAAAATTCAATTTAATTAAAATGAAATAGCAGTAAACCCCCCTATTATAAGCAGGGGTTTACGGCTATTTCTTTTTAATTACATTTCATTTATTAATCATACCTCTATACTATCCGAAAAGTGAGTTCTTAGAAACTAGCAAGGATATTTTCTCTTTTTCTTATTAATGGGTGAAAGAATAATCTCAATAAACCTATTTAAATGTTATATCTTTACAGGAGTATATGCTGGAGAGAATTTAAATGTATCGCTCACATTTAATTTTTAGTATGAGGCCATGATATCCAGAGACAATGTCAGTTGGTCTTCATCTGGTATTATTTGGCGTTTTTTTAAAATTTAGCTTTTTCTTCAGTGCCTCCTCAGTTCGGAACTTCAGCAGCTATCTGGGTACAGTCTGAATAGAAAGATAAATAAAAAACTAATGGTAACAACTATAGCCTCACCAAACAATAGTTTTTTTTACTTCGGTGGTTCAGTGACCCTGATATAAAGACTGGAAATTGGAATAAGAACTGATTACTAACTGAAAAGTTATTAAGAATAGGAAATTATATAACATAATAAACATTAACTTAAAGATGAACTATCCCTTTAAAGGAGAACTAATCCCTAAAACTGAATGGGGCTAAACATGCACCAGCCTAAAGTTTCAGCTTCTCAATAACAACAATGATCCAGGATTCAAACTTGAAACAGGGAGTCACCATCATGGAAAATGTCTGTGACACTCACATGCTCAGTGGGCTCTGAAGCTTAGGGGTCATCACAAGTTATCAAGTAGAAAATGAGGTTGGCCTGTAATATAAGCTGATGCTACAGGACTAATGATTAAATTCTGATGCAAGTTATACTGGGTTCTGAGCTATGTAGTAATTATCTGTATTAATTACTAATCAGCCTTATATTGTGACATTTAAATTCTATGTGTACTGTTTATTGTGAGCGGGTCCCTAAGCTCAGTAAATGACAGCATCACAGAACATGTGCAGTGAATCAGTAGAAAAGAAGATGGGGAGCTACTGGGGCATCTTTAGAGGCACAGATCTTTACTGCCTTGGGCTGGTACAGAAGCCCAAAACATAATGTTCAACATTTCTAGTCTACGTCTTTAGTTAAGTTTTAGTTCTCCTTTAAGGAAAGGGTAGCAAAATTCCAGAGCTTTTCAAAATAAATAAATGTGTAATCCATGTTATATTATTTTCTTGCAAGAAAAATGCAGGATTGTTATCTAAATTTATTGGAAATTTAAAAATATATATATATTAAAATAGTTATTTAAAAAAATTATTTGATGACAATATGCCATTGAGGTCAATTTGAAACTCACAGAAATGTGTGTGGTCGCAGTTTATGTCGTTTTTTTCATCTCTTGTTTGCACCAAGTCGCTATCACAGAATTTGATTTCTATAGCTGCACAAGCACAATATATAGTCCTAAGAAATAGCCATAAACTAGTGATAAAACGAATCATTTCCTGACAAGAAAATTCTGTTCACTACTACTGATCTACTTTAGTTTTTCTACTTGTCTTTTCCACTTACTATAAAGCTTTGCAGGAGTTTCCGTGTCCAGGGGAGCAGGTTTTACCAAGCGTCCAGGGGCGATCCTGGCCCCTCTGCCGCCTGAGGCAGCAGCAGTTACTGCTGCCCCCCCTCCCCCGGAAATTCGCTCTTAAAGTACCGGGAGCAGCATTTTTGCTGCCCCTGGTACCTAGTGGGGCTCTGCCGCCTGAGGCGACAGCCTCAACTCGCCTCATTGGCGAAGCACCCCTGCAAGCGTCTTGCGTTACCGTGATACAAGATAAGATAAGCCTATTTATGTGTTTTGTACTGACACGGTCAATTCGTTTTTTAGAACAAGGTATAACTACCTTCAGCAAGTATACATCACGCAACATGGTCAATCATTAATGGCTTCACATTTCTATTGCTCAATTGATTTTTGTGTTTCTTCTCCTGAATGCCAGTGCATAGAACTATTATATACTCCCTTAGTGTTCTTATTCACTCAAACTCGTCTATATGTTTTAAAGGGAAAAGAGAACAGATGAAACCATTATTTTCTCTTCTTGCTTTTATCAAATAAATGAACAGCTGGGAAAATACATTTGTGTCTTTGGGTTTCAATTTTTTTTACATTTTATTTTAAGCATTTGATGTGGGTTGGGTGAGTAGCTCTGTGGGAACAATACTATCCGATCTTTACTTCCTTTACTGGAAACTTTAGTGTCGGCAGTTTTTTGGGATACTTTATATAGTGTCGGGCAGTTTTCATTAAAAAAATTATATTTGTTTGGGGCATATATTTCATGATGAAAAGTATCTGGACATATGCCTGTCCAACATCTAATTCTGAAACCAAGGTCATTAATATGGAGTCCATTGCCCCTTAGCTGATATAACAGCCTCTCAACAGGCTTTCCATTTAATTTCACTGTGGGTGGAATTTTCTTCCATTCAGCCACAAGAGCATTATTAAGATTGTGCACTGATGTTAGGGATTAGGCCTGACTCACAATTTGTATTTTAAACCCAATTCCAGTCACCCCAAAGGTGTTCAGTTGGGTTGAGGTCAGGTCCAGTCAAACACACAATTACATAGCTCTGTGCCTTATTAAATACCTGTGATGCTAGGGGCGAAGCTTACATTTGAAAAGGTATCCATATAGTTTTAGGGAGCTATTTACATGTCTCTGTAGCATGCATTGATTTAAGAAGAAGTTTAGAAAACCATGAAGAGCTCAGGGATAGACAGTACAAAAAGAAAAAAAAAATAATTATATGGTGTAGTATTGTTTGCACTTTATGGTGCTCCCTTTTGTGATGTCAAACCATATGAAGCAGGTGAGTTTATTTCCCCACATCTTACTGAGTTAGGTTGCCCTTTAAACCAGCAGAGGGTAGTTTGCACTGCAAAAAGTGGTGAGTGGGTACTTACAAAAGTTTAAATCAATTCTGTTCTACTGGCATGTTTGCTTCAGAAACACAACTGTAGTTTATGTAAACAAGCTGCTGTGTAGCTATGGGGGCAACCATTCAAGCTGGAAAAAATGAGAAATGGCACAGGTTGCATAACAGATACATTCTGAAGAATCCCATTGTATACAACGGAGTTTATCTGTTATCTACTGTGTCCTGTGCTTGAATGGCTGCCCCTATGGCTACACAGCAGCTTGTTTATATAAACTATAGTTGTGTTTCTAAAGCAAAGATACCAGTTTTACCAGTGCAGGGCAACACTACATTATGGGGCAGATTTATTAAGGGTTGAATTTCGAAGTAAAAAAATACTTTCGAAATTCAACCATCGAATTAAAATTCTTCAAATATCGAATTTGAACTTTTCTCATCGAATTTGGGTATTCTGCGGTCAAAGTAAAATCGATCGAACGATTAAATCCTTTTAATTGAACGATTCATACGATTTTATCGTACGATCGAACGATTTTACTTCAACTTCAAAAAGTCCCCATATGCTAACATTGCACTTCGGCAGGTTTTATTTGGCGAAGTATTGAAGTCGAAGTTTTTTTTTAAAGAGACAGTACTTCAATTATCGAATGGTTGAATATTCAAACTATTTTTAAATTCAAAGTCGTAGTAGCCTATTCGATGGTCGAAGTATTCAAAAAATTACTTTGAATTTCGAATTTTTTTACTTCGAAAATTCCCTCGAATTCACTTTGACCGATAAATCTGCCCCTATATTGTATACCACAATTGTCCAATTTTTGTCTGGTTCTTCAAAATCATTTATAGGTATAAGAGCACTTTAATGTACAGAGCAGTCACATACAACAAAGCAGCATTTCCATTTGTGAAACCCTCACTTAGATGAAAGTATGATCAATAATGCATTGAGCTCCCTTCCTGAAATATTGGAAAGGATAGGTTAGGAAAGGATTGGAGAATAGATTGGAAAGAACCATTTTTATTCAGGTTATATGTTATGAAGCTGATGCTGGGTTCCAATTCTTCCATGCCAATTTTTTGATATCCCAATTACTGAAGCAGACGATCATTCATATGATATGAATGATATGTTAAAGTTCTGATGCCATGCAAAGAAATTTGGATGCCAAAATAAATCTCTTGAAGGGCCACATCTGGCTTACTCACCTCCAGTTGTACAACCCTGGTGTACACAATGCCCAGCTTTTACGCTATGTCTTCCTACATTATAGTGGACTACAACGCTACACGCAAAAATGTATGAACTTTCCAAATCCGGTCTTTTGAAATAGTTTCTGTTGATGTCATCATTCTGAAAATAAAAATTTTGTTAAGAAGTGGAGTCATTTTGTGTTATTGAGCTTTTATGTTAATCTGGGCAGGTAGGGAATTCTTGCTAAATTACTTGTTATATATTATGGTTATATTCAGTCTTGCTCAGATTTAAGTATATACAGGTATGGGATCTGTTATCTGGAAACCCTTTATCCAGAAAGCTCCAAATTACAGAAAGGTCATCTCCCATATACTCCATTATAATAAAATGATAAAAATTTAATTATTTCCTTTTTTCTGTAATGCTAAAACAGTAGCTTGTGCTTGAGCCAAACTAAGATATAATTAATTCTTATTGGAAACAAAACCAGCCTATTGGGTTTATTTAATGTTTACATGATTTTCTAGTAGTTAAGGTATGAAGATCCAAATTATGGAAAGATCTGTTATTCCGAAAACCCCAGGTCCTGAGTATTTTAGATAGCAGATCCCATACCTGTATAACAATGCTGTATGCTGATTATCTAGCTACAAATGCTTTATATCCTGTAGAGCAGGGATCCCCAACCTTTTGAAGCCGCGAGCAACACACAGAAGTAAAAGGAGTTGGGGAGCAACACTAGCATGAAAAATGTTCTTGGGGTGCCAAATAAGGGCTGTGATTGGCCATTTGGTAGCCCCTATGTGGATTGCCAACCTAGATTGAAACTCTGTTTGGCAGTACACCTGGTTTTTATGAAACCAAAACTTACCTCCAAGCCTGGAATTCAAAAAAGGCACCTGCTTTGAGGCCACTGGGAGCAACATTTTGGGGTTGAGAGCAACATGTTGCTCACAAGCTACTGGTTGGGGACCACTGCTGTAGAGCTTGTAATCAGTCTTAATTTGCCCAAGATCACAAGAACTTTACCTAGTACTCTCCACAAACAATCAAACCCTGAGTCAGACGAAACCAGTTCAGTGAACAGTGATAAAACCACTAAACCAAACTTACCTCCGCCTGCTTTCTTATAACAAAAGGGCACTCTTACCTAAGAACAGGATTTCCCACTTCATTGCAAGACATGGAGCTTTATAAGTGAAAATTCCATTATTTAAAGCAATGGTATACACACATACATATATATATATATATATATATATATATATATATATATATATATATATATATATATATATATATATATATATATATATATATAAAAAGAGAGAGAGAAGAGAAATGAAGCCCTATTGTAAAATACAGATGTGTTCAGAATAATCAATCACTGTTTTTGGTAGAATTTATACAGCATTTCTACATGGCAAATAATTTACTAGTAGGTGTAGATTTTGTGTAATTGAATCATTAATGGAGGCTTGTTCAAAATAATAATAATTGTTTGTTCCAAATAATAGCAGTGTGGAGTACAAAATCTCAGTAAAATGGGCCGTTCTAGACATTGTTTAGAGGAACAGCGTACTTTGATTAAAAAGTTGATTGGAGAGGGAAAACATATAAGGAAGTGCAGAAAATGATAAGCTGCTCAGCTAAAATGATCTCAAATGCTTTAAAATGGCAACCAAAACCTGAAAGACATGGAAGAAAACAGAAAAATACAATTTGAATGGATAGAAGAATAGCCACATAGACTCAGCCAATGATCATCTCCAGAAGATCAAAGAAGGTGTAAAGTTACCTGTGAGTAATGTTACAATTAGAAGGCGCCTATGTGAAGCCAAGCTATCGGCAAGAAGCCCCCGTAAAGTCCCATTGTTGAAAAAAAGACTTGCTGCAGCAGTTACAATTTGCCAGAGAACACATTGACTGGCCTAAAGAGAAATGGTGCAACATTTTGTGCACTGATGAAAGCAACATTGTTCTTTTTGGGTCTAGGAGCACAGTTTGTCAGACGATCCCCAAACACCGAATTCAAGCCACAGTACACTGTGAAACATGGTGGCACAAGCATCATGATACGGGGATGTTTCTCATACTATGGTGTTGGGTCTATTTATCACATACCAGGGATCATGGATCCGTTTCAATACATCAAAATACTTGAAGAGGTCATGTTGCCTTTTGCCAAAGAGGAAATGCCCTTGAAATTGGTGTTTCAACAAGACAATGACCCCAAACACACCATTAAACAAGCAACATCTTGGTTCCAGACCAACAAGATTGACGTTATAGAGTGGCCAGCTCAATCCCCGGACCTTAATCCAATAGAAAACTTGTGGGGTGACATCAAAAATGCTGTTATTGAGGCAAAACCAAGAAATGCAGAAAAATTGTGGAATGTAACAGGTGCCAGAAGTTGGAGGACTCCATACAACACAGATGTGCAGCAGTTCTCAGAAACACTGGTTATACAACTAAATATTAGTTCAGGGATTCAAAGGAAAGCAAAATCTTGAAACATTTTTGGAGGCAGGAGGAAGCACGCAAACTGCAGTTCCTGGACATTTGTTACATGCCACAGTAGTTTATAATGCGTTGGACTATGGAAATCTAAGGGGGTTATTTATCAGCATTCATTTTTTTTTATACAATTTGAAATTTTATTGTGCTAAAAATCATTAATGTGCAAATAATGGTTTTAAAAAAAATATTAGATTTTGAAATTATGCATGAAAACCTGAAAATATAAAACTTTGGCATTTAATAGATTGCAAGGTCTTGTAGAAGTCAAGGCAAACTATCCGAGGCAAAATGTAAACTATTTATTCAGTTTGGGTTTTTTCTATTTTTTCTTTGAGCCTGTAAATTTACTGAAGATGGTGCATAAAACACAAAGTCGAGTTTTAACCACAAATGCATTCGTTTTTGTTTTTTTTTTAAATAAAGTAACATTTGTGTGTTTTTTTTTTAATTATTTGTTTATTTGATGTAGAAAAAAACAGGCAATTTGGCAAATCCAAAATTTGATAAATAGGCCTTCCAGACTTGGGATTCTATTATCTTGTGTTCTGTTCTCTTCAGTAGATCACTGCAATTACTTCGCCTGACTGGAAATGACCCGGAGACCCTAGAAATCTAGAAAGCTCTGAATTATGGGTAAGAGTTTGTTTTTTTTTTTTTGTTTTTTTTTTTAATTAGTCTTTTTTTTGATTTTTACAAATTGGTGCAGGTCTCCTTTTTGGTATGTTTGCTTCAGAAACACTACTATAGTTTATATAAACAAGCTGCTGTGTAGCCATGGGGGCAGCCATTAAAATTTGAAAAAGGAGAAAAGGCACAGGATACACAGCAGATAACAAATACACTCTGTACAATCCTGTTGTATACTACAGAGCTAATCTGTTATCTACTGTGTATACTTTGCGTCAATATTTGCCCCATGACTAACAACAGCTTTCTTTTTTGTAATAAACGATAGCATTCTTTCCAAACACTCCAGTTTTACCAGTACATAGCAAAAGTACATTATATTGTCATTTCTTTAAAACACTTTTATGTTTCATGTTCATTTAAGGAGTGGCACAGGGTACAAGACACAATGGGGTCCTTACCATCTCTAATACAGTGTCTAAAGGCAGTGATGCAAATTTCAGCCTGAAAATACACACAAGCATATTTGGGCTAGAATTTGCCCCTGGTGCTCACTCAAAATGTTCTACAGGTTTGTGATCAAGCCAGATTTACTTTTCTGCAGTCTCTGAACAACTTTAAAAATGGTGAAAGGAGTGATTGCATTTGGAATGTGAACGTTTGGCACACGTTCTACATGGTGAACATCAGAAGAGAAAGTACAGACATAATCATCTGGGGAGGAAAGATATAAACAACTGTCTGGGCGCAGCACTGGCTTTCAGATTTGCTGCACTTAAAAAAAAAAAAAAATACTTGGATAATATGTGAATGGGGTAACGGACTGGAACACATGGCTTCATATATTAAATTAAATAAAAATATAAATTCCTAAAAACTGAACATTTCAGTGATGCCAGTCTGTGGGTGATCAAGAGATCTTTATCATAAATCCTGCCATCTGTCATTGCCATTTTGTTTCGCTGTGCACTTTAGAGTAATTGAAAACATGTGTTGTAATAACAAACAATTAAGCATTGCTAAATGCAGTGTAATCATAAAGAAAGACACATATTTGTGACCCAAGGATCTCATCGGTCTCTTCGCTGCATACAAATCCAGAGACAGAGCATGTCTCTCCAGGGGATGCAGTGCTTACAACATTCCCACCACACCCTTTACCTTTTCATTTACATGCCAGATGTTGCCTACTGAAGCCTGATCATCATTAGGTTAATAGGCTTCTCAGCAGCTACTAAGAAATCTACTGCAGTCAAAACAAACATCATGAGTATGATGCCAAGACAAAAGGAACACAATTGGCCAATGGCTCTTGTAAGTCCTTGGGAACAGAATCGGAGCTAAATTGTAGCTAGTGGTCTGAAATATTTATGCAGACTTCCCCTGTGTCACCATAAAGCACACACCTATACTATTATATTTAGGGTTACAGCCAGGGTCTAGGTCATTGTTTGAATTGGATTGTTCTGCCTGGGAATCAGAAGAATTAGAATCGCCCACATATGTCATGAACCGTAGCGCCGGCAGGCGCGTCCTTCCTCTGCGGCACTTGATTAAAGATGGCGGCGCCCATAGCCCCCCTGGCGTCCTGGGCAAAATTCAAAATAAAAGGACACCCAGGACGCCGGTTCTATGCCCGTGTATAGAATGTTTCTCTGCATTCCTGCGTACTATTATATTGTTTCCTGATTGTCTATTGGATTTTGACCTCTGCTTCATTCTGGACTTTGACCATCCGCTGCCTGCCTTCTGAAATCTTGCCTGTTTAACCCTTTTGATACCGCAAACTCGGACTTTGATCAAGCTTCCTCCTAGGTCCTGACTACTCCCGGCTGGGAGCCGATAGGCCCCTGACAATATAACAGCAACATGAGAAAGAAAACATTATAAAAGAAAAAAAAATCAGGTATGGGTTAGATCACAGGAAGAAATAAAAAGGAAGACACAATGATATGTGAAGGGATGAGACAAGACCGGGGAAAAAAGATGTATAAGAAGAATATGGGAAGAAAAAAGGGGGCCTATTATTAATCTGAACCAGGAGAGAAAAGGCTGAAGACAGATGGTAAAGAGAATAAGCAAGAATATGGAGAATAGTAAGCTCCAGTCACTCTGATGGACTTATGCAACCCAACTGTTGCATCAATATAACAAATCTCTATATTACCAATTCTTTGCCTTAAATTAATCATTCTCCTTGTCCTGGAGTAAGAAAAGACTAGTAATACAGTATATGTACTGTGTGCGTGCCTGTACTATAGACAACTCACATATACTTTACTTACTACTCAAGGCTCCACTTTTTTGCACAATAGACCTTTAAATAACTGTCTGTTGGGAAATTGTAAGCTGCTGCGTTGCTTCAGGTTTGCACCCTACATTCCCTTAAAAATGACCACCAAGATCAGTTCAATGTTGATTAAGAGGCATAGGACATCCATTTTCATGGCATACTGTTATTGGAATAATATTGTGAAGAAGGAGCTATTCACATTTTCTATAAGATTCTGTTAATAATAGGAATAAATATCAATATAATTGTAGAAGGTTCAACACAAGTGGAATTACATTAGGGTGGTGTAAATAACAATATACAGTTTAGTATCTCTGGCATTCTCTCGCATTCTGGCTTCTTGCAATTATTACAGCTAGTTCCTGCTCCGATATGAATCTTTCTTTAACAGGATCACTTCCAAATGGGAAAACCGTTTGTCATTTCCTTTTTATTGTAGCATGATGAGCACAGCAACATGTTTTTATAGCTGCAAGTACTTTGACTATAAAATAGCTCTGTTTTTGCCAACTACTTGTCCTGCACAAAACTGTTAAATTTATAGGGTTTATATAAGGTACCGGGCTGCATCTGCTACGCATGAAAACTGTGTATTCCATTATGATTTAGCAATCACTGGAAACCTTGACGTTTGCAAAAACAATGAATTAAAATAGGAAATCCAGTGTCATATTTTAATGCAAAATCAAATTAAAATTTGAACTTATGTCAACTCAACACAAAGGTTAAATCTGTGGGCAGAATATTTCAGTATGATTTACTGAACATTCATAGGAACATAATGTGAACATAAACTCAGTATGTATGTTTGCCCTTGAGTGTACCCAGTGGACCAATATGGCTCTAAAGCTGTAAGTTTCAGTTATTGGCCAGGATGAAATAAGGGTTTAGCTACAACCAATTGGCCTCAGTGCTAAACTTAATACATGACCTCTTCCATACCTCTAGCAAATACTTATGGCCAGGGGCGTAACTACAGAGGAAGCAGACCCTGCGGCTGCAGGGGATCCCAGGAGGTATAGGGGCCCCATGAGGCCCTAGTTCATATACAGTTTCAAAGAATATTCTTAAAACAAGTAAACCTCTAGACATTTTGGGGGCCTGACAAATTATTTGCTGTGGGGCCCAATAATATCTAATTACGCTAGTAACGCTACTACTTATGGCCCCATTCGGGCTGCCAACTTTTCTTGAAAAAAAATACCAGCCGTACTATATTTTTTATCTTTCTTGCCTATAAGTAACATTGGAATCTAGCATCATTTTTATCACAGTGGTAGCAACCCTAGCCTTCAACCATCCTTGGTTTCTTTATCTCATACTATATTCTTGGCTTCAACCCCAAAATAGATTTCCGTACTCTTTATTATTTTTTTAGTATGACAGCTCCTTTTAATGTAGAGCTTATATGTCAACAACTAGAATACATTTAATCCTAAAATAACAATAAATAAAAAGACAGAATCTCATGCTGCAAACCTTTATCTGGGTCCCATTTGCAGTCATAGCAACAAGTGCTAATTTCATTGACCTAAACCAGTTTTACTGTATAATACTAACTGAAATTAATCCCCTACACAAAATCAGGCACATAAAGAAATACGGGTAGAGTTTTCTAGAAGCAGGCCACGTGCATGGCTGGGAATTTCCCTATGACTAGCTGGAGAAAAGAAAGGGAAATGTAAAAAGAAAATATAAGCAGTGAGGCTGTAGTCCGAGGAACATATCTGTGTTTGGAAACTCGCCAGAGCTGACTCAGTTCTCATGTGTGTTCCCTGATCTCACTTGCTTTGGTACTGAGGGAACTGCCTGACACTAGGTCACTAGCAACCACATCAGCTCTGAAGGGAGGAAACCCTTGGGTATGAAAAGCTTTCAGGAAAATGGAAGGAATGGAGGACACATATGCCGGTTCTGTTTTTTTAAGTGTATTCACACATATGGTTACTCTGTATTGTTAAGTGGTTTCCGCATTATCCCATCAGAACTGATTTTCTCTAAATCTATCTGCTTTAGAGCAAGTTACAAATCATCTCTGCATGCAAAGGGCAGATTTAGGGTAGGAGCACATATGGACAGCGATGTTTAAACGTTAATGTTTTACCTCTTTACAGTGAAACACTTTTATTTTTCACTTGTAGAATGTAAATGCGATGAGACCAGCTGTAGGGACCCAACAATGTCCTGCATTAGTATTTTCAATCTAGTAATGACTCAAGTGGTTCCCCTTTATTAGTCATGGAGCAGAATGTTCGGACAAACCATGCCACTGAACCACTTAAAAGCACAAACAAACCCTTTGACAGTAATTGCTGATATACTGTTGTGTACACACTGATAAAAATACTGGATTGGCTTCCCCTGCCCTTCTTCCCTTCTGTACCCCTTCTTTTACTTTCTAAAAATAAATAAATAAAGAATTGGAAAAACAAACAAACCGTCTCACTACACTTAGGCCCCAGCCGCAGCAGTGCGCAACCGGGGACGCATGTAGCCGAGTGCAGTCGTGTGCAAAGCACTTTGACTTCAGAGAGCGCCCCCACTTTTCACTGAGGTAACACTTGCCGGACTAGGGGTAGGCTGAATGTGAGGTACTTGCCTGGCGCCCCCCAAGCTTTGCGCCCTAGGCACGTGCCTCTTCTGTGTGCTTGCCACCTGGCCGGTATTTTACCGGCCTGGCTGGTAAAACTCATGCTTGATGCAAATGTTATTAATAGGAAAAAACTGCAAGAATATAGGAAGGCTGGTATTCTTTTCCAGAAAAGGTGGCAACCCTACTCTTCTGCCTACCCCTAGTTACAGCCATGTGCAAATTGCTTAATATAGTAATTGTTCTAAGTAGACTGTGCATAAGGTACTCCCCCCCCCACAGTATTTGATATTTTTAACTTTTATTACACTTAAATAAATGCAAGGAGCTACAATGCCTGAAATAAATGCATTTTATGTGGTTGTGTGCTCAGTCAGAAGCCTGGCAAGTTTATCTGTAGACTTCCACTTCTTTTAAAGAAACAACTTTTGCTAACGTTCGTTCCTGCCTAGCGAAACTTCGTTCGTACTCTTACACTTAGGTCAATTTGAATAGGGCGGGTACATATAGGTCGTATGGACGTCTTTATTAGAGATGTTAGTGCAAATGCTTGAAGTGGCCACTTATTATTACAAATATCCAAGGAAGCATAATAAAGACAAAAGTTATCCTCTAATGCCCTAAACATGAGCCCACCCAAAAATGAATGTGGCATGCCCCTCAAATGGTTAAAATTTTTTTATAACAAACATTTTTGGTAATATGGAGAATTCAGAAACACAGTTTTTCCCTGTGGGTTAAATGAGAAGAACTTATTTACAGCCTTTATTTAATTCATGTCAGAGAAATTGTAAAATAGGGTCCATATCATGGTTCATCTGTTCCTCTAGGACCATGGTGCTACACACAACACAACATAGATGTCCCGGACAACAGACAAAAAGTGCAAGTGCAAAAATATTCAACTCCTGCAAGTCAGGTCAACACAGTGCACACTCAGCAGATGTTAGCGGAGAAAGGCGGAAGTGATGTCTAAGACAAGGGACACCGCCTGGAGAGAAATCATGTGGCTATAAAAAAACGCCGGAACAAGATGACACAAAATTGCCTTTTGAGAAAGCTGTGGTGAAACGCACGTCAGGGCGAGATGTGACTTTTTTGATTATAAACTATTCTAGCGTTTACCTTTTCCTTGACTTTTACCTCAATTCTATTTTCCTTTCCAAGAGCTGGAAGATTTGCCTTTTTTTAGGGTTTAAATAGCCTCTTTCCAACCAGACAGGAAAGTTTAAACAATAAGACTGCAGCCCTTCGACCTCTGCCTTCTCCCACTTTGTGGTGCTCCTAGGGACAAGAAAAATATCGAGCTAGATTCTATGGGAACAACTCCACCAACTAATCATTTTCATTTTCCTTGCTTATAATTAAGGAGCAACTTGGGGTACTCCAACTAGGAAACCTATTTTTAATTAATCCACTGTTGATTTATTGGCACTGGTCATTTTATAATAAATTAACTGGTATAATTGATTAAGGCACAATATGGAGTATAAGATTGGGCTGAATTATCTCAATGAATTGAAAGGCACTGGCACTTTATACGTAATTTATTGCAATTTAATAATTCATTTGTGTATGAGAATTAATTAATTAATGTGACACACGGAGTTCATGGAGTGTGTAACTTTTGTGTGGTTGGAGTAAAAAATCACGGGAGTTTTTTTAATTCATGTTTATAGGGATACTGTCATGGGAAAAATTTTTTTTCCAAAATGAAGCAGTGAATAGTGCTGCTCCAGTAGAATTCTGCACTAAAATCCATTTCTCAAAAGAACAAACAGAATTTTTTATATTCAATTTTGAAATCTGACATGGGGCTAGACATATTGTCAATTTCCCAGCTGCCCCAAGTCATGTGACTTGTGCTCTGATAAACTTCAATCACTCTTTACTGCTGTACTGCAAGTTGGAGTGATATCACCCCCCTCCCTCCCCCCCCCAGCAGCCAAAAAAAAGAACAACGGGAAGGTAACCAGATAGCAGCTCACTAACACAAGATAACAGCTGCCTGGTAGATCTAAGAACAACACTCAATAGTAAAAACCCATGTCCCACTGAGACACATTCGGTTACATTGAGAACGAAAAACAGCAGCCTGCCAGAAAGCATTTCTCTCCTAAAGTGCAGGCACAAGTCACATGACCAGGGGCAGCTGGGAAATTGACAAAATGTCTAGCCCCATGTCAGATTTCAAAATTGAATATAAAAAAATCTGTTTGCTCTTTTGAGAAATGGATTTCAGTGCAGAATTCTGCTGGAGCAGCACTATTAACTGGTTCATTTTGAAAATAAAATTTTTTCCCATGACAGTATCCCTTTAAAATTCAATTCATTGTCTGCTAAATCAATTGTTCAAGTATTAAGAATCAGGTAATTGTTGTTCTAGAGATGACCGTTTATTAATTGGAATTAAGTGGTGATTTAATTGGTCTGAAGGAGACGATTATCCAAGTTGTTTTTTAAACCAGTTCCCTTAGTGGGCCTCACAATTTAAAGGTATTACTCAGTCACAAACAAGGTTTCTTTTCCTCTCCATTATCGATAACAATCATTTTTACAGTTACTTTTAAATACAATCCCACTTTAAAATATGAAAAAACGCCAGCGTTTTTTTAAATCATTCTTATAACTTTTCTGCATACAGGATATGACGTCACTGACATAAGATGAGAAGGATGTGGCTTCATCTTAGCAGTTCACCAGGTCTAAGCTGGTAAAGGAAACTCTGGCAAAAGAGGTAATGTTCTGTAAAATTCACACTTTAGTGAATTTGCCGAGTAAGGAGCCAGACGAAAGGGCATGAAACTCCATTAGCGATGATTCGCTAGCGTATTGTCCTCTACGTCTGTTAGTAAATTGTCGATCTCCCTGCGAATTTTTGCTAGTGAGGGTCACTTCACCCTTTAGTAAATCAGCTTCATAGGGTTTTTGTCTTTAAAGGAAATCTATACCCCCTAATATGAATACCTAAGCAATAGAATGGCATGTTAAAGAATCTTACCAAACTGGAATATACTGTAGATATCAATAAATATAGCCCTTTTACATCTTTTCCCTTGAGCGTCCATTTTATGATAGTGATGGAAAAACAAAAGACAGGAATGGTCTGGGAAAGTGGCTTTGACCACGAGATATAGCAAACAATTCTTTGAAATCTCTAGAAATGTAAGGAAGTGCTTACCTATCCTGGTAATGAGCACGGGAATAAGCATTGTTGCCAAACGGGCTCAAACCCTGAAACACATGTTATCGCCTAGTCATTTTTGAACGAATTGTCAGAAACGGAACTTGGGACCACTTACAGCAGTAGGCAACTATAGGTGTGGGAGCCGCAGATGTATAACCTGTAATCATATGAAGGTATCTATGAAATTTAAATCGACTGTAACAGGTAAAGAATTTAACATTAAAGGATACATTAACTGTAACACCACATTTTTGATCTATTTGATCACATGTTTGAGGTGCCAGAAACAATATGTGGGGTGTACAAGTAGGAAATTGAAAGAAAGGGCAAGAGAGCATATGAGACAGATTAGAATTCCCCGTGCAGCAGAAATAAGCAATATCACTAGACATTTTACAGCATGTAATAGAGGGGACATAGATTGCTTTTCCATCCAAGGGATAGAAAGAGTAAGATTAGGAGTGAGAGGAGGTGATCACTTAAGCCTCTTAGAAAGGAGAGAAGTGTTTTGGATTTTTCACCTGGGTACACGTCTGCAATCAGGACTTAATCATGGATTCAATGTCACCTGTTATACCTGAATATGCAAAAATAGAGATCTGTTTGAAATGTGGGAAACACCTTTATTGGAGAATGACCAATAGAATAAACATTTTTTATTAGAGAAGTGCTAACAGAAAGAATTAGTGACGGCTTTTACAGTTTATAATATAAATATATTTATGGAACTGGCTATTTGTGCAAAGCATTTATGGCATTGGTTATTTATGCAACAGTGATTTATATACACATTTTTCTTGATGACTTTGAGATGTATACATTTTTGAGGGACTACGCCAAATTACAATAGATTAGACATGTTGAAACTAAAATGAAACTGTAACTGTTGATACATGCTGTGAAAGATACGATATGAATGCCCCAAAGAGGCAAATCTGTGATTAGATATAGAGTAAGCAGGATTAATCCCCTTTGACTCTTGATTGGTTTTAAGAAAAATTGGGAGGGATTACCTGAGTTTAAATTTTGTATGGAACATGCTGTTGATAGAGACACCTATGACTGAGTGCCAGGTACGAAACGCATAAGGTGGGCCATGTGGGGTCAGTATGTATCAAAAACGTTTTAAAATGTGAATACTTATAAATAATTTATTTTCTACTGAAAATAAGCCTTGGGACATATATCTTTTGATATAAATGTTTGTGTGCTGATTGCCTTTGGAACCGGGGCAAAACTAGTTACTTAGAGTAAGGAGTGTTTTACACATGATAATACAATATAGAAACCTTCATTGTTCAGGAGTATAGTTTTCCCTTAAATTGTCAGTATACTGTACAGGTTTTCAATTTGCCTTCTACATCCAGCAAGCAAATATATTGCATGTATATAGAGTAGTGATTGTCAGACTTTTGGTTCAAGTTCCTCTTAGAGGCTAAAAGTTTGGCCACAGCCCATAACAACATTGGAGAATATTGCTGCATTAGCCAAGCAGCCATGGTTCCAAGAATGTCTAAGTTGGCAAACTTTAACACATCTTCAAACTTGACTTCCAGGTTTATTAAGGAGAACAGACATTCTCTTCAGACCTCACCCTAACCAGCCGTCACGTTGGGTCCCCTTCAGTCAAGGCTCTGAGCCCCCATCAGTATAAATTATGCTCTAGTTCCAACTCAGAGAAAAAAACCCCATACAAAAGCAATACTGAAATGGTTAATGACCCCATGATAGCCTCTGCATTAAAAAGTTCATGAGATGGTTATTGCCGGTCTACGCCCACGTCTGTTCTGTGTTGCTTAATTCCTTTAAGATTATGATATTCGACAGAATAAAGAGAGCTTTTGAAGCAGCTGCTCATGCAGGAACCTTTATCATGTTGATTTATATTGTTACGTAGCAATAGAAATGAACTGGGTGTGTAGAGCAAGGCACTACAGGTGGAACGACCGGATTGATGGCACAAGCACGTAGAATAAATATTTGCAGCCGTCTTTATCAGTCAAACATGCTAGCATGGCTTCAGCTTCTACTTTACAACGCAGCTTCCAGGTTTTTTTTAAATGAAAAACCTTTGCATTTTTCATTTGATTCACCGACATTCTTGTATGTATATATGGGCTTGGCATAGGGACCTATCTAGGGAATTATCTCCAAAGCAATGGGAGCAAGTCTGGTCCACAACTAAGAGGTCTTCTAATAACATCTCCTTACAGGAAGCCAATTATAAGGTACTTTTCAGGTGGTACCTGGTGCCAGCACGTATAGCGAAATTTTCCCCCACTGCAGATCCCGGGTGCTTCAGAGACTGTGGGGAAATAGGCATGATGTTTCATATATGGTGGACCTGTTCGGGTGCTCGGAGATTTTGGATCAGGGTTTTTAACATGATTTATCCTGTCTTTGAGGTTTCCTTGCCCAGAGAGCCGGCGATGGCCCTACTTTAAACCTCAAGAGCTCACCAATACTCAGTTTCGCCTGTTCTCGTTTATAATGTTGGCTGCTAAGAGGACCTTAGCGGGAGCCTGGAAACAGAAGCAAATTCCTATAAACCCAGTTAAGTCCAGAGTTGACTGGATTATGTCCCAGGAAAAAATGACTAGCATTCTGATGGGTACTAGCATACCCATCAGAAGTTTCTGTTAACCTAGAGCCCATGGATTGAGTACAGATATGGTTCTGGTGCTCCCAATATCCTTTTTTCTCTATAGCTCTATTAGGGTTTATTTGGTCTCAGTGCAGAAGAGGTATATTATTTTGCTTTATTATTTTATGTTATTTTTTTATTTTTTGTTTTCCTTTTCATTAAAAGGTGCTTTTGTACTCAATATGTTCATTTACGGAAGTACGAACTTTGGTTCACACAACAAATATACATTTACAGATGATGTATGTCTCATTGCTTATTGTATGTACATGTTGGCATGCTGATTTGTGCTTTTTGATAGCAATAATTGACTGTACACAAATGTTGTGATAAACAATAAAAATTTATTGAAGTAAAAATTCACTCTGGAGAACCATAGCAAGTTCAGTTGTTTTTCTCATACACAACATCTTTCGGCTATACAAACAAAATGTGAAAACACGAGTTGGTGTTTGAATTTGTTGCAATACCATCCAACGGAGGCTTGCTGCAGTGTGTTTTTCAATAAAAAAATGTCTCCCCACTAGTGTTTGTGTTTTTTTTTCGTATTTATATTTAGTAATTGATCTTTTATGTTCTCCTATCCGTGTTTTCACCGGACGAGTGATGTTTGTCCAACACAAAGTTTGCTACAAGAGCATATTAATGCGTATATCGCTGACTCCGAGTTACAGGAGTGGTATTGTTTAATGGAATGTGATGTCCTTTATGGGGATGCGTAATGTAATGGCCTTCGATAATAGAATTACAGCTGCCACAGTTCAAACATGGGAATGTCCCATTTTTTGGTTTGTCAAGAAATCGTGTTTTCTCCCGAGGTTTCAATATTTCCACTCTTACTAGGTGATAGGCAATATTTTTACCTCTTTTATATAAAAATAAATGGTTATTATTATTTTTTGGATATACCCCCAGGATAAAAATCTTACTGTAAATGTTAAAGTCTTGAGCACCCTATATCTTCTAATATGCTAGAAATCAGACCCAAATTCTGTTTTTCCATTAATATGGTACATGGAAGCCATTTCTCTTAAAATGAGTTTTGTTGCTAATAGGGTTATGGTGTATACATGAAATAGTTTTCATTCAGGCAGCATATATTGTAAGATGAAGGTAATTGTAAAGGCAGTTACAATCATAATTAAAATGTTATCATTACAGTAACACAAAAATAGACGTTTTATTGTAATCCTAGGGCAAACATGTTATAATGTTACCCACAACTCCACCATCACAGGGTAATGCAGAAGATGAGCATCTTATTTAAAGGGCTACTATTACCTCTTTTGTTTTTGCCTAATGGAAATTTTAATATCTGGAATTATATCTGCTTTTCCTTGTTTGTTATAGTTCTACAGGAGCAGTGACCAGCTCCATGTTGTAGCTCCCACCCTCTCCAACTTTAGTCAGGTGATCCCACTGGTGTCTAATAAAAGGGCAGCCAAGTTTGGGAGTTTTACTTTGAAAGCAGCTAGTAAGTTGCAGGTAAAACGTATTCGTCCCTTTTATAAAATGTATAATGAAACCATAGAATTCTTAATGAATCAAATGAAAATTGAGCATAGGACTGGCCAGATATGGGATGACTTTGACGTAGTTGGCCAGCTTAAATATATTGCAATATATGGACAAACAATCCCTGTTTTGTTTAAAGGGTAAGGCATTTTTCAGTAGCAGTATGCACAAAATGTCTCTGTCTTAAATATATTGATAATGGGTTGAGTGCAGAGGAATCTTGTATTTGTCTATATGTATTTTGTGGTCACACCCTCATTGCACCCCCGCCTAATGATTTTAAAAACTAGTGGTGAGCACAACTTTTCCTTGTTTGTTATATATCTGCTTTCCATATACTTTATTGCCAACATTTCTATGGAACCAGGTTAGCTGAAAAATCAGGGACATGGCTAATAAATGCAAGCTGATCATTGCCATCATTGGAGTCCTTATGACTGACAAACTTAGCTTAATATGATTATCTAGGAGCTAGAGAAAGGGTGTGGTCTAGAGAGCCAGATAGTTTGATATTAAGTCAATTGGTGTCAACAGTAACTACCTAGAGGTACAGGAAGCCTGCCAGGGGTTTTCCTTGGTAGTCAAATGCAATTTTGTGCAGAGGAGGTTCTCAAAATCACAATGGGGCCCAGAATTTTTTTCAAGGGGGGGAGCCCTAAGCTATGCCCCTGGGGGTCTGTCTGTATCAGAAGGGATTGTGGAAATAATTCCTTGAAAAACAATGATATATTCTAAAATGTCACTTAAATATACTAAATGTAGTAATAGAATGTAGTGTTTTGTGACATGCCAACATAATCACTTTTGAGATGGTGTAATAAAAAATGCTTCCCCTTTCAACAAAACAGGTATTGTTTGTTTATGTATTTCAATATATTCAACTGCTGCAAGTCATCCCTGTTCTGGCCAGTCCTACACTTACTGCCATCTGATTCATTAAAATTTCTTCTATTTGATATTTTATAGGTAATATTTTTTACTGCTTTTCCAAGACTTAAGCTCCCAAATGGTTGCTTTTGTATTGGGCACCATTGGGAACCCCTGAGAGAAGTTGGGAATTATGGGAACTATACAAAACAGGGTCTGTTTGTCCGTATATTGCAATATATTCAAGCTGGCCAAGTAAGTCAAAGTCATCTCTCGTCTGGCCAGTCCTACACTCACTTTTATCTGATTCACTAAGAATTCTAATATTTAATTATGGATTTTATCTGGACTATGTTTTACAACTCCCAGATAATTGCCCTTTTATTTATTATATATACATACTGTCTTATGAAAAAGTTTGGGAACCCCTCTTAATTCTTTGGAGTTTTGTTTATCATTGGCTGAGCTTTGAAACTTCCTTTTAATATATAACATGCTTTATGGAAACAGTAGTATTGGGCACCCAAAAGAGATATTACATCAATACTTAGTTGAGCCTCCTTTTGCAAATGTAACAGCCTCTAGATGCCTCCTATAGCCTTTGATGAGTGTCTGGATTGTGGATGGCAGTATTTTTGACCATTCGTCCATGCAAAGTCTCTCCAGTTCATTTAAATTTGATGGCTGCTGAGCATAAACAGCCTGCTTCAAATCATCCCATAGATTTTCCATGATATTCAAGTCGGGGGATTCTGAATATTGTACTTCTCCCTCTGCATAAATGCCTTAGTAGGTAGCAGGTGTTTTTCTTGGAATGCGGTGTTCTTCTTCTGCCATGCAAAGTGCTTTTTGTCATGACCATATAACTACATTTTTGTCTCATCAATTAGCTTTTGCATACAACAAGCAAATCTGTTTGTGGCGTGAGTGCAGAAGGGGCTTCTTTCTCATCACCCTGTCATACAGATGTTCTTTGTGCAAATTGTGCTGAATTGTAGAACAATGTACAGATACACCATCTGCAGCAAGATGTTATTGCAGGTCTTTGGAGGTGATCTTTGGGTTGTCTGTAACCATTCTCACAATCCTCTGCATTTGTTGCTCCTATATTTTGTTTTGGCCTGCCAGACCTGGGTTTTACAGCAACTGTGCCCGTGGCCTTCAATTTCCTGATTACATTCCTTACAGTTGAAACTGACAGTTTAAACCTCTGAGATAGTTTTTTGTAGCCTTCCCCCTAAACCATAATACTGAACAATCTTTGTTTTCAGATCGTTTGAGTGTTGCTTTGAGGATCCCATGCTGTCACTCTTCAGAGGAGAGTCAAACAGAAGCACAACTTGCATACCTTTTCTCATGATTGAACACACCTGCCTATGAAGTTCAGGGCTTAACAGTATTGAGCAATTACATGCATTAAAATTAGCAAAATTACAAGGGTACCACATTTTTGCACAGCCAGTTTTTCACATTTGATTTAATTCTATACAACTGAATACTGCTTCACTAAAAATCTTTGTCCAGAAAACACTCCAGTACTCAGATGTTCCTGGGAAATTAAAGACATACCACTGTTATCTTTTTTTGTTAAAAGTGGAGTAAATTATTATGCAGGCTGAGAGGGGTTCCCAAACTTTTTCATATGCCTGTATATAACACCCCAGGGATCACCTCACAGAAGTTGGCCACTTTTACTATGTAAGCTCTGGTAAAAGAGAATTTTATTGAATACCTAATAATTTGAAATTGTTCAATGATGAGCACAAGGGTGAGCTGTTTAAGTCTTAATTAATTGACAGTGAGAGTAGACTTAATCCAAAAATCGATTAATCCAGGTAAACCTGTCCATGAGTTTCAGTGGCTGGAGGGGCTAGAGAGATATATATATATATATCTATTAATGGACTTCATTAATTCTTGCTGAGGTGTAGATTACAAAGTTAACATCTTATATTTTGTATTTTAGTTATACTACATACTGATAGGCTGTCCAGAAGTATCAGGTAACACATGTATAATGAACTAAATGTGGGGTTTTGTCTGACAGAGGAAAGATTGCTTAGATTGAGTGAATCTGTAATGGCACAAACATTAACAACCAGGACCATAAAAACATAAATTAAAGGAAAGGCTAAAACTAAGTAAGCTTTATAAGAAAGGTCTATATAAATACATCAGTAAACCTTCAAATTAATGCTGCCCTATGAATTCATGTTTTTAGCATAAACCTCCAAGGCTAGGGCTTGAGCATGCTCAGTTTGCTCATCTCTCCCTCTACCCCACCCTTTCCCCCTCCCCTCCCTGCTGTAATCTGAGCCCAGATCTATGAGTGATCAGGGAGAGACCCAGGCAGGAAGTGATGTCATACCAAGCTAATATGGCAGCTGCTATCCTAAACAAACAGAGAGAATTTCTAGAGCTGTTTACTCAGGTATGGTAAAACATTCTGTAGAATAAATATAGTGTTATAGCTTGCACTATTGTGGCTAATCTATTGGCAATAAACTGATTTGTTCGCTTTATTTCTCCTTTAAACTCAAAAGCAGAAGCAATTTTAATGGCAGGCAAGGTTTCCCATATCTCAACAAGGAAGTGGAAGTGAGAGAGGAACATGGATATGGGAGAAGGGACACCTGCTTTGATTGGCGCACTAGTATTTAATATATGTTTGTTGAATCATTTAAAGAAATTGGATGGATAAAGGAAGTATTGGGGTTATGAGCAAAGCACCAGCTATATGATTAATGAAACAAAACTTGTTTCCTGTGACAACTTCAGCTCAATGTGTTGCAATTAAAGAGACATAGGGTATAATGTAAAAATAAGAAGAATAAATTGAACAATAAGAGGAGAAAAGTATCCTCCAGCTCTAGTAACATCTAGAAATCAATATAATGTTTGCAGACAAGTGAATACTGCTTACTGATTCACTGTATTCAACTCTGTAATCAAACCAAATGATTACAGTTTACACATGGATGGCCAACTTTATTTATTAATTTTATTTTTTAATTACACTTTTAATTACTTTATCGGGCATTTTTTTCCACATAATTCCTTGTGTCCTGGAACTAAAAAAATGCATCTGATTACTGGGGTCACTGACTTCTCAACCCAAAAACAGACTGATTACGATACTTCAATTTTATTGTCAATCTTATTTTTTTATTTCAGGACCTTTATTCATTTATCTTCTTTTCTGACTTCCTGACTGCTGTTTGGTTTCTAGGGTAATAAATACCTACAACCAGAAAGCAATTCCAAATTCAAGCAAGAGAGCTGCACAATATAGTTCTGCACAGGTCTAACAAGCAGCTATGTGACCCAAACCCATTTACCCGTGCATCCGCACAAGTTATTCCTAAATACAAAAATAAACTTTCTGAACAGCACCCCCCATCCCCCACTGTTCTGTATATCCTGATGCAGTGCACTCTTAGGCACCTGCATGAACCAGAGATGGGGTTTTCCAAATGGAACCTGACCACTTTGCTGGTATTTCCCAGGCACCTATGGGTACCTGACCCAATGCAGGACTTTACTGCAGAACTAAATGTGAATAAATGAAAAACAAAAAATAAAATACAGTACAGTTAAAGTGGACCTGTCACCCAGACATAAAAAGCTGTATAATAAAAGTCCTTTTCAAATGAAACATGAAATCCAAATTCTTTTTTTATTAAAGCGTTCATAGCTGTTGTTAACTCTCAGCTACCAATCAAATATTGCCTGCCCCTCCTCTATGCCTTAGGCATAGAGGCGGAGCAATCAATTACTTTCACTTTCCATTCAGCACTTACTAGATGTCACTGCTCTTCCCACAGTTCTCTTAACCATTTAATTGTGTAGCCAGGGCATGGGAATGGACATCAGGTCCATTCTGGTGCACAAACAAGATTCTGAGATGATGCAAGGCTTGTCTTAATAACAGTGTCCACAAATGGCTCCTGTCTGCTTGTTATAATTATGAATTCCCAGACTGAAGGAAACAAGATTCAAATAATTTATACAGTGTGATTAAAGTTCATTTTGCTTGACTCACATGATAAAATAGGATTTGGAATAATTTTTTTGGGTGACGGGTCTCCTTTATTAATACCAATGTTTACATGCAACTAAAATATAACTACCCATGCCTACATACTTTTTTTCTCAAAATTCTGTGTGAAGCTCCGAGTCAGTACAAGAGAAGAGTTAAAGGGATTACTATAACCTCTACAGGAATAATTAAACACCTCATCCAAAATCTCACTTTTTTTTAAAAGATCACAAAATTATTCACATACAGTAACAAAAATACATATGTTAAAACGTGTTTCAGGTTATTAAACCAGAACAAAAGACATTACAATAACACATTCAATTTGTAACACAAAAGGCTAAATAAAGGATTATGGGCTTAATTCTAATATACTGTACATTGCTATTTACAGCCATTGCAGTGCACCTTCTGATGCATAAATATATGCATAGTGACCTTTAAATAAATCCAAGAACCAATAGGATACAATAATTAAAGGGAACATCAACCTAAAAAATACGTTTTTGACTATTCTTAGCAACACAGCATTAAAAGTATACTGGAAATTTGCTTAGAATTATTTTGGGGTTAACTCTATCATCTATCTATTTATCTATCTATCTATCTATCTATCTACCTATCTATAAATACAGTATGGGATCTGTTATCCAGAAAACCCATTATCCAGAAAGTTCCGAATTACGGAAAGGCCGTCTCTCATAGATTCCATTATAAGCAAATAATCCAAATTTTTTAAAATTATTTCCTTTTTCTCTGTAATAATAAAACAGTAGTTTGTACTTGATCCAAACTAAGATATAATTAATCCTTCTTGGAAGCAGAATGAGCCTATTGGGTTTATTTAATGTTTACACATCTATCTATCATCTATCTATCTATCTATCTATCTATCTATCTATCTATCTATCTATCTATCTATCATCTATCATTTATCTGTTCATGTTCTACTATTGTAGTATTCCCATTTTGTTCTATTAATGTAGTGTTTGAGTGTACTAAGCTGTGTATAGGGCTTTATAAATAAAATTGTATACACAAAAAAATCCAATGTTTCCTCAGTCAGACCAACCCATAACAGGCATGCAAACTTCTTCAAACCATAAGCAATGTTAGTTCATTGCTAAATTAAGGCAACAATAAATCTGCTGTAGTACTTTTGACTTTTCTAATCTCCAAGACCACTTAACCTGTCAACCACTAAGGCTCTGTGATAAGCCTTTCAAATAAGGGATTTACTGCTACCTTATTCATTAAATTCTCCTCCACCCCACTCCATCTCTTCTCTCACATTTGCTTTTTAAAGTTTTGTTCTATGCAACCAAGAAAATTCATTTCACATTGGAGAGCTTAAAAACTCTTGTAAGCCTATAAAAGCCTATATAGCGTCTATGCCATTTGGCACTCTCCATCTAATTGTTGTAAAGGGTGGTCCCAGCATGTCAGGTTCTCTAGTGGGTCCTAGTAGAACCAGTCCAACATTGTAATTACTATCACCTACTGCAACTATTCCTGTTGCCTTTGGATGTTGCAAGAACATGTTGTGTAAATAGCCACAAGAGACTTACTCCAAAGTTAATGGCATTTTTGACATTGTGTGCATTGGCATGCTGGAAGTGCAGCATCTTCACATTGAAAAAAATAGCCACAAATTACACAGGATTCACAAAAAATTAATTCGTTTTGACGATTGGACAATATTGCTCTGAGTACAGCACTCAGATGCAATTATGTTGGAGTGTTTTTTAAAAACATTATGGGAAAAAATGGCAATTTGCAAATTTGCACACTGCACAGCATTAGTAAATGAAGCTTAACGGCTTACTGTGCATCATGGCTTCTCTCTTTTTTCATGGAAACTGCATTAAATGAGTAATGTAATCAGAATTGCTACATTTAATTATTTCAGTATGCCAACATGAAAATCAGCAGGTCACTCATATTGGTCAGCTTTTAATCACCCTAAAACAAACAGTAGACAGGCCCTTTTAGAGACCCATCTCCTTATCTATATTAAAACACACACATTGCTCATTCTTATCCCACACAGATTGAAAAGTGCAACAAGCTGTGTTTAACAGGTCTGACCTGGAATACTTTAAGCTTTATAACACGTCATATTAGTCGGCCAAAGAAAAGTTTGCTCGTATTAGTAAGAACTGTACTAACCAGAATAATGCATCCCAACACGGCACCCCCTCCCTAAGCTGCACTGAAATGACCCTATTTCTGGTTTCCTTTACTTCTATAGATAAAAGGACAGAAGAGATTTTCCTTATCCTGCTTGTTTTCAGCAGTGAAAGGGTCAAGGCTCTGCGTTGGAACACATCTGGTTTTATTCAAATGTATGACTGTTGACCTGAGCTAAATATTTTTTATCCATTGGAAAAGTCATATCTTAAAATCCACAAAGCAAGCGGAGCTCACTCTGTACAGTGAATTGCTACTCAGTTTTAGTTTGGGACTTGACGTTTGTTTAATCCACTTTTCCTGGGATTCTGCCATAAAATGCATCTTCAGTATTAGATCTTACTTGCACTGGTGAATGTTGTGCAACGCTGTAAAGCTAAAAGTCTTTATGGAGCTTCAATCAGGCCATGTACAATGAGCTGCAACTGTAGGTAGGGTGAGTGTGGAAAAGCACAGCTATTTACCACCTATCCAATTCATCACATTGCTTTAACAGCTCCAACAGACTTTCACCAAGTGGATTGTATGCTTATGACTTTTTGAATCCATTTAAACTAGATTGCAAAAAGTGATGCAGTTCTCACTCTGAAATGGTTACCTGCAAATGGCACCCAATTAGAGCCAGGACAAAAAGTATTTGTGGCCAATGCAAGACTGTTCGTCCCAGTGCTCTGCCAGAATGCATGCTCTCTGCTTAAGCCCCTACCTTCACCATCATTTTTTGCCAACCTTTTTGTGGTTAGCAGGGCCAGAACTAGGGGTAGGCAGAAGAGGCACCTGCCTAAGGCTCAAGGACTGGGGGGGGCACTGGGCAGGTACCTCTTGAAAAGCCTTCTGCCTACTCCTTGTCTAGGATTTGTGGATGAAGAACTACATATGGGCAGCATATAAAGCTACTGTCAACTGCTCCCATTGGTACTGTACCCACAAAAATATAGTACAAAGACATTTGTAATTGGTAACATAGAGAAGCAGCATAAAGTATTCTCCTGAGGGCTATACATTGGGGCTGTCAGGGCCAGCCAGGATTTAAATTCTGGTGCAGGACTGTATTTAGGTCCGATGCTGCACTAGGCATCGGACCTACATACGCCTCCCGTGTTGTGCGCATGACGTCAGTTCCGCAAACTAGCCCGGCCCCCTACCCCTCACCCCCCCCAACTCTGACTGGGAGATCGGTATGTTGGCACATGCGCAGTTGGAGCAATTTGCAGATTTTCGACAACTGCGCATGCGACAAAATTGACGGAGATTGCTGATCTCCCAGTCAGCTTACAGAGGACACGGAAGATGGATGCCATGAAGTCTGCTGCCAGAATCTGAGATGAGGGGTAAGTATAAAGTATGGGGCATTTCCTTTGCCCACCTTATTAGGTTCCTGTGTAGATCATTATGTAATTTAGACCCTTTATATACCTGTCCCTGACCATTGCTTCTGTCTTGGTCATTAAGCTTACAGCCAAAGACCTAGCCCTCCTGCTATTCATGTTCCTGAGACCCCCATCTAAAGTTCTTGAGTCTTATCCTTGTTGCATGACCCTAGCCTTGTTTCTGCACATGGATTGCCTGATTTTGATCTTTTGCCTGTCTCTAATTGCCTGCTGCCTGACCTGACCTTTTGGCCTGATTATCGGACTCCGTTTCTGCCTGCCCATTCCTAATCACTGGCCTGTATATTTGTTATATTTTTCACCTTGCACCAATTCCTGTTTTGTTTTTCTCTAAATTAAACTTGCTTCTCTGTGGTGTCAGATAGCAACAGGGGCATCTTAGGTGCATTCTTCACAAGCTGACAGATATACTTGAAAAAGTTGAGAAATCCCTTAGGTGGATGAAACATGTTTATTAGACTCAGTTTCTTGACCAGTAAAAAGGCTGGATTATCTCTATCCCAAATGTCATCTTAAAAACTGATGCATAATGTACATTCAAACAAGGGGAAACACTCATGTAAACCAGAAGACATAAATTAATGTTAAACATCTTATTTAGTTTTATATGCCCGATCTGAATGACACACAAAACATATAGATAAAGAAGACATGTTCAAATCCATAAAACCTACCCTTTCTGGCAGCAGAATATAGGGATTTTTTCAACATACCTTTCATAGAAGATGAAATGGTTGCTATAAAATAATTAAAGAATATCTATAGTCAAGGACCAGACGGACTCTCTCCTCTCTTATACTTCAACAGAGTCTTACCTACTTAAAATATACATATTTGTCTCAATTTATAACAGCTAAAGAAACCATAGGGGTGTTTAATCTTTCTTATTTTCCACATTTGCAGTAGAACTGTTGACCACCTAATAAGAAATAAAAAGTGTACAGTATACAAATGCAAACTCATAAAATAAAGGTATATTTGTGTTACAATTACTAGGTCTCTGACAAGCCTTCTGAATCTATGGCAAATGAATTGATCATTTTTCTAATCAGTAGTGTTCATTTTCTAATTAGTTTTAACAGCGAATATGACCAACATTAAAGCAAAAGCAATTCAATTTCCTAAAGCTGACCATAAACAGTTGGAGTTTTTTTTACCCTTCATTTCACCGGAGACCACATAAAATAGATTATCTAGGGTAAAATGCAAATGAGCTTGTCTTAATGCAAACATTAACTTCAATTGCCAAAATATTATTACTCCTGATAGTAAGCGGCTATAAATTTTACCTGAATTTCATCATTTTATTTTGGGCCCTACCTACACACACAAACACACGTGTGTAAAGGATTTTTAATTTTTTTTAACATTTTATTTTATTAAAAAGATTGAAAATATATAAAGTCTTACTAGGGCAGTGATCCCCAACAAGTAGCTTGTGAATAACATGTTGCTGTCCAACCCCTTGGATGTTGCTCTCAGAGTCCTCAAAGCAGGTGCTTATTTTTGAATTCCAAGCTTGAAAAGCAAGTTAAAATTGTATAAAAACTAAGTATAGTGCCAAGTAGAGACTCTTGTAGGCTGCCAGTCCACATAGGGGCTACCAAATAGCCAATCTTAGCCGTTATCTGGCACCCAAGGGACTTTTTCATGCTTGTGTTGCTCCCCAACTCTTTTTACATTTTAATGTGGCTCACGGTTTAAAAAGGTTGGGGACCCCTGTACTAGAGAAATCAAAGTTCAAGGCTTGAGTGTCTCCTCTTGTGCTATATGACTGCCAGGGTAGCTCAACTAACACACTAGCATGTTCCCCAAGGAACCCTTCTGTAATTTGTCTTTGAAATTCATCAATCTTGACAGTAACTTTTTTAGTAGACAATCTTTTTTACTAACCCAAGTGTCACACATAGCTTTCACCTACTGTTGTCATGCACACGAGACCAACAATTGCATGCAAACATTTAGTGGAAACCCAGATTTTCATACAGGACAAGAAGCTAAACAATTTAACTGGTTGGCCACCAACAACCTCATTAAACAACTTGACTTAACGACATGAGGGGAAATAAAATCTTAACTATTTAGGTCTACAACTAGGGACCACAACTATTACTCAACAGCCTAAGACCAATTACACATGTGGTGTATTCTCAGCTGAAACTACCATCCTGTACAACAGCTTGTTTGCTTTAGGGTAGGACTTCACGATGTGTCGGCTCTTCTCGCATCATGAAGTCCTACCCTAAGACCAGGGATGACTTTGACGTAGTTGGCTGGCTTTGCTAAATTGCAATAAATGGACAAACAATCTTTGTTTTGTTGAAAGGGGAGGGCATTTTCATTAGCTTAAAGCAGGTGTTGATGTCCTTAATATATTGATAATGTGTGAGTGCAGAGGAACTCTTGTATTTGTCTACATGTTACAGAGACACAGTGCTCAAGATCATTTAAATATTTTCACATTAACATATGTTACACTTTTTGATTGGTTACCGCTTTTATTAAATTCATTTTTTTGTCATAACTTTCTTATTATTTTCACCTAATCCTGATGAATAATTCATTGTGGCTTTTTATAATGATGTCAGTTGATATTCATCTCTGACTGCATCAAGGAAAATAGATTAGTCTTTGGCACTAGACAGACAATCTTCCTTATAATATTATACTGGGGAGGGATGGGGGCAAAGGGACTTTCTGAGGATAGGAAATCCTTTAGTAATTTCCTTCATGAAAGAAAAAGGGGAATTCCTAGTGAACCTAGTATTTCTATCAGGGGCAACCACAGAGCAAGATGCAGCACTCTCTACATGGAATCAATGAAATCAACTCATTCAGAGAGGGTGCACCACTTTTGTTATATGTCAGCTTTGTCGGTTTCATATAAATAACTCCCAATCCATACTATCAGTGTATACACAATATGGCTCATTTACTATGTTGAAGGTGCAAAGCGAAAATCTTTATGCAACAAAAGTTCTTGCCATTTACTTTTGGAGCCAACACACTGGGAATGTTGGGAGAATGTACAATTTAGAATAATTGATGTCTTTAGTAACACTGATAAAAATCAAATGCAGCAAAAATGTGTAACCTTTACCAGGGTAAGTTTAGAAATGTAAATTCCCTTTATATCATTCATCTTGAATGGACAGTTGCTCTGTCCAGCTGTTAAACCCTAAATGGAAATATACTGCATTCTAACTGGATATGGTGCCCAGATAGGGCCTAACCATGTCTAAGATTAATTTAACATTTCTATGAACAGGGCCGCTTTATCTGCCCAGGGCCCACTGATTTTGGGAGGGCCACTGAATTTATCCCAGCCCGTTACCATTGGTGATGGGCGAATTTGCGTTGTTGCTCCCAGTGGCCTCAAAGCAGGTGCTTATTTTTGAATTCCAGGCTTGTTTGGTTGCATAAAAAACAGGTGTCCTGCCAAAGAGAGTCTCCTGTGGGCTACCAGTCCATTTAGGGGCTACCAAACAGCCAATAACAGCCCTTATTTGACATCCCCGTGGTCTTTTTTATGCTTATGTTGCTCCCCGACTCTTTTTTACATTTAAATGTGGCTCACGAGTAAAAAAGGTTGGGGACCCCTGTTCTAGCACATCAGGTGTAATTATGCTGATTACTTATTTTCTGTAGTAGTTATATTGTCACACCTGGGGTTAATATGCCGGTTATCCATTTTACTTAAGGATTAAATTGGCACATCTGAGGTTAATATCGTCATTATTCATTTTGTATAGTAATTATACTGCCTTATCTGGGTTGTGTTGGTAGTAAAATGGGTGTTGTGTTTAGGGGTGTGGCAAAAAGGGGTGTGGTTTTCAAAAAATGTTTCACACAGTAGACTTATGGGGCCCATCAAGTGCCTCTTTTCCTAGGGCTCAACAAGGCTTTAAAACAGCCCTGTATATGAATATTGAAGGAAGCAATATCTGTTTAGCTTTATTATTCTGATTCTGTCCTTGATAGGGTTGCCCCCTGGCCGGTAATTTACCAGCCTGGTCTGTAAAAATGATGGTTGCTCCTAATGTTATTAATAGGGAAAAAAAGATAAATATATAGGAAGGCCAGTATTTTTTTCCAGAAAATGTGGCAACCCTAGTCCTTGACTGATCTCAAAACCTATGACATGGCCCAGCTAAACTGACAGGGAAGTAAAAATGTGAAATAATAGAGAACATCTCTCAGAAATAAAAGGAAAAAAATGATTTGTTCTAATTTATTTCTCCAGGGCCAGTGAAAGGCCTGCATTTTAGATAAAACATGCCTAAACATACCGAACTGGAATCTACACCCAACAAAATGAACTTCATAAAGAATTATAGAGCACTGGCACATTTAGGTCCTAGAGGACTTAGTTGGACAGCAATGAGATTGTTATGACTGCATTCCTAGTATGATTAAGGGAAGTCTAAATGCTGCAAATGCAGTAATAAAGATAGTTTGGAACACAACCACTTGATTTTACTCCTGGATGTAATCATTCTTTCTTACCTTTTTGCTGTCAGAAAATATATATATATTTTTTTAAATAATAGCGAAGGGTTTGGAACCTGGGCATTGCAAAGGCTATACTGATGCAAATGTAGGATCTGCTATCCAGAAAGCTTGGGACCTGGGGTTTTCCCTATAAGGGGTTTATTTTAGTCTACTTAAAAACATTTTACATAAACCAAATAGGATTGTTTTGCTTACCTTTAAGTACAAGCTACTTTTTTTTATTACAAAGAAAGAGGAAATTATTTTTAAAACCTTATATTATTTGCTTAAAATTGGCTCAATGGGAGATGGCCTCCCTGTAATTTGGAGCTTTCTGTATACTAGGGTTTCAGGAAAAGAGGTCCAATATCTGTACTGTGAATTGCACTTTATTAGGTACAAATCAAGGTTCCCCCTTATATTTCCCCTTAAAGCACAATCTGAAGCCACACAACACAGGTAGAGAATCTATTAGTCTCTAACCAGATTAGTTTTTGTTTGATCCCAGCTATCAGGTATGTTGCATCAGGTACCCTCTCCTGAGGTGCATCTCCATGACGCTTCTGTAAGCAAATACTTTGTTATGTTTAGTGGCGCTTCATTATGAAAAGCTTGCAATTTGTCTTTTTGGGATTTGAAGTCATAGAGAATTATGAGTTAACAAAAAAGCTTTCAAACTTACTTTCTGGCTAATTTTTCCATATACATTTCAGATCCTGGAAATATTCTTGAGTCATGCGAATGAGTCCGCTAATGAAATTACATTAGTATGGGAAATGCTCTGTGTGCTTATACATTAAAATTCTTTTTAAGATTTACTGCACAGAGCCTTGCTTTGTTAATTGATTATTATTATACTTTATTTATATAGTGCTGTCATATTCTGCAATGCTTTACAGACATTCTACATTATGATATATCAGACCCTGATGTGATCTTTATCAGAAGCCAATTAACCTGCCTGTATGTTTTTAGATTTACCTATACTAGATACAATAAATGGTCATTCAAATTGAGGGGTTTAGACTTAGGGCTCTTACAGACGAGCGTTTATACCTGCGCTCCCCTGCATTCCGTTTTTCTGCGTTAAGCCGCAGGGGAGCGCAGGAATAGATGCATTACATTTTTTCCAATGGGGCTGTACTCACACAGGCACGTGTAGGCGCAAACGCAGGTTGAGACGCAACATGCTGCATTTTTCCTGCGTTCGGCGCATACACATACCTCAATATCAGGGGAGATTCGCTTGTTTGGCGACATCTTCAAATGAGCGGATCTCCCTGTGTATGGTCACCTTAAGGTGGTTATACACAGTTTACAGAGCTCATTCTTTCCTAGTTTCTTGTGCTGATAGGACTACATTAAAGTGCTGCAACAGAAAGCAAATGCCTGTGTCTAAGAGCATTTTAACTTTCCATAGGTTATGGAAACTCACACTATACCATATGCCATTAGACTTTGCACAAGCATTTTCTAGATCCTTGCACCTGTGTGGCGGCTGACATGATTTTCTCATTTATTTTCAAGCTCAGAGTAAATAGATATACTAATAGCATTTGTGTATCTTTCTGATGACGACTGCTTGCCATTACCAGTGTTTTGTTGGCATGTCGTCACTGACAGCAGATTATGTTTGAGCTGCTCTGCCAGGCCCTTAAAGGGGATGTAAACCAAATATATATATATATATATATTTTTGTTGCTTTGTAAATGTAATTGTAATTTGAAAGAATATTTTTTGTCTCTTTCCTCACTACTGGTTATCTCCACAATATAGCAGAAATCAGTCCTGCGTGCTTCATAGGTCTTTTATTTAACTGTCCTCTGCTACAAATTCAGTAATATTCTATTGTGTGGGATCATACAAGGCCTCTTTGACAGTGGAGAATAGGAGGGGAGTGAGAAATATTAATACAGTCTGTTTTTTATTCTGATGGATATCTTTGTACCATGCATATTTCTTGTTGGGCAGGTTTGCAAATTTAGATTGGATTCACTTAAATAAGCAGTAATATCTGTATATGTACATGTATTTCGTATGTGATTATAACGACAGAACCACCCTTTTGTTTTTAACTCCACATAGATTTGGCTTGTATGTTAATGCGACATGCCTGCCTGTCTATCTTCACCTTCGGTGTTTGCTGTGCAGAAAATTTGCATTTTTTACATGTATTGCCAGCTTTAGAAAGCAGGAATATTTAGTTTAATTTTATAGGACTTTTTGTTGCAGTTCACAGATGATGAAGGGGGTGTTTTCAGTGACTGTGGGCAATGCCATTACAGACAATTTTTATATGCACAGGATAAAATCAAATGTAACTGCCAATACAAGTGGAATTCCTCATTTTCAAAACAATAAACTGTCATTCCAATTGAGGGGTTTAGACTAAGGGCTCTTATACACGGGCGTTCCGACCTGCGCTCCCCTGCGTTCCGTTTTTTGGCGTTCAGCCGCAGGGGAGCGCAGGAATAGACGCAAGTCATTATTTGAAATGGGGCTGTACTCACTCAGGTGCGTGTAGGCGCCGAACGCAGGTTCAGACGCAACATGCTGCATTTTTCCTGCGTTCGGCGCCTACACGCGCCTGAGTGAGTACAGCCCCATTTCAAATAATGACTTGCGTCTATTCCTGCGCTCCCCTGCGGCTGAACGCCAAAAAACGGAACGCAGGGGAGCGCAGGTCGGAACGGCCGTGTGTAAGAGCCCTAAAGCTGCACAGTGGGAAACAAATGAGTTGCATGAAACATATGTAAAATCAATCACTTTGCTAGGATTAACCAGTTCAGAGCCACCTGTTCAGCTGGGCTTAAAAAGATCTGAAGTTCTAATACTCATATTATTGATGCTCATCCCATAAAAGCAAACTCAGAAGACAACGAGTGGCCCTGGCCTTGGGGCACCTTATGTGTAAACCTAGTCCTGCCCATTTCAGGTCATTTCAAACACATCACTCCTATGCACAGTTTAAACAGGTATGCTTGTGTAGCGTCTTGTGCAGACAAGAGGATCCTTTTCTAAGTTTTGTCTTTATTTTTCTACAGAGAGAGTATTATTTATATTGATATTTATCTTTATTCACAACAATAGGAATAGGGCTGCCTTCAGAAATCACGGGAGCCCATACAGCCATAGGGACATACCCTGGCCATGCCCATAACACCCAATGATGCCCTATACTCCACCATTTCTTACCAAGCCCTGCCATTTTTTGCAGCTAACTGCCCCCTGGGAACCCTGATTGGACTCACCTGTCCTCCCCTAATGGCAGATAAATTCCTCCATATAGCTTCTGAGGGAAGCATCTCTCTAGCAGTCTTCACACATTGGAGTACTTTTGTATTATTTAGTAATAAATGCATGTTATTGAATGCTATATCAATAATTTGCTAGCATAATATCATTTAAAGACCTTAAGGACCAGGGTAGTATAAATACATTGCAAATCAAAATTTAAAAGGAGCCAAGGAACCCCTAAAACATCTCTCTTCCAACACAAGTATATGTCTGGAGAGCACTAAGTTAACCCCACACCTCTTTTATTGGCTGGGTGCCTGCAGTCTAATAAGGCAGCTACAGTACCTATAGCTGGGCTACTGCAAACAGTAAATGGAGTGCGGAATGGAGGACCCACCCTACTCTCCCTCCATCCATTATCTGGTTTCTCGTAAGCCGGCAAAAGAAGACAGTCTTGTTTGCTGCAACACCAGACATTTTCCCTGGAGCTAATCGTGTGCAAGGTTATACTGTTGAAAAATACAATTTTGTCCACCACATTTCATATATATATATATATATATATATATATATATATATATATATATATATATATATATATATATATATATATATATATATATATATATATATAGTAAAAGACATATCTAACTTATTTACAATGTTGGTTGGTATTTAAGTTGCCAGTGGAATATTCTGCTTTTTATTTTATACTTTCACGAACTAGAAGACCAGTTTTCAATGCTCTGTTCTTGGCAAACATATTATTTTTGTTGAGCTTCATGGCTGAAAGATTTTTTTTCCCTATGATTTCTTAAAGCAGGGCTAGGGCGGACAAATCAACAAATATAACTGAAGTTCTTTGAATTATAGCATTTTTTTAAATCTCTCTTCTTCCTTGAGGTTTCACGCGATAATGAAATCACTTAATCTAATAACCGCAAAGCTGCAGACTGTAACTAGGTTTTCAGACTTTTTAGGATTAAGTCCCCTTTGCTGGTTTAGGATCCTCTTATGCTTAGGATCCTCCTCACTCAATGTTTTTTTGATGCCTACAGCTAGATGTATAAATGCAATAATAGACACAGCTATTACCAAAGAAACAACCTAGAATTTGTTGTATTTTATGCTCTGCATCACAATTCAATGTCAAATAATTGCAACAATGTGCTGCTCAGTAGTTCTCCAATACTAATCTGACTCTGATTGGTCAGAAGCAGCTTTGAAACCCATAGGTACATGTTTTGCTGCTTTTGGGCCATATGGAATGCTGAAATGAGTGGTCAGAATGGTGAGCCAATGGAGAAGGGAAAGAGTGTTAAGCTGGCCATAGATGTTGAGATTTTTAAAAGATCAGATCCTGATCGTGAGACCACGATCTTCTCAGAACGATCGTACGATCGTACGAATTTACCATCAACTAAAAAGACCAATTTACCAGGAAAACAAAGGGGAGCTGCCTGCTTGGCCCTGCAAACATAGATACATTGCACTGGGACCGACAAAGATTTTTTGACCTGGCCGATCAATTTCCCGACAGATGTCGGCCGAAAAATCGTAAGATGTACGATCGTTCGAATACCACTAACCACACGATAATTGGTCGGGCTTCCCTAAAATCGGTCGTTCGGCAAGAAGAATCGTCGCGTCTATGGGGAGCTTTAAGTAAAAAAGTAGTTTGTGACCTCTCCCTGAATGAAACAACGGTTTCAGAAAGGTTTTCTTTGCATTCCATGTCCAATTCATTGATATCTGGTAAGATGAAATCACACTGCAGACGGGAGTCCAAGATAGGAAGAGCTATTGCACATTTGGGGGAAGATTTATCAAAGGTCGAGGTGAATTTTCGAAATCAAAAAATTCGAATTTCAAGCTATTTTTTGTGTGTACTTGACTAGGGAATAGTTCAAATTCGATTTGAATTTGAAAAAAAATAGAAAATTCTAATTTTGAAATTTATCATGTACTGTCTCTTTAAAAATTCTACTTCAACCATTCGCCATCTAAAACCTGCCGAATTGCTGTTTTAGCCTATGGGGGACATTCTATTTGGAGTCAATTGGTGGACTTTGAAAAATCAAAGTTTTTTTTGGAAAAACTTCGAATCGAATTCATACGATTCTGATGTATTCCATCAAAAACTGACCTATTCGGCCAAAAAAAACTTTAATTTAATTTCGGTTGGTTTTTTTGATTCGAATTTTTTCAGTTTCGAAATTTGACCCTTGATAAATATGCCACTTGGTGTTTCTTTGCACACTAAGGGGCAGATTTATCAAGGGTCAAATTGAAGATTTTTAATTTTAAACTTTTGAGTTTATTATAGGGAATAGTCCAAATTCGATTTGAGTTAAAAGAGAAAATTTAAAATTCAAATTTCGAAATTTGTCATGTACTGTCCCTTTAAGAATTCAAATTCGACTATTCGCCATCTAAAACCTGCCGAATTGGGGGCACATTTACCTAGGATTGAATATCGAGGGTTAATTAACCCTCAATATTCGACCGTCGAAGTAAAATCCTTCGACTTCGAATATCGAAAGTCGAAGGATTCTGCGCTATTCCTACGATCGATCAAAGGATTTGAATCCATCGATAGAAGGATATTCCTTCGATCAGAAAATTGTTAGGAAGTCTATGGGGGCGAATTAGGGGGTCGAAGAATTTTTTAAAGAGACAGTACTTCGACTATCAAATGGTCGAATAGTCGAATGATTTTTAGTTCGAATCATTCGATTTGAAGTCGAAGTAGCCAAAAAAAACATTTGAAATTCGAACTATTTTTCCTCTATTCCTTCACTCGAACTAAGTAAATGGGCCCCTTGGTGTTTTAGCCTATGGGGGACCTCCTACAATCAATTTGGAGTTGTTTGGTGGACTTTTGAAAATCTAAATTTAAAAAAACTCAAATCAAATTCGATTCGAATTTGCAGGTAAAAATGTTTTTAATAAACTTTGTTTGGTGGGTTTTTTTTTCGAATTTCGAGTTTATGGGAGTTTTAATAAACTCTAAATTCAACCCTTGATAAATATGCCCCTTAGTTGATGACTCTTAAGGATTTTTAGTCCATTTGGTCGAATTATGTCCAAACGTTATCATTATTATTATTATCATCATCACATATTTATAAAGTGTATATGTATTATATATAACATTTATTATTGTGAATTCAAAATGTGTTCTGTAAATTGGCAGAATTGAAATGATATATAAACCCTGTTCTGGAGCTCCTGTTTGCTAGAAAATACACCAGCCCGGGTATTTCTGTAAACGTCCATTATTATCATTATTTTGGCTTCTTCCATCTTCCCTTCATTCTAGTCCAGACTGCTGCAAAAGACAGAGCTGCAAATGAGCTGACTTTTCTACTGACAGGAGCACCGGCCTAGGGTATCAGGTACGTGATTATAGTCACTGAAGGGTGATAACATGGTGGCACCTCACAGTTTAACTTTTCCATACAACAGTAGTATTCTTGTTTTATCCAGCAACAAATCCCATGCCTTTCTATCACTTTGATATTCCACAACTGGTAAATATCATGTATTGTTTTAAAAACACATATTAAATGAAACACATTTTATTTTCATACAAATTACATGCATTTGTAAAGGAGCTAAAACCTTCAAACATATTTTTATCCATTGCTGAATCACTTGTATAAGAAGCAGTTTGTGCTTTCTCATGCTATCCCCAGGAATTATAAAATGATTGTGGACAGAACATCCTTTGCAGCTATGTCAGCCCCCACAAAGGTTCACTTCCCTTATCTTTTGCAACAGACAAAGCCTTGGTAAACCAAGTCATTCATTATAATTTTGAAAAATTGGATGAGTCCCAAGCCACAATACTTCGGGGCAGATTTATCAAAGGTCGAGGTGAATTTTCGAATGGAAAAAAATGAGAATTTTGAGCATTTTTTTGTGTGCTTCGACTAGGGAATAGTCCAAATTCGAATTTGAAAAAGATGCAAAAATTCAAATATCGAAATTTATCATGTACTGTCTCTTTAAAAATTCGACTTTCTAAAACCTGCCAAACTGCTGTTTTAGCGTATGGGGGACCTCTTAGAACCTATTTGGAGTCAATTGGTGGACTTTGAAAAATGTAAGTTTTTTTTAGGAAAAACTTAGACTCAAATTCGATCTAATGCGCTTTTCCTTTGGATCGTATGATTCGAATTTGGTCGAATACGAACCTGTTAGATCAAAAACTGACCTATTTGACCAAAAGAAAACTACAACTTAATTTCAGTTGGTCTTTTTGAATTAGAATTTCGAAGTTTTTTCAATAAGAAATTCAACCCTTGATAAATATGACCCTTAATTATAATCTGCTGCAGTGTACCCCTGTTTGTTTTTATTAGTTTATAGTTTATATTCAGATGTCAAAAGCAGAATACATTCAGGGGCAGATTATTAAGGGTAGAATTTTGAATTTGGAAAATGTTAAAATTCAAAAAGACCAACCAAAATTAAATTTGATGTTTTTTTTTTTTTGGCCGAATAGGTCCATCTTCGAATGATTAGGTCTGTTTTCGATTTTTCCAAATTCCACCAAATAGATTCCAGGAGGTCCCCCATAGGCTAAAACAGCCATTCGGATGGTTTTAGATGGTGAAAGATTGGTCGAATTTTTAAAGGGACAGTACATGATAAATTTCGATATTCGAATTTTCAAATTTTTTTCAAATTCAAATTAAATTTGGACTGTTCCCTAGTCGAAGTACACAAAAATTAGCTTGGAATTCGAATTTTAATATGCCCCTTAAAAGTACATTTAGGGGCAGATTTATCAAGGGTCAAATTTAGAGTTCATGGGAAAAACTCCCATAAACTCCCATGAACTCGAAATTCGAATGAAATACGCCAATCAAATTAAAAAAAATAAAATAAAAGCAAATTTTTCAAACTCTAATTGGAACTTCATAGTTACATAGTTACATAGTTAAATCGGGTTGAAAAAAGACAAAGCGCATCAAGTTCAACCCCTCCAAATGAAAACCCAGCATCCATACACACACCCCTCTCTACTTTCACATAAATTATATATACCCATACCTATATTAACTATAGTGTTTAGTATCACAATAGCCTTTGATATTATGTCTGTCCAAAAAATCATCCAAGCCACTCTTAAAGGCATTCAATTAGAGTTTTTTCTCCGAAAAACCTTGATTTTCAGGAAGGCTGCAAACAACTCCAAATTGATCCCAGGATGTCCCCCATAGGCTAAAACAGCAATTCAGCAGGTTTAAAGTGGCGTATAGTACAATTCGAATTCTTAAATGGCCAGTACATCATAAATTTCGAAAACTCAAATCTAATTTTAAAGTGGACCCGTCACCCAGACATAAAAATCTGTATAATAAAAGTCCTTTTTAAATTAAATATGAAATCCAATTTCTTTTTTTTATTAAAGCATTCATAGCTGTTGTAAACTCATTTAAACATATCAGCTGTCAATCAAATATTGTCTGCCCCTCTTCTATGTTAGTGGCATAGAGGCGGGGCAGACAATTACTTTCACTTTCCATTCAGCACTTCCTAGATGTCACTGCTCTCCCTGCATTCCCCCAGCTCTCTTAACCATTTAATTGTGTAACCAGGGCATGGGGATGGACATTGGGTCCCTGTCCCCTGGTGCACAAACAAGATTCTGAGATGATACAAGGCTTGTCTTAATAACAATGTCCACAAAATGGCTCCTTCCTGGTTGCTATAATTATGAGTTCCCAGACAGATGGAAACAATATTCAAATAATGTATACAGTGTAATTAAAGTTCATTTTGCTTGACTAACATGATAAAATAGGATTTGGAATAATTTGGTTTGGGCGACGGGTCCCCTTTAACTATTCCCTAGTCAAATTCCACTAAAACTCAATATTCGAATTTAAAATTTGAATTTTCTCTTCGACCCTTGATAAAACTGCCCCATAGAGATATACATAACATCTTGCAGAAAAAAGTAAGTAATCACCAGGGACAGATACTACTGAACATTACGAACAAACAAATACAACTGAAAATACATCTATGTGCCTTTCAGTAGCATTTCTTTTAGTTTTTCTTTTTATTTATTCAAGTGATCTAAGAAATGAGTATTTGACATGTTACTCTTTGTCAGCTTTTAGAGGTTAAATGAAAGATGTTTTTGTGAAGCTTGCTCTGTTAGATCTGTAATGTATAAATGTATAGTGTAATATGTGTAGTTATATACAGATGTTATTATTATATGATTATATAGATTTTATTATTATATTATTATTTAATAAGGTTCAGTGTGCAATAACCTGTAAGAACAAAAGAACAATAAGGGAAAAGGAAAGAAAAACATGTTATGTCCACTCTAATTAGCTAAATGCAAAAGGCTTCACTTACTAGAGGTGAATTGGAAAGAAAAAGATCATCATGACCATAAGCTGGAAGTGGGACTGGATGTACAGGTAATAGGAACTGGATCACTGGTCTCATTAAAAGAACCTAATGCATTTCTTGTGTCTCGGCTTATTATCTTCTGAGGGAATTACTAAAGGTATATAACACCTGGCTTCCTCACACCAAAAACTTGGAAATGGAAAGAAATACAGCACAGAGTTACACCAGTTTAAGAAAATAATATCTTATAAGTATTTCATGCATACAGCATCAGACCCTTAAAGGAACAGTTCAGTGTGAAAATAAAAACTGGGTAAATAAATAGGCTGTGCAAAATATATAAAATGTTTCTAATATAGTTAGTTAGCCAAATATGTAATATATAAAGGCTGGAGTGAACAGACGTCTAATAAAACAGCCAGAATCCAACTTCCTGCTTTTCAGCTCTATAACTCTGAGTTAGTCAGCGACTTGAAGGGGGGCCACATGGTACATTTCTGTTCAGTGAGTTTGCAATTGATCCTCAGCATTCAGCTCAGATTCAACAGCAACAGATATGACCCATGTGGCCCCCCCTCAAGTCTCTGATTGGTTACTGCCTGGTAACCAGTCAGTGTAAACCAAGAGAGCTGAAAAGCAGGAAGTAGTTTCTGACTGACATGTTATACATCAAATCACTCCAGCCTTTATACATTACATTTTTGCCTAACTAACTATATTAGAAACATTTTTTATTTTGCACAGCCTATTTATTTACCCAGTTTTTATTTTTCCTTTAACTCCTAGTAAAAACATGCATTGTAACAAAGGCTAGGGAATATAATCAACCCCATTTTTTGGGGTTTCACATTAATTTGGCTGAGAATTGTTCCGGGGTGCCTTGGGCCATTTCACTACCCGAGGCAAGAAAGCAGTGCTGCCCTGAGGTTAAAGTAAAAGGAAAGCTACCAAGGCAGTTTATTTCCAATAGATTAGCCACAGTGATAGCTAGAACACCATTTTTATTCTTTAGAATGCTTTACCAAACAGCACTGTCTCTTTTTGTTTAGGATAGCAGCTGCTCTATTAGCTTGCTGTGAAATCACTTCCTGCCTGAGTCTCTCCCTACTCGCTTATAGCTCATACAACATGGAGGGAGGGGAGAGGAGCAAACTGAGCATGTTCAAGCCCAAGCCCTGGAGGTTTAAGATGAAAACAGGAAGTCTGATACAGAAGCCCATGAGTCCTCTGTCTTTTGACAGAGGACTCTGTGCAGAATTACTTTGATGGTATCTAGTGTATTCATATAGGCCTGTCTGATAAAGATTACTTTGTTTTAACCTTTCCTTCTCCTTTAAAGAGGATACATGCCACTACAATAATGCAGTGGCATAACTACAGACATAAATTATGCACCAGAAATGTTGCTATGTTATTAGTCTAATGCATAAACAAAGGGAAATGGGTAAGGACATATAACTGATAGATACACAGACGCCAGCTTAGCAACTGGAATCGTGTTTGTGTAAGTATATTAGGACTCCACTTCTATGTCAAGATAGCTGTCAGAGCAGTTGGCAGACTATAGCAAAGTGCTAACTAATGTTCAAACAAATCATGACAGTTTTTCAGAGCCACGAGGCAGCTGGGAGTGATAAAGCATAAACTGTATCTATCTTTTGTTCAGGATGAGCTCAGAAAACGAACCATAGATGTTTCAACTAATTTGTAACTGAACCCTGTCTTACAGCTGTTTTTAACAAGAGGGGAAGCAGTTCCTGCAGCTTCTTAGGAGCCCACTTGACTGATGACTAGCTTTCATATATATGTTTGCATGATCCTAAATTATTTTGATGTTGGGCTAGGCAAATGTTCTACTGTTACCTAATGGCCAAGGCGCAGCTTTTAGTGATGCTTATTGTAACTTTCATAGCATAATTGAGGTAAACAGAAATTGGCGTAAGAAATATTGTTGGAGTGTTTAAAGTGGAATGAAAAGAATTTCATATCTGGAGTGTAACCTTAATCAGGTTGAAGTTGGTGTAAGGTTATTGGTTATTTCTGGGAAAGGGACTGCACGAAGAAGGTTAAGACATTAGATAGTCTGGTTCTGTCTGTCACATTCTTAGGAGCTGTGAGTTAGATATAGTAGATCATTTAGCAAAAGTTGCAGCAGCTGGGGAGTTGCCTAATGTGTAGGGACACTTAGCTGGAAAGGGACTAGTGCTAGTTATATTCCCAGAGAGGCTTCCACTGGACAGGATCTGCTGTATCATAGTCCCCCTCTGTACGCTACCAAGTTACGCCACTGTGTGTCACTACTAGTGATCTCAAAGGAGTGAAAACCATCCCCAACATTAGGTGCCCTTCCATCGGCCTCCCACCCTCTCTACACCACCCATTACTGTTAAAACTGTTCCAGTATTTGTATTTGCTCTAAGAATGATGAGTTAAGGTGGCTATAGATGCAAAGATCGCCAAACGAGCGGATCTTTCCCCAATATGCCATTAACAGGCATGGCTATATCGGGGGTAATCTTATTGTTCGGCTGTATGGCCGAATGATCAGATTACGATGTGCCATGAGCTCCGGCGGGATCGGACGGGTCAAAATCAAACCTGACCAAACGACCGATCTCCGCCGGGCGAAAGATGTCGGCACACACCACACACGATCCGAAAATCGTACGAATCCTCGATTCGTACGATCGGATCTGTGTGTCTATGGCCACCTTTATACAACAAGGTTCAGATCTTGCTTCCCTTCGGATTCTCTTCTGTCAGCACTCGCCAGCTGGAGCAGGCTCCGTTAAACCTAGATCTGGATCAGCTTCAATTGCACATGCTCCTGTATGCTGACATACAGCATACAGGTGGTAGTAAGTTGAGGGTGCTCAATAGGTGCTACTGCACTCATTTTGGAATGGATGCAGGAAGGACTATGATGCAGAGCGCATCTACCTGGAAGTGCCACATTTTGATGCAAGTACCTTTATCCGGAAACCCATTATCCAGAAAGCTCCGAATTACGGAATGGCTGTCTCCCATAGACTCCATTTTATCCAAATAATCCAAATTCTTAAAAATGATTTCCTTTTTCTCTGTAATAATAAAACAGTAGCTTGTACTTGAGCCCAACTAAGATATAATTAATCCTTATTGGAAGCAAAACCAGCCTATTGGGTTTATTTAATGTTTAAATTAATTTCTAGTAGACTAAAGGCATGAAGACCCAAATTACAGAAAGATCCATTATCCGGAAAACCCCAGGTCCCAAGTATTCTGGATAACAGGTCCCATACCTGTACCTTACTGTGGGGAAATTTGCAAGACTGCACTAGTAGTCATAAGTGATCCCTATTATAATTTGCCCTTTTTTGCACTTTGTACTTTTTCTTTGGAAGCACAATGTTCCTTCAAACTTTTTTAGGCCAAATTCCTGGTTGATTATATATTCAGGCATATGTGATTTCTAATGAGCTCCGCTCAGCAAAGTAAACATGTTTTCTATTAGAGCAACAGGACTATTACCCCTATGCACTCAGACCTGGACAAGGCAATGGGGTGTGTCTCGTCAGTTGCTGGCTTGCCAAGAAATAAGATAGGACTGGATGTTTTGATCAATAGCAACAGCTGATAGAGGGAAATACTGTATGTTAAATGTAAAAAAAAAGTTTAATATATTCCATCTGGAAGCTGTACACAACATAACATAGAAACATTTATAAGTGTGCATTTTATTAGAAAGGAGGTTATAATTATTCTATAATTCAGGGGAAAATGTCAGTAAAATACATGGTGTGCGGAAAATAATAACACAGTGTAATAAATGAGTACTGTACAGTTCTTCACATTAAATGCTTGGTTTCTGACTGTTTATAGTACTTTTCATGAAAATTTAGCTTTCATCCATTTTCTAAAAATGTTTTGACATTTTGTGCTTCTAAAACCCACGTTTTCTGACTGTGCCACAATCTTAGGCTCACAAAAATAAATATGTAACCCTTAATTGCTTGAAGTTCTGCAGACACCATGCACATTCACAGTGGCCTGGACTATAGAGAACTGGAGGACCCCAGAGCAAGACCATAGTTTAGGAGTACCCCCTCAAATTCTCTTTTTCTCTTGTGCTTTCAAATTTGTCTGTCTTCCACAGGGCTATATTCTAGTCTGGTGGCACCATAGGCTTCAGGCCCCTTTGCTTCCATCGGCACATGTGCAATGATGTCTGGACATACCTAACACCCATTGCTTGTGACATCACCACACCTGATACCCCCCTAAACCCCCAGCTCTGCTGCTGGATTTCTCTAGAATATATATGGGGGCAGATGAAGAGGTTTTTTTTTTGTATAAAGCATCTGAGAGCTGCCCTCTTGAGTGAGTATTTGGTCAAATACAGCCCTGCTCTTCCATTCCACAAGTAGGAGAACCATAACACAGGCACATTAATCTCATTAGTGAGTGCCAGGAGAGCATACTGAGAAAGAAATGACATATTACTGAAAGGAACCCTAAACCCTTTATGGGCAAAGACCACATAGTTGTACTTTGATGTAATTATAGTTTGAACAGGATTCCTCAAATAATGAAGAACCATATTTCTATCCTGCATAGATTCCCATCAGAAATCAGGTTTTGCTGGGCCTACACTTAAACCAATATTGGCAAGATTCATCAATCTTGGATGACATTTTAATTGATGTGTCCCCTTCTCAAATAAATGGATGTCTGTATTTTATGTGCCTTTTCTGATTTATTGAAAACCATGCAACACCATACTAACTGCTATGGATCTTGGCTGTTTCAATAGCATTACATATCATATGACAATTCTATCTTCCTGGTAGGGTATAGCACCATATTATTCTTTAATCTAAATTGCACAAATCTTTCAAGGTACAGGTATGGGATCTGTTATCTGGAAACCTGTTATCCAGAAAGCTCCAAATTATGGAAAGTCTGTCTCCCATAGACTCAATTATAATCAAATAATTCCGATTTTTAAAAATGATTTCCATTTTATCTGTAATAAAAAAGCAGTACCTTGTACTTGATCCAAATTAAGATACAATGCATCCTTATCGGAGACAAAATAATCCTATTGGGTTTTATTAATATTTAAATGATTTTTGAGTAGACAATGTATGAAGATTCAAATTACAGAAAGATCCGTTATGCGGAAAACCCTAGGTCCCAAGCATTCTGGATAACAGGTCCCATACCTGTATATCAAAACAAATGATGTGGCACATTTTGGGAGTTCTGAACACAGAAGTAAGTAAGGGCAAATCATTTGCTTTCTATAGGCAAGTTTCATCTCAGTTACAATGTTACAGGGGTTATATAATAAAAGGGACTAAGTTTGCCCAGGTGCAGTAACTTATAGCAAGCAATCAGAAGGTAGCATTTACTGGTTACCTGATTAAAAGAAAACATCTTATTGGTTGCTAATAGTTTAAGGGCGAATTTGTTCAGTTTCTTTGAAAAATTAGCGAATGCAAAAAATGGCAAAAATTTGCGCACGTCAATATCAGCGCTTGCGACAATTTTTCTACACGCGCCTATTTTGGCCAAATGCATTAAAGTCAATGGCCGTCCAAATAATTTTGGGGCACGCGACTATTCTGACGTGCGCCCAAATTTTTTTGATGTGGTAGATTTTTCAGCTGTGAATTTATTCGCCCATCACTAGTAGCTAATGGTCACTGCACATGGGCAAACTTAGTGCCGTTTGTTAGTTATGGGGGTTAGGATCTCCAGCACCATGGACAGTGAAGACTCCTAGCTAGATACTGTATCTGTCAGTAGTGTTAATCCTTATACAAATGACTTTCATAGAAAACAGTGTGAGCGCACACGCTGGCCTTCCTTATTCGATTGCCTGGTGCACAATCCTCTGGGGAGACGGCACTCCCTCGATTTCCAATGTAAAGCAAAGAAAGGAGGAATCGGCACACAGGAACAAATTGCAATGTGTTCGAAGGGGCGTGCCCCCGAAACGTTGTGCATCTTATGACACAATAAACACTTAGGGGTTTTCCTCACATTGCAATTTGTTCCTGTGTGCCGATTCCTCCTTTCTTTGCTTTACAAATGACTTTCACATTTCCAAGATGGTGGTCAGACACAAAATGTGCTGTCATTGAATTTGCCTATAAGTACATGAACATCACTGAGAACAGGTGTAGAGCATTTGCCATGTTTGTTTTGCATTTAGTAAATATACCACAAAACATAAAAGAAGGAAGAAAGTTTGCTTTAGTGCTTGAATGCAATTTTCCTGCTTGTATTTGCTTTAGAACCTACATGATTCATTCGCTCGTGACTTCTACAGATTTACATCACATTACTGCACTTCTTTCAGACAAATTTTTAAATCATGGCAGTGTTTCATAATCTGCCTATAATCTGTGCTTTGGTAGGTTAATTCTGTTGACTAACCTAAAACCCTGATCTGGTCGACTTACAAGGCTAATGTGAAATGCCGTGTATATGAAGTTGTCACATTTATGACTATTCAATATTTAGAGTCAACTGAGTGAAAGGAAAACTGGGTGTTGCCGGGATTATTCGGAGATTTTACAGTTAGTGAGTGCTTTGTATAAATGACCAGTCTGGTATGTGTACGTGTCTAACTATGTATTACAGTGCAAGTCTGCATGCAAGAGTGGGTACTCAGGGAAACAACTCGGCGTGCTTTTCTTTTCATCACCATAGTTTAATATAATATTAAAGGTACAAAAGTAAAAGTAAAGTATTGTTTAACTGTGAGAGAAGGAGGCAGATTGAAATGATATAATCGTGTCAAGAAGAATAAAGTGTACTTGTATATCTAAATGAAGCTGTTCACTAGATTAGACATGGACTGGGCAAATACATGTGTATAGCTGGCACACAAATACACCGCATAATTCTTGTGTCAGGGTTTTCTTGTCCTTGTCGAGAGTGACACAGACTTAAAGGCTCCAGTGCTTGCTCTCTAATTATTTGTTTCTGTTGAGACATATGGGAATGTATTATATGCCTGTGACCCACCTGCATTAAATCATAAAGAAGGGGGATTCATCAATGCACATTTAATGGCCGAGAGTGCACACGGTTCCGAAAACGGGATTGGGAGGCCCATTTATCAAAGGATGAATTATAGTGGTTTTAGAGGTTTTTTGAAACCATGATTAAACTCTTCTTTCTCTATAATCACAAATGTTAGAACTCTGGGGAAAGGGTCGGACTGGGCCGGCAGGACACTTGGAAAAAACCCGATGGGCCCCCGGCCCTTGTGGGCCCCGCCAGCCTAGATCTGCACCCATATCCGCTTCTTAATGCCGCAAACTCTCTTAGTCGGGAGGTTAAGGCAAAAACAGCGTGTGCGTACTTGGTGCTTGGTGCTGTTCGCATACGCACAAACGCAGAGTTGTGCGCCGACACAGCTGGTGGCAGGAGGGGCGCCCTGGAGCAGTAACCCCAGTGGGCCCCGGGCCCCCCATTCCGACCCTGTCTGGGGATAATGCTGCACTGAATAAAAAAAAACATGGCAAACATTTCAAAATGTTTATATGGAATCTGGGTCAAAATTTGCAGTTTTCATGCCATTTTGCTATCATAAAATATGTACGTATCTTTGTGTATGAGACTAATAAATAATGACAAAGATATAGGTGAAACATTGCACGTTTATAATAGCTCTTTAATGTATTTAATTTGGGAGTAATTTGTCCTGTATGTTTGATACTGCTTCCTACTGTCTCTGTGCACTTGCTCCATCATCTATAATGATTTCATGAAAAAAATGTTACTTAGATGGAGACTGTTATGGCCGTCCCATCATGCTTTGGAGGAGATCTTAGTATTGGGTCAGCAGGACTGTCACTATCTCACATAAGAAGCAGCCTACCAGCAAATAGGAAGATCCATTGATGGCTTATGATATCTGTGCCAGGCCAATAACTACCTGCAGAAGAACAAAAAAGGAAATACACAGTATGGTTTCAAAAAAGAGGAGATGAGGTATCTCAAGTCATATTAACCACCAGCTAGAAATGAAGTATACATGTTATATTAGTGTCAAGTTTTGTAGGGGATCTGTCACGAGACATAAAAAGCTGTATAATAAAAGTCCTTTTAAAATTAAACACGAAACTCATATTCATGAACACATCCATATCTGTTTAATAGTATTTAAAGATCTGAGCTGTCAACCACATATTGCCTGCCTCTATTTGGAATTATTTCTTAGGGTAACAGTTAGGGCAGGGGGGCAGAGCCGCAACATAATGGGAGCAGGCCGGTGATATGGTGGGGTGGGTCAGTGACACGGCAGGGGCTCTGTAACATCAGGGGGGGGGCTATGACATGGCGATCGGTAATTGACTGATCTACACGACAATCATAGGAAATCCTGCCCGGTTTTGCTCATTTAGAAAACTGGGCAGGCAGTTTTGACCCAGACAGCTGTCGGGCTGTCCAGGTCAAAACCAGACAAGTGGCAACCCTAGCGACAGTCAATGAAAGCTCTAATTGATGGGGGATGGCAAATGTTAGCATCCCCCCCAAGGAGTGCTATGACTTACCAGGCCAGTGCTCCTGTTAGCAGAAAACTGCACCGGCCCAGGGCACTGGCGAGTGACCCTCTTCCTTCCTTCCTTCCTTCTTTCTTTGCGTTGGTATGCATGCACAGTAGAGCTAAAAGCTGAACTTCAACAAAAATCGGTATCTGGTAAATCGGATGACTAATTACATAAGGGGCCAGGGTGCATGAATCCCCATGAGGACAATTGAAAACAATTGTCTTTTAAAACCTGTACTCTACTCAGGTTGCCTACTCACTGGATATGTGAGTAAATCAGACCAAATCAATATACAGGTACGGGGTCTGTTATCCGGAAACCCATTACCCAGAACTTTCCGAATTACAAAATGGCCATCTCCCATAGACTTATTATTTGTATTCCCTTTTCTTTGTAATAATAAAACAGTACCTTGTACTTGATCCAAACTAAGATGTAATTAATCCTTATTGGAAGGGTTTATTTAATGTTTAAATTATTTTCTTGTAGATTTAAGGTATGAAGACCGAAACTACAGAAAGACCCATTATCTGGAAAAATCCAGGTCCTAAGCATTCTGTCCCATACCTGTACTCTATATCAACAGGATGACAGTCAATATTCTCACATGACTTAGAATTGATCTTTCAAGGAAAAATAATGGGAAAGAGAACCAGTTTCACTATATATCACGAGTATGCTTAAAGGTATAGAATAAGAATAAACCAATCATTTCACAATGATCTGTTTCTGCCACCATATCATTTTGTTGTGCCAGAACTTATAAACTTGTTGTTTGTCCCTACAGCTGCCACCATACAGTATGTATTCTAATAGAACTCGTTTTATTATTTTGGCTGAAAGGCATCTGCTCTGTTGCCATTGTATGACACCTGCAGCATTAATAGTATCACTAGCAGTTGCAGCTGCCAGAAGGCTAACTTAATTCACGGAAGCTACTCACAAAGACAAAGGAGAGGAAGAAAATGAGATCTTTATATTAAAGAATAATGGGAAGTGACAACAAGGTGTTTTGAACTGGAGACGGAATTCATGTGGAACTTGAGGGGAAGGTACAATGCCATTTGTGTTCCTTTTCAAGCTGATTTATTCAGAAAACTGCAGTTCATAAACTCTAGATGATTCAACTTCTGGAGCCAACTACCACTCCCTTCCGAAAAAACTAGCACACTCATTTCTTTCACTCACACTCACATACTGACAGAGAAGTATATTGCTCTACTCATTATTATTATAAGGATTTTATTATTTTTATTATTATTTATATACTGTAGCATTGATACATTATACAGTTACCAAAAATAACCAATCAGCATTTGGCTTTGTACACTATTGGATTAGTTGCTCTGGGTCACTTCACTGGTGCTATATAGCAGTAAATTAGCCCCAGGGACAGACAGCGTGAAAATTTCCCCATTAGTCTTGGGATATATATATATATGCTCTGAGAGTTTGAATAATTAGATGTGCAATTTTTGTATCACCTTGGCCATCTCACGCGATAATCTGTTGATTTGTGATCAGACCAAATCTGGGACCCAAGGGTTTTCCAGATAAGGGGTTTCCCCCTAATTTCCATCACCAAACTTTTAAACATAAAATAAACCCAATAGCTGTAGAGCAATACTGATTTTGGCAGCTTAGTAAGGATCACTGTTATATAAGTACAAAGAAAACGCAAATTATTTTTTAAAAAACATTTGCTTGAAATGGACTCTATAGAGAATACTGCGCCGTAATTCAGATCTTTTTGGATATTAGATTTAATGTAATAATGTTAGAATGAATCCTTGTCTGAATGAACAAAATCTTCCACAGTTTTTAACATTGCTTTGCATGTCTAGTTTTTAAATACTGCGAGTAGGGTCAGATCCGTCTCATTTCATGAGTGACAACAGCAGTTGATCAATATGGGATGTTGACATGGGAAGGATTTCACACATACTCATCAGATTGATAAACTACTCAGTGCTAGTGTGTATAAATGTACATCGTTTTTATGTATACCATGCCTGAAGAGGGGACCTAAGTAATCCTGAAAGCTCAAATTGTTTTAATCTACTCAGTTAGCCAATAAAAGGTATCACTGACTCTATATTTCTTGGTTTTGATCTATGGCTAACACGGTACAACACTCTACTACAGCAGTGCAAACAGAGTGTTAGAGCACCATCTTGTGTTAACTCAGAAAAATGAATCACTGTGTGAAGAACCCTTTAAATAGGGCTTTAGGAAATACAGTACTGTAACAAGAGTCATACTGTATATTATTCAGATTCTATCTGCTGACTTACAACATGATTTCAGGAGTCAGTGCCCGGTGTGCAGAGACATTAAAACTGGTGGAGGTGGAGGACAATGTAAAGGAAAAAACGACAGGTATGGGATTTGTTATCCGTAAACCATTATACAGAAAGCTCAAAATTACAGAATAGCTGTCTCCCATAGATGGAAGACTATAACCACATGATGGAGTCACTAAGGCCTAGATTGAAGGAGTTCTTTGCAGGGCCGGATTTCTGTTTGGGCCATCCCAAGGCCGGAGAGCCAAACACCCGCACCCTCCTACGAAGCACTGGGGAATATATCATGGGCTGTTTAAACAGCAGTGCCAGTACTTCTAATTACATTGTAATGCGGATGGGCGGCATGCCACCCCAAAAATCTTCCCGCCCTAGGCCTGGCCTTTGTGGCCTTACCACAAATTCGGGCCTGGTTCTTTGTCAAAGTCAAAGATTAATGTACTCAAAGCCATTTTATAAATGTCATTTGTGATTGTTTATCGATTTAATATAGTAGTACAGGTATGGGACCTGTTATCCAGAATGCTTGGGACCTGGGGCTTTCCAGATAACGGATCTTTCTGTAATTTGGATCTACCTTCAAAATTTGGCCATCGAATTAAAATACTTCGACTTCGAATATCGAAGTCAAAGGATTTTTCACCGAATTTGGCCATCGAACGATCGAAGCAAAACCGTTCGATCGAACGATTATAGCGTACAATCGAAAGATTTTACTTCGATGTGTGAAGACTTAGAAAAATGCATTAGAAGATCCCCATAGGCTAACATAGCACTTCGGCAGGTTTAATTTGGCGAACCATTGAAGTCGAAGTTTTTTAAAGAGACAGTACTTCGATTATCGAATATTCAAACTATTTTACTTTGAATCGAATTCGAAGTAAATTCTAAGTTGTAGTATCCTATTCGATGGTCGAAGTATCCAAAAGATTACTTAGAATTTCGAAACTTCGATAATTCCCTCGAATTCCTTTCGACCCTTTATAAATCTGCCCCTAAGTCTACTAGAAAATCATGTAAACATTAAATAAACCCAATAGGCTGGTTTTGCTTCCAATAAGGATTAATTATATCTTAGTTTGGATCAAGTCCAAGCTACTGTTTTATTATTACAGTGAAAAAGGAAATAATTTTTTAAAAATGTGGATTATTTGATTATAATGGAGTCTATGAGAGATGGCCTTTCCGTAATTTGGAGCTTTCTGGATAATGGGTTTCCGGATAATGGATCCTATACCTGTAGTAAAATAATGTTCTGATATTGGGTTTGATACCTCAATAAGTTTATGACTGCACAGCGAGTGTGGCAGCTGCTAAGCGAGTGTTGCATGTTATCTAAGTGTTGCATGGGAATTAAGTGTTAAGCATCATTAAAAACCTCAAGGCGTTTAAAAGTAAAAAGGCGTTTTTGAGGAGTTACACTTGGGAGACTGTAAGTACCCAGGGTAAATATGAGTGCAAGTGGTTTGCTGGTATTACTCAGTGTGTGTCTTGTCACGTGTATGTGGTGTTGGAGCAGCAGTTCCATGCACTATGTGAGAGATGTCGGTGGGTTTTGATCTTGCAATCTGAACTGCAGAATCTAAGGGAGGAACTTGCAGCATTTAGGGTGACAGTAAACGTGGGGAAGGAAAGGAGGCTCAAAGAGCAACCACTGGCAGGGGCCAGTGTAGTGGGGGTGGTGAAGGGGCAGTGGAGGCTAATGAGGGAGACAGGTCTGTTACAGTCAAGAGGGGATGTAGGGGGGCTGGTCCACAGCTCGTCCAAAGCAACAGATTTGCCATTTTTTGGCTGAAGATGCTGGGGATGACAGCTCTGAACTGGTGTGCATGGACAGGGCTGTAATCTGCCATAAGAACACTTCATGCTGAACAGTCTGCTGCTTGCCTGGTGCTAGGGTCGGCATGTGGTGGAACGAGTGGACAGATTATTGGGAGGGGCTGGGGAAGACCCAGTGGTCTTGGTACACATAGGTACCAATGACAAAGTTAGAGGAGGTGATGTCAACCTCGCCAAATGAGCAGATCTTATTGCGTATGGCCACCTTTAGTTGAGGTAGTAGGCAGAGTAAGGGAAAAATGGGGGAGGAGATTTGCGTGGGGTTACTGTTAAGGATAGGGAGGACCACATGTCATATATTAATTATGGTTCCAGTATTAAATGTATGTTTGAAAATGCAAGCAGTCTGACTGGTAAAATGGAGGGAAAATATGATGAGCTCTGAAGAAGTGCCGTTTTTTCTGGGCACGAAACGCGTAGGCTTAACTGCACTTTGATTGCCACTGTATATCACACTGTTTGCTTGAAGCCACATTTGATGAAGTTTATACGTTCCCTATTTTCTCCGGCTGAGCGCCTGCAGTGATAGAGCTCTTTTTGTTCCGTGTTAATTGGGATTGCTTGCATCCGTGGAGTTCTCGCGGGATGCCGCTGGAGGGGAGAAGTGCTTTCTAGATGCCGAGTGGGTGAGCTCCGGTTATTATCCTCATATATCTACTTTGGAAAATATGATGTGATTGGTGTGGCCAAAAATATGATGTGATTGGTGTGGCCAAAACATGGCTGAATAAGTCGCATTAATAACAGCGGCTATAATTTGTTTCGGAGGGACAGAGACAACAGAAAAGGAGCGGGGGTTTGTCTGTTTGCTAGGCAGGATTTAAAAGCTTATATAAAGGAGGAGGTGGTGTTAGAAAATGAGGGGGCTGAAGTTTTATGGGTGAAGCTTTTCACTGATTGCAAGGTCCAGCAAATTAATTGTAGGAGTATGTTATAGACCTCCTAATGTAAGTGCGGAGGAGGAAAAACAAAAATACACTGGGGCAACCAAACCCCTGAATTTCAGAAAAACTCATTTTAGTACCTTGAGGGCCTTGTAGAACCACATCGACACTAAGGAAGCACAGCCGCACTTGCTTGCCCATAGTTTTGTGCTGCAAGACAGTACGGCCCCACCACCATTGCTGAAGTAGCTGGCTCACTTTCTGTTGAGCCCATTGCCTTTCCTCTTTAGCTAGGCTGGCCATCATACTGGGGTTCAAACTCTGACTCTGCAAGATTTCCATCTGGACCCATTCGTCAAGCTGAGTTTCCACTTCCTTGTACACCCAGACAGGGGCATACAGCATGCATAAGCCAAACGTTTTAAACATCTGCAGGTTGATCACCTTTTGCAGTTTAGAAACTGAGCTGAACTTCCTGGCTTCCACCTGGCCAGAAAGTACCCAAATGATGCTTTCGTCCTCATAGGGTAGGTAAGTAGGGGCCAGATATGGAGATACTGCTGCCCCCGAATCCTCCCAATCATGGCCCTATGGATAATAGATCTGCAAAAGTGTCACTTTCCCATTGGTCCACAGCCCGTCCCTGCAGGACCCCAGTGTCCTTGTCTAGACAAGCTGTAGGCTCTCTGGCCACCGTCTCTCACCTAAGCTGGCAGCCCGACATCGGTGTCTATTGCGACCTCCAGATTGCAGTTTTCCCTTGCGGTGGGGGTACTGGTTACATCGCCTTCTCCCTGCTGGTGGCCTGAATGGCAGTTGGCACTGCAGTAAGGGGCCTCGCAGCTTGGCTGTACCAATGGATCTCTTTCCACGATACGCAGTTGTCTTTCTATCTTTGTCATAGACAAGTCACCAGTCACAAGTAACTGTAAGGCCTCAATGCAGGCAGACCAGGTGAGGGGGGCTGGTGCACTCACTGGCTGTTTGTGAAACGGGCCCCAATAGCAAGGGTGTCAGCACTCCACACAACTACTGCGGAAGTCTCTCAGTGCCCACCCGATCTCAGCATCGCATGGTCAACATACCGGCATCATCAGTACAACACCATGCTCCATCACTTTCTCTGCCTGTCACAGCTGCCACTCCGCTTCTACAGGGTTTCTTTTACAGTGCAGACCAGGGCTCTGGTTGCCCACAAGGCTATTCTTCATACAAAATCAGTTATTCGTGTACACCACAGCGTTCTCCTCACTGAAGCCTCCAGGGCCCATGCCCTATGGGATGCAGTGGCAAAAGTGTCATTAGCTGTCAGGGGCTCCCTCTTACAGGCCAAAAAGAGGAAGTGCCTCAGCAAGGCACTGTTTTATATAGGCTCACAGATGGAGTTATCGCCACCTGCTGGCTGCACTACAGAATAGTTTAACTATTTACATAATAAAAATATATTGTTTTATTTTTACCCCTTTACACCTAAACTATGTTAGATTCTGTAGAATGTGTACTTTTCAAAAATATATGGTTTTCTGGGGTAAACCTACTGTTCCTGGATTTTCTGGCTGTAATCTAAAGTATGCCATATTCTGGGAAGTGCTTTGAAAATTTGGTAGTGCTGGGAATTTTTTATTAATAGAAGTCAGAAATCTCCATAAAACTATACATATCTGGTATTGCCACATTGGAGACATTACATTTTTATATATATATATATATATATATATATATATATATATATATATATATATATATATAATATTTTTCTGGTATAAATCCCTATATCAAGAAAATTAGCAATCTTTCCTCTTTTGTGGTATTTAGAGCTCCACATCTTTTTTCAGAGGTGAAAATACACAAAATGTATAGTTTTCTTACGCCCCCCCCACGGCCAGGAAATGCCCCTAAAGTGAAAGAGCACAACACAAAATATTCAAAAAATTACTGGCTTCAAGTGTCCTACAATGTGGCAAGAAGTGGACTAAAGAAAAACTGACAAATCAAAAATAATTTTTATTAAAAATACATAATTTGTAAAAAAATATATATATAACCTTTTTGCCAATGTACCTAATTACAGTTGTGTTCAGAATAATAACAGTGTGTTTAAAAATGTGAATAAAGATCAAATCCTTATAATAGCGTTTGAATTGAATAATAGCATTGAATCACTGAACTAATATTTAGTTGTATAACCAGTGTATCTGAGAACTGCTGCACATCTGTGTTGCATGGAGTCCACCAACTTCTGCCACCTGTTATGTTCCATAATTCTTCTGCATTTCTTGGTTTTGCCTCAGAAGCAGCATTTTTTATGTCACCCCACAAGTTTTGGATTAAGGTCCAGTTAATGGGCTGGCCACTCCATAACGTCTTGTTGGTCTGGAATAATTTGCTCAAGATTGTGAAAGCTTCTAAGAATTTTTCTTTATCAATCCCAAATTTTGTGTATTGCTGGACATATGCCCTAAATGAAACAGAAAAGAAGAATTTTACAATTGAAATTTGCTGCATGATTTCCAGAACTATTTCTTTAAATGCCAAAAGTTTATTTCTACTTCTCCTTCTCAACACTAAATATTCAGTTGATACCTCTGCTATACGATGGATAGCCATTAGATACTGTTTTATATATATTTTTTATATCCCTTTAACTTCAAATTATATTTGCTGTAAGGGGATTTTAGATCACTATTTTGACCAGACCACTTAAAACAAATAGTCAAATGTCAGAAGTCACATGCAGATGCTTTAAACCAATTACCAGCATTGAGATTCAAGAGATACTTTTATGCAAACATTTACAATGCTTTGCCAATGATATTATCCATGGGTTTCAGAAGAAAATGGCTATTGCTAACCAAAGTAGCAGACTTTTCATATTGGTGTTTTCCAAAGGGTGAATGCATCATCTGGTGATATGTATATAATGTAGGATCTCTGAAGCCTTCTGAAATGAGGTAAAATGCAGTGTCATTTCACTAGAGTTTAGACTTGGAGCTGAATTTGAATGTTCTATTTACAGTGAAATTTAATGCACTAAAATTGTAGATACCCACTCCTATCTGCACCCTCATTTTCAGGTATAACATAGGTCTCTTATATTTTGCTTTTATCCCATCATAACCTCTTTCCATTGTAGTGCATGCTGCCTATCACACTATTCTCAAGGGCCCATGGGGTAAATTTATCAAAGAGTGAAGTTCCGCCACTAGAGTGAAATTCCGCAGCTCACAATTCATTTCTATGGGATTTTGAAAGGCATATTTATCAATGGGTGAAAGTGAAAGTTCACCCTTTGATAAATACGCCTTTAAAAATTCCATAGAAATGAATGGAAAGTGGCGGAATTTCACTCTAGTGGCGGAACTTCACTATTAACTTCACTCTTTGATAAATATACCCCCATGTGTTCAGTGATGCCTTTCTGAGGCAAGAACTTAGGGGCCGATTCACTAAGCTCGAGTGAAGGATTCGAATGAAAAATACTTCGAATTTCGAGGTATTTTTTGGGTACTTCGACCATCGAATGGGCTACTTCGACCTTCGACTACGACCTTCGATTCGAACGATTCGAAGTAAAAATCGTTCGACTATTCGACCATTCGATAGTCTGAGTACTTTCCCTTTAAAAAAAACTTCGACCCCCTACTTCGGCAGATAAAACCTACCGAAGTCAATGTTAGCCTATGGGGAAGGTCCCCATAGGCTTGCTAAACTTTTTTTGATCGAAGGATTTTCCTTCGATCGTTGGATTAAAACCCTTGAATCGTTCGATTCAAAGGATTTAATCATTCGATCGAACGAAAAATCCTTCGATCGATCGAACGAACGTTTAGCGCTAAATCCTTCGACTTCGATATTCGCAGTCGAAGGATTTCAATTCGAGGGTCGAATTTCAAAGTATTTTTTACTTCGAAATTCGACCCTTAGTGAATCTGCCCCCTAGTGTGGGGTAAAAATTGAATTTGTGTTATTCCTTTACAGAAATGGAAGAAAAGGGAATATTGGACTATTCCAAAAAATAGCAGTGTCTGCATTCTTCTTTACAAACTCAAACATTCACTGTATAAACTGAAAAATGTTTCAAGATTGTGCTTTCCTTTGAATCACTGAACTAATATTTAGTTGTATAACCAGTGTTTCTGAGAACTGCTGGACATCTGTGTTGTATGGAGTCCACCAACTTCTGGCACCTGTTAAATTCTACAATTCTTCTGTATTTTTTGCTTCAGAAACAGCATTTTTGATGTCATCCCACAAATTTCCTATTGGATTAAGGTCTGGATATTTGGTTGGCAATAGGGATGGGCGAATTTGACACGTTTCAATTCACCAAAAACTCGCCACCGGTGAAATGTCGCCGATGCCCATTAAAGTATATGGGTGTCAAAATCCGGCAATTTTTTTTGACGCGTGTCTTTTTTTTTGCAACAGGACGCCATACAAGTCTATGGGCGTCATTTTTGCGGTGAAACAAAACGGATATAAATTTCCCATCCCTAGTTGGCAACTCCATAGCGTCAATCTTGTTGGTCTGGAACCAAGATGTTGCTCCTTTACTGGTGTGTTTGGGGTTGTTGTCTTGGTGAAACCCAATCAAAGGGCATTTCCTCTTCAGCATAAGGCAACATGACCTCTTCAAGTATTTTGGTGTATTGAAACTGATCCATGATCCCTGGTATGCAATAAAAACCACGATGCTTGCACCACCATGTTTTACTGTATTGAATTCAGTGTTTGGGGTCATCTGACATACTATTACATTTTCATTTTCGCGATAGTTTCCCTTTAATGATTGAATTACACAGAATCAGCAGCATTTATGCAATGACTGTTGTTTCTGTTGGTTTTCTATTACGCTACTACACCTACTAGTAAATGATTTGCCATGTAGAAAACCACCAGTGTTTCAACTTACCTAAAGAAGCAGCACATCTTTCCCCCTAAGGATAGTCAAGTTAACAACAGAAGTGTTAAACTGCAGCAGCGCTGGGCCAAGGGGTAGGCAGAGTAGGCACGTGCCTAGGGCGCAAAGCTGGGGGGGCACCAGCAGGTCCGGACTGAGAATTAAAATAGGCCCTGGCATTTCAGGTACACAGAGGCCCAATCAGCCCACACAGAGGCCCAAACTGCTCCCACCAGCCCACTAAATACTGACTTTCTATGGCACTTGATAGCAGCCCCTCTGGCATTTGCCAGAACCCACAGACAGGGTCGGACTGGGGGCCTGGGGCCCACCGGGACTGCTGGTCCAGGGCCCACTCCTGCCCCCCTACTGCAACGTGATGAGCTTGGCGCGACTGTGTGAATGCGTCGCTCAGTGTGCATGTGTAAACGCCACATGCGTATTGCCGAAAACCTTTTTTCTCCAAAATTTAAATATTGTAAGAAGAGGGAGCCAGTCCGACACTGCTCACAGATTGCCAGTCTGGGCCTGGGTGCCAGGCAAGTACCTCCAATGTCGCCTACCCCCAGTCCGGTGCCCAACTCTCTGTGGTTTTTACATCTTCTTGCGCGTGAACACATTTTCTCGCCAATTCGCGCAAAAGAAGTACCACTGCCTTTTTTGCTCATTCACATGCGAGCGCCACCTTACTGCTGCTGGCTGAGATGGTGGCCACACATGCCAATTAATACCTAACATGGTTATCTGGTGTAATTTTTTTTATATTTCTATATTTTTTATACAATCTTCACTCACTGTCATTTATGTAAATAACATGGTTCATCTTGCCCTACATCTGCTCTGCCGCTATACTTCATTTAACATTTTTCTTAGAATTCTTATTTTTATGGTAATTCTTTTGTACTTAGTTGTAGTATTTAACTAGTATGTTTTAATTTGGCACAGTCTAAAAAAGTGGATCAGGATGCATTTCACTGCATGTTGTACCTGTATAACTATGCATGTGACAAATAAATAATCTTATCTATCTATCTTAAAATAGCAAAGTGTGGAAAATATTAGTTGCTCTTGTAACATGCCAGAAAAAAATGTGGTTATAGTTAACCATGTCACACAAAAGTAACTAATGAGCAATTAATAATGTTAAAATATTTGGCACAAAGACATTCAAAAAACAAAAGCATGATTTCCTGAGAAACTTACATAAAATGCATAAAATGTAATATAAATTCTCAGAGTCAGCTAAATCAGTAAAATATGAAGTCCCTGCGGGAACTGGTGCTCTTGTGTTTTGAAGCTTTCTGGATAATGGATTTCCAGATAACAGTGTTTTGATATAAACTAGCAGTAGAAAACTACCTTTTAGGCAATTTCTGGTGGATATACAGAAGTGAATGCCATATTGTATGTAATGTCTGAATTAACCTTTATCTACTACAGACTATTATTTGTATGGGTGCCTGAATGCAAACCCTATACACATACAGTCTGTCACTAAGGGGAGGAAGAGCTCAGTGTAAAATCAGCCAATTACAGACATGGCCCATTAACTTCTGATTGGTTGTGGTTTTCTGGAATTGTTTAAACTCAAAGTCCTAAAATCGTGGTGGATGTTTATATAATTGTAGTGTTATTCTCAACAAGAAAATAAGGAAATAGGTTTTGCACTAACTATACTTATAACATTGCACAGAGGCTGAAAGTTACAGTTTAGAAGCACAGCTAAGCAAAGCAAGAGAGCCCCAGGCAACAACACAGAATAACTTTTCCACAAAATGCCCTTTTGTTTATACAGTTCAGAATGTTTCTGAGAAGTTGCATCACCTTTGGCTACCAGGAAAAGCAAGCAAACTGAAGCTGAATGGTTCATTATTTAGTATGCACTGAATGGGTGACCATTGCTTCCAAAATATATATTTATTACAATATGTGCAAATAAAGGGCAACCTATACCAGCTTTTTCCCAAAGACAAAACCTAAATGCATAGAAAATGTATTTAAAACATTATCTTGTTTCAGATATCAATGGTCTTAACAAGTTAGGTACAAGATGTTTTAAGTTTAAAGGATATCTAAAGCTTTTAAGTTTCAAAATCACTTAAGGGTGTCCCATTATTGGTACCTCATAGTGATTGTAATCACTTACCTTCTTTCTACACACGCACAGCAGAGTGAAAAAGCCATTTTTTTTGTTATACTTCAGCTTTTCACTCTACCATGTATGCACACTTGTGAAAAGAAAGCAGAAGCAGGAAGAGTCAGTTTTCTGCTGATTTGACCATTTGCCACAGTATCAGGTAAGTGAATACAATCACAGATGGTTGTCTGACTTCAGGGACATATGTCTTTCTGGATTTATATTGACATGTCTTCTACATAGAATGATTAATGCAAGCAGAACATATTTTCCATTTGAAATAATTTGAGTATATATCTAGGTGACCTAAGCTGAATATACTAAGAGTTTCTTCTAGCATGGGAACCAACAGAATTACGTTTGGTGATTGCTCTTACTGTGGAAGCTGTAACCATTTCTATTAGCAAAAGCCTTTTCCCAACATAAGTAAAATGAGTCTTTCTTCCATAAAACTGTCCAAAATCACCAAGGGAATGTCCAAAAAATAAATAAACTCTGTCAGTGAATAAGACAGCTTATGTTTTAACTGCCTAGCTATTTGTATTTATTTTAAGTGCTAGTTCATGACTGTCCTCGCCTTCTTCCATTTTAGCATTAGCAATGAGCACTTGCCTCAAATGTTTCAGTAACCCATGCCAATTAAATGTACTGTATGCCAAGGCGTGTTCACACATCTAAGGAATGTTACGGAGACCCATCTTGTATTCTGGGTGTGGAAACAAACACTCCATTAATTCCCCTGGGAAGAAAAAGGAAAAATATTGTATTAGCAAGCTCACCCTGAAAAAGTTTTTTTTTCAAGAATGTATTACATATCTTTTATGTATACAGTTTTGTTCAACATAATAGCAGTCCAACATCACTAACCTGATCAATCACTGTTTTTGGTAGAAATTATATTTCTTCAAGGCAAATCATTTACTAGTAGGCGTAGTAGAGTGAATAGAAAACCAACGGGCCCAACATTCATGACATGCATGCTGCTGATTCTGTGTAATTGAATCATTAATTGAAGCTTGTTCCAAATAATAGCAGTGTGGAGTTCAATTATTGAGGTCATTCATGCTGTCAGGTGTTAATTACGGCCCTTATTTAAGGAAGGAAGGCAGCTAATGTTGTGCATGCTGGTTATAGTGCATTTCTCTCTGAAAATCTGAGTACGGTATAATGGGTCGTTCCAGACATTGTTTGGAAGAACATTGTACTTTGAATAAAAAGTTGATTGGAGAGGGGAAAACAGTTTTTAAAAAGGTCCAGAAAATGATAGGCAGCTCAGTTAAATGATGCAATGCTTTAAAATGGCAACCAAAACCTGAAAGACGTGGAAGAAAAACTACCATCGGAATGGATAAAAGAAAGGCCAAAATGGCAAAGTTACTTATGAGTAATGTTACAATTAGACGAAGCCAAGCTATCGGCAAGAAGCCCCAGCAAAGTCTCATTGTTGAAAAAAAGATGTGCTGAAGAGGTTACAATTTGCCAAAGATCACATTAACTGGCCAAAAGAGAAATGGAGCAACATTTTGTGGGCTGATGAAAGCAAGATTGTTCTTTTTGGGTCTAGCCACAGACAGTTAGTCAGGCGACCCCCAAATGCCCTTGAAATGGGGTTTTCAACAAGACAACGACCCAACGATCGTTGGCCCTGTTTTATGAGCCAACGATCCAAGCTCGAGCATATCCCGTCAGTCTCTAGTGTCAGCAACGAACTAATAGTGATTGCACAGATTCAAGAACACTCAAGGGAAAGTGATATATTTTGCAAATCAAGATAGCATCAGCAATACATATAGTCAAATACAAGAGTCCTCTGCACTCGACCCATTATCAATATATTTAAGACAGCGACATTTTGTGCATACTGCTACTAAAAAATGCCTTACCCTTTAAACAAAACAGGGATTGTTTGTCCATATATTGCAATATATTTAAGCTGGCCAACTACGTCAAAGTCATCCCATATCTGGCCAGTCCTATGCTCAATTTTATCTGATTCATTAAGAATTCTGTTGCTTCATTATACATTTTACAAAGGGACTTGGTTTTACCTGCAACTTAACTTGCTGCTTTCAAAGTAAAACTCCCAAACTTGGCTGCCCTTTTATTAGACACCAGTGGGATCACCTGACTATAGCTGGGAAGGGTGGGAGCTACAACATGGAGCTGGTCACTGCTCCTGTATAAACTATAACAAACAAGGGAAAGTTGTGCTCACCACTATTTTTTAAAACCATTAGGCGGGGGTGCAATGAGGCTGTGACCACAAAATACATATAGTCAAATACAAGAGTCCTCTGCACTCGACCCATTATCAATATATTTAAGACAGCGACATTTTGTGCATACTGCTACTAAAAAATGCCTTACCCTTTAAACAAAACAGGGATTGTTTGTCCATATATTGCAATATATTTAAGCTGGCCAACTACGTCAAAGTCATCCCATATCTGGCCAGTCCTATGCTCAATTTTATCTGATTCATTAAGAATTCTGTTGCTTCATTATACATTTTACAAAGGGACTTGGTTTTACCTGCAACTTAACTTGCTGCTTTCAAAGTAAAACTCCCAAACTTGGCTGCCCTTTTATTAGACACCAGTGGGATCACCTGACTATAGCTGGGAAGGGTGGGAGCTACAACATGGAGCTGGTCACTGCTCCTGTATAACTATAACAAACAAGGGAAAGTTGTGCTCACCACTATTTTTTAAAACCATTAGGCGGGGGTGCAATGAGGCTGTGACCACAAAATACATATAGTCAAATACAAGAGTCCTCTGCACTCGACCCATTATCAATATATTTAAGACAGCGACATTTTGTGCATACTGCTACTAAAAAATGCCTTACCCTTTAAACAAAACAGGGATTGTTTGTCCATATATTGCAATATATTTAAGCTGGCCAACTACGTCAAAGTCATCCCATATCTGGCCAGTCCTATGCTCAATTTTATCTGATTCATTAAGAATTCTGTTGCTTCATTATACATTTTACAAAGGGACTTGGTTTTACCTGCAACTTAACTTGCTGCTTTCAAAGTAAAACTCCCAAACTTGGCTGCCCTTTTATTAGACACCAGTGGGATCACCTGACTATAGCTGGGAAGGGTGGGAGCTACAACATGGAGCTGGTCACTGCTCCTGTATAAACTATAACAAACAAGGGAAAGTTGTGCTCACCACTATTTTTTAAAACCATTAGGCGGGGGTGCAATGAGGCTGTGACCACAAAATACATATAGTCAAATACAAGAGTCCTCTGCACTCGACCCATTATCAATATATTTAAGACAGCGACATTTTGTGCATACTGCTACTAAAAAATGCCTTACCCTTTAAACAAAACAGGGATTGTTTGTCCATATATTGCAATATATTTAAGCTGGCCAACTACGTCAAAGTCATCCCATATCTGGCCAGTCCTATGCTCAATTTTATCTGATTCATTAAGAATTCTGTTGCTTCATTATACATTTTACAAAGGGACTTGGTTTTACCTGCAACTTAACTTGCTGCTTTCAAAGTAAAACTCCCAAACTTGGCTGCCCTTTTATTAGACACCAGTGGGATCACCTGACTATAGCTGGGAAGGGTGGGAGCTACAACATGGAGCTGGTCACTGCTCCTGTATAAACTATAACAAACAAGGGAAAGTTGTGCTCACCACTATTTTTTAAAACCATTAGGCGGGGGTGCAATGAGGCTGTGACCACAAAATACATATAGTCAAATACAAGAGTCCTCTGCACTCGACCCATTATCAATATATTTAAGACAGCGACATTTTGTGCATACTGCTACTAAAAAATGCCTTACCCTTTAAACAAAACAGGGATTGTTTGTCCATATATTGCAATATATTTAAGCTGGCCAACTACGTCAAAGTCATCCCATATCTGGCCAGTCCTATGCTCAATTTTATCTGATTCATTAAGAATTCTGTTGCTTCATTATACATTTTACAAAGGGACTTGGTTTTACCTGCAACTTAACTTGCTGCTTTCAAAGTAAAACTCCCAAACTTGGCTGCCCTTTTATTAGACACCAGTGGGATCACCTGACTATAGCTGGGAAGGGTGGGAGCTACAACATGGAGCTGGTCACTGCTCCTGTATAAACTATAACAAACAAGGGAAAGTTGTGCTCACCACTATTTTTTAAAACCATTAGGCGGGGGTGCAATGAGGCTGTGACCACAAAATACATATAGTCAAATACAAGAGTCCTCTGCACTCGACCCATTATCAATATATTTAAGACAGCGACATTTTGTGCATACTGCTACTAAAAAATGCCTTACCCTTTAAACAAAACAGGGATTGTTTGTCCATATATTGCAATATATTTAAGCTGGCCAACTACGTCAAAGTCATCCCATATCTGGCCAGTCCTATGCTCAATTTTATCTGATTCATTAAGAATTCTGTTGCTTCATTATACATTTTACAAAGGGACTTGGTTTTACCTGCAACTTAACTTGCTTTCCCTTGTTTGTTATAGCATCAGCAATACAGTTAGATTGGCCATTACTTCTACATCTCAAGGGTAAATAAATGCTGCTTGGGAGATCCGTACCAGGCAAAATCTATGGGCACTTATATAATTATCTTTCCTAGTAGTTGAAGACAAGACGGTTACAGCAGAAAGAAGGCAGTAAGCAATGGCTGTGAGAGAATTAATAAAGATGAAGAAAGCTAGTATCTATTATCTGTCATATAAGCTGATGAGACAGGGCTGATTATTAAATCTGGTGCTAATTGTGCTGGTTTCAGAGATTCCATGTACCTCTAATTATTTGCTAATCAGCCTCAGCCTTATATTGTGATATTTACGCATATTATACATAATCAGTATATTGTGTCTGTCCCTAAGAGCAGGTGCAGTGAATCAGCAGAAAAGAATATGAGGAGCTACTGGGGCATCTTTGGAGGCACAGATCTTCACTTCTAAAGGGCTGTGGTTGCTTTATAATGTATATTATTTCTGTAAGACTTTTTAAAGAGGTTGTTCACCTTTGAGTTAAAGGAACAGTAACACCAAAAATATGAGTTTTTTAAAATAATACAAATATAATGTAGTTTTGCCATGCACTGGTAAAACTGGTGTGTTGGCTTCAGAAAGACTACTATAGTTTAATAAGCAAGCTGCTGTGTAGCCATGAGGGCAGAAATGTAAGCTGGAAAAAGGAGAAAAGGCACAAGATACCCAGCAGATAACAGGTAAGCTCTGAAGAATACAAATGGATCCCTCAGAACTTATCTGTTATCTATAATTATTTATAATAATTTAAAAAAACTATGGAAAAAAAACTAAATATAAAAGTTAGAATTAGCCATTCTATAGCATACTAAAAGTTAATTTAAGGAGAAACACCTCTTAAAATTTAGTTTGCCTTTAAAAGAATTGTTCATTGTAAAAATAAAAACTGGGTAAAATAGGCTGTGTAAAATAAAAAATGATTTCAATATAGTTAGTCAAAAATGTAATGTATAAAGGCTGGAGTGACTGGATGTGTAACAAAATAGCCAGAACACTACTTCCTGGTTTTCAGCTCTCTTGGTTTACACTGATTGGTTACCAGGCAGTACCTAATCAGTGACTTGAGGGGGGGCCACATGGGTCATAACCGTTTGCTTTTGAGCTTTTCTGAGCTGAATGCTGAGGATCAATTGCAAACTCACATTTTTTATTTTGCACAGCCTATCTATTTACCCAGTTTTTTATTTTTACACTGAACTGCTTCTTTAACACAACATTGGAAAGTCTGTGCAATGACACCATGCTTAGGGAAAGAGGGTGATTCCATGAAGCCACTGACTAGACTAACTTTCTAACGCTGAAGAACTGAAATGAGTGGCAAAATAAGCTTTTATTATCAGTATCAATAAATTCTGAATGAAATAGAAGTAAAAGTGCATACACACCTCAGTCTATGGTTAAATAAAATTCTGTGACGCACAATACATTGGAAACAGCTGTTACATTCATTAGTAAGCCCTATTAAAGGAACAGTTCAGTGTGAAAATATGAACTGGGTAAATAAATAGGCTGTGTAAAATAAAAAATGTTTCTAATAAAGTTAGTTGAAAATGTAATGTATAAAGGCTGGAGTGACTGAATGTCTAACATAATAGCTAGAACACTACTTCCTGCTTTTCAGCTCTCTAACACTGAGGGAGGCCTCAAGGGATATAACTGTTCAGTGAGTTTGCAATTGATCCTCAGCATTCAGCTCAGATTCATAACCACTCTTGGAAGAAGCCTGAACGGTGAAATGCGTCAGTGGTGACGTAGCAGGTGTAGATGCATACGGACTGTGAAGCTGTGGCAAGCGCAGTGGATCCAGGCGAACGCTGAATAGACACGCGAACGCTGAACATACACGCTGGATGCATAGGAGAGACTGTGAAGCTGCCAGCAGCAGGACTTGGTTTTAAAACGGATTTTATGCGAATGAATTTTCCATGCTTGTGAGTGTAAACTTTTACTTATTATTAAAATTTTAATTACGCTTCTACACATGCTGCCTTCTTATTGCCTATAAAGGAGAAAAGGAAGACTAAACTTGGGAACGGAATTCACGCTGCGATAAGCTTTGGTTTTCTGGCTTTCTTGTGAGTATAATATACCACCAGAAACACTAGGATTTTAGGTGGATAGAGTCCACCCCACCATTCTATGGATCACTTGTCTGCTGCATTTAACCCACTGTTCACTATAACAATTTTATGGGACACATATAATGAGTATTTGAACACTTATATGGTGGTTTTTTATATATTATAAAATGCTACACTATATTACTTTTCAGTTTTTTTCCCTCCTCAAATCACTTTGAAACTTATAATTGTTGGTGGTGGAAGAGAGCCTGGTGATCGCTGGATTGGGAACACACTGCGTTTGTCGTTTTGGGAGTCGTTTTGTATTTATCAGATTCATAAGCAACAGATATGACCCATGTGCCTCCCTCAAGTCACTGATTGGTTACTGCCTAGTAACCAGGGTAAACAATCAGTGTAAACCAAGAGAAATGCAAAGAAGGAAGTAGTGTTCTGGTTATTATGTTAGACATCCAGTCACTCCAGCCTTTATACATTACATTTTTGCCTAACTAACTATATTAGAAACATTTTTATTTTGCACAGCCTATCTATTTACCCAGTTTTTATTTTGACACTGAACAATTATTTTAAGGATCGTTAGGGACAAGGAGTCGTCATCTTCTATTTCAAATCATGTTTTCATTCCTCTCTGTAGAATCACAAACGCATCTAAAACACTGCACTGTTTTGCCTTCAAATGACACGATTCTGACACTGCCATCAACCTGCTCCCTAACAAGGGAACTGCACATGCGCCCCCACGCTAGATTACGCTTTACGTTAATGTCTCATAGCAGTCGTCTTGCGTCGCACAATAATAAATGAAGAATGGGTTTTCATGTCTTTATAATTGCATCTCGTATACAGTCAGTTATTATTAAACAACACAGACAGAACTCCCCTATAGCGCCTTCTATGTACGTGCTGCTTTTGGGCATGCGCAGTTTTTAGAAGGTGCGTGGAGGGGGGGGTTACGTTTTGGGAGCGCCGTCGCTTTACTACGTCCGGTAATGGTGGCTCTATGTTCGAGTCCATGAGGCGGGGAAACGGAGAACCGAGACGGGGTGCGGGGAAGCAGAAGACGTCCGAGGCAATGGCTGGGGTGTTTGACATTGACCTGGACCAGCCGGAGGACGCGATATCAGACGATGAACTGGAGGACGGGGTAAGGGGAGACCTACTTGGAGTAGTAGAGGCCTGGGAGCCACTTCGGCTCTTACTTCCCTGTTTGCCACTTTCCTCTTGTTATCTGACTTTCATGACTTCAACTGTCTCTGGACTAGCGCTACGCCCTGCTAAATACGTACAATAACATAGTTACACGTCCCTATATTGCTGTAAGTATCTAGTGTAATACGCTGCTTTAACCTCTACTATACAGGGAACTGCCAAGGTGGGAAACTCCATTAGAACTGTAAGTGGAGCAGGGCAAGCGTGTACTTGTCACATTGTCATCATATTGTGCTGCAAGTAAACTTGAAAAATAAATAAATCCAGCCAGGGAGTTCCAAAACGTCTTTATAGTAGGCACCTCCATCATGCGCTTTATAGAAATGTATCGTCATTTACATCAGTCCCTGCCACAATCGATGTGACACATTTATCAGCACAGGGCTGTAAATCTAATCCTGTTAGGACAGAGACACACGCTGCTTTTCGGGAGATTAGTCGCCCAGCTACAAAACGCTTGTTCTTCAGGCGACTAATCTCCCCGAACTACCTTCCCGCGGGCTAGAATGTAAGGGCAGAGACACAAGGGCAGATTCGGGGATATTAGTCGCCGTGAAGAAGAGGAGACTTGTCGCCGGGCTACTAATCTTCCTGAATCTGCCCTAAATCGCAGACAGGATGCCATTTAGATTGCGTCGGCTTTTCGAAGTCGCCCGATGTAGCGGCAACTTCAGATGACTTCGGAAAACGAATCGTTCCAAGTGCCATCCCGCAGGCAATTTTGATTCTAACTGTCGTTAAGGCATTAAAAGGAAATTAGTCGCCCGAAGTAGATTTCCCCCAGTAGCCTTGTCCACCACCCTAAGATTCGGGGAGATTGTCGCCCAGCGACAAATCGCCTCTTCTTCGGGCGACTAATGTCCCTGAAAAGCTTTTCCGTCAGCTAAAATGTAAATCGTCGGCCTGGATGGCACTCGGAACACTTAGTTTTCCGAAGTCATCCGAAGTTGCCTCACTAGGAAACATCAGGCGATTTAGATTCTAGCTGGCGGGAAGGCATTTAGAAGAGATTAGTTGCCTGAAGAAGAAGCAACTAAATCTCACAGAATCTTAGGGCTAGTCCACACGAGGAGATTCGGGGAGATTTTGTCGCCTGGCGACTAATCGCCTTGTCTTTTGAGTGACTATCTCCCCGAACTGCCTCAGCGTTTTCCCCCATAGGCTACAATGAAAAGTCACCTGCACTAATGCACACTCAGTGAGGCAACTTCGGGCAACTATAGAAAACTCATTGCCGTGTGTGCATTAGCGCAGGCGACTTTTCATTCTAGCCTATTCCTTTTACATTATAGTTTGTGTTAGATACACTCTTTACTCTGGAGGTGTTGGACTGTGTTATCTGCTGTGTAAACATTTTTGCCCTATTCAGCTTAAAGGGGAACTATCGCGAAAATGAAAATAATATTTGCTTCAGCTTATTGATATAAGACAATAAATAAAAGCATTTAAAAATTCTCTGCTGTTTCTGAAATAATCAAGTTTATCTTCACTATTCCTCTCTCAGCATCTGTTTCTCTATATTCTGTCTTCATGCAGCAGTTGGGTGTCAGATAGTAATTGACAATTAGATCCATATATCTTATAGGGGGGCTCCTTTTGCCTAAAAGATGTATTATAGCTCACTCTTTTACTGGAATCAGTTGTTTGAGTGAGCTCTAATACATCTGCTGTAATCTGACACCCAACTGCTGCATTAAGACAGAATGAAGAGAAACGTATGCTGAGAGAGGAATAGTGAACATAAACTGGATTATTTCAGAAATGATGCAGAATATTTAATTGTATTTAGAAAGTTTCTTACTTCAGTATGAGGAAGCTTGTATTAAATTTTCATTTTTGGGATAGTTCCCCTTTAAGAGTTGAGGCACACTGAGTGGATCATTGCTTTTTTTCAAACTGCATTTTTTTATGCATGTGAAGGAAGCCACTGTCATTTTCACCCTTCATGTAATTTCTTTGACTGGCCCAGTGTTGGCCTGTGTGGAGCTGCAATGAGCAGATTTTGCCATGACAATGTAAGTGAATGATCCACTCGGTGTGCTCCTGCCCTAAGGAACATGACATAAGGGTAATGTTGTTGCCCGCGTTCAGGTGTGACTACAAAACAAGCAAAATGCTGTGCATTGTCTGCATTGCGTATTAATCATCTCGCTCTTTAATGTGGGTAACAAAGTGACCCTTGTCATTGCCCTATATGGCTGTCCCCATTACCACAGAGCAGCACAGTTATGTAAACTATAGTATCGTTTCTAGATCAAGCACAACACTTTTACCAGTGCAGAGTAACTGTACTGATTGGGTGTGCAGCTTATCAGGTCATGTATGGTACTCTTGGGAGGACCTGCCTGACTGATAATTTATCTGTCGGGCAGGTTTGAAAATCCTGGCGGGTGTCTGATAAGTTACCATAGGCACTCTGTATGTTTGGACCATTTGCTTCTGATTTTAGTGGTTTTAGTGGCCAAATCAGGCAGATATTGCCAAACGAGCAGATCTCACCATGTGGCCAGATTTACTGTTGGGTTTAATTCAGTAGTCAAGGACAGATATTAAAGCCAGAATAAAATGTAATTAAAGGGGCGGTTCACCTTTAAATTAGCTTGTAGAATGTTATAGAATGCCCTATTTTGAGCAACTGTTCAATTGGTCTGCATTTTTTTTTTATAATTTGGAATTATTTGCTGCCACTGCCTTCTGAGTCTTTCAGGCTATCCAATAAGGGTCACTAATCCCAGCAGCCAAAACTATTGGTCTGAGAGGCTATAATGATTTGGTTACTCTTTATAACATGTTTCTTTTTTTGTTCAGGCCCTCACCTATTCATCTTCCTCTCTGTTGAGGAAACCACTTAATAGTTGCTGGTATATCTGACTACAGCAACCAAGCTAGAGAGCTTCATATCAAAAAATAAAAAAGGTCCAATTGCAAATTTTCTGAGAATATTACAGTCTATATCATACTTTGTGTAAATTTAAAAGGAATACCCATTAGGGCAGGGGTCCCCAACCTTTTGTTACCTGTTTGATATTTCTGCCATTTTAATTTTTCCTGGTAATTGAATATCATGGCTATAAATATTGTTTCAGTGTTTATCAGGAGAGGCATTATTTCTACCAGAGCAGCTGTTTGAACTGCTCCTGTCAGTGAAGCAGAAAAGAGATTTTGCCAGATGACAGTATAACTTTATTAAGCACAAAGTAGTCTTTCATAGTTTCAGATTAGATCAGAATTTAGTTTCAAGTATTCCTATCATGGGCTACAAGGATATCTTAGAAGTAAAAAAAAAAAATAGCAGTGCCCTGCTTCCCAGCCAAGTACCACTCGTTTGTTTTTCTAAACAAGAGCCACAGATGCCTTGAGAAAAGTACACAAAATCCTCCATAAATATGACCTTAACCCCTGTTGTAAGATATTTAATGGTAATTATCTGAGGTATTTTACTAAACTTTTATGGCTTTTGTAAAAAATTTTATTTGTCACCCATTGTGGCCACTGTGGGCACTTTAAATGGGTGGATCATTCATGACTTTTCGTATGTTATAGAATTGTCAAGTCTGAGCAATTTTTCAATCATGTGTGTGAATCTGTGCAAAAGTGTTACCTAGTGATAAGTGCAGCAGATATAATGAGTGTCTCACAGGCGTTGATTTCAAATAAAAAGGCTAAAGCCTCCCCAGCCACTAGCATTTGTGGCTTTTAAGGGAGAGAAATTGTCCAAACCAAGGATTAATAAAAAACAACAAGGACATAGGGCCACTGTTAATTTAAAGGGGTGGGTATGAGGGTGCACTAACCACATGAAGCTCAGCCACAGCTTCCGGCTACATTTCAGGTACAAGAGGAGGGTTGTGGGTGCACTCCTAAGGCCATATGAAAACATATTTAAATACAATAATCCCCTGTCTAAAAAAAGAAAAACATGTTTTTTTGTTACAAAGTTATGATCATAAAATTGATAAGCCCGCCATACCACGTCAAGGTAAACCCCATATGGCGGTCCCTAACTTGTTTACCTGTGATCAAAATATAAAAACCTGGTTTCAATCTGTGGACTAGATCCTCCCCCGCCACCTGCATATGCGGCTTAAAAGCCACAAATGCTAGCGGCTGGGGAGGCTATAGCCTTTTTATTTGAAATCAACGCCTGTGAGACACTCATATCTGCTGCACCTATCACTAGGTAACACTTTTGCACATATTTACACACATTACACTCCTCATTAAGCTTTTCCTTTTTCATCTCCTACATCTATCCCCACACCTGTACTTATACTCGCACACATCCACACACGTTTGCACCTATATATACAACTTTACTTTGCCTTAATTTTAGTCTCTTCACAATCGCATATGCAAGTGGCGGGGGGGGGGAGGATCTAGTCCACAGATTGAAACCAAGCTTTTATATTTTGATCACAGGTAAACAAGTTAGGGACCGCCAAGGTTTACCTTGACGTGGTATGGCGGCTTATCAATTTTATGATCATAACTTTGTAACAAAAAACCCTGTTTTTCTTTTTTAAATTATTATTGTATTTAAATATGTTTTCATATGGCCTTAGGAGTGCACCCACAACCCTCCTGTTTTGTACTTTTTATTAGTCGTCTTTCTGATTAAGCCCTCTCCTGTTCATATTGCATTCTGTTATTCAAATCAGTGCATGGTTGCTATGGTAATTTGGACTCTAGCAACTGGCTAAAAACCATAAATAATAGAAAATGTAAACCAACTCAGATTGTCTCAAAATACTCTCTACTTCAATCACACTACATAACACAAAGCTGACCAACCACATTAAAACTTTAAATGAACTGTAGGTAGTGTTTCACTTTGGCTGTCTTTGTAAATTTATCTATGCCTATATTTTTCACTGAATGCTAACTTAAAGGCAAACTCCATCTCATTGTCATTGGGTGTTTTCGAATCACAAAACATTTAATTTTTTTACTTTTTTTCCAGGGTACCTTTATTGAGTTCATGGACCATGGGAGTATATCTTATGAACTGTAAGTTTGTATCAAAGTTTGAGATTTATTCTCTGTTAAAAGTAGTCATTGCCAGAAAAAATAATTCTGCAAAGATAATTTACCTGTCTTAAAAACAGTTATAAAATTGTCGTACCATTTTAAAGGGTAGTTTATGTTCTCTTGCAGAGGCATGGAGCATTGTGAAAAGTTTGAGATCTCAGAGATAAGTGTGAACAAAGGTCCAGAGAAGATACGACCAGAATGTTTTGAGCTTCTTCGTGTACTGGGGAAAGGTGGTTATGGGAAGGTAAGTTTCTAATAGTGTTCATATTTTAGGCTGGACTGCAGATTTTTCAAGGTGCAAAGGCACCTTTTCCCGTACTATTATTAAATAATCTTAAAACACAGCAGATTAGGTTAGCGATGTAAACCAGAAAGTTAGAGCAACCGTTGTGAAATGATAAATACGTGATATATAAGTGGAACTTTTATACATTATCTCATGGATAATCAAAAAGAAATCATATCTTTAGTTTTCTATGCAAATGTATTCTAAAACAATAGAAAAAGCACAGTACCCTTTGCACTGACTCTGAATCCTCACCTTCTAGTGCTTTTAGTCCAAAATACTTAGGGCACAGGTAGCAAATTTGTTCGATTTCCTCCACAGTTTGATTTTATCGGGGTAGAGGAAAGCCTTTTATGCGTAAACCCCCTTAGCAACATTGACAGGCCAAGTGTCAGTCTTGTTGGAGCTGCACAGAGCGGATATAGGCAAGAAAATGTGTGTATGCAGAAGAGGAAACGAAGACTAGTTGAAGAGTTAACCACCCCTATAATACAGGGTTGCCCAAATGATGGATCATGATTGAGCTCTGTCAGATGCAATTGAATTGGTGTATTCATCTTACTATTCATATTTCAAATAATGGATGTTTGTTTAAATTCATTGTTGCTTATATGTAACGTGTGACCAGTTGACAATGGCAGTCCAACACTCCCAAACATAACTCCATTAGCTCTGCCTTTTGGTACTTCTTGTTCAGATTTTTAAGTAAAATGGCTTAGGGATTGGTGTTTATTTAAATTCTCTATTTAAATAATGATCATTCTGCAGTAAATTCTGGGAACCCCTTTATTTAAAAACGAATGTACTGCTAAGCAGGGAGGTGAGACTAGAATCTGTGTGATTAAAACAAATATTTTTGGCCTTTAATTAATTGATCTAAATTGTTTGCAAGTATAATATTCCTCAATGGGGAACACCAGTTATTCAGACTTTATGTGTTGAATAGGTTTTTCAGGTACGGAAAGTAATTGGAGCTCATACAGGAAAAATCTTTGCAATGAAAGTGCTTAAAAAGGTAAGGATTTTATTAAACTTTTGCAAAATACAGAATTAATTGTTTAATTTCAGTAATTACTGTTTGCGTTTGATACATTGATCACAACAATGCATTTTATGCACTGGTTTTTCAAACCTTGGGTTTGAATCCACTGCTTTTTCTGTTTTCATGCACGTGGATGAGTAACTGTAACAGGAACTGTGCTGCCGAGTTGGCATAAAGAAGTATTTGATGCAGAGCTCCAGTTACTCATCTGTCAAAGCAGCAACATGTGGACTGTTTGATGCATGGTAGGGCTCCAATGACAAGTCTGGTGTAGTCTTCTGTTAGCTTAGATCCATTACCAGTTACTGAATTGATTTCCGAGCTTGCTGGCTGTACACTTTTTGAAGTATACAGTATATAAAGGGAAACAATGCCTTGAAAACTGTCTGCATGCCTATATTAATGCATTGTGCTGTAATACATTAGATTTATTCAGTAAAGGTTGTTCTCTTTCTAATAGAATATGTTCTGTTCTGTCTAAGCAGTCCATATTCCTATCTTCCTGGACATAAAGTTGTTTACTGTGGCTTCCAGTGATGCATCCTTGAGTAAATTAATACACCACAATGAAGGTGTGGTGAAAGTAAACTTTATTTAGCTTCTAGGTGATCCATCAAAAGGTGAAACCCTCATCTAAACTGACTATTCAGTTGCATTATTCATTCACCTAGAATAAATAATGAGCTCCTTTTTAACTTCTTAAGTATATCAAGAATCTGCTGTTACTATGTTTTTTTTCTTCTTTTTTTTTTACTTCTGCTGTTTTATCATCTAGGCTATGATTGTACGAAATGCTAAAGACACAGCTCACACTAAAGCTGAGCGGAATATTTTAGAAGAAGTAAAGCATCCTTTCATTGTGGATCTTATTTATGCCTTTCAAACTGGTGGAAAACTCTACCTCATCCTAGAGTATCTTAGCGGTCAGTTTGTATACTTTCTTATCTTCCATTGGGGTAGTAGACCCTACTGTTGCTATTCTGCCCTTCCTGTTGAGCCTCTACCCTCTTCTTTTTTTTTTTGTTGAAGATTTGTTCTGTGTTTTATGTAGAATTTCAAAATTTTAAAGTAAAAAGTGATTTCCCTTTTGTCCATCCTGGATTGTATGGCTTTCTTAGCTGATTTGGTAATAAAACTATAGATATGGGATCTGGAAACCTGATATCCAGAGAACTAAAAATTATGGGAAAAACAGCTCCCAAAATTAAAGATTATTAAATCTGTTGTTGAAATATATATTTTAATGTCTTAAATTGTATCATAGTTTGGCCAGTTTGCTTTTGTGTGTGTTCTATTACTCAAGATTGAAAGTTTTGGTATAAATAATGTAATGTATTTTTTTTTTGTTCACAGGAGGAGAACTCTTCATGCAGCTGGAAAGAGAAGGGATATTTATGGAGGACACAGCCTGGTAAGTTAAAGGGAACATCACCCAGTAGAGCATTCAACAACCTCACTGCTCTCACCGCAAAAAAACACCATAGCCTTTAAAAAAAAATAAAAAAAATAAATAAAAAAAATAAATATTCAATCTGCCCCTTGTTCATTTCTGTGGCACAAAATGATCCCCTAATATATATCTATAATGACCTCTTAATTGTAATCATTTCCACTTGCAAGGACCTTTTCCTAGCAACCAGGTTGCTGCCGAATAAATACCTAAAAAATGCAAATAATAAAAAATGAAAACCAATTGCAAATTGTCTGAGCCTATCACTCATAGTAAACGTTAATTTACAAGTGAACAACCCCTTTAACTTTCTTTGGTACTGTATTGTAAGCTTTAGCAACATTTGAATAAAGCACATACACTGCTACCTCAGTGTCTAGGCTTCTGCTCACTTCTCATAAAAGACTATTAAATTTGTATGGAAAGATCTATTAAAAAAACCATGCTGGTCCAATGCCACTTTTTCACATATCTTATCTCTTATTACCCTCCAAAAGCATTCCTAATACTGATGTCCAACTATCAGGCCTATAGTTTTCAGACCGAGAATGTTAATTTATTTTGCATCACGTTAGCAGTTTGCTATTGTGTAATCTTTCAGCACAATATCAGATGTCAAAGAATCCTGGAAAATTAATTTGGACTATGAATAAACTTTACTATGTATGCAGTTTTTGTGCAACACAAGTCAATTTTGTTTTTGTTTTCCAGTTTTTATTTGGCAGAGATCTCAATGGCTTTAGGACATTTACATCAGAAAGGAATCATTTATCGAGATTTGAAACCAGAGAACATCATGCTTAATCTTCAAGGTGGAAATACAGTAAATAGTTCATATTAAATAATTTGCATGAATGATTTTATACTTTTAATTAAAGAGATTAAGGAGTATTATAACCCTCTGATAACCTGCTGGCAGGTTCTACTAGTCTCAGCTTTTATACTGTGGGTCCATACAAAGAGCAGCTGTGTACTGCATCTGTTTTTAGTGCTCACACAGGGTTTATTTCAACCAGGAAACGCGTAACTGCATTCCAAGGACCAAATTTGCAATTATGCGCACAGTTGGATGCAGCTACTGTTCATGCATACAGAACACAGGACAAATTGTCATATAAGGCTAATATCATACAAGCCATTTAGAGTGTATAACATTGGCATTTGGACGTAACCCTTGGCAACCAGTTTGTATCTGTGCAGGGCTCTGTTTGACAGTTCATCTGGTTTATATGCAACCAAAACTTTCCTCCAAGCAAAGAATCCAAATATAAGCCACTTTGTGAGGCCACTGGGGGGCAACATGTTGTTCATGAGCCACTGGTTGGGAAACATTGCTGTAGAAGATTTTTTTTAAATTATTAACTATAATAACCACTATACCCATTGCCCCCCCCCCACAATCTTAAAGTGATACACCAAAAAACTACTTTTTGCATAGGTTTTGTTTTTGTAAGCAATTGTTAGTTGAAGTTCCTAAACCTGATTGTCCCATCTCAGCCTGTCAGTTAAAGTTTCTGATGCTAACGGACTCCTGCTGCACAAATATGGCAGCCCCCGCATAGACAAACACAGGGAGACAGATAGGTAATGCATTGGGCAAATAAATACGTTATGGCAAAATTATAAGCAGCATGCAGCCAATTTTATGATTGATGTAAAAGGAATAATTTCTGGTGTCAGTATCTCTTTAATTAAAGGTTGTCTTTTGACACCTCAGATGATTGCTACAGTCTATTTTAAGTGAATAACCGACCTAGCAAACTGATGGGATGGTTTACCGTTATTGTTTTAAATTCCTCCCAACAATTTGTCAGCTTGTTTAAATAGACCAGAATCAGCTACATTGTTGATGAGTGTGCAGTCAGCAGTGCAGTCTGACTGTTTATCTTTCAGTTTGATTTAAAGGAAGGCTTTTCCTTAATTTGTTGTATGTTGCTAGACTAAAAAGTAACAGAATACAAATATAATTGTTTTATATAAGAATTGCCCCACTCAACACAGTTCAACATTTGCACCTGATATTTTTGCCAGCTAAGTAACAATCATATTGATGTTCTGTCATAGCTTGTATTCATACAGTTGCCACATGAAACAAATGAAAGACTTCCTAAACTGAAAGACTTCCATGCTCTACTTGCCAGCCAATTTAGCAAAATTTAATTTTAGCTATAATCGGTTTGTGACCCTGAAATAGCTCACGGTCACAGCGCCATACACAGCTCTTTTTAAATAAGTGAGTAATCGCAACTGCCATGCCATGACATTTAACAATATGCTGTGTGTCAAGCCACCAGTTCAAGCTAAACCAACCAACCAACCAAGGATCTTATTTTGGCCAGAACCACATTGCTCCTTTTTAAGGGAATACCTTTAAGTAGTGTGAAATAAATTCAGTTTACTATGTAGACTAGCCACAATATATGGTCTAATTTTTTTTCTGTGCTTTCCTAGCTGTTCGTTTTCTTCTTGTAAGCCAAAGTCTAATTCAGTATCTCTTAAATTTTGTGCAGATTCCCCATTGATTTCTACCTAGTAGTGAAATGTACTTCTGAGTGAGCCTTATACAATACACATTTTTACAAATAATTGAATTTGCTAATGTATGGCTTTAATGTAATTTATAACCACAATAATGGGTGTGTTATTTTATAGATAGCTCTAGTATTTAATGCATAAACATATTTAAATACAGTATTATTAGCTTTATATTTTGAGCTGCATGTCAATTTTTTCCCCAGCTCCAGTTTAGGAAGTGCTTTAATATAATATGTGTTTCTCTTGCTATACATGCTGGATCATTTTAACACGTTTTATTTAAACTTTTAGGGCATGTGAAACTTACTGATTTTGGCCTTTGTAAAGAATCTATCCATGATGGCACAGTCACACACACCTTCTGTGGAACAATCGAATACATGTAAGACTTAAATGTGTGTCCTATTTACCATAGAAGAAATTAGAGGTAAATAGTAAACCTAAATATTATGTTATTGTAATGGGTATCCACAATCAATGATTTGTTTGATTCTTTTTCATGTTTTGGCTCACTTTAGATTGCTTCCTATTGCTTATTTCATCTCCTGTGTTTGTTGTGATACAAATTTGCAAATCAGAAAAAAATACATCATTATTTATGTAGCGCCAGCAATCTACGCACTGCTTTTCAATAATTATAGCTATAGACTGGTAGTTGCATGTTCCCTTTGAACCTTTAACAAAAATAATTATTTAAATATGAACACATGTATGACTATGGCTTAACTTGCTTTATAGAAATAAGTGCTAATTTGTTTAATTTTCCTAGGGCACCGGAAATCTTAATGAGAAGCGGTCATAACCGTGCTGTAGACTGGTGGAGCCTGGGAGCTTTGATGTATGACATGCTGACTGGAGCAGTAGGTGCACTGTTGTTTATGCATGTTTTGCCTCCAGTGACCTTTTAACATATGCTTTTCCTCTAAAGGGCCTAGAATGTGTAACGGCTATTTAGTTTGCTATGCTGATATCTGGTGGTCTTTTTACCTAGGGTTCCCTATATAAGTATAACTATTGGGGTCCCAGTGGTATACTTAACAGTATATAATATGTTGGTTTAGGGAGCCAACTCTTTCCTAAATCCCAAGTTTTAACCCTTTATGTACAATATTTGTTCAACCTTTTGTTAAAGGGATACTGTCATGGGAAAAAAAGTTTGTGTTTTTTTCAAAACGTATTAGTTAATAGTGCAGCTCCAGCAGAATTCTGCACTGAAATCCATTTCTCAAAAGAGAACAGATTTTTTTAGATTTAATTTTGAAATCTGACATGGGGTTAGACATATTGTCAGTTTCCCAGCTGCCCCAATCATGTGACTTGTACTCTGAAAAACCGTCAGTCACTCTTTACTGCTATGCTGCAAGTTGGAGTGATATCACCCCTCCCTTTTCCCCTCTAGCAGCCTAACAACAGAACAATGGAAAGGTAACCAGATACCAGCTCTCTAACACAAGATAACAGCTCCCTGGTTGATCTAAGAACAGCACTCCATAGTAAAAGCCAGGTCCCACTGTGACACATTCAGTTACATTGAGTAGGAGAAACAGCCTGCCAGAAAGCAGTTCCATCCTAAAGCACTGGCTCTTTCTGAAAGCACATGACGACCAGGCAAAATGAGCTGAGATGGCTGCCTACACACCAATATTAAAACAAAATAAAAATACACTTGCTGGTTCAGGAATGAAATTTTATATTGTAGAGTGAATTATTTGCAGTGTAAACATTGTAATATAGAAATAAAGACTGGAACATAAAATCATGACAGAATCCTTTTAAGGCCACTATACCTTAATTTCTTTTATATTGCCTGTCTATAGATATAATAACATGGGTGACCCTTTTAAAATGAAACCTAACAAAACTGGCTTAAAAGTCTTTATTGCCTTTATTCGCCAAATAAGCTGATTCAAGTTAGTTTTAACCTATTCTACCCGGCCAATGTCTTTTAGATTCTCTGTCTGTTAGCTTTCATAGCTCTTCTACTGTTATAATTCCCTAACAAGGAAACAGAAAGGGCATGGTTCTGTAGGTAAGGGTATGTAGTCTTTTGTTGTGGCTGATTCAGTGTTACAGGGAGGCTTCAAGAATCCCACTAAAGTGAGGGATTTTCTTTTTTAAATTGCTCATTATTATGTTTAAGTTTTTCTTTGCACAGCCCTTCTGTTTGTCAGAGAAATGGAAGACCTATGCAAAATTGCTTCTAAATCATCATGGAGGTTTTTTTTTTTTTGGTTTTTTTGAAAGCGTTAACTGTACCTTTTCTATTCTATGTTTGCTCAGTTTGTCGTCTGTACAGCCGTTCTTTGCATTGTTGCTAACTGTAGAACTGTTTTTTTTTATGTTTTAGCCGCCGTTCTCTGGTGAAAACAGAAAGAAAACTATTGATAAAATTCTCAAATGTAAATTAAACTTGCCTCCCTACCTCACTCAAGAAGCCAGAGATCTGCTTAAGAAGGTAGCTATCTAACCATTTAAGATGTGTAAATTTGCCTTACTGGTGCTTTTAGCTTCCCAGGACTAATATGAAGTCAGACAATCCAGCCAGCATCTTCCCAGACTTAATATATTTCTACCGATGTTGTTGCTGAGCAATAATGCTTTGCGGGTTAAAGGGGACCTGTCAATCTAGAAATTATTCCAAATTCTTTTCTTTGGTGTTTGTCAAGCAAAATTAACTGTGTGTACACTATATAACTATTTCAATCTTGTTTGCTTCAGATTTAAATAATTATATAGTGTACACACAGTCTTGGAATTTGCAATCACAGCAGGCAGGCAGACGCCATTTTGTGGGCACTGTTATTAAGGCAAGCTGTGCATCATCCCAAAACCAAAATCTTATTTCTGTGTCATCTCAGGGGGACACGGGGAACACTGGGTTTAAGCTCACTGTTAAATCCGTTTCTCTGTAGTCGCTAGGGGGACACAGGGCGTCCCCTCCTTCTGTGAGATGTTGACCATGTTGGTTCATGATGGAATGTTTTCCCGAGTTACCTGTTATGCAGTTGTTATTCAGATTTTATTCTGATATTACCTGTTCAGCAGTCTCTTTGGTACAACCTGATAAGGTTTGGTTGTTGGGGTTAAGCCAGACCCTCTGGAACACCCCTTTAATAAAATTCAAAGTGTCCTGCCTCCTGGAGGGTGTACCTTAACTCCAGTGTTCCCTGTGTCCCCCTATCGACTACAGAGAAATGAATTTAATGGCGAGAATCAAGAAATCCCGTTTTATGTGCCAGAATTGGCACACATGCCTATGTCCAGGCTAGACAATTAGATGGTGGGGAGAATTTAGGGTTTGCAAGTTAATCTAGGAAGTGCAGAAAGGAAAGTGAAAGTAATTAAATGCCCTGCCTCTATATCTGAGGCATGAACTGAGGTTTTAAAGGGATGTAAAGTTTTCCTATTAAAGGGGTTGTTCACTTTTAAATTAACTTTTGGTATGTTGTAGAGATATGTAGTGATACTCTGAGACAACGTGCAACTGGTTCATTTGTTTATGATTTGTGGTTTTTGAGTTATTCAGCTTTTTATTCAGCAGCTCTCCAGTTTGCAATTTTCCAAATCTGGTTGCTAGGTTCCAAATTACCATAGCAACCATTTATTGATATGGATATAAATGAATGAATATAAATTACTCTATAAACTATAAAAGAGAAAAAATGAAGGCCAGTTGAAAAGTTGCTTAGAATTAGCCATTCTCTAGCATACTAAAATTTAACTTAAAGGTGAACCATCCCTTTAACTTAAAAGGAAGACTTTACATCCCCTTTAAATACCTTTATCTCATTAATGGATGTTTTAATTTAAAAAAAAAAATGTTGGTTTCATGTTTATCTTTAAAGGGGTCGTCCACCTTTCAAACACTTTTTTCGTCCACCTTTCAAACACTTTTTTCATTTGAGTTATCAGATTTTTCACCATAAACAGACTTTTTTCAACTGCTTTTCCGTGTTTTATTTGTTACTGTTTACCCAAAATTGAAGTCTAATGCTTAGACTGGCAACTCAGTGATCCAGGAGCATCTGATCAGTTACAATTTGCTAATTTAGTTGATACATTTAGTTGATACATTTCTCAGCAGCATCTCTGGAGTATTCGCAACAATTGTATCGATTCTAACAGCTGCCTATAATGAAACTCAGATTCTGCTCAGCAGGGACAAAGATAACAAATGTATCAACTAAATGTATCAATTTAGAACAATTAAAGAGTCGGTGACCCCCCCTCCCCCTACAGAGCTGCTTTAGAAGATGAAAAATAAAACTTTACACTTCAATATTAGAAAAACAGCCTCAAACAGAGTAAACAGAGAAACCGTTTTTATTTCTGGTGAACAATCTGAAACCAACTGAACTGAGAAAAGTGTTTGAAGGTGAACAACCCCTTTAAAAGGACTTTTATTCTACAGCGTTTTATGTCTAGGTTACTGGTTACCTTTAATTATTATTTAATTTAATTTGGCGGCTATTTAAGGGGGCACAATTATAGGAAATTTTCACCCTCAAACTTAGTGCAGTCTTTATTAACACACACCTTCAGTGGGAGAAGCAATATTCCTATGTAAAGCTAATGAAGGGGACTGTTCTCAAAACAAGTATCCTGCTCAACAAGGGTTTGCCCTGGGTTGATATCTGTGTGCCAACTGTGCTTTAGTCTGCACTCCACATTTAAGGGATCCCTTCCAATGCTGTACCCTAGATTAGAGGAAGGAGAAGTCGTCATGGTGTGCATCAGCACCATCCCAGTCCAAAAACGTGATGAAATCCCTAAAAGCATTTTTGAATATAAAAAATAATTTATGATAAGCCTTTGTTAATAACAATTAAACCCCATAGAAATTGGAGGGCATGATTTCATATTAGCACTTTTTAGAAAAAAAATAAGAAATAACACATTATGCTGTCTAGGCCAAAAAACATGAAACTTCCTCAATCTGTTAATCATCTTCCTAGAAATACATTTACTGTACCAAACTTTGAACAATAGGGTGACCTATGGAAAAGGGAAGGGGGAACTCTGCTCATTGCCTGGTTAGTGGTCATATAGAGGAGATTTAGTATCCAAGTGTCCCATATTCTGGTGTATACCTCCATATAGTTATCCAGCTGATATAAGTTATTATTCATTGTATATATTCTATTTTAATAATGTGTTTTTTCTAAACCTAAGTTTGTTCTTAATTAAAAAAAAGAAATAAAAAGGCATGTGGCTGAATGTCTCATTTAAAATTATACAGCTGGCTTTTTGCAATTCTAACACTAAAATGTGTGTGTTTCTCTTTGGTATAGCTGCTAAAAAGAAATGCTGCATCTCGTCTTGGAGCAGGAGTTGGAGATGCTGGAGATGTGCAGGTAAGATTTACAATTTGTCTGCCTGGTAAGCATTTGAATGGTTAGTACAGTCTGACATGCTTGTATCAATTTTATGAGTGATATTTCATTGATATTTTGGGAAAGTACTAATTTTGGCAAAGATAGACTTTGCTAAGACTTGGTTTTTTATTTGTTATTTAAACCCACTGTGCTTTAGTTATTTTTGTGATTCGGAGGCTTTCTGCCTGGTGTTCTATGACATTGACAGACTTTACATATTGCCATTTATGGGGCTGCTTTAGTTTTGTATGTGTGAGGTGTGAGAGAGTGAGAGGCATTTTGCAATGCTTTAATAGCAGAATCTGAATAGTTGGCTTAACATTATTAAGCTTTGTCTGTCCACTATTATTGCATGATAATCTTATAGCATTTAGAATACCTAAATTGCTATTCCTGTTGGCTAATCTTGCTTGGAGCTATGCATTAAGATCACTAGGAATGACAACCATTTTAAAGTTTTCATTAGTGTAATAATGACAGTAGTTTAGCGGTGTGAAAGAACCATTCAAAGCAAATTTAATCTGAACATAAAGACTTAAAAGGGGGAAAATTATAACGTTTTTGCAAAGAAAAATGAAACGTAATGCCTTTAAGGTGACAGTAAACAATATTTTCAATGTTTTAGGGTCACTCCTTTTTCAGACACATTAATTGGGATGATCTTCTGGCTCGTAAGGTGGAACCTCCATTTAAACCTCTTTTGGTATGTAAACCGTTTCATTAAGGTTGGGAGCAGTGCTTTGAGTAAAACAGTGCATGTATTAGTTACTATAATAGTGCATAGTTCCATTTTCATAGTTCTTTTATACTGGTTTTGATTAAACATACTTATAATATTTTTGCTAAAACATCATCTGTTTGACATATATTGTCTAGTTTTAAAAATGAAAAATGTAATTTAATATAAAATATATTTTTTTAATTACCTCCCACTCTGCTATAATTAAAATATTTGAGACATTTGAGCTCATTATAAACAAGCCCTTTCTCCTTCCTGCAATCTGTGTCTCAGGTTTACAGATAAGGAGTTCATTATACCGGGGCTTGAACCAGGAATTGTAGTTTAATTATATTCTTTTCAGAAAGTCAAAAACCATAGCCAGAAAATATGTCCAGCACAAGCCTTGTTAATTTAGTGATGAGAATACTTTTATTTTTCTAAAACTAGAGTGCAGTAGTTGGAATTGTTTGGCCAGATTATATGCACAATGTACAACCAGGTTAAGGAGGCCAGTGTCCATTAAAAAGATATAGGAACACAGTCTACATTATTATTGTTAAGTCAAACATGTCATTTTTTTCTTTGCAAAGCAATCTGAAGAGGATGTCAGCCAATTTGATTCAAAGTTTACACGACAGACCCCTGTGGACAGTCCAGATGATGCCACTCTCAGCGAAAGTGCCAACCAGGTGTTTGTGGTGAGTTATTTGTAAAATAGATTATTTTTATCAGCAAAAAAGTAAAGTACCTTGTGAAGTGACACGTAGTGATATACATTTCAGTTATCAGAAACAGCTTAAACTGCTAATTTTAGTAAAGGTATACATTGTGGTAGAAGACCTACCGCATATACTCGAGTATAAGCCGAGTTTTTCAGCATCCAAAATGTGCTGAAAAAGTCTACCTCGGCTTATACTCGGGTCAGCGGGCAGTAGCTGAGATTGCAGTCACTTTTAATCATTCCTTGGGGAGAGACTGCAATATCACACAGCGCCCTCTGTTGGTTATATGAAAGAATAACAGTGCGCCCTCTGTTGGTTATATGTAAGAATAACAGTGACTGCAAAATCACACAGCGCCATCTGTTGGTTATATGAAAGAATAACAGTGACTGCAATATCACACAGCACCCTCTGTTGGTTATATGAAAGAATAACAGTGCGCCCTCTGTTGGTTATATGAAAGAATAACAGTGACTGCAATATCACACAGCACCATCTGTTGGTTATATGAAAGATTAACAGTGACTGCAATATCACACAGCGCCCTCTCCTCTGTTGGTTATATGAAGGATTAACAGTGATGGCAATATCACACAGCACCCTCTGTTGGTTATACGAAAGATTAACAGTGATGGCAATCACACGCCACCCTCGGGTCGGCTTATACTCGAGTATATACGGTATTTACCCATTTTCAGATTTGCTGTTCTAATATACCGTATATAATTATATACTTGGTATTAGTGCTGGAGACACATGAGGGTTTCCAAATTAGTTGTATTATCAAACATAAACATTTTGATACCTTTATCCATAGGAAAATATGTAATTGAATTTTTTTTAAGTATTTAGTCATATACATGTATGGTATCCGTTATCCAGAAAGCTCCCATCTCCCATAGAATCCATTTTATCCAAATACCGTATATTTGAGTATAAGCCGAGGTTTTCAGCAACCCAAATGTGCTGAAAAATCCTACCTCGGCTTATACTCGAGTCAGTAAAAAAAAACTCTGGTAGGTGAAACAGATATTAAGAAGACAGCTGCCTTACCGGTAAATTTGCAGAGAACATGTATCCCACATGATCTGTAGCTGTGCCTGCACCCCGGATTGGGCCCGCAACCCATCCGTGGGGCCCCGATCCCAAGGAGCCAACAGGGAACACCCCCCCCCCCAGCCAGAAACAATAGCGCTTATCCACCACGAAGGAGGAGCAGCAGCGCTGAACTTTTCACAAGGAGTGTGTGGCGCGCTGCCAGCTGAAGTGCGGGTGGTGCACACGCTGACGTCATCATCTCAGCGACGTACAGCAACAACTCCGGGCCGGGCCCCCTGCAAAAAATCTTGAAGGGGCCCAGCGCCGGCTGCAGGAAACAGTATCCCCGGCTTCTGCCTGCCAGCATCTCCGGGCTGCCCCTACCCCAGTGAATCGAATAATCTTTGAAGGGGCCCAGCAGCAGAGAGCAGCTTCCCCTCCCACCCGCTAACAACTCTGGGCAGCCCGGCCCCACAGGTGAAAAATCTTTGAAGGCGCTCGGCACCTACTACAGGGAGCAGCTTCCTGGCTCTCCCGTCCCGTTGGAGCAAATTTACCGGTAAGGCAACTGTCTATCTATTTCATCTACCAGAAGTTTTTTTTTATCATTGTAGGATGAATTAACGTTTTAAGCATCGTGGCTTGATTTATTTTTTTCAGGGGGTGCAATTACCTGCTTGTCCATCAGTCTTAGTTGTGTCTAGGCTTATACTCGAGTCAATACGTTTTCCCGGTTTTCGTAGGTAAAATTAGGTACCTCGGCTTATACTCGGGTCGGCTTATACTCAAGTACATATGGTAATCCAAATTTTGAAAAATTATTTACTTTTTTGCTTTAATAATTAAACAGTACCTTGTACATGATTGTATTAATTTAATGCTTATATGATTTTCTAGTAGACTTAAGGTATGAAGATCCAAATTACGGAAAGATACGTTATCCGGAAAAGCCCAGGTCCCCAGCATTCTGGATAACCAGTCCCATACCTGCATTTTGTTAAAGAAGTGAAATTACTACAGAAGGAAATTTTAGTCTGCTGAGCTTTCTCTGGAAAAATGTAAACTAAAGTAAATGCCCTTAAAGTCTAAAATAGTGCTACAATTGTCTGGCTCAGAGACGTTAAAGAATATTCCACAGAAGGTTATAAAATATCCCTTCCTGTTTATTCTCCCAGGTAAAGTTGTTGTACCCTGTTAGCCATTAAAATGTTACAGGGCAACCTGAATAAAAAGTGGTGTAAAGGTGATACCTTTATTGGCTAACTCATATAATCATAGAAGTTTTCAGAACATTTTAGGGTAATCAGCTTGAAAAGGGAACTAAAATGTTCTGCAAGCTTGCTATGATTATATTTAGTTAGCCAATAAAGGTATCACCTTTATACCACTTTATTTTTCATTTCAAAAGGGTTCACTGTAACATATTTATTCTCCCAAACTGTTCCAGTGCAGACTCAGAACTGAGTCATTTAGGAGCAGATTTATTAGGGTCAAATTGAAAATTAGGATTTTTGGATTTTTTTTAAGGTCAAAATTCTCAAATTCAAAATGTGAATAATCCAAACTCTATTAGAATTTAGAGAGTTATCAAACCGTGCCCCTTTAAAAATTCGTATTAGACTGTTCGCCACCTAAACCCTGCCGAGTTCATTTAAAAGTCAATGGAAGAGGTCCGGGGACCAATTTGGACATGTTACTAGCCTTCCTGACATGCGAGTTTAGTCGAATTCTTATTGAATTTGATTAGAGTTTTCAGGTCGATAATATTTGTTCTAGATTTAGATATTGGATTTTTTAATAAAATAACCCCTCAATCGAATTTTCGAGTTTATTCAAATTTAATAGAGCTAAAAAAATTCGCATGAATTCGACCTTTGATAAATGTGCCTCTTAATGTTATATCTGGTTTGATCGGTAGATCTGCAATAGTAAAATGGACCTTTGATAAGGAGCAACAAAGGCAAATTGGGTACTTTTTTTTTTACATTACTGCATCTTGTCTCATCTCCTTGCTGTAAAATAAATGTTATTTTATCAACTGTGGGGTGAAAAAATAACAGGTTTTCTTTCTAGGGTTTTACCTATGTGGCTCCCTCTGTACTTGAAAGTGTGAAAGAAAAGTTTTCATTTGAACCAAAAATTCGCTCTCCGCGCAGATTCATTAGTAGTCCTCGAACACCCGTAAGGTAAATATTCTTGCAAAGAACTATTGGAAAATATTCTGAATGGATTAAGATTAAACAATTTAAGCACCCCTGAGTTATCAGTATGTTATATTGTTATTCCTATGAAAGGGTGCAGAGGCAGAAAAAAATATTCCTTAAGACAGTTTTGGCTAAAATGGAGTTGTTACATTAAGCAATAAATAAGTCCATGCATAACCAAAGGAGAAAATAACCAAAGGAGAAAATAAGAAATGTGGCAATGTGGTACATTAAATGCTTTAGGATTAATATGCTTCAGTAGATTAATGCCCCTTCCTATTCTCATTAGCACCACACAAGCCAGCTTTATAGGTTTACTATTTTTGAACTGGTTTTTCTACTGGTTTATATATTCGAGATTTTGAAGGTACATGCAAGGCACTTTTATGGGCAGTTTCAAAATGTATTAAAGTGTATTAAAGTTTTAAAGTGCAATTATAGGTAATAGTCGAGCTGCAATTCATTATGTGTAGACATTAGTAAATATTATGCATTTTTCATACCAGATATTCCAGCAATGGTCCTTCTTTCCCATAGCAACTTGCAAGAGTTTGCATGTTTTTCTGTGTGCTTCAGTAGTTTTGTAATATATGATCACAGAGCCAAATATCCTTTACGAATTTCTACCCTAGAGAAAAAAATCTTTTTCTTTTGCCAAATTGCAGGTGCAGGCATCCTGGAGAGAGATCCTGAATTAAAACTCAAAAAAAAAAACTTTTTCTAGTTTTCTTTAATGGGTTTAATATATTTTATTTACAGCCCTGTGAAGTTTTCTGCTGGAGATATCTGGGCAAGAGGGACAGCTGCTGGAACCTCAAACACTCAGACACCAGGGGAGTTTCGAATGGAAGCAGGCGGTGTGGAACAAATGGATGTGACTGTAAGCGGAGAAGCTTCAGCACCGCTACCAATCAGACAATCTAATGCTGGGCCATATAAAAAGCAAGCTTACCCCATAATTTCTAAGCGACCTGAACATCTACGCATGAATCTATGACAGTGCAGTATTTACAGATGTATTCTGACTTACATAGGTGGTAAAATAAAAAGCAAGAATCGATAACTCATAACAAGGCACGAAAGACCCTGTTGGGGGAAGCAAATCATGGAATCGGTTGTTGCACAGAAATGTTTCAAAAGACTAATGTACATTAATTTTTAATAAATAATATATATATATACATATATATCCGTGGTGCAAAAAAAATCAAATTCGGTCAAAACTGGAAACTCTAATTGGAGACTACTTATTTGGTGGATTCTTACCTAATTCTTTCCCTATCAAAGTTGGAAGCTGACAGTATTCATTTACGCATACATGTAGCCATCACATCTAAATCTATGTCCAAAATAGATCCGATTGGAGGCAATAAATATTCATGATAACACCAATGCCATAGCAACTTAAACTGTTATACAGTACCACTTGATTACACTAGCTGAATAGTGCTGTGTGATCACATACAATGGAGTTGTTCTATCCATTAATGTAAATGCACAAACCTGCAGTTCCGAACTAAAATAGGGCTAGTTTTACCCAGAATCCAATTGGTTGTCTTCCAGTGTGTTTAAGGAATACCTTCAAATGGGTATCTAAATACATATATAATTACCTTTCTATCCATTGACATTTCTATAATTGAAATTTTCTACTTTGCTGTTCCAGTGCATATACAGGAAAGATCATTATGGTCAGAGGTTTATGTGGATCCATGTACCTTAAAGGGATACATACTGTCATGGGAAAAAAGTTTTTTTTTTTTTTTAATGCATCAGTTAATGGTGCCGCTCCAGCAGAATTCTGCACTGATATCCATTTCTCAAAAGAGCAAACATATTTTTTTATATTTGATTTTGAAAGCTGATATGGGGCTAGACATATTGTCAGTTTCCCAGTTGCCCCTAGTCATGTCACTCTTTACTGCAAGTTGGAGTGATATCACCCCCCCCCCCCAGCAGTCTAAAAGAACAATGGGAAGGTAACCAGATAGCAGCTCCCTAACAGAAGATAACAGCTGCTGGTAGATCTAAGAACAACACTCTATAGTAAAATAAAGGTCCCACTGCCACACATTCAGTTACATTGAGTAAGAGTAACAACAGCCTGCCAGAAAGCAGTTCCATCCAGCAGTGCTGGCTCTTTCTGAAAGCACATGACCAGGCAAAATGACCTGAGATGGCTGCCTATGCACCAATATTAAAACTAAAAAAAAAAAATACACTTGCTGGTTCAGAAATTAATTTTTATATTGTAGAGTGAATTTTTTGCAGTGTAAATTTTTTGCAGTGTAAACAGTAATTTAGAAATAAAAACAGCATCATAAAAATCATGACAGAATCCCTTTAAAGTGTCTGGATGGTCACAGGTTGCCAATAACCTATTTTAATTCCCCCCTCCTGTTTCCTGTGCTACCACAGCAACATTGTTCTGAGTGTTCATCTAATAAGAACTTTCAGCGCTGGGACTAATTTATGATTGTAAAAAGTATTACATGGCCTTTATACTCCTGTCTTCCATAATGAGAGAAACCTGTCTCACAAGCTGAACCTTGGCAATGTTATCACAATGCTGGTCTTGACTTAGATTCTGTATGTATGACTTAAAGGTACAAAGAAAGAAATAAAGGTAAAATTACCTTGCTTGCCTTAAAGAAATGTGTGGATATAACTTGGGAGGATTAATGCTTGTGTGTCCTATTTCATGCTGTGTGCTTTAGCAACATCAGGCGTTCTTGTTTCTTTAACATTTTCTATACAATTTTAAACTCTTCGAAATTGGTAGCTTTGGCAGATGAATATTAGCATGAGTTGATATGTTCGATGTACAAGGAGAAGCAAAAAATCGTAAGATATAATTTAAAAATTCTGAATTAATTATGCTTTAGGATGCAAGCCATAGCAAGAAAGTACCCAAAACCTAAAATGCCAAGGAGACCAATCAAAGCTTCGAATGGGTATAGAAAGGCTGTGTTTGAGTCTACTCTCATGCAGAGCCCTAAATGTTTTAATTCTTAGCAAATGTTTTTTTTTTTGTCAATAAATTGGTCTGTTTATATATATATATATAATACACAAAAGCCATGAATATCCTGTAAATTATATCCTTAAAAACTGTGACTTCTGATGTCATTTCTGTCACATGACTCACTGAAACTTGTGTATTATAATAAAGTACCCCAGTTGCAAAATATAAGGATATTAGAAGTTACCTCGGAGTTCCATGACCTGTATAAAAACACTCGGCCTTCGTGTTTTTATATGGTCATGAAACTCCTCTGTAACTTATAATATCCTTATGGAAAATTGTGTGCTTTGTAGTTATGATTGAGGTTCTGTGCATCTAAGTTCTGTGCATCTAAGTTCTGTGCATCTAAGTTCTGTGCATCTAAGTTCTGTGCATCTAAGAATGCTTTCTTTCACAGTGGTGCCTAAATGATAGAAAATGAACACTTAATTCATAAATAATGTAAAGCAAAGAAAAAACAATGTCTTGTTATTAGACACTTTTCTACACCATCAATAGTTTGGACAAACAATGATATTTAAGCGAAGTTAGTGTAAGTGTTAAGCAATGTCGTCACGTAAATGTCCCCATTCTCAATTCAAATCTACAATGCGCGTATTTGCTTCTAAAACTTTTAATTAGATCTATTTTGATCAAACTTTGAGTGCTACTGTTTATAATAATTTAGCATTGTATAAAAAGCAATGCATACACTGTTTTGTAGTTTGTACATGTAAGGTGGCCATACACAGGCCAATAAAAGCTGCCATCTTGGTCTATCCACTTATGGGTCTGTCCGACTCGTATGTTCTGAAATCGGGCAAATATCAATCATTAACGTTAAAAATCCTGTTGGGGTGTGGCTGCATGGATCGTTTAATGGTTCTTTCACCCTTACAGCCTGTGTTCCCATTGTTGTTATTGTCTGGCCCAAAATAACCCAACTCAATGTGGGCAAATATCGGGGAAATATCTGATAGTTTGGCAACCTCACCAAACAAGTGGATCTTTACATGTATGGCAAGCTTTACTTTTGTTTGTGTGTGTTTGGTCAGTAATAGAGGTAATGTGTTTTCTAGGGCTTGTCGCCTGGCCCCTCTGTACAGGCTATAAACAGACGTCTGAGTAGTTTCCATTTTACAGCCTTTTGTCTGTCACTTTGTATTTATTTCAAACCACCAACAACAAATGATGACAACATGCAGATTATAGACCGTAATTCAAGCTTACTTACTTGTTTAAAGGGATACTGTCATGGGAAAAAAAATTTTTTTCAAAATGAATCAGTTAATAGTGCTGCTCCAGCAGAATTCTGCACTGAAATCCATTTCTCAAAAGAGCAAACAGATTTTTTTATATTCAATTTTGAAATCTGACATGGGGCTAGACATTTTGTCAATTTCCCAGCTGCCCCATGTCATGTGACTTGTGCTCTGATAAACTTCAATCACTCTTTACTGCTGTACTGCAAGTTGGAGTGATTATCACCCCCTCCCTTTTCCCCCCAGCAGCCAAACAAAAGAACAATGGGAAGGTAACCAGATAACAGCTCCCTAACACAAGATAACAGCTGCCTGGTAGATCTAAGAACAACACTCAATCGTAAAAACCCATGTCCCACTGAGACTCCTTCAGTTACATTGAGAAGGAGAAACAGCAGCCTGCCAAAAAGCATTACTCTCCTGAAGTGCAGGCACAAGTCACATGACATGGGGCAGCTGGGAAATTGACAAAATGTCTAGCCCCGTGTCAGATTTCAAAATTGAATATAAAAAAATCTGTTTGCTCTTTTGAGAAATGGATTTCAGTGCAGAATTCTGCTGGAGCAGCACTATTAACTGATTCATTTTGAAAAAAAATTTTTTTCCCATGACAGTATCCCTTTAAGGTGTAAGGTTATCAAGGAAGATTTTTGCAGGAGATAAATTAGTGTATGAAGATAACCTTTTAGTCTAGACCAAGGTTATGCCTATGAACAAAGATAAGTACCTTCATACATGGGTAGCTTTATACATCTCAATAGTTACAGTATTTGTTGGTCAGATCAATGTTAATAAAAATTACTTCTGTAACTGGCTTTTTTTAAATTTTTTTAGTAATCGGGCATTCCTAAAGCTTTATGAGCAAATGTCCTTAATACTCAACAATTATATCATGTAATAATAGCATATGCCTTACAAATGGAGTGCAAAGTTACATTGAGTGGGCTTGTGCTGTGTGAGTTGTGAGTTGATCCAAAATTCTAAGGCCTTTACACATGGGCATTGGTGGTGGATCTCTCCTCTGTTTAACGGCAGCCCATTCTTCTGGGTCGGGTTGTAATCACTTGGACATATGCAAGCAGCAAAAGCTGGTTAAACACAACTTGATGCTTTCTACCCGTGTTCGGTGCTTGTATGCCTGGAATGCAGCAAGAAACACCCATGTTTGAGCCCTAAAGCAGTAAAATGAATTTTATTAACATAATATACTTTATTTACTATTTCATTGTATAAAAGGGTTGTCAAACTCACCTTTTTTTGGGGGAGGGGGTGTTCAGGATCCAACTTTAAAAAAAAAAAAGTTTTTGTTTTAATTATCTGTATAATTAGATGTAATTAATAATGTATAAAACACATATAATGACCTGCTAATGACCTGCTAGTTGGCTTGCGGTATGGATTCAATTGAAGGCAGGAATGCCAATACTTTTCTAATTCGAGGTCTACTTTTAGTGATGATGACCCATTATGATCTACATCCATAAAATCATTGTTCCATGAAAAATATTACTCAAATATTGATTTATGGGAAAATGTATATTGTCATATTTAACAAACAATTCTTGTCACCTTAACATAATATATGAATGGAAAGCATAAAACAGGAGGGTAATTTAGACAAGCTGTTTGTTGACAGTGTCTTGAGATCCACTGATCACCAGCTAAAGGTCTACTGGTAGATCCCGATCTATATTTTGGACACTCTTGGTCTAAGGAAATCTTAACCCAAAAAAACGCACAAAATAATATTGTAAATTATATGGTGATATAAGCACTACATTCATTGTGATTCCTAGATTTTCAAGCTATGAATGTTTTACAATGCTACAGGTATGGGATCCACTATCTAGAAACCCATTATCCAGAAATCTCTAAATTATGGGAAGATTATCTCTCATAGACTCCATTTTATTCAAATTATAAAACCTATTTCCTTTTTCTCTGTAATTAAAAAACAAAACAATGTGCTTGGTCTCAGTTAAGATATAATAATCCTAGAGGGCAATCCTTTTGGGTTTATTTAATGATTATGTAGTTTTTAGATCTCCTTATCCAGAAAACCCCAGGTCCCAAGCATTCTGGATAATAGGTCCCATACCTGTAATATGAAAGTGGAAGATCAGTGCTACCTGCAGTTCAGCTGACAGAAGAAAGACTTCTAATGGTCCTTACAAAAGAGCAGAGAAGCGTCATGAGGATTGTTTTGCCATTAAAATGGATTACCAGCATAATTCCATGATCATGTTTGATTCTGCACTTCCTTAGAGCCCTAATAACCAACAAACTTGTCCAGGACAAATATGAGGCCATGTATGGACAGATTAAATTAGACATAACCCCTATTTTGAGTGCATTGTAGTTTATTCCCCCCCCCTTTTTTTTTTTAACGGTTTCTTAGATGTTTAGACTTTATTCAGCATTTTCATGCTTCATTTGTATTAAACCGATTGACTGAAATGGTTAAATAGCATCTTTATAGGAAGACCTACATAAAATAAGGGAAATTTTATAAAAATTTTTTGCCTATAATGAATTGGATTCTTAACATACTCACTGAAGATTGTACTTTTTCTTGAGATGTAACCAGAATTTTGGGTAAAATATGTAAAAAAAAATATTACAATTCTGAAAAATAAATCTGCAGCTTGTTGAATGTTATACACAAAAGAAGTGGCTAAGTACATTGCCCAGTAATCGTGGCATAAGATATTTTTAGAAGCTATATTAAGTTTTTCTAGCTGTGCTGTTATTGGTCTCTGCTGACATCCTTTTTAGAGCACTTGAACCTTGTTATGAGCTAGGGGGTAGACTTAGGGGGTTATTTACTAAACTCCGAATGCAAAAATCGCGTAAAATTTGTGATTTTTTTTTTTGTTTTTAAAAATCACGATTTTTTTTCTGACTTTATTAAACCTAGAGGATGGAAAAGTCATAATCAGAAAATCCAGCATCTCAGACCTGTCAAGGTTGCATAAAAGTCAATAGGAGAAGTCCCAATAATTTTTTGATGTGCAATGGGTTTTCGTGCAATACCCTGAAGTTTTCAGGCAAAAAACATTGGGGGTCATTTATCAACACTGGGCACATTTGCCCATGGCCAGTAACCCATGGCAACCAATCAGATTGCTGCATTCATTGTTCTACTTGCAGATGGCTTTTAAAAGCTAATCGCTGATTGGTTGCTATAGGTAACTGCCCATGGGCAAATTTGCCCAGTGTTGATAAATGAGCCCCATTGTGTCTTCCAGTGAAAAATCAGAAAAAAATTGTGAAAATTTGACTTTTCCGCAAAGCAAATTTTTAGGAAAAATTTAATAAATAATCGTAAAAAACCTGAGCGGATTTGATTGGAGTTTGCAGCAGAAAATGTTGAAATAAAATAAGACTTAGATAAATAACCCCCTAAATGTAGGAGCTTTGTACCTTAAATATCTCCAAACCTCTGCATTTTGCAGAACACAAATCCAAACAACCTCCTCCTCTTACCTCATTTGTTGCACTGGGTCTGAAGGGCTGGGTACAATGCAAGTGACTGACAAACGATCCAATCAGCAGGCAGAATACTGTTTACTGTAGATGTGCCATGTAGTGATGTTCAAGGTGACCTGAAACCTGCAGATCCCAAAGGTTCCATGTCTTGGAACCAAAAGTGTGCAGAAGTATTGTACAGAGCAAAGATGACGCAGGTGTGGGTCCTACAATGGCAACATTTTGCAGGTGGTTTTTCCAGACCCACACATCACTAGATTAGAACCAATCATCTATTTACCATGGTACCAGGCCTTTATTGCTGCCCAGTTAATTCACTTGGATATTCTGTTTAGCTACCTTGCATCAAAGGATTACATTTTAAGATTACAATGTTGTCATTTGTCCTTCGTAACTACAAATCTATGCTCCCCACATGCTGCTTCTGAATTTTAACTTTTAATTGGGCTAATGTTAAAAAAAAAGAAAGTTCATACAGAGTGTTTAACCTGCCTGAAATAAATACTTTTTTTACACAAACACCCAATTCCACTGTTTGGAAAAAAACAAACTTCTTAGTTAATTTTGAATGGATCATTTCCCCCTCTCTCACTTTGTTTCAAGTAAAGTTTGGTTTTCTTCCACATCTCACAGGTTTTGGTTGCCATTTTAAAGCATTTGAGATCATTTTAGCTGAGCAGCCTATCGTTTTCTGCACTTCGTATATATTTTCCTCTCTCCAATCAAATTTTTAATCAAAGTACACTCCTGAACAATGCCTGGAATGACCCCCCACGGTGCCGGCTCAAGCTGACACGTTGCCATGCGACGTTCGGATGTTCTGAAGATACAGGTAGTGAAGGGGAATTGCAGGTAAGAACTACATTTATCCGACGCTACGCTGCATTTTCATCTGACAGTCGGATAAATGTAGTTCTAACCTGTGATTTCTCCTTTACTTCCTGTATCTTCAGAACATCCGAACGTCGTCTGCGTTTCGTCGCATGGCGACGTGTTGGCTCGAGACGCACCATGAAGTTCCTCCCTTACTCAGATTTTCAGAGAGAAATGCCCTATAACCAACATGCACAACATTTGCTGCCTTCCTTCCTAAAATAAGGGCTGTAATTGACACCTGTTTTTTCATAGAATGAATGACCTCACTAATTGAACTCCACATTGCTAATATTTTGAACAAGCCTCAATTAATGATTCAATTACACAGAATCAGCAGCATGCATGTCATGACTGTTGGGTCTGATGATTTCTATCGCTCTACTACACCTACTAGTAAATTATTTGCCATGTAGAAATATAATTTCTTCCAAAAAGTGATCAGGTTAGTGATGTCAGACTATTCTAAACACAAGTGTAAATAAAGTTGTTAGACAATATTCCCATTGACTTCTATACAACCTCACCAGCTTTAACTTGGCATGTTTTTTCTGGTGCTTCTTCCTTTAATTAATTGTGACTATTCAAGTTTTCAGAAAACACTTGTGCTACAGGGTTTCCTTCTCCTTTAAATTCTTAACACTTTGCTAGGAGACGGTGCTTTCATTGTTGTTAACTGACACCAGAAATTAAACTTTTTACATCTATCATAGTATTGGCTTTGTTTGTTACTTATAATTTTGCCATAAAGTATTTGCTCAAAGCTTTTAAATTACCCTTCTGACTCCCAGTGCTCGTCTATGAGGGCGCTGCCATATTTGTGCAGCAGAAGTCCGGTAGCATTAGAAACTTTAACTGACAGGCTGAGATGGGCAGTCAGGTTGGCAAAACAGTCCGGTTTAGGAACTTCAACTAAGGGTGCTCTGAGTGGCTGTTCAGAAGTTAAGTTTAGGGATCATCAGAAATAATCAAGCAGAAAACGGGGCTTGTTTGATATAAAAACTAATGCTAACTAATGGGATGGTTATTACATGCTGATGCTCAATGCACTTCTTCTGAGCTGAAATTACTATTAAATAGTCATATATTGTCATAATTATACACACACATATGTTGAGTTGGTCCCTAAGCTCAAGGCACAGACAGAGGATGTGCTAAGAATCAGAAGAAAAGATCTACATTCAAAGGCAAAGATCTAGTGTAAAGGCTGTGATCTCCATGGCCAAAAAAAAAAAAAAATGCACAATGGAGGTCATTTATCAACACAGCATATTTGCCCATGGACAGTATCCCATAGCAACCAATCAGCTTTTTCAGCCAGCTATAGGTAGAACAATGAGGGGCAGATTTAGCAAAGGTCGAAGTGGAAAACATTGAATTTCGAAGTAATTTTTGGGTACTTCGACTAGGAAATAGTCCAACTTCGATTCGAAGTTGAAAAAAATTTGAAATTCGATCTAATTTTTTTGAAGTACTGTCTCTTTAAAACTTTGACCATTCGCCACCTAAAAGCTGCCGAAGTGCTGTTTTAGCCTATGGGGGACCTCCTATAACCTGTATGGAGACAATGAGGGGAGTTTGGGAGATTGACGGTCGAAGTTAAAAAAACTTTGAATCAAAGTAGATCGAAGTAGCGCTACTTCGAATCGTACAATTCGAAGTAGGCCCACTTCGACCACCATTCGGTTGGTCATTTTGAATTCGAAGTTTGAAGTTTTTTTAACTTCGACCTTTGATAAATATGCCCCTAAGTGTAACAGTTTGACTGTTTGCCACGGTTACTTCCATGGGCAGATCTGCCTGGTGTTGATAAATGAGCCCCAGTTTGTAGAATTTCTAGCCCTTTTATTAAAGCTTTAGTTCTTCTTTAATGTAGATCATGCATTAAATGGAAGAAAAGCTCTAAAGAAAACAAAATTCATGTATTTTGCAAGGCTGGATACCAGCTAACAAATCAATTCCATTATTTATAATTATTGCTGGTCTGTTGAGAATATCCACAAAGATGTCAGTTTGTCAAAATACAAAAATGAATCCATCGGCCAGGAAAAATAAACTGGCATATTTAACATACAACAGTCGTTATTTTGGTTTGTAAGAACCTGTAAAACAAAAAACCATAACTGAAGTATAGTGGTTTTCTCACTGATGTTTTCAACAGAAGTCGTCATTTCGACATTTTGCAAATCCAGAATATGTAAATAAATATATCTTTTCTATTCACTTTGTTATGTGTTGTTATATAATTATTCTTTAGTAAAAGGAAATTCTTCTTTCCAAAAATAACCATAAATCAAGGATGCTTTATTTCATTAAAACATTTAAAAAAACATGTTTTGCAGCATTTACTTGATACTGACACGTTCCTATGATTTTTATAGGAACATGTCACTATCGCTTTAAGAGTCCCTGCATTAACAAAACAAATTACATTCTGGATGTCCCACTACAAATTATTCCTACTCTACAAATCTTTTTTTTTTGTGCAACTACTCAGTTTAAATATCCCATTTGATATATGTATCAATGTTCTCTCTTTTAAAAGTATACCTCCAATTTTTAAGGTCAAACCAGACTATTTTAACATACAGTCCCCAATTTCCCCGACTTCTTGCTCAATTGAAAGAGGTTTTTTGGATCTTTAAAGTAAACACCAGGAAGTCTCTGGGCATGAACTCAGATTTTGCTTTTACTTCTCCTTTAGCTTTAATTTGCCTAGAGGCTTTTCATTTCCTTTTCAGTGTAAAGATAAGTTTAATATACTATAGTTTAAATACAGTATGACAATATTAGAGTAAAAAGTAAAGCAGGTTTGAAAGCTACACACCTGTAGCTGAAAAAGTGTAATAAAGAAGGAACGTGGAAAATAATAAGAATACCAGGATCCAAAGACACTGCAGCTTTGAACACTTATCCTTGAAAAGAGAAGCACACAATATGAATTTAAACAGGAACACAGGTGAGGTTCATTACTGTTATTAGGAACAGTTTATAGAAACTGTACATATACACAGCATAGCCTGGAGGGGACAGCCATACTGTACATCACAGGACCAAAATGATTGTATATCGTATATGAATGTGGTGCATATAAAGAATTTCCTGCAGCAGACTAAAGAGTTCATTAACTCATGCATGGATTCCTTAAATGCCTTGAAAAGCTAGCAGGAAAAAAAACAGATTGATGAAGTTATTGGGCAGAACCCCAGCTTGAGTTAATTAACTCAAGCTGCATTTCGACCCAATAACTTAATCAATCTTTGTTTTTTTTTCCAGCTACATTTTTTTTAATTAAAAAATACCCCCCCCCCTCCCCAGACTGCCACACATCTGCACATTGTCCAGGGCAAAAGTCCACACGTGCACAAATTGCATCAAGCATCCAGTGGCATAACTAAATGGGCCCCCACCAAAAATCTTTTCCGGAGGGTCACCCGAGACTTATAGTATATTTATTAGGGAATCAGAATGTCTGTAAGAAATTGTGAATCTAGGGTTGTGATTTTTTTTTTTCAATTTATATTTTTTTGTTATGATCATAGTTATGATACACTGTATACAGACATATGCTAATTATATAACCAGATTGCCAAAAATAATCACAATATTAAAAAGACCTGTGAATGGTAGCTCAGTTGTTTGTTTGTTATAGCAACCATAAACCTTATCACTTTTTAAAAGAAACACACTCAAGAGGATGCAAATTAAGGTCCAGGTGGAATCTTTCTATAATCCCCCATTTGATCAATTGGTTACATGCTAGTAGGAAGGGGCAAGTCCTTGATAAACGAAGTTAGAGGCTACCAGTCACCTCCATATTCTTTCCCTCTCTGAAGGTTATTATTCTTTTGATTCTTCTGTCAGAAATCTTGCGAGGAGCACCTGGTTGTGGCCAGTTTAGGGTGAAATGATAGCGTTTCCACTTCTGAATTATGGCCTCATTTGTACATTCAGAAGCTTAGAAAAACATCTGTAACCAATGCCATCAGAATGTTTTGCAACAATAAGGATGCAAAGATGTTGAGAGCTCTTTGCGTTTACCCATCATGAGATGCTTCTTGTGATTCCTTGGTAATGAGTATCCTTTTTATAGGTCGTCAATTAGGAAACCAGCTGATATTAAGGAGCATGATTACTTTCTAAATACTGACAGATTTCAGGAGGTTTCTAGGCTTTCCGTGCCTTTTTCCAGCTCCTTTTCTTCAGGGCTGGTCCTATCACATGTGGGGCCCAATTGGGACCATGTTGGCGGGGCCCCTAGACAAAGTGTTGCTGGCTACTGACACACCAAGTTTTTAGGAAAATAAGGGCATACAGGCACAAAATAGAAAGGAAAGGGGCAGACAAGGTAACATAATAGGGGCACACAGGGTAAGAGAGAGAGGGAGGAAATAGGAGAGTGGACTGGGCCAATTAGTTTGGGGCTGGGCCGATTCAGCTTGGGAGCAGGCTTGGTTGGATTGGGGGCAGGCAGGGCCTATCAAGGTTGGAGGAAAGCTGGACCTATGAGAGTTGGGGGCAGGCTAGACCTATGGATTTGGGGATGGGCTGGACTCTCAAAGTTGGGGGCAGGCCAGGCAGCATCATGTGCTGAGGGAAATATTATCTGTGCTGCCCTGTGGTGCGGGGCCCCCCAGAGGTGCGGGGCCCAATTGGGCCCAATTGGTCCAATTGGCCTAAGGCCGGCCCTGCTTTTCTTAATGTGTTAAATACTTAATTCCTGTGTGATTCCACTTCTCTTTGTATGTGTGTATTACTTGGGTTGTTACAGACATCTGAAATATATTTCAGCTGCTACCCCGGGCAAATGACCCTAACTGTTTACTTAACCCTCCGTGCAGATTCTGTCCAGCGGAGTTCACGGGCGCCATCTTCAGCCACTTCCGTAATCTTTGGAATGAGACAGGCGTAATCTTTGGAATGAGACTGCATGTGCAGTTGGAGAAATTTTCTGTTACGCGACAACTGCGCATGTGCTGGAAATCTCGAAAATTGCATTCCGAAGATTACCAAATTGGCTTAAGATGGTGTCCGTGAACTCTGCTGGACAGAATCTGCACGGAGGGGTAAGTAAAGAGTTAGGGGCATTTGCCTGGGGTAGCAGCTAGGCTGGGGGGAAGGGGGCTCTATGTAGGGTAGGTTTTTTTTTAACTTTTGGGTTTGGTTCTCCTTTAAGAGGTATATATGAGCTGGAGAGAGTGCAGAGACGTGCAACTAAACTGGTTAGAGGGATGGAAGACAAATTATGAGGGTTGAATGTTGTTGACTGTTGGGGTTGTTTTCTCTGGGGGGACATGATTACACTTTACAAGTAGATTAGGGGACATTATAGACAAATAGCAGGGGCCTTTTTACCCATAAAGAGGATCACCACACCAGAGGCCACCCCTTCAGACTAGAGGACAGTCGGACTGGGACACCAGGGGCCCACCAGGGGCCCACCAAAAACACCAGGGGCCCAAAAACCCTAGACCAGGGGCCTACTGTACTATTATTATTATTCTCCTCATTCAACCTCTATTCTCCTAGTCTCTATTCTTCACATACTATAATATATTATTCCATCTATTTAGCCTCTTAAAGAAATAGGAAATGGCCATGAAATAGGCCAAATCTTTAGCAGCACAGGGGCCCTCTGACACCTGGGCCCACTAGGAGTTTTATTTTTTTCCTGGTGGGCCAGTCCGACACTGCTAGAGGAAAATAACTTTAATTTGAAGCAGCGTAGGTGGTTCTTCACAGTGAGGGCAGTGAGGTTGTGGAATGCACTGCTGAATGATGACCCGCAATCCGCAACCCGGACCCGCATTCTTGCCCACTTGGAACCGCTACCCAACCCTACCCGCAAGTACCTTATCCACGACCCGCTGATCATCAAGAATCGGGAAGTGCTGTCATTGTAAACCGGAAGTGACGTCATCGGAAGTAGATGTGATCAGAAAAAAAGGAGTAAAACAGGAAGTGCTGTCATTGTAAACCAGAAGTTTCGTCATCGGAAGTTGCTGTGACCAGAAAAAAGGAGTAAGAAGACCCGCGGCCCGACCCGCGACACACAGAACCGCCGACCCGCAGAACCACCGACCCACGTCTTTACACGCACCCAGAACTTCTCCCCTCAACCCGCAAGGTACCGCAGGTTTTTGCGGGTAACCCGCGGGTACCTGACCCGATGCAGGACTCTAGCCTGCTGAGCAGAATCTCTGGGTTTCATTACAGGCAGCTGTTAGAGTTGATACAATAGTTGCTAATACTCAAGTGATGCTGCTGAGAAATGTATTAACTAAATGTTGCAAAATTGTAACAGTTTAGAGTCTGCACCAGAATTACTGAGCTGCCAGACTGAAACACCAGAGACATGAACATTCAACTCTAAACTTAGATTTTGGAAAAACAGTAAAAAATAAATAATGGAAAGTAATTGGAAAAAGTCTTAATTTCTGGGGAACAATCTAAAAACAACTGAACTGAAAAAGAGTGTTTTGAAGTTGAACAACCCCTTTAAGAGTGGCTTAGATGATTTCTTGGACAGACATAATATGAAAGGCTATTGTGGTACTAAAATCTATAGTTAGTGTATGAGTATATATAGTTTATGTAAGTGTATATAGGGGTCAGTGTGTCTATGTGTGAATGTTGGGTTTCATTTGGAGGGGTTGAACTTGATGGGTGTTTTTTTTCAACCCGATCTAACTATGTGTTAAATACTTATTTTCCCCACTGTATCAATCAGGAAGGCCATCAGGAGGCCTCATACATGGGCCAATTAGCTGGCGACGTGGTCAGCTTAATAAAGGAGCGGGCACTTTATATCGGTCTGTGTATGCTTTACAATTGATCTACAGATTTATTTATTTAGTTATTAAAGGCTATATTAAGTAAAAACCATTTTTGTTTATGCAGTAATCTCCATTTTAAAAAGACTTATTTTAAGAACAGAGAAAACTGTATGCCAATGTATTGATAAATGTATTGATATGTATTGATATTGTAAAAGGTGTTGAGATTAGCAAATAATTGTCAAGTAATGTCAAAATTACTGTCAATAAACAGTAATGAACAAAATATTAGACTCCCCTTTCAGTAGCACTAACACGTAGGGGGTTATTTATTATAATTTTTGGTGATTTATTATGCCCCAAAGCTGTTCCAAGTCTGAAAATACGCCATCTAAAACCTGCCAAATTCATGTAAAATTCAAAGGCAGATGTCCCCTTCACCATTTGAATAAGTTTAACCCTCACTGAATGTTCGGAGTTTTGCGGGGTTTGGCGCTGGTTTTTCCGGAAATAGGCAAATTTGTCATGGCTTTCGGGTGTCAAACACAAAAATTTGGGGTTATTGCACAAAAATCCAAAAAAGTTGAATTTTTTCCCCGATTTCTGATTTTTTCAAGTATTTTAAAACACAATAAAAAAGCCAAATCATGGATTCTAGTTTGGTTGGACTTTTTTATTTAAAAAATCAGAAAAATTCATATTTTAATAAATAACCCCCTCATTGTCCATTCCAGTAAGCTCTCTCTTTTCTGAAGTGGGGGAAAACTCTTTTTGTATAAGAAATACACAAATGGACATAATCAGATGCTGTTCGGAAAATAAAAATTACTGCTCTGGTGACCTGTTCATGTCTTTCGATTTCTGTCAACTAGAAGCACAGTTTTTCGAATGCATGCTTACTTACTCTTAGAAAAACCTGATATATAATGCATTTTTTTTGCATACAGAAAAGTTGTTAGCAGACCAATCCCAACAGAAATGCCTAATAGAAAACAAAATAAAAACAGTTAAAACAATAAAAAAAAATTAAGAGGAAAAGATTTAACAGAAAAAGTAAATAAATTCAAGAAAGACAAAATGAAAAAAAAGATAGTTTAACATGCTTAGCCTTATAAAAGAAAATGTAATTCTAAACAAATTTACACTAGTGCAGAGAAGAGCAATTGCACTCCCTGCTCTAGAAGAGATAATTCACGAATTGTAACAAGTATTCCCGCCCAGCACCTCCCCTAAACTTACTCCACCCATATCTAACACTATTTAACACTGAACAGTGTGTAAGATTACTGGCTTGAGAAAAAGCCCTGTGAGGCCCGAAACGTTGCCACTTTTTTTGTCTACCTGCACAATTGAGCTAATAAAATCACAACGTTGAAACAGAACTACAACTGACAGTGTGCTGCAGTCATTGGACTTTGTACTAGGATTAGATAAACCCAATAGGCTGGTTCTGCTTCCAATAAGTATTAATTATATCTTAGTTTGGATCAAGTACAAGGTAATGGTTTATTATTACAGAGAAAATGGAAATAATTAAAAAAAAAAATTGTATATGGGAGATGGTGATACTGTAATTCAGAGCTTTCTGGATAACTTGTTCCCAGATAACAGATCCCATACCTGTGGTACACATTGTTTCAAACCATTGTTTCTTTTGATGATAACGTTCCTTTGATAAAAGAAGCAGACCAAATAAATAGCCTGGGACCATGTTGCCCCCAAACAGCAAATTACCTCTGTCACTGTGGCTGATTAACCTTATTTTAATGTTTCCTTATAGAGCTGTTTAAGACTAAGGGGGATTGTAATATTGATCGCTAGTACAAAAATCATATTCAGTCAATTCGCAATGCAAATAAATGTTTGCAAAGTGAAAAATTTCGCCTTTACGAACACTTTGCCCCTTATACGACAGTAATATAGTGATAACGAATTTTAGAGTTTGCGAATGTTCGCAGTATATGTAATAAAACTTGGCAATCGCAAACCATTTTTTTCGACAAAATATTTAGCGAAACTGCAGAACAGGTGTTAAAGGTTCGCAATGCACAATTAAAATTTGCAGTGCAATAAAAGCCTAATAAAGAATATTACATTGCAACAGGCAAATTTTTATTTGTGAATTTTATTACATTTCTCCATAAGAGATATATTTGGAATACACCAAATACCAACAAATTAATGGCACAATAACTACATTTATAAAGCTACTTTATGTAATAATTTTATTGAGTGTAAGAGCTTTTAAAACCACTGTTTATGTCAGATAATCTGAGCTTCCAGAGTTTGCTCTATTGCCTTTAATGAGTTTTGCCAGGTCTGAGGATGTTTTTTTTAATCACTGCATTAGTTGCTTAAAAAATACTTCTGATAGCTGTTTATAAGGATTGATAGCCACAATCCCAGCGAAGACCCAACAGAAATACTGACAAGGCTTTTTAAGGAATTAATATGTAATCAGAACTGCTGTTCCTGAACCTGATGTTAACCTGTTTAAAGGAATGGTTTTCTTAATATTTCTTCCCTTTAACTTGTGAGATTTTAAATGAACAGTAGGGGGCAAGATACACCAGCAAGTCAGAGACGGCTGATATGATAATGTACCATATACATGCTGAATCTTTCCTAGTTAATAAGCCATCAGTGAGATCATAGTTCTAACACTGAAATCTGAAATCCAAAATTGGATGGTTATGTGTAATGCTTAATACAAATTACAAAAATCTTTCAGAAATGTGTCAATGGATTCAGTTGCGTAACCAAAATGTATCCAGCCCTCCCATGTGCCAAAATCAAAGGTGACCCCCGTGGTGTGCCAAGAATTGCTAATTTTGCATGCATCACAGGGCACCTGCGGGCACCCTATACAGAGGAAGCACACCTGGGCCCAGGGAATTAAAAGAACTTTAAATTAAATTTAAACTGTTAAATAGGGCATACTGCTTTTATGATGATTCAGTGTACTGAAAAATAAAAAAGAGAGAGGGTAAAATTATATAGTAACCCCATTTCTGGTTGTGCTACTTTACTTAATGCAGTAGAACCCACATTTTACTTTTCAGGGACCAGGAAAAAATTATGTAAAAAACGGGAAAATGTAAAATCAGGGAAATGTGTTAAAGTAACTTTTTTCTTCAAGTACTGAAAGGATATAAGCTCAGTAGTCCATTTTACTTTGAGATACAATATTTACTGTGTTAATAACAAGAGTTAAACATTGAAGCATTTATGTTACACTAGGGGGCAGATTTATCAAAGGTCGAAGTGAAAATCTGAATTAAAAGAAATTAGAATTTTGCGCTTTTTGTGTACTTCGACTAGATAATAGTCCAAATTTGACTTCAACCATTCACCATCTAAAACCTGCCGAATTACTGTTTTAGTCTATGGGGGACCTCCTAGAACCCATTTGAAGTCAATTGGTGGACTTTGAAAAATCAAAGTTTTTTTGGGAAAAACTTCAATTCGAATTTGATCGAATTCACTATTTCTTCGATTCGATCAATTCGAATTTGGCCAAATATGGACCCATTCAAGCAAAAACTGACCTATTCAGCCAAAAAAACCCTTCAACTTAATTTCGGTTGGTCTTTTTGAATTCGAATTTTGAAGTTTTTCAAATTCGACGTTTGATAAATATGCCCTTAGGTGTAAGGCCTCTCTGTCAGTCACATACACAACCTAAAGCAATAAGTGATTTGTGCAGGACTGTATAAGGGGCAGACTAATTGCAATTGACCATTTACAGGCAGAACCATGGCAAAATATACATCTGGTTAGTATTTTAAACCTCTTTATTTCACAAATAATAACATTCATAGAGGAAAACAAGCAGTTTTTGGGAACATCAGGACAAAATTTTTGATGTCAAATCCAGGAAAACATTACTTAAAATCAGGGAAATGCACCAAATGCATTATAAATTGGTGGGACCACAAATAAAAAATGTAAAATGCAGGGAAACTTAAAATCAGGGGACTTAAAATCGAGGTTTCACTGTAAATCAATTTTTCATCACATGTTGTGACTTTTAAAAAGTAATTTTACTACTGCACACATAGTAGAAATCTTTATGTTTAAGTTCTATGTTGCATGGCATAACTAGCAATGTCTGAGTGCAGGATGTGCACTCGATCCCTCTCCCATGGACTTACATACTATGCCCACTCCAGATGAGAACACGCAAAAAAACAGCTCTGGTGGGCCCCACAGCAGGCCCAGATTTGTGGGAAGACCACAAAGGCAGCAGGACAGTCTGGCCTAGGGGCACATTATACACTTGTACAGTAATTTGGTTATTGTATTATGTGGATTTGTGTGTGTGCCTGCAAACTGAGCACATGCTTCTGTAATTTATTTTGCACTAAATATAATATTCTGCCTAAAAACTGAACTTTAAAAAACTTAATGACATTAAGTTAAATATTTTACATTAGTATTAACAGTATGATGACATCAATTTAACCACTTAAGTATTTCTGAATTGCCACCCCAAGGATCAAATGTCAAAGCTTTGAAAAACAAATTGCCTTAGCCAGGATATTGGCAATAAGCCTAGCACTGTAATATGCAAATCAAGCTGTGCCAGCATACCATTAAAATGGAGTTTACATTTATATTTTGCTTAAATTGATATATGTTTGCTACTTATTTCTCAGTCCTGTTATGATACAATAGTAATCTTGTACAAAAATATAAGTACAGGTATGGGATCTATTATCCGGAAACCAGTTGTCCAGAAAGCTCTTGTCACGGCCGCAGCCGATACCAGAACAAATGGCAAGCACCCTGGTCTCGGCTCGGCTTCACCAGTAGTGTGACCACTGTTGGGCTTCGAGAGGAGCCCTCAGCTTACTTGGGTGCCACCTGGACTTAACGAGGGGTGCAAGGCAAGATGTTCTGGCTGGCGAAGGGGCACGGCAGTTAGCAGAGTCTTTTGGGCTGAAGGTCACGGTACAAATGGAGCAGGCAAGAGAATCGTCAGACAAGCAGAGTCGAGGCAGGCCGATATCAGAATCGTCAGGCAGGCAAGGGTCAAACCGGGTTGTCAATCAAGGGGTTAAGCAGGAAGAGTTGTCGTAGGCAGGCAAAGGTCAGGATACAGATTTCAGAATAGTCAGGATACAGGCAAGGTCAAACATGGATAATCAGACAGACGAGATTCAGATCAGATGCCCAAGGCTCAGGAAACCACTAGAAACAAGTTCTATCACGGGCACTGGCTGGGGATCAGAATGGGCCTTAAATACAGTCAAATTTCGCGCCAAAACGTGCGCAAATGTGCGCTGGCGTAATCAAGCCAGCACACCAGTACCGTTAAGAGGCGGGCAGGCGCGCCGCGCGCGCCCTAAGAATCAAGATGGCGCCGGAGAGGAAGAACCACGCGGCGAAGAACCATGCGGCGGGCGTCCCCGCCGCACAGGTAACTTTCTTACAGCTCTGAATTACATGAAGGCCATCTCTCATAGGCTCCATTCTAATCATGTAATTTAATTTGATTTAATGATTTCCTCTGTAATAATAAAAAAGTACCTTGTACTGTGCTTGATCCTGAATAAGATATCATTTATTATTTTTTGAGATACACTATCCTGTCAGGTTTATTAAGCAGACAACACTTATCCAAAAAATCCCAGGGCCCACAGCACTCTTTATTTTCAATATATAAATTATACACAGATCAAAACAGCAGTTTACTGGAGCTGAAGATTTAACTGTGAAATAATGAGCATATATTTCTTTGCACCCTAATTAATGTAAAACGTGTAAATAGTCAATAAGTTCTGTGCTTTCAAATGTAAGGGGAAATGGACCGATCATAACCCTTGTAGACACTCTAAATCAGAAACTATTCAGAAGGGTGACCTAATGAAGTGATAGCTTGGGGGCCGATTCACTAACTTCGAGTGAAGGATTTGAAGTTAAAAAACTTCGAATTTTGAAGTTTTTTTTGGGCTACTTCGACCATCGAATGGGCTACTTCGACTTTCGACTACGACTATCGAAGGATTCAAAGTAAAAATCGTTTGACTAATCGACCATTCGATAGTCGAAGTACTGTCTCTTTAAAAAAAACTTCGACCCCCTAGTTCGCCATCTAAAAGCTACCGAAGTCAATGTTAGCCTATGGGGAAGGTCCCCATAGACTTGGCTAACTTTTTTTGATTGAAGGATATTCCTTCGATCGTTGGATTTAAATCCTTCGAATCGTTCGATTCGAAGGATTTAATCGTTCGATCAAAGGAATTATCCTTCGATCGTTCCATCGAACTATCTGCACTAAATCCTTCGACTTCGATATTCGAAGTCGAAGGATTTTAGTTCCTAGTCGAATATCGAGGGTTAATTAACCCTCGATATTCGACCCTTAGTGAATCGGCCTCTTAGTGTGTTCTATTGCTTTTCAGCTTCAGATGTGCTGTAGATCATTCCCCACCTATATAAATCTATACAGCAAAAACAGTGGTACTTGTGTATTTGTTATGGCCTCTGTAGATTTCAGGAGCTGGTCTTTTTTCCTTTTCTGCAATGCTGAAATACTGCCAGCTAACCTTCAATCTTTCCCTGGGGAATACTCAGGGTCGGACTGGCCCGGCGGGAAACCGGGAAAAAACCCGGTGGGCCCCGACCCGTCATGGGCCCCCGCCGGGCCAGACCCCAATCGTGTTATGTAAAATAAATAAAAAAACCGGAGCGCCGCGCCGTCTGCGCATGCGCGCCAGCACCGCACCGTCTGCGCATGCGCGCCAGCATCGCACCGTCTGCGCATGCGCACTGCACAGAAGGAAGGGAGCGCACTGCAGGGTAAGGTGCGGCGCAGCAAGGGGGGCCCTGGACAGAAGTCCCGGTGGGCCCCGGGCCCCCCAGTCCGACACTGGGAATACTGTTTCCAGGAATACAACTGCAACATCTGCTGATTGTCATTAGCTAATTCTGAGGATCCTCCCACAGTCTATAGATATCTTTTCCAATAATGACTTCTTTTTTAGCACATACTTCTTTGTTTTGGAAAACAAAATCAGCTTTTGATTGAGATATTTCATAAAAGAAATGATTACAAATCACAATATGCATATGTATTGCTTAGTAATAAATAACATTATTTTTTACAGAAATATTGAGAAGGAGGCACGGGAGAAGTATGGTATCGGAACATAAACTTACTGAGCTAAAACTCAGAACTACTACATGGTATCAGGTCTTATAGAAAATGCAGTGGTGGAGGTGAGTAAGAATGTGTGAATAGCAATCTATTTTAAGCTTAACCTTAGACACAGTTCGTCTGCTTCTGTATAATCAATGTTCACGGTTTGCTGTGAACTAAGGTTGGAACTACATGGTGCGCTTCCGATCCGACTCAATTAGAGGAAGCGCAGGTATCACGTCAGATGCGCCAGATCTAATGTAAGTAATACAAATGTCGCATCTACAAACTGATTGCATCTGACACTGACGGGTGAAGACGCAACATGCAGCGTTTGCATCCGACAGTCGGATTGGAAGGACCCACAGCATGTATTTCCAGCCTAAAGCTTACTAAAACTGACGGAGACGGAGTGTAATAGTACTAAAATTCGGTGTATTTTTTTTTATTAGGGGATATATCTAGGGGAACAGTTTAGTATTGGCTACTTTGAGCTTTACTGGCCTATAGAACCTTTTGTATTTTAGTCTGAAAGAGCTAAGTCTGAGATGCCCTGATGAAAACTGAATTTCCGAACAGGACTATGAAATGAATTACGTGGTGACCATCCAATCAATGATTGCTGCGTCAAAGCTCTGACAATCCCCATCCATTGAGACTGTAAGACATCGACTGCAACAAGATAACACCCTCAGCAGCAGAACAAAGCTCAGTCCCAACCAAGTATGTTTGTTGCTAGATTTGTGTCTTAACACCACATACTTCATGTACAAGAACCTTTTTTATAGACAGAAACATGGCTGTGCAATGGCTTCTCCAGTCTCTCCTATTGTAGCAAACCTGTACATGTAGCAAACCTGTGAGGAAGTGGAAAGGAGGGCCTTACTTACTTTCCAGGGAACTACACGAGTCACTAGTTCAGGTATGTGGATGACACTTGGGTTAAAATCTAGAATAACCAGATGCCTTGGGGTTATTCTAGATTCTGCCCTGTCATTCATTCCTCATATCCAGTCACTTATTAAATCATGTCACTTCCACCTAAGGAACATATCCAAAATACGATCATTTATCACCCAAGATAAATTCTTATTCACTCTCTCATCATATCGCGTCTAGACTACTGTAACTCTCTTTTAATTGGCCTCCCCCTCCAGAGACTGTCACCTCTCCAGTCCATAATGAACACTGCTGCGAGGCTCATACACCTCAGCAACCGCTCCTCCTCTGCCTCGCCATTCTGTCAATCCCTGCACTGGCTTCCGTTACCTTTCAGAATCAAATTCAAATTAATGACACTGACTTTCAAAGCACTTCATAACTCTGCCCCAGCCTACATCTCTGAACTCATCTCTATATACTCACCCAATCACTACGCTCCTCTACTGACCTGCTACTCAACTCTTCTCTCATTACCTCCTCACATGCTCGCATTCAAGACTTTGCAAGGGCTGCACCCCTCCTCTGGAACGCTCTCCCACGGTCTGTCCGACTTTCTCCCAACCTTTCTGCTTTCAAGAAATCTCTGAAAACGCACTTCTTTCGAGAAGCCTACCCTCACTCTGCTTAACTACCAAACGCAACACCACATACAATACCACATTTCTCACCCACTTAATTCGATCTTGCCCACTCCCACATCTTGTGTATTACTCCCTTCCCTTTAGACTGTATGCCTATGCATAGGGCCTTCCTCACCTTTTTGTACCTTTGTGATGTTTGTTACTCCATATGTTCTATGTATGTAATTCATGTGATGTAGTTGTATAATCACATTTACTTTACAGTGCTACGCAATATGTTGGCGCTATATAAATACATGTTAATAATAAAATAATAATAATCCAATGAAGTGGTGGCCTTTACAGAACACATTAACTCAGTGGACAATAACATCAAGTTCACAAGGGAAGATGTACACGAGAACAAACTTGCCTTTTTGGACTGTTTGATATGCATCCAAGAGGGGGGTAACTTGAAGATGGAAGTATACAGGAAACCCACTCATACGGATCAATATCTGTTGTTTGATTCCCACCATCCGCTGGAACACAAACTGAGTGTCATTAGAACTCTGCACCACCGGGCGGAAGTTGTGGCAACTGATACAGAGTCCAAAGACAAAGAGCAAAAACATCTCAGAGGAGCTTTGAAAGCGTGTGGCTACCCAGACTGGGCCTTTGTAAAAACAGCAGCAACCAAGCCCAACAGGAACACCAATAGAAATAACCACCCGGAGACGCATAGTAGGCGAAACATAGTCATCCCATATGTAGCTGGAGTGTCTGAGAAACTCAGGAGGATTTTTAACAAACACCACGTCCCTGTGTTTTTCAAACCTAGCAACACACTGAGACAAAAACTGGTACACCCAAAGGATCAAACACCAAAAGAAAAACAAAGCAATGTGGTATACAGAGTCCAGTGTAGCGAGGAGTGCACAGATCTATACATTGGGGAGACAAAACAACTGCTCACCAAGCGAATGGCTCAGCATAGGAGGGCGAACTCTACAGGGCAAGAATCAGCTGTCTTTCTACACCTAAAAGACAAGAGACACTCCTTTGAAGATAGCAAGGTCCAAATATTGGATAAAGAAGACCGCTGGTTTGAACGAGGCGTGAAAGAGGCGATTCATGTCAAGGTGGAGAGACCATCTCTGAACAGAGGCGGGGGCCTTCGACACCACCTGTCTGCTACATACAATACTGTTCTAACATCTGTACCCCGGCAGTTTCACAACACTTCACACATCCATTAATGCAACTCTCACATGTAACACCTCTTTCTAGGAGTTGCATGACACATTGGATAATCCTGGACAATGTATTGGGATTTGGCAGCTGTGCTCTCGATCTCAGTAGGGCACCCCCGCTCCAGGTGTAGGAAATGAACCAATTAGTTAGAGAACTGAGAGAAAGCAAATGAAGAGGCAGAACTTGCTGCTAGGTGCTCTTTATAGATGCTTTGCTATATGGTCCTATACATTGGGACAGATTTACTAAGCTCGAGTGAAGAATTTGAATGGAAAGAAATTTGAATTTCGAAGAATTTTTTTGGGTACTTCGACCATCAAATTGGTCAAATTCGATTGTTTCGAGCGATTTTATCGTTCGATCGTACAATTTTTATTTGATCAGAGCATTTGCGCTAAAATCCTTCAAATTCGATGTGCGAATTCAAAGGATTTTACTTCGAGGGTCAAATTCGAAGGTTTATTAATCCTCGAAATTCGACCCTTGATAAATCTGCCCCATTATGTTAAAAAGTCAGCAAAAAGTTGTGAAAAGTAATGAAAAGCTTTCTTTCTAGATTTGCTGAATCTTCCTCTCTATGTTTTCATTGTTATTTATATTGTTATATATTAATAGTATATATATATGTTCCAAACTTTGTAGAAGGTAAAGATGGGTTGTCTTAGGAAACTCATTTGTATTATGTATCTGTTTGACAGAAATTTGAAACCACTACCAGCATGCATCGATTGTCAATGGATGAACAAATTATTTATGAGTCTAGCAAGTGCTGTATGTTTATAACTGTACATATGAGCCTTACTATATCCATTGGCTATTTTACATAGCAAATTGCATTCAAGCAAACTTCAACTACAGGTAAGATGGTAATAGTCTTAATCAATACAGAGCATTCTGTGTATTTTTATGTTTGTGAATAAATATTCACTTTTTATAGAATGCCCAGTTCCTAGCAGTGGACATTATTGTTTACATTGTATAGTCATTGAGTTATTTGCCTTTTGCTTTTTTCCCAGCATTCAAATGGTGTGTGTGTGTGTGTGTGTGGTCATTGACCTTAAAAAAATGCTCTGTAAGGCTATACATTTATTGTTATTGCTACTTTTTATTGCTCATCTTTCATTTCAGGTCTCTCATATTCTAGTGTCTTATTCAAATCAGTGCATGGTTTCTAGCGTAATTTGGGACCCTAGCAAACGGTATATGTCATAAGGTTTGACATACTGTTCCTAGCACTATTTAGCAGCAAACTTCAGAGCTAGAAGAGACCAAAAGTTGAAAAGTACCCTAATCCCTGACCCCTGTTTTTGTTATCACTGACTGATTCCCTGCCCCTTTCTTTATACTGGCTTCCAAACCATTTTTTAGCCCCAGAAAACATGTAGTCATTTGTGATGGGTGTATCTGACCCATTTTGCTTCACCGAAAATTCACGAAATTCACAAAACATGGGCGGCAACATTTTTTTTTGACATGGCATAGCCAAGCCCAGCACAATATTAACATACAGATGCAGCCACTTTGGTTTGTCTGTTTGACACAGAATAACTAAACACAGATATCCCATTTATCTCATTTAACACAGAAAACTGTGTCACAACATCCCACCTAATTAAAGCATTCACCATTGTGAACAATGGTGCTTTGGTATGCTAATGAAAAGGTTAAATGCATTAAATGAGTTAAGATGACTTTAGATAACACAGTTTATTCAATTAACCCTGAGTCATGACTCATTTAACTCACAAATCCAAGTGGCTTCATCTGTACGAATATTGCAAAAAAATCCTTAATAATCCACTTTTGTTTTAATGCTGCCTGCCTCCTTGTGTAAATGCAAATGCATCACTCACACTTTACAGAATTTCTTTTATACCTTATGTTTAGCCTCTGAGATTCTCCTTGTTTCCTGAGCGAGACACTAGAATAACAAGCTCCTAACAAACCTACAATTACTGGATGATACTTGTCAAGCTCTATATCACATAAATGCAAATTAGCTATGCTTAGGTAAAATGAACACAACCATGTCCATGCTGCCAATAAAAGCTATAAACACTACATAAAATATAATTTAATTTCCTCAATTATTGCTATGTATGTCAATTATATTTATAAATACTATTGTATATGAACAGTATTCAGTATTAATCAATATTAATGTTTTTAGTGTTTCATCTCCAAAATGTGTAGCTGCGTTTTTTTTTTCTCCGTACAGCATCCATATGAATTATTTATGTACTTGCATCTCCTGATTAAAAACATATTCCTCTCATGGCTGGAGATTTTTGCAATGGCTGAACGAGTCATGAGAGGATAAAGAGTTGTTCACTCATCTTCAGGACAGTTTCCAAAGGAATGTAACGTTCAACCCAAAAGTATGATCTGCAATTAGATGTATTGTTCTTGACAAGATGTATATGTCATGCAATGTTACTAAATTAATCTAGTCATTTTCCTAGGCAGTGTTCATGAAAAAACAAATGACAGTATTTTACTTTTACTGGTCAGAAACCTCTATCTTATGCTTCTATTACTTTTCCCCTTAAAACTGCACATTAATCTCCTGATTAGTTATGCTTTGTAGCCAATATAGAATTGTAGTTTATCGGATTGAAAGTTTGAGTTACCTTTATAAATTAGACACATAGGGGCAAATTTACTAAAGGGCAAAGTGACTAACGCTGGCGAAAATTCACCAGCGTGACATAATTTCGGAACTTCGCCGACTTACTAACGTTCACTGGTGTAACTACTTCGATCCCTAACACCAGACGAATTTGCGATCTGGCGAATGGACGTAACTATGCAAAGATGTGGATTTTACTGAACGTTATCTCTTGCGCCAGACTTGCCTTTGCCACCTCAGACCAGGCGAAGTGCAATAGAGTAGATAGGAGTTCCTCAAAAAATTGTTGAAAAGTCCCTAACATTTGGCACCCCCAAGTGTACGAAGCCTTTCCTTCTCCTTTATGACAGTGGACCTACAATGTCATTTATATGTTGTTTAAGCAGTAGATATTGCCTGCTTACTAAGTAAAATAATATTATTGCGGTGTTATCACATTAGTACTATTATACTGTATGGCTGTATACTAGATGAACATATTTTGAGTATACTAGTACACAGGCCTAGCTAGAATTCTAAAAGACCACACACACAAGCTGTGGGAAAGATATTGAGTAACATATGTTCTCACCAGTCTTGCTGCCCCCAATGAAGAAACAGATAGAGAAGCCCAAGTTTTTTGCAGATGTTACTACCATCAGCTATCATCTCACCTTAGGTTTATACCTTGGGACAGAAGTTCCCCAATTGCCAATTTCACCAATAATTTACTAAAGGAAATCTCACAGTTATATGTAGTAGGGTGTAGTAACATTCTAGCTATGGTAAACTGCAATGCACATCATCCCAGCACTGCAACTGGATGACTGCAGGAATAACACTCTGGATTTAAATTACCTGCACTACCTTAAAGGGGACCCGTCACCCAAAAAAAGTATTCAGAATCCTATTTTATCACATTAGTCAAGCAAAATCAACTTTAATTACACTGTTTAATGATTTGAATCTTGTTTTCTTCAGTCTGGGAATTCAAAATGATAGCAAGCAGGCAGCAGCCATTTTGTGGACACTGTTTTAAGGAAAGCCTTTCATCATCTCAGAATCTTGTTTGTGTAACAGAATGGGGGACCCGATGTCCATTCCCATGCACTGGCTACACAATTAAACGGTAAAGAGAATGGGGGAATGTGTGGAGAGCAGTGACATCTAGGAAGTGCTGAATGGAAAGTGAAAGTAATTGTCTGCCCCGCCTCTATGCCCATGGCATAGAGGAGGGGCAGACAATATTTGATTGACAGCTGAGATTTTTAAATGAGCCTACAGCAGCTATGAATGCTTTAATAAAAAATAGAAATTGGATTTCATGTTTAATTTGAAAAGGACTTTTATTATACAGATTTTTGTGTCTGGGTGACAGGTCCATGAATACCATTTTACAATTGGGGTTCCAAAAGGGTCCAAATGACCACTTTTACTTAGCTGACACCCCAGGCCGGTGCTCTTATCAGCTAAATCCACACCGGCCCAGGGCTTCTTCTAGCGAGCACCACCACAGAGTGATCCTATTCATGCTTCTTCGGTTTTCAAATTTCCCGGGGCAGACGCATGTGCAGTACAGCGAAATAGCTGACTTTCTAGTTAAAGTTCAGCTTTTCGCTTTACTGCCCATGCGCAGCCGCAAGAAGACCCGAAGAAGCAGGAAGAGGATCTCTCCATGGTGCTCTCTAGAAGAACCCCGAGCCGGTGCGATTAACTGCTGATAGGAGCACTGGCTCGTGATATCAGCTTTGTAAAAGTAGTTAATTGGGGGTGCCTAAGTTTTGGACCCCCAAGGGTAAAATGGTATTCCTTGCCTTTAATAGACATTTTTATGTGAACATGAATATTTTTAGCGATGCAGGTGCATGCCATTGCATTCCGAGTTTAGTGTTCTTCTGAAAAAGGAATCAGGTCCCACGAGTATGAGGTGTTTCAGAGCATAGATTCTCTATGACTACCAAGAGAGTTTTTAGCCTCACACAGCTTTTGTGTTTTTTTATGCTGAGAGCAATTGATGCTCTGTTAAGCAAACAATCTTGTCTGTGTCACGTTGGAAAGTGCTTGAAAGCAGCTTTGGACAAAATTCCTACAAATCGCAGAGTCTTTTCTGGGTAATTAATTGTGAACAGTTATCCCTCTGCTGAGTGCTGGCATATGTTATCAGTACAGTAATTACAACAGCTGAATCAGGATTCTTTCAGTGTGATAAAAATATACTTCTGTTTGAAGAAAGCAGATGGTAACTGTACAATATTAGTGGAATGTACTTGTGAAGCATCATTTGCCTCTCTTCTTATTAAGGCTTTTACCTCTTGATGTAGTAATACCAGAAAACTGGCTTTACTATTTTCCCTAATATATATATATATATATATATATATATATATATATATATATATATATATATATATATATATATATATATATATATACACTGCAGCCTCTATTATTCATGATGGCTTGTGGAATTCATACAACTGCAAAAGTACTTTATAGTTTGTGATATGTGGGATTGTGTAATATGTGAGATGGAATTCCCCAAAGCTAGAAAGTAATGAGGTTTAATATGTTGATCAATAGCTCATATAGCTTTTTTATTAGGGTATATTGCTAGTTTTCTTAGATTGCATAACTATTTTGTGTATTATGTACAGTTTATTTTTTGTTTCTGAGTAAACACCTGCCTTGTTGCCTCAGTATCCTAACTAGAAAAGATAGTTAGTATCATGTTTCTGTCAAAATGGGACTGTGTCATTATCCCCATAATATCCCCTGAACAAATTAAGCATGTGGCTATTATGATTGTCTTTCTCTAGGAAACACATCTTACACTTCATACCAATGGAATTATGCTGCTTTCCACTTAAGGCATTTTTTGTACACTGCAGCTTACTTTGGGGTATCTTATTGAACCTAGGGGGAAAAACACTGTAAGGAAAATTTGTTAGTACACAACAAAAAAAACCAACACCAGCACAAATTATACTTTAAAATCGCAAAGTCTTTATTAAGAAATAACTTACCAAAATTCCGCTCCTCTTTAGAAAAGGAGACAGGTCGACGATCCATCCAGCGGCGCTCGATTTCTCCTCCCTGGATATCTGCTGCTGGATCCTTTAGCTGCCACTTTCTGTGCTACTGTGGGTTCAAGAGAGAGAGAGGCTGTGTCAGTTTTGGATCAGAAGACCAGCCTAATCACTCTGTTCACTCTCGCAACACTGTGCTTTCCTGTCCTGGGCAGCAACACGCTTGGCGCCGAACTGTGTGAACTGAAAGGAGGGGGAGGTGGGCAGCTGCGGAACAGGGGTGTAAAGTGCAGCAGCAGATAGCCAGGGAGGAGAAATCAAGCGCCGCTGGATGGAGGCAAAACAATCCTTGTCCAATTTATCTAGAAATAATTTTTTAGGGGCATATTTATCAAGGGTCGAAGTTCGAAGTTAAAAAAACTTCGAACTTCGAATTCAAAAAGACCAACCGAATAGAGGTCGAAGGTTTTTGGGGGTCGAAGTGGTCCTTATTCGAATCATACGATCAAAGGAATAGCGCCTTTGATTCAAAGTTTTTTTAACTTCCATCTTCGATCTCCCAAACACCCCCAATTGCCTCCATACAGGTTCTAGGAGGTCCCCCATAGGCTAAAACAGCAGTTTGGCAGCTTTTAGGTGGCAAATGGTCGAAGTTGTCGTTTTAAAGAGACAGTACATGATAAAATTCAATATTCGAATTTCAAAGTTTTTTTCAACTTCGAATCGAAGTTGGACTATTCGATGGTCGAAGTACTCAAAAATTACTTTGGAATTCAAAGTTTTTTACTTTGAAAATTCACTTCGACCTTTGATAAATCTGCCCCTTAGTAAAAATGTATCAAAAAAAGTTGCAGTTTTTTCTTGTCGAGAAAAAACTAGGACATGGAAAAAAAGCACGATTATATTCTGAAAACGCAAATAGTCGGAATTTATTTAAGAAAAAAAAGTGAAAAGTAGCAAGAAAAAACTATTCTCAACAACTTTTTTTATTTTTCCAGTTAATTAAAACATTCAAGATTTTCGGCCTCATTGAAAATTAATTGGACAATGAGATTCTTGCTGTTTTCCTGTGAAAAACAAGCCAGGTTTTCCCTACTTGCAGTTTTATGGTCAGATTTATCAAGGGTCGAAGTGAAAATTCAAAGTAAAAAAATTTGAATTTCGAGCTATTTATGTGTACTTCGACTATTGAAAAGGCCTAAATTCAATTTGAAAAAAATGTGACTATTCGAATATCAAAATTTATCATGTACTGTCTCTTTAAAACTTCTACTTTGCCGAATTACTATTTTAGCCTATGGGGAACCTCCTAGAACCCAAAGTTAAAAAAGTAGATTTTTTGAAGTTTTGAAGTTATGGGAGTTCAAAAAAACCCCATTACTTCGAAATTCGACCATTGATAAATCTGCCCCTTAGTGTTTTTTTTTTTAAATTGTATTTATTTTCACATCCCAATACTTATTTGTGAAGAAAATTTCTGTCCTATACACACTTTTTGGGGGAGCTAATGTCTTGAGAAAGAGAAGAAGCTATATGCAGAATTGGAGGAGCTTTATCATCATTCATCATTACCGGAGGAACTGATAGCAAGCCTGGTTATCTTCCTCAGAAAATGGATGGGTGAGTTAAGAACACACTCAGCCTTCTTATAATGTAGGGGAAGAATAAACTTTAAACTTTTTTAATATATATTTGCTAGTGCTTCCATGGTAAGTCTGAAACGTATCCATGACTTGCAGTTCTTTAAGCAAATCTACAATATTAACTGTCAAGATCAGAACTGTGTGATATAATACCTGCAACTGTATAAATTATTGTTGCTTTATTGGGGGACACAGGCACTGTTGGGAGATGAAGATCCTGCAGCTGGAGAATGGACACTAACTTGTTAACTTTGACTCCTCCTCCTGCTCTGGGCTTCATCCCCTGCCTCCTCCTTCAATCTCCAGTTTCGTTTAGTGTCCTCAGAAGGAGAAGACACATCTTTTAGTGGCTGGAGCAAATGATCAGGACTCCGTGTTCACGCCACACTAAGGGGCCATTGACTTCATTCAAGAGCCTCTCCAGCTGATACCTACTCTACCCTATCGCCTTCCCGCTCTACGGAGGTCTGTAGGCTTGCTCCTGTTTCCCACTCCCTGAAGGCCTGCAGCAGCGCCATACACCTAACACGTGTATACCCCTATACAGACATCTATATATGTGGGACTCTTCACATATATCTTTGTGTATGTGACAGGGAGAATTCATTAAAGGGCACAGAACAGCTGGCAACTTTGGTGAGTAGAAATCCACCATTCTACCCCCTTATCCTCCTTTCCTAACTTAGATCGGGTCTCCGCTACCCCCTGGTTCCCCATTAGGGCCCTATCCCTTCCCCCCATGGCGCGTTGCGGCTCTCCCGCACCTTTCCAGGCTCAAACCCTCTGGTGCCATTCCCTTGCGTCTCACCCTGGAACGCACTTCCGCTTCCCTCTCCCTGTTCCTCCGACGCAACACTGGGGAGTGCCTTCCCACCCTTCCTCCATGGCTACAACCACCCCACTCTTAATCTCCTCTCAGGCAGCTATACCCCAGGACCACTCCGGCAACCGACTCCCCAGCACACCACGCCGCAGCCGCCTGCCCTTCTCTCACAGCTCCCTGCGGCATGTTACGGGTACCTCCTCCCTGGGCCTAGATCCACACCCATCTACCAGGGACTGCTCAGCAAGAGGCCCCTACCTCATCCGCAGGAAAGGCATGTACCCTTCCTCTGCTTACTACCACGTAGATAGTGGATTCTCCCGGGCCACTTAACCCCCCATCTACGCTTCTCTGTCTACACAGGCCCATCTCCCGCCTACAAGACTAACTTCGGCTCCTACCCTGCATATCAGCTGGGTTCCCCTGCCTCAAAAAAAAAAAATTCTTACATCATTACCCTTGTTCTTCCACTCAAGGGAAGAAGGAGCATGATGGCAGACAAATCAGAGGACCTCTAAGTTCTCAGCTCACACGCGCCAAAATGCACAGATTTCATTTCTGGCATGCACAAAATGTAAAGCCAAATTTCACTCGGCCTCGGCTGACTCCGTGTGTATGGCCTGCAGACCACCAGATCCCTCGCCACCACCCCTGGCTAGTACATCTGATTCCGAGTTGGTTAGGGCCCTATCCCTCTCACTTGCAGGCATCCAAAACCTAGCTCGCATCCCTGAGACCTTAGACAAGGTCCTCGAGCGCCTAGCTCAACTAGCTAACTAGGTTTGCCGACCTCCCCACAGGCTCCAAACGCCTAGCACTTTCGCCTCCAGATTCTCCAAGGGAACTATTCACTCCCTCCGACGACCAAGTCCTATCAGAGGAAGATTCTGATCAGGAACACCTGGATCCAGACCTAGACATCCCTAGAACCCAGAAGGAGGTGGAAGGCCTGATACAAGCGGTGCTCAGTACTCTCAACATCGAAGAATCCGTCTCCACGGTTGAGCCAGCAAAGAATCCCTTCAAGAGACAAAAGAAAAGCTCATGCGTATTCTCAACATATGAACAGCTCACATAATGACATAATCAAGGCCCAATGGAAACACCCGGATCACAGGGTACAGATTTCCAGTCGCTTCTCACAGACATATCCCTTCCCTCAAGAGTGTACTGATCTCTGGGCGTCACCCCCAGCGGTTGACCCTCCAGTTTCCAGACTTTCCAGGAATACCACTATCCCAGTGGCAGATGCGGCAGCATTCAAGGACCCTATTGACAAGCATCTAGAGGGGCTCTGCAAGTCATACTTCACAGCGTCCGGTTCTGCTTTTAGACCAATCTTCGCAATTGCACGGGTTGCAAAGGCCATGGAGGACTGGGTGGAAAAAGCAACACAATTTATTGGGTCCGAGGACCCGACTACAGAAATCTTCTTTCCCACATAGCAGACGCTACCAACTACATTGGGGACGCTGCAATCGACATAGTAAATATGGTGGCACAGGCAGTCTGTGGTGGCTCATCGTTTCCTGTGGCTAAAGACTTGGTCAGCCGATCCAACATCTAAACGTTCCCTGGTCAGCCATCCATTTCAAGGGAAGCTCCTCTTCTGGTATAAACTAGACAAGATAATATCCCAGGCAATGGGCGGCAAAAGCACCCTACTCCCACAGGCCAGAACCAAGAGACCACCCTTCAAAAGACGGCCCTTTTTTCGCCCTTTCGGCAAGGCCAAAGGACAAAGACACAGACCGACAAATCCAACACCAATTTCCGCTCACGCTACCAAGGCAAACAGAGATCCAGTTGGTTGTCCACCAAGGCACCAGCTAAGCCCTCTCAGGACAAGTCCAATACAGCATGAAGGGGTGCCCACCCACGAAGGGATCCCCCTAGGAGGCCGCCTCAAATGCTTTCAGGAGGTGTGGGAACAAAAAATACTGGACCAGTGGGTCCTTCAGGTAGTTTCTCAAGGACTATTGATTGACTTTACCCAACCATCACCCCGCACATTCTTCATATCCAGGTTGCCCAGACAACCACACAACAGAAACAAATTCCTCACGGTCATCCAAGAACTTATCACAGCAAGAACAATTCAAACAGTCGCACAAACAGACAAAGGAAGGGGGTACTACTCCAACCTATTTATGGTCCCCAAAAAGGATGGTTCCCTGAGACCTGTTTTAGACCTGAAGGATCTTAATCCTTTTGTCAGAAGGTATCACTTCAAAATGGAATCAATCCAGTCCGTTTTGGCATCCATGGAAGACGGCAAATTTATGACGGTCATCGATATTAAATACGCTTACCTCCATATACCCACTCACCCGGCCCACCACCAGTTTCTCAGATTCTTTGTGAACAGTCAACACTGGCAGTTTGTAACACTACCATTTGGACTGTCATCAGCCCCCCGCACGTTCACCAAGGTGAGGGTGGCAGCATTAGAGGAACAAAGACTCAGGGGAATATCGGTCATTCCGTATTTGGACGATCTGCTCGAAAAAGGCCAGTCCGCAATGACGGCTCTTTACCATACATCCGTGGTCCTGCAAACCTTGACAGACTTAGGATGGATGATCAACTTCAACAAATACAACCTCATTCCAACTAAGACAATAGAATACTTAGGTCTGATATTGGACTCCAGGAAAGGGAGAGCATTTCTCCCTCGAGACCAGCACCCTACATGGCAGGATTCGGACCCTCAAGAGTACCTTCAGGGTTTCTCTCCGAATTGCCATGCAAACCCTCTGTACGATGGTAGCATCATTTCCAGCAATTCCCTATGCACAATTCCATGCCAGACCCCTGCAACATGCCATTCTGCTACACCAACGCAAGGATCGGAACGATCTAGATCGTCGGATAGTCCTTCCGGACCAGGTAAAACTCTCTCTCGACTGGTGGACACAGCACCATCGGACAGCAGGGGGAAGACCCTTCCCACCCCACCACTGGACAGTTCTCACAACGGATGCCAGCTTACAGGGATGGGGAGGTGTACTGGACGCCGACTATCCTGGCCCAGGAGATCGTGGTTTGCAGACATAGTGGCATTAGCGAAGGACGATCTGTTCCACCTCCCTCAGCAAAACGACCTGCTGACTTAAGGCCCTGTTGTCCACCCTAATTCTCATCAGTGGGCTTTAACGGCTTGGCTCTTGAGGCCTTAGTGATAAGAAGAGCAGGAGCCCCAGTGGACGCACTACCTACCATGCTATGGGCACGCAAGCCAGTCTCTGCCAAGGTGTATCACAGAGTATGGAAAACCTTCATTACTTGGTACGAACACATAGGTACAGACCCCCAGAGGGCAAAGGAGAAAGATATTCTCTGTTTCCTTCAAGATGGAATCAAGAAAGGTTTGGCTTTGAGTTCTCTAAAGGTACAAGTTTCACCATTGTCCATCCTTCTTCAGGAGAAGTTGGCACTGAGGAGTAATATCAGAACGTTCCTCCAAGGAGCAACTCGGTTGATCCCACCGTATCGCTGTCCAGTACCGCCTTTGGACCTTAACCTGGTAATCTCAGTCCTCCAGGAGGATCCATATGAGCCAATAGACAAGATTCCTCTGTCTACGCTGACGGAAAAGGTGGTGTTTCTTCTGGCATCACATCGGCTTGCAGAGTCTCAGAATTGGCTGCACACTCATGCAAATCGCCTTTCACCATCATCCACAAGGAAAAGGTAGTCCTCAGACCTTTACATAAAGTAGTTTCGGAAATTTCACCTTAACCAGGATATAGTCGTGCCTTCATTGTGTCCGGAACCGAAGAATCCTGGCGAGTGTAAACTACACAACTTGGATGTAGTTAGAGCAATCAAGTCCTATTTACAAGCTACCAAGGATGTCTGGAAAACAAATGCCCTATTCATCATTCCTAACGGACCAAAATGCGGCTCCAAAGCAGCCAAGACTACGTTAGCCAAGTGGATTTGTACTACCATCATTAGAGCCTATGCAGTTAAAGGAAAACAGCCACCACTTAAAGTGAGAGCTCACTCTACTCGCTCACTCAGCATATCATGGGCAGTTCCGCATCAAGCATCGGCAGAACAAGTTTTCAGAGCGGCCATCTGGGCGTCCCTTCAACTTTCACACATTTCTACAGGCTACACACACAGGCCTCAGCCTCAGCCAGCTGCGGGAGGAAGATGTTACATGCTGTAATTAAACACCTACTGGGGGCTCAGTGTCCCATCCTCATGGGTTGCTTTGGGATATCCCCACGGTGCCTGTGTCCCCCAAATAGGCAAGAGAAAGAGAGATTTTTGTGTCCTATATTGGGGGACACAGGCCTTTCCTCCCTGTATCGACCCTGATTTACAAGTATGTTGTTCTTAACCTACTTCATGTTGGGAGTCAAGTTCTGTTTTTTCTAAATTTTTCTAAATTTTCTGAGGGTGTTGAGGTACTCCTCTTCTGTTTTGGGTCATTATCCTCCTTCTTCGGTCAAAACTGAGATTGTAGGAGGCAGGAGATGAAGCCCAGAGCAGGAGGAGGAGTCAAAGTTAACAAGTTAGTTTCCATTCTCCAGCTGCAGGATCTTCATCCCCCATGGTGCCTGTGTCCCCTAATATAGGACAAGAGAAAAAGTGACGACAAAAATCTCTCTATATTGATCAAGTACTATATGCATTTGGGAAATAATTATGCATATAAAATCAATTTATACAGTTATGGTAGTGATAAAATGTATGCAGATAGGATCACGTAAGTGAAAAGCTGATTATAAGGTACTTTATAGGTGCTTTATATATTTAAATACAAGTTGCCAGGTAATAGAGCATATATAACAGGACATTAAACATTGCATCATTATACTCCCTTCATAGGTCTTAATTCAAGATTTCTTGTATTCTGGAGAAAGTACATATAAGAAAAGGCAAAAGAGATAAAAGATTATTAGAATTAGATTAGAATGCATCAAAATTACAGTTATGGTAAAAGACCCTTTCTGTAAACAAAGCTGTAGATACAATGCTAATCAAAAAGTCAGTGAAGTAGCTAACATGAAGAACTGCTTGTCAAAACATGAACAGCAAGAGAGGCAGAAAAAACAACATATCAGTAGTAGATTGTCAGTTATTTTTATTCATTATGTTTAATTTATATAGCAAGGATGTGTTTGTGTTGCTTTACCAAGATCTGTCATCATTCTCAGCATTCCCTGGCTCAATAGAACTTGGGGCTGCCTCTATTTTTGTAAATAAGTCCTTAATTTTTTTATTCATTCCATCTTGTCTGCTTTAGGGATTTGTGGACTTACCTGCAGTATTGCTGATTTGGGATCAACTATTCATGCAGGGCTGGAATGGCAAAGTCATGAAGAATTTCTGCTTAGCCATTATTTTGCTATTAAAAGATTAATTTATGACTGATAATGACTATCCAGCAGCCCAGAGAGAGCAATTGTGCTTCTCATTACTAGCATTGTGAGCCCCTGGACCCCTTTGGACCACCTCTGGCACCAAAAAGTTGATCGAGGTGGGGTAGAAGGGGGGCGACAGCAGCAAACTGCCTCAGTGTGGGAGAGGGGCCAGGATCGCCCCTGTTGATTTTGTAGATTGATTTGTGTATTTTGTAGTTAGTTTTACAGATAGGATCATGTAGAATTTTTTTTATAGTGTTTGGTCACACTAATTTGTCTTTTTCCTCAATGTATTGTGTATCCATAACAATAGCCCCTCTCCCCCTTATTTTCTGGTTTAATGGTAATGCTAACATTGTTCTCTAGAGTATTAAACTCTGCTTTTTCTTTAGTGGACAAATTATGTTTATTTTGTCTATTATGTGATTGATTCCATATCATGGTCACTTGATTTAGTACAACATATTCAAAGGTAGAAATATAAGAGTTGTAAATTGAAGGTATGAATGTGCTGGGTTTCTTTTAGGTATTTGATTTTGGTATGCTATTGTTTACTGGTGTGGCCCAAAAGTGCATTTTTAGTCTAAATTTCCTAATATATTTTAAAAATGTAATTTCCCAGTTTGCAAATTCATTTTCATAATTTGGGAAAAATTTCAAACCTCTATATCGTAATGCAATTGCAGTTTCAGAAAGTTTATAGGAGGACATACTATTGCATACATTTTTTATCGATATAAATAACGAGATGAATAACGAGATGAATAACATCAATATAATATAAATAAAATGCCCACCATGATAAAATAAGGTATAAATGCTAGGAAATTCTTCATGAGCATTTCACATCGATGAAAACATTAGTAAAGATGTAAATTAATTTGTTGCATTGATTGATTTTACCATAAATTACTGTTATAGAAGTGAAAATAGAAGAATGTTAGCACTGAAGCCCTTTAAATGTTGACTATTCAACCACCTGTAATAACTTGCTGAAAATTTTAACAGGGAATTGTTTCTGTAATAAAAAGAAAGATTTATTATTTTTTATCTTCCTCTGTCCATCATATCTTTGAAAGAGGACTCTTCTATTATGAACAAAATATATTGCTTCCTGTAATATTGCTGTTTAGATTATATTCTTTAGCAAGAAGGTCATTTTAAATACAAATGTGGTGGTTTATTTTATTATAAATCAAGCTATATTTTCAGACTTTCTCATTTATTGGTTGAGCCTTACCATATTTTTTCCCTGGTTTTTCACAGACTACATGAGCAAATATAAATAGGGTAAAGCAATATAGAATGCCTCTTTTTTAACATTTAGAATGAACATATTTCTTGAGAAGAATTAGTAGTTCTCACACTTATTTTTGTAACTTACAACATTGTTTACATTTCAGTTGTACAATATCCACAGACACTGCTGGGATCTTGCAATTTAATGTAAATATAATAGTCAATAACATACTAAGGTGCTGGTTTATTAAAAAAGTATTGTTCATGTTTGAGAATATGCAATAAATATAGAAAGACTACATCTCTACATTTTAAAACATGATAATAATTTTACCAATATATAAAATATTCTTACAGACTTGCAGTGCATGTCTGTTTTATCTGAAATACATTGGAGTCAACGTGAAGCAAAATAAAATTGCAGTTAGAGAAGAACTAAAGGTATAATCACTAAGGGGTGCCAGAATATTAGTCACCCCCAGTTATTATAATCGCTGGGGGTGCCTATAATCACACTGATACCCCAAGCCTCAAACCCCTTTTTAAATAATTCCTAGTGAATAAAAAATCAGAAAACCTCTAAAAATCTGAATTGATTTAAAGTGGTTCAAGATCAGCACTTCTCCCATTGATTTCTATAGCACCTGGACAACTTTTACTTGGCAAAGTTTTGCCTTAGAGGTTTTTGTGTTTTTTAGACTTAATAAATCTAAATTTTTTATAGCTAAAATAGGAAAACCACAATTGTTTCAAGATTCGTGGAAAAAAACTTAATTTGATTATTAGTAAATGGGCCCTTTAGATTTTCTGTTACAGTATTAAAAAAACTTGCCTTTTAGACCAATACTAGCTTCTTGTAAGTGTTATTAAATCTTTGTCAGTGAAAACGGGATTACTTGTAAAAGTGGGTTACTTGATTGAGTTGTACTTAATACTTACTCACAGGGGTGATTTGAGACTGCGTGCTGCCCTTAGGCAGGTCTTTCTGATGCCACCCCTCCTTCCCACACACTTACATTTTCACTTTCAGAAGGGGGTCAAAGGGGGGCTCATTGCTAATAGAGCCAAAAAAAAATTAAAAATGTCTGATCTTAATATTACCATAAGTCACTTTTTACAGACCCTGGTAACCCATGGGCCACTGAGACTCAACATTCCTCATGGCAGTAGCACCCCTGCCTATGGTTATTTATAGGTTTAAAAGAAATTAAATATCTAAATGCAACTTCTAAATAAGACAGAGACAAAGGGGCAAATTCACTAAGATTCGTAGTTGCCCCAGCGTCCGCTTTGCCGCACTTCGCCAGGCGTATTTTCGCCAGCGCTACGCAAATTCACTAAAATCTGAAGTTGCGCTCAGGGGAAGCGTAAGGTTGCGAAGTTGCACTAGCGTTAATTCGCCAAGCAAAGTGAAGTTACGCTAGCGATGCTTAATTTGCATACGGCGCCAAATTGAAGTTACAATGGAGGTATATGTAGCATCACTACAAATGCCTGGGAAACCTTCAAAACAGCAAAAAAAATTTTGTATTTTGCCCTACACATGTGCCCACTGTATAGTTAAGGTGCCATGAGTTAGGAAATGTAGGGGGGAAGGAGGGGAGCCCCAAAAAATATTTTTATCTTTTTCACCCATAAAAAAAGAAAAAACGCCAGCATTTTTTGGGACTTATAAAAATGTTAACTTTTTTTGAAGCAATCCCTATCTACTCTATTGCACTTCGCCTGGTTTGTTAATTGTTATTTGTGTGCGAGGGAAGATGAACTATCATGAAATTTGTTTTTAAAATGTTTAGTTATTGTTAGTTAACTGCTTAGACATTTATATCATCATGCTACAAAATAAAAACTCCAAACATGCTTTGACTGCTTCCCTTTAATTTTGTTATTGTCTAAAAATTAAATCTGTCAGAGCAGTTAGTTACATTTGTAATCCCACTAGGATTATATTTTATCACATTAAAACAGGAAAAATAAATTATTATACAGGCAATTCCATGATTTGTCTCCAAGGTATCAAGGTATGTAACATGTAAAGTGAACACTAAAACATAGCATTTTAACAGATGCAAAGATATGGCAAATCTCAGGAGTGCAATAAATTAATGAAAACATAGAAATGGCCTGCAAGGGTTTACCCTGCACCTGTAAGCCTGGTGTGCCAATGTACTTCTATATCTGTATTGGGTGGTTACTGTACCCTCCATCACTGAGCACCAAGCTTAAATACTATAAGGGTGTGCGAGTTCCATCCTGCTTCAAGTAGTTGCATATTGTAAATTAACATTTATGCAGACCGTTTCATTATATTATTTGTAAGGGCACTAGAACTAGAATTTATCGTTTCTAATCTTTAGCTATTACTGAATACTGAATGATTAACCTAGTAACACAATCTCTAGCTTTAGAAATTATTTTGTGTAGTGTTGCCTGATAATTACTTTATATTTCCACCTTTACTTTTCGCTGTATAAAAGCTGATTTAGCCTTAAAAATGTTGAATTGTTACCCAATCAGACACCTCTGTGAATTTACAGGGTGGGTACTTGGCCAGTGCAATGGCACCAGTAGTGGGCATTCTCCCTCGCAATGTTTACAGATGGGGGCCTCAAGTTGAAAGTGGGCTACACTGTTTAGACCAATGGGTCTGCGGCGGAACAAAACAGAGCACATAGAATACAGCAGATTATACAAGTTTACTGCTGTTGACAACGGGTGATACAAGCCGTGACTCACGGTGTGGCATGACTGTCCCCTAATATGAAGTTATTACGTGTGTTTGTTACGGGTCTAGTTCTACCTGCCGTTATGGTGGAGGTAGAAGGGGTGGCGGGGGGGAATAATGATGTTGGGGTGTTAAGTGGTGCACTGTTAACACACAAAGCTATAATTAATGTTTTCGTACTTAAATGTTTTGCTCAAAGGAATGCTTTCTTACTAAACAGTACAAAGTTTGTATATACTTGCATAATCCAACTTACTCAGAAAGATGGCTATAAATATCACTAGTTGGAACGTAAGAGGTTTAAACTGCCCCATAAAGCGTAGGCTAGTCATGGACTATTTGAAAAGGCATAATACATCCATTGCCTTCCTACAAGAGACACACCTGACGGGGTCCAAAGAACTGACATTGAGGAGGCCATGGGTTGGGTGGGCGTACCACGCCAACTACTCCACGCACTCATCAGGTGTGTCAACGCTAATAGGCAAATCAGTCCCTTTCAGATTTTAAAGCCTCAAATCAGACCCTAAAGGTAAATTTATCTTCATGCATGGATACTTATATAAGTGTGAGATTATCCAGCCAATATTTACATCCCTTCACTCTTTGATCCAGATGCCTTACATTTCCTGGCCGACCAACTAACCAAATATCCTCATGCCATTGTTATAGCTGCCAGAGAGTTCAATGAAGTCATGTCCCCAGAAATAGACAGGATGTGGAAGCACACAACAAAACCCCCAACTAGAGCCACACACCTTAGTAAAGTGATGGACTCCTTGGCTCTGATTGACACTTGAAGGGTGGCCAACCCAGGGAAAAAGCTGTTCTCTTGCTATACAGCATCTCACCAAGCCCAGTCAAGAATAGACATGGCCTTCATCAATGCAGAGGCTATTCCATTTGTAACGCACACTTGTTACCTCCCCAGGGGTATATCTGACCATGCCCCACTGCAACTCAGATTAGTCCTACTGCAAAAAACAGAACGGCCCAACCCTCTATCCACCCAGTGTGGTTAAAAATTCTGGACAACTACAACCAGGTAGAGGGGGCCATCAATGATTTCTTGACTCTGAATAATAGTTGTGGGGTGGTACTTCCCCTATGGGACTCCTTTAAGACGTTTGTAAGGAACTCCATAGCCACAGAAATAGCGGAATATAAGAAGCACTCCAGGCTGGCAACCGAGGCTCTTGAGGAACAAGTGTTAGAGTGTGCCCTGTCAATCTTAAAAAGCTACAAGAGGCACAGGAAAAATATGTGCAAAATCTAAATTTGAAGGCACTAAACAGCCACTACTTTAGTAAAGTAAATGTGTATGAATATGGGAAAAAAGCTGGGAGACTGTTGGCACACATAGCCAAGACACACAATTCCCCTCCTCCCATCCCAGCACTAAAGGATAAACAGGTAACTCTACACACTGAGCCCGACAAGGTGAAAAGTATGCTGGTTGAGTTTTATGCAGACATGGTATACCAGCAAGCTCACAACTAAGGAGAGCGAGACCACAGCATTTTAGACTCACTTACTTTACCAACCCTCTCCCAAGAGTATAGGGAGTTACTTGAATCAGATCTCACTGAACTAGAAATACATGAGGCCATGGACTCCTTTCCCCTAGGTAAGGTAGCGGGCTCAGATGGCCTACCAATTGAGCTTTACAAAAGGCATACAAAGACCTTGGTCCCGCAGCTATTGAAAATGTACAATGAAGCTTTAGAATTTGGGCAGCTTCCACAATCCCTATATGAGGCTGCAATAGTGTTACTCCCCAAACCGGGGAAGGACCCCCCAACTTTGTGAATCCTTCCGGCCAATATCACTTCTAACTGCAGATGTGTAAAATTGACACCAAAATACTGGCCAAAAGGCTGGGAAAAATAATAACCCAAATTGTCCATCGCCAGGTATTCGATACAGTAGAGTGGCCCTATCTATGGCAAGTTATGTAAACATTCAGATTCGGACCGAAATTCATATAAATGGCCAAACTCCTTTACAAACACCCGACAGCCTCAACTCATTGAGCACACCAAGTTTTGCGCTCAGCAGAGGGATAAGGCAGGGCTGCCCCCTAATGGATTGTTCTTTGCAAATTGTGGGCTCTTTTACCTACCTGGGCATTCATGTTACCCTGCCACTTTCACGATTTAAAGAACTAAATATAGACCCATTGACCCAATGGACCCAAAATAAATGTAAGCAATGGGAGTCCCTCCCGATCGGGCCTGCAGGGAAAATTCAACTAATTAAAATGTTCATCCTGCCAAAATGGCTCTACACACTATGGCACACGCCTGTCCCCCTGCCTAACAAAATGTTCAAGGGAGCAAACAGCCTGTGTGGTAAGTTCATATGGGGCTCATCAAGACCTCGGCTGAGACTTGCCACCCTAATGAGGCCTGGGGAAAGTGGGGGAATGGTATTACCAGACCTGTATATTTACTATGTAGCAGCCCAGCTTACACACATCTTGCCAATGATTCATCAGGAGCTGTCACTCCCACTTCACCAACTTTGGTCAATGGTGGTTAGAAACCCAAACGTAGTCTGGCCCACGATAATGATACAAAAGGCCCTGTCTACCCTATTGGAGCATCAGAGTAACATGCTATGTACGACGCACAAGATGGTGGGGCATGATAAATACCTACCACAAACTCCAATATGGCACAATGCAGAGTTCCCAGCGTTAGCCACAATAAATCCCCCTAGAATTTGGTAGAATCTTAAAATCCCCACACTGGAAGATATTTGGGCTGATGACCAAATCATACCGATGCGACAGCTGATGGTGGAAAGAGTTCTCTCTAACACTCAATGGCTGACCCACCACAAGATTAGCGTAATTATGAGCAGCCACTTCCACACCACCGGAAGTGAGATAGCTAATTCCCCTATAGTTGATATACTGTTAGAAACAAACCATAGAAGGGAAATTTCCAAGCTATATAAGCAACTAAGTAAACCTCTGTATGTATCCACTGAAATAAGGGCAAGGGAAGCTTGGGAAAAAGACTTGGGAGTGATTCACGACAAGCAGTGGGAGTGGGAACTGGGCACCCCTAGAATAGTGGCACACTCATACAGGCACTCATTACTGCAATTATATCTAATTCATAGAGCGACCTATACTGCACAAAGACTGCATGTAATGAAACTGATACCATCTCCCCTCTGCTTAAGGTGTAAAATAGAAACTGCTACATAAATGCATAGCCTGTGGGACTGCCCAAACATACAGCAGTATTGGGTCAGCATAACTGCCTGGCTATCCAATAAGATACCTGGTTGGGGAAGGGAGATGCAAGAAATTGCTTACTGACTATTGACTTGTGTGAGACACTGGAGGCATGTACAATACATTTTGTTGCAAAAGCTTTGTTCCAGGCTAGAAAACGTCTTACTCTACATTGGAAGGACCCCTTACCCCCAACACACTTGGAATGGATAAAAGCTATGGACGATCTGGCCAACCTGGAACGCACTATAATGGACAAAAGAGGTCAACTACTTAAATACATTATGGTCTGGAGACACTGGAATGACCAGGGCCAGGATGGGAATGACCAAAATGATTAGAGTGGTACAAGAGGGGATATGTTAGAAGTCAGAAATGGGTGTGGAATAAGAATCAAATCTGTTATAAGGGTGGGTTAAAACTGTAAACAACTGCTTAATAAAGCTTCCTTTTGGGAAAAAAAAATGTTGAATTGTAAACCATAGTTTTTATCTTGACCAGTTCCAAAAAAACCGAATCGATCCAAGTGCCATCCCGCCAGCAATTTAGATTCTAGCTGGCGGGGAGGCAGTTCGGGAGATTACGCGCCTGAAGAAGAAGCAGTTTGTTGCTGGGCAACTAATACCCCAGTAGCTTTGTGTGCCCCTGCCCTAAAGAAACTAAAAAGGACATGAACACTTTCATTATACAGTTTAATGGTATGGAATCAATATAAAACCGTATTAACCCACATACTATAAATGTATGTTGTTCAATATTACTTTATACCTGGACTATTTCTAAATAAGTATGGTGCAGTTACCCTGCCAATTTTATTGTCAATACATAATGTATGAACATAAATGTGAACCAGGGACCCAGGCTAAACACATGTTTTAACCTGTAAATCAGTAATTATATTCTTGTGCATTTATGAAATAATTTTTATTGTGATGACTGCTGTAACTGTAATGACTCCTCCTAATTGTAACTTGTGCCACAGAGCAACTATATAACATAGTAAAGACATAGGGGCAAATTCACTAAGATCCGAAGTCGCCACACTCTGCCACACTTCGCCAGTCGTAGTTTCACCAGCACTACGCGAATTCACTAAAATGCGAAGTTGCGCTCAGGAAGGCGAATGGTAGCGAAGTTGCGCTAGCGTTAATTCGTCAAGCAAACCGAGGTTATGCTAGCGATGCCTTATTTGCATACGGCGCCAAATTAAAGTACAATGGACGTATATGTAGCAGCAAATACATTACACTACACAAGCCTGGAAAGCTTCATAAAATAAAAGAGGTGTTATTTTGCCCTATACATGTGCCCACTGTATAGTTTAGGTGCCATATGTTAGGAAATGTAGGGGGGAAGGAGGGTGCCCCCAAAAAAATTTACAATCCTTTTCAGCCTATCACAGGAAAAGACGCCAGTGTTTTATGGGACTTTTTTTTTGAAGCAAGCCTTATCTACTCTATTGCACTTCGCCTGGTCTCAGGTGATGAAGGCAAGACTGGCGCAAGAGCTAACGTTCAATAAAATGTGCAAGTTAGTGAATTAGCGTAGTTATGTCCCATTCACATAGCACAACTTCGCCTGGCGTAAGGGTGCGAAGTAGCGCTAGAGTAGGTCCACTTCCCTAGCGAATTTACGCCAGCGCCCGTTAGTATATCGGCAAAGTAACGAAATGACGTCACACTGGCGAATTTGCACTACCGTTAGCCGCTTCGCGCTTTTGTGAATTTGCCCCATTGTTGTAATACTATAATTATACTATCTTCAGCAGTATTTCTTTCATCATTGCTGGGTGATATGCAGATAAACCCAAAACTGAGTTGAAACTTGGTTTACCATTGACTGTTAGGTCTTGGTCAGACTGGGGAAGTACACTCCTTCTCTGCTCCCTAAGATTCCCTGTCATTTAACCAAAACTACAGCACAGAAGTAGAAAAAACAGCAGGAAGATATGGGTAAGGGATGGGCACAGGTCCTACAATGGCAACATTGTGCGTTAGCGTCAGGTGTGGATTAAGGCTTTCAGAGTTAGGGTCAGTTGTGGGTTGAGTTTTCCTGACCCGTACAACACTGCTGGGTGATGATCAGAGGGCGACTTTGATTTCTGTTTATTCACCAGAATTGCAACAAATGTACAATGTCATCATGAGTATATGACACTATTTTTATAATATTTTTATATCCCATAATACTATGGGGTGCCGTTTGTCCCAAATACATTCTGTATACAAAACTATCCCTAATACACAGAATTCATGTCTCTCATGTTATATAAGTATTTGTGACCATACACAGATAAAAAAAATATACAAAAGACTTATTTCTATTAAAGAATGACAACAAAATCTGGTTAGTGCACAAAATAATTTCATTATATTAAATTATTTTTCAGGCCCCCAAAATGTTTAGAGGTTGACTTGTTTTACCAATATTTATTGAAACTGTATATAAATTAGGGCTTCATGGGACCCCTATACCTCTTGGGTCCCCCTGCAACTGCAGGGTCTACTTCCTCTGTAGTTCCACCCCTGCTTCTGGTACATTTATTACAACATGGCAGGTAGGTGTGGCCTGTCCCATTATTGCTCTCAGCTTAGACAGGAAGAGGGAAACAGGAACAGGAATGAATCATAAGACAATGGCAAAACAGCAGGAATGCCCTTAACCAAAATGGCCACACAAGCAGATACTACAATAAGAATAGCCATATCCAGCTTGACATGCACTAGTTAGTTACACTATTATATGTTTTGTCCAAGTTTTTTTTTTACATAATACATTCTATAAATAACTTTGTACATAAGTGCATCCGTTACATGGAGGTTATCCGTTTGTGAGACAGATTGCTTGTTAAAATGTACAGAATGGAGTTCATAATATATTGACTTCCTTTTGTGCACTAACCAGATTTTGTTCTCATTCTTTAATAGAAATAAGTCTTTTGTATATATTTTTATCTGTGTATGGTCACAAATATTATATACCATGAGAGAAATTAATTCTGTATATTAGGGATAGTTTTGTATACAGAATGTATTTGGGACAAACGGCACCCCATATAATACAACGTGGTATTAACATGTGCTCCACTGAACAATTTTACACTTTATATTTGTTTTCTGTATTAGGTGGTTCCTGAGATATTAGCCGTTTTCAACAGTTTCATACTGCTAGGCAGGCTTGGCCTTTTTAGATGTCCTTTAAGGATTCAGCCCCAGACACGAATCACAATCATTATATTCGATCTCACAAATTTTAAGATAAAGCAATTTCCTGTTATTCTTGTTTCTCCATCCGTGTTTTATGATCTACATTGGTGCAACTGGTTGGCTGATTTGATTGGCATGTGGGTGCCCTGTTTTTTGTACAAATTTTACATACCTAGGAGCATGGCACTATTCCCCTTGACTATTCTGGTAACAGCATTTGGTAACCATAGCCTCCCCTTCAAAACCATTTAAAGCATTACGTTCTGAGTAAACCATGCTGAGTTTTATTACATAATAGAAATACATTCTGCTTCACAATGACAAAATAAGTGATATTCAGTATACATAAAATTCAAAGCAAAATTGACATTTTGTTAAATACTTACTTTGATTGTTCTAGTTCTGTAGACTCAAAGAGAGACTTTTTTTTTACTGATTTTCAGGATCCTAACAAATTTTAATGCCGAATCAGGATAAACTAACTGTTAGCAGAGAGCTGATCTGAACTGCATGTGCAGCTTCTCTGTAAGTGAGGACAGACACACTAACTTCTGCGTGACAGTAACTTGGTTGCTTTATAGAACTCTAACAAACAAGGGAAAGTTGTGCTCACCACTATTTTTTAAAACCATTAGGCGGGGGTGCAATGAGGGTGTGACCACAAAATACATATAGTCAACTACAAGATTCCTCTGCACTCAACCCATTATCAATATATTTAAGACAGAGACATTTTGTACATACTGCTACTAAAAAATGCCTTACCCTTTAAACAACACAGGGATTGTTTGTCCATATATTGCAATATATTTAAGCTGGCCAACTACGTCAAAGTCATCCCATATCTGGCCAGTCCTACGCTTAATTTTCATCTGATTCATTAAGAATTCTATTGCTTCATTATACATTTTACAAAGGTCATTGTCGTTGTCTTAAATATCTTGATAATGAGTTGAGTGCAGAGGAATCTTGTAGTTGACTATATGCTTGAAGAGGAAGAAGAAAATCACACAAGGTTACAGGTCAAACATGACATCACATTGCTAAGCAACAATAGACCCTCCCTGCATTAAATAACATGCACTGGAACAATCTCTGTCTGTTGTATTTCAATACTAACCCCTTTCAATGGCACATGTAACCTATGGAGAAAGTATGTTTTAAAAAATTATTATCACTAAAACTCTGTTGTGTCATTCTAATTAAGTACATTGCTCTGTTCAATGTGTAAGAGTATGGGCCACAAATCCTGCAAGTGCTACACCCCCTGGTACCACATGTGTGCCAGGTGAGCTCTTAAATGATTGTGTAACAAAGAACTTTCCCTTTAAATTATACAAAGCTGTTATTTTTGTGATACAGTATTTTTTTATTTTCAAGTATCCATAGATCTTAGTATAATACTATGTTCTATGACAACAATATTTTATAATAATATACTACATAACATTCAGCAAGTAATTAGAGCTGATTATAGGTGAAGTACATGCTGACATCATGTCTGACCTATAAAAAGTCTAAAGTTAACATGATGCTCCTCTCTTTGACATTAAATGAAACATTTAATGCAGCAATCAGAATCAGCAGGAACAATCAAGATAAGTATGAATCCATTAGACTACATTTCCATACATAAGCAGTTGTTTCCCTCTGCACCCCAAGGAAATCATTCCTTTATTTATATTGTTCGAGGTTAAAGGGGTAATGCTAGACAAAACCTCTTATTATAAATTATGTTTTAAAGAATGAAATAAATTAATGTTGATATGTTTGAAGAGGGACACTTTTGTAAACAGACAAACCTGTATTCCATTACACTATTTCCTGAATGTCTTAAAGGGGCCGCAAAGAAACAAAAAATGAAAAGATTTTGTATGGATTTTAACAATATGTAGGGTTTACTTGCACAAAGGTAAATTGTTTGGTTCAGGTGTTTGATATAGTTCATATAAGTAAGATACTGTAATGTCCTGGGGGAATCCATTCAGTTTTCATCAGAGCTGAAAAATATGCATAGTAAATAACTGATAAATGAATGAAAATATAATAAATAATGCTAGAATAAGAACTGAATCTTAGCTAAGAAGTAAGCTACAAACGCCTTACATTAAATGGTAGATTGATCAAAGAGTGAATTTAGAACTCACCACAATAAATGCACTCACTTTCTATTCATTCCTATGGGATTCTTAAAAGCATATTTATTATGTGGTGAACTACATTGATAAATACAATTCTAAAAATCCCATAGGATTGAATAGAGTTTTTCTGTGGTGAGTTCTAATCTCACATTTTGATAAATCTGCCCCTATTTTGTTTTAGGATTTTGAACCTTTCTTAGGCAACCGCAGCTCTGCGGCTAAAGTAAAGATCTGTACCTGAGTACAGATCTGAGTATGCCTCAGTATACTCATTTTTTCCAAATAATCTACTTGACCAACTTGCAATTGGATTTTAAGAGTACTGCACTGAAGTATATTAAATATTATTGTACTTGAATAATAAAAACCATGTGCAAGGCCCTCTAGAACCCTTTTCTTAACCTTTGCTTAAGGAACAACCACCACAAAGATTCAGGGTAGAGTTTTGCTCTGAATCATAAGTTTAGACCATAGATGGAGGGTGATATTTTTGTATGGGGAGCCTAAAAGTGGCATATTTACTGGCCTTACGTCTGAATACATAAAGGTGGCTTGTTATAATATAAAATATTGAATCATATAATAATATTGATATTACATTTGCTGCTAGGTTTGCGCAAGTCAGTTTTATGTAACTCAAATTCTATGCTACTGGCAGTGCAACCTTTCCTGCACCTAAACCATTCAGCAGAAATGCGGGTTCACTGATCATATTGAAAGCACAGGCTGTTAATCAGCCCCTACACTGGAATCAACCCCTTACTTTGCCACCACCTGGATCCATTATGTCAGCATTTGCATTACATCTGTTTTTAATTCAGATTTTTTTTTTAATTTAGTACATTTTTTTTCAAATCTATTCTTTATTTATATTCTTTATTTCTAAACATTAACATTATTTTGAAGCACCAATACAAAATTTGTTTGATGATACTTTTCTTTTATTTGGTCAACGTCACAAGATTTAAATGAGTTTTCTTATTTTTAATATCTTTTAAACTTTGATTCCCTGGATCCATCAGACTACATAGATAATACAGAAAGAAGTTCACAGCCACATATTTTATTAAAGGCAGTTTACAGTAGTGAAGAGGTGTGTCACTTTTGAACATGTTGTTAAATAAAAGCTTATAGAGTAAGAATAACTACAGTTTGGTTCATACTGTTACATATTTTTAAAAAAATGATTAATTCGATTTGTTATTTGATAGATCCATTTGCACTTGGATGGGTTAAAATGAATGCATTTGAACAGGAAGTAAGCAGCATGCAAAAAGTTTGGCGATCCAGAGAATTTTCAGATGTTTTCTTACTGCATCCTGAGAGATATTCTTTTGATGAGAGTACAGGTATGGGACCCGTTACCCAGAAAGTTCAGGACCTGGGGCTTTCAGGATAACAAATATTTCTGTAATTTGGATCTTCATACCTTAAGTCTACTAGAAAATCATTTAAACATGAAATAAATCAGATAGGCTGGGTTTGCCTCTGATAAGGATTAATTATATCTTATTTTGGATCAAGTACAAGGTACTGTTCTATTATTACAGAGGAAAAGGAAAACAATTTTTAAAATTTTGAATTATTTGGATAAAATGCAGTCTATGGGAGACAACCTTTCCGTAATTCAAAGCTTTCTGGATTACAGGTTTCTGGATAAAGGGTCCTATACATGTACATCAGGTAATTAAGCTTGACTGATTAATAACAATCCATATAGAAACAAACCAAAAAATTGCGGAGCATGTCGGTAGCTGAATCTTAAAATCTTCATTTATTGGAAATCATTAAAAACATAAATGACAGTGACATGTACCCCTACGCTTGACGCGTTTCGTGGCGTCTCGCCACTTCCTCAGAAGCATAAGGTATGCTAACCCCCATACTGGTTAATATAGCACCTCACCAAACAGACACACCCATAAAAACACCCATAAAAACATTAACCCCAGATGGGATTTATACATAAATCGATTAACACCAAAAAATACCAAAAGATACATTGTGAGTCACATACACCCATCACAACATACAATGGAAAAATCCTGCACAGTTATGGAGTGTTACAAATTTGCTACTATAAAGAAGGGAGGGGAAGTTTAATATACAATGTTTATTAGTAGTTATATAATATTATATAACTACTAATAAACATTATATAACTACTAATAAACATTGTATATTAAACTTCCCCTCCCTTCTTTATACATACATTGTATGTTGTGATGGGTGTATGTGACTCACAATGTATCTTTTGGTATTTTTTGGTGTTAAACGATTTATGTAAAAATCCCATCTGGGGTTAATGTTTTTATGGGCGTTTTTATGGGTGTGTCTGTTTGGTGAGGTGCTATATTAACCAGTATGGGGGTTAGCATACCTTATGCTTCTGAGGAAGTGGCGAGACGCCACGAAACGCGTCAAGCGTAGGGGTACATATCACTGTCATTTATGTTTTTAATGATTTCCAATAAATGAAGATTTTAAGATTCAGCTACCGACATGCTCCGCAATTTTTTGGTTTGTTTCTACATGATATTGGCCTGGACCGGGGGCTTTCTGCGTGTAAGCACACAGGCTTGCTGAATCTACACGTGCAGGTGAGAGAAGGGGGAGTGCTCCCATTTATCCTTCTAATAACAATCCATATACTAACATACATTTCACTGTCAAATGGCACATAACTTGTTATTAAGACACATATATTGTATTTAATTGTAACATAACCAAACAAAAAAAAAACTACTTGATAAAGGAAACATAACCCCCCACAATAAGAAAAGACCCTACCTGCTACCCTAGGTTGTCTCCCCTCCCTGCCCCCCGCATACTTAGTTACCCCTGAAATTGGACCTAAGAGTTTGCTCACATATCAGTGCAGAGTAAGTGCAGTGGAGCTCATGGGCGCCATCCTCCAGATCTCCGGTCTTCTTAAAGTCCTTTTCCTTCCCTTCGGCAATTATTGCGCAGTTGCTCCGAACTGGAAGACTATGCCAACTGTGCATGCGCCAATATGGTGCTCACTTACAGAAGAAGACTAGATATCTGGAAGGTGCTACTCTGCACCGATACGTGAACAAACTCATAGGGGTAATTTCAGGGTCGCATAATTGTACTATCTATAAAACTCTAATAATAGTCCACAGGTGAAACACAAATAGTACAACAGACATAACTCCCAAAACCTTAACATCCCAGACAGTAAACTGCAGCAGTAAAAATGTACAACATGGCAATCATTTTTTTTTTTTAATATTACACTCGTCTTAAATAATTTGTATCTGTGAATTAAATAGCAGTTTGTCTATTTGCAAGCTATGTAATAAAAGTCAACAACCTTCTTATTAGTATGCTGTGAACTCTGCAAGAACCCCTTATATAAAATAGAATGGAAAAACATACTTAAATCTGTCCATTATAATAAAAGGAAAATTATAAATTAAAAATGTGAAAACAATTTACTGGTTCCTAATTTTATTGTCAAAAGAGAAGAACGAATAAGTGTGTTGTATTCGTCTTGCCAGTAGATGGAGTATGGTTGTATACATACAAAGACACAGATCTATGAATAGCAGGGAAGAATTAAACAAACAAAAATTTAAAAAAAAAAATGAATTGGCTTGGGAGTGCTGAAACCTTTCTCACTATTGTACATATAAATTCTTTAACTGGCTGCTATCACATAACAATCATACAAAAAAGAAGCATGATGGACACTAAAAATTTCCAGCCACACTGCAGAAGAAGCAACTCCGGAAAGGAACAAAGAAGCTGCGCCGGAAACAGAACGAAGAAGTCGCGTCGGAAAAGAACAAGAAGCAGCACAGAAGAAGAATGAAGAAGCCATCGGCAGAGAAAAAAGAAGACACCATCAGCAGAGAAGAAGCCATCACTGGGGAAGAGTGAAAAGGACGTCACTTGAGAAGAGTGAATAAGCTGTTGCGAGAAAACAACAAAGAAGCTGTGCAGAAGAAGAACAAAGAAGCCATCAGCAGAGAAAAATGAAGAAGCCGACGTCGTTGAGGTATATTTATCAAAGAGTGAAGTTAGAGATCACCACCTCTCTCCATTCATTTCTATGGGATTTTTAAAGGTGCATTTATCAAAGGGTGAAATTGACAATCTCTAACTTAACTCTTTGATAATATACCCCTTAGTTTACTGCGAACACAGTAGATTGCTTCTTGGTATGGTGCATTTATACATTAGTATCAAAAAAGCAGAGGCATTCTTCAGGAACATCATTAGACAAAATCAGGTGTGCTCGATAAAAGATTTTTAGTCATCCATATCAACAGTACTAAGCCTTTTCTGACTGCTTTCAGGGAAGAGTGATGAGTCGATGACCAAAAAATCTGAAGTATATACATCTAAAACTACTGTGATGATATGAAATACATGTGGATTTTAACAGTGGTTTCATTTTGCAAATGATAGTCGGCATATTTAGCTCAAGGTTCTAAAGCAAATCTCTGTACTCATCTCAAAAAGTGCTCATGCATATTGTATTGTGCCACAAATACAGAATGCAAAGAAGTAAATCTAAGCACTATCACAGAACAAAAATTAGCTTGATGTAAGATCTGCTGAAAATTTAGGATCACACTGAAAATTACAGCACAGAACCTGCCAGGAAAATATTATGGTAGTACATACGACGCTTGCACTAGGAACGGCAAGATCACTGTAAGGTTCAGTGATGTGTCAATCCTTGGTTGAGGAAATTAAAGCTCTAGTAACATGAAGAATTAAAATTATGTTTTGGTCTTGCAAGATGTTTATTTGAAAAGACATTTTAATTGCAGTAAATTCGCTATTTTTTCACCTGTGTTCAGTCATTCTTTATCTGTTGCTCCTGTCATCTGGGTGAAAATAGGTGTTGTGAAAATGCCCCTGTCTACCTGTCTCTTGAACAGTTTTGCTTGTCAGTCTGCCACTGCTCCATGTCCATGAGAAAGAGCCATTTTCTTTAAATGCATTTTCACTACTTCAACACTACACTACTGCTGTCCATCAGATGGTGTTTGGTAGTCTTAGGGCAATGGTGCACCAGGTTGTTTTTACCTTTTTGTCCCCTGGGCATTTTGTAACTTTGTGGGCAGGGGCATTTTCAAGCAATAAGCATCTGTTATTTGACTGCACTAGGCACTTTTGATGATTCCCATTAAAGGTGAATGGGATGAATATAAAAGTTTGGATCTAGTGTCATTGCTTAGGGCTTAGGGCATTCTTTGGGCAACTAATCTCCTGCACTCTCTAGTAAAAAGCTTTCCAATAGGCAATAATGTGAATCGCTGGTGGTAAAACCCATGTGTCGCTCCAGTCTCCCAAAATTGCTACAAGAGGAAACTTCAAGCGATTTTGGGAGACTGGAGTGACACATGGGTTTTACCACCAGTGATTCACATTATTGCTTATGGAAAAGCTTTTTACTGGAGAGTGCAGGAGATTAGTTGCCCAGATAAGCAGCAATTTATTGCTAGCGTGTCACTGCCCGAAGCTCATCAATTTTGCCAGATAACCTTTTGATTAAATCCAAAACTGTTGATAACTTTTTGTTTTACTTGATGAATTGGCCCCTAAAATTTTCAAGAAAGTAAATATTAACATTTTAAGATCATTACGGCAACATGTGGTTTAATATGTTGAATTCTTTGTAAAAGCAATAAACTTTTTCAAATGTGAAAGCGCTAAGAAAGAATACAACAGTTAAAAAAGAAAGACAGAAGAGGACATACACATTATGACCTGTAAATGAGGTATGCACTCAATCCAGAATCTGCTCACTTCACCTTATGCAGAATTAGCCTAACCTAAGTGGTTGTCATGAAATGGGGATGTTATCAAGCAGCAGTCCAGATGAAATGGGGCTGTTATTAAGAAGCAGTCAAGATTGATTGCTTTACATGCAAATACTAATCACAAAAAAGTTTATATCCACAGTAAAAAGAAAAAGGATACAACAAATAATGGAAATATTTGGTTACAGGTACAGGGATTAGCAAATGTGCTTATGATTTCTTGGCAAGGTTTATACAGTAGAGGAGCCAGATAGTTGTACAGGAGGTTTACAGTTATGATATATGGAATATGGAAATAACTATGCATTAACATTTCCCAATATGTTGTTGTTGTTGTTTTTTTAAACACACTGATTTCTGCAGTAGTTGTTTACTATTTCATATTCAAAATCAGGGTTGGTCTGGGACTGCAGGACTAGGGTTACCACATTTTCTGGAAAAAAATACCGTCCTTCCTACACGTATATATTTATATTTTTTCCCCTAATAATAACATTGGGATCAACAATCATTTTTACTGGTTATGCCGATAAAATACCCTATGCAACCCTATGCAGGACCCCCGGAAAAAAAACTGGTGGACCCCAGCCCAGACCCAAAACCCCACAGCCCATTGATCGATTGCCTGACCTCTCTGATGGATGGCCGAAAATATCAGTAGGTGCACACTTGTGAGGGGGGGGGGTGGAGGGAGATTGCATCAGGGGGACAGTCGTGGTGGGTGGCGGCCGGGGTGGGGGAAGTGCAGGCCCCTGATATGGCAGCTCCGATGGGCCCGGACCCCCCCATTCTGACGCTGTACAAAATTAACTAAATATCTAGATAGATAAATATTGGTACTATTGGTACTGCTCCCAAAAAAAGTACAACCTGGAGACATGGAAGGCAATAAATCACTGCACTGAATAATACAGTTATAAAACAGAAAATATTTCTCAATAATATACATGTGTGATGAATGTGTGAGTGGGATGTAAGCAAACAACATTATATCATCTCAACTGTCCCAGTATCCTCTACTAGTTTATTAAAAACTGCTGTAGCTTAAATATTTATCAAAACTGTTTCAAGAACACCACAAGCAGCCCAAGCATGAAAGAAAACCATTACAGACATCATTATGTTGATTTAGAGTTGCTGACCCAGCATAACATATGCTAGTGTGTTCAAAGCCAAGTATTATGTTACTGCCTACTGATTCCCTGCACTCTATCTCCATCTGCAGCATCCAGTGCCTGCTCCTAGGTATTCCGAGGGCTACTATTTCACAGAGGAAGCACAACCTGGAAGGTCAGAACTAGCCATGATGTCCACTTTCCAAAAGGATGCTAATGTTCCAAAACCTGTGAAAGATATGGCAACCCATTTACTGGAGAGAGAGCAGAGCCAAGGTATATAGATTACGAAATGGCGTGCGGCTAGGAAATCTGTTAATCCCAAGGTGTTTTTCCTGGAGTTGCAAAGTCACCTTGTCTTCTCTCTCTCCAGTCAGTTTTACAAATAACAACTCTTTTTTTTTTAATAACTTTTTTTTTTACAAACAGTACTTATGCATACCACCACATAGCAACTGTTTCATATTTAACCATTTATTTTTAAATAATTGCAGGAATTGTTAATCCCCACATGCAGTTTGCATTGAAAACTAACAGTTTGGATAGGATATCAGATGAATCAGCACCTGTTTCTGCTTTAATAAATATGTCAATTAATTTATACTTCTCAAGTCAAATTATCCTAAAACAGATCATACTCCTGGGAATCCTTCCTGACAGAAGTCTCCGTTAATCACGTATCACGTATATATATTTGTAGAATTTAGCACTGTTTCTCTGGTTAGTTGCAGAAGCTCAGCTCAAAGACTGGTACGAACAAAGGGTCAACGGTGAAAAATCTTCACTGAATTACATTATCATTCCCCATGCAGCAAGAAATCACCAAGAAATTGGAATACATATTAGAATAAAACAAGCTTTTAGGCTTGGAGGTACTTGAGGAAAAATCTTAACTTAACTTAACTTATTTACTGCTGCTTGTAGAAGGATCTCGCTTTGAAATTGGAAGTTTATTAAAAGTATCACATTTTGTGATTTACCAGAAGGAAATTTTTGAGGGGTGCTTCACTTTTATGGTAACTTTTAGTATGTTATAGAATGACCAATTCCAAGCAACTTATCAATTGATCTTCATTATTTATTTTTTATAGTTTTATAGTTATTTGCCTTTTTCTTTTGACTCTTTGCAGCTTTCAAATGGGCATTGCTGACCCCTTCTAAAAAGCAAATGCTCTGTAAGGCTACAAATGTATTGTTGTTGCTACTTTGTATTACTCGTCTTTCCATTCAGGCCCTCTACTATTCATATTCCAGTTTCGTATTCAATCCAATGCATGGTTGCTAGGTTAATTTGGACCCTAGCAACCAGATTGCTGAAATTGAAATCTGGAGAGCTGCTGAATGAAAAGCTAAATAACTCAAAAACCACAAATACTTTAAAATGAAAACCAATTGCAATTTGTCTCCGAATACCAGTCTCTACATCATACTTAAAGTTAACTCAAAGGTGAACAACCCTTTTAAATAAATTTAAAGCAAAGTGTCAGAGGGCATGGCCCCAAACTGGTTGCCTTTCTTAGTAGCAAATGCAAACCCCAATCTCTTACTGACCATTTATCTTGTGTGACTAGGGACATATTAGGATTAGGAGAACTGAGTATTCTCAGTCATAGGCATTGCCAATGTGTGCCAAAGTGGAGGGAGAAAGTAGATTAAAATGTAGAATTGAGTTTCAAAGATTACTGTAAGAATCAACAGATTGCAATGGATATTGTGTGCTTTCAGTTTCAGCATCAGTCTTTCAGTTTCACACTCTCAGGTGAAATTGAAATTAATTTAGCGGTGTGCAACAAAGGTTATTTTCACAGACAGCAAAATACAGTAATTTTCTTGCAAAGGCCACTGCACCCTTTAACACTCTACCCTTATGAGTAAAGTAAATTATGGGTTATTAACCTTGGTGGGTTAGAACTTTACCAAATAAACAGAAAAAGGAGAGCATTAAAAGGTTAGTGCTAAAAGGTTAACGCTATAAAGTAAATATGATTTAGTTTTTATGATTATTTTATTTTTAAAGTCCTGAAAAATAACCCATATTGGATCACAAACTAAAATGGGTTGGGAGTATCGTATTAGTAATTTCTTCTGTAACCTTTTCTCAAAAATATAGATGTTACTTTATTATGGATCCTGTTCATCTACTCCATCAACCACCTTTTGATTTGGGTTGAACCATGGAACTTGGAAGAAGAAGGTTGTAGATAAGCGTAGATACAATTATAATGAATGAAGATGGAAAAGAAATGTGAAGGGGAAAAAAGCAGGGGTCTTTGTGGACCCTAAGGCAAAATAAAAATAATAAAAACAAAAATTATGCACCTCTGAATGATATTCACAAAGGTACTTCTCCTATACACATTCCTTTCATTCTTTCCTTGAAATTATAACAAGGTGAAAGTTAAAGGGTGCTCTGAACATCAGGAGCACTATAATTGTGTTTAGAGTCCCCTTAGTGTGTTGCATCTACCAACACAAATGACTTGTACCTAACGAATCACATAAGAGTGCCAAGGTTAAACACATTGATGTGCCAGAAGTTATTCCATTTGGGCACAAAGTCACTAAAGAAAACTTGCACCACAGCTTATCAACATAGTATCACCATTAGTAAATCACAGTCAAGTGTATGCTACTTATCAGGGGCCTGCTGCCCACACTAGAATACTGGATACAAGTAATAGTGTTGATAAAAACCATAGTGATTTGCTCCTGTTTTTGCACGTTGCTCTTGCCTTCATAATAAAATGGTTTCTGTATAAAAGGTTTTCAGGTGGGTCTCCACAATCACAGTCTGATACAGGCTATATGCCTACAAATGTGATGCAAAAAATCAAGTATGAACATCAGTTTTAAATTATGGCCAATGCAATATATACATTTATATGAATATTGACTTTCAATATGATTAATACTATACAAATTAAAAATGAAGATAGGGCATGTCCAGAAAGTGCTTGAAGATGAGCTACTTTAACTTCTCCTGACTTTATGCTACATTCATTGCACTAGGGATGGTACTAAACCCAATGATTTACATGGTCTTACTCTTATTGACTAATGCTAATTTGAGAAACTGGGGAATACCACTGGCAAAAATGCTTATTTTAACAACTACAACAGTATTGGAAATAGTTCAATTAACTTCCCTTTAAAATATGTTTGTTCCAAAGTCTCTGGAAATTCAGTGTGCTCTTCTTTTTTCTATTTATAGCTTAGGGTCTCTACATCAATAACTTTGCAAGAGTTTAAAAGTGTGGTCTGAGCTTACATTTACCACAGTTGTCACAAAATTGGGGCAGAGAAGAAACGTTTACATGATTTTACAAGCCTTCAGGGATCCCCCAGGTGGAAAGATCCATCAGTGGTATGTATTAAAGACTGCATTGCTTCATTTAGAATAAACATTTAAATGTTTACATGTAAAGTACATACTTGCAACGAATGACCTTTTACAGAAAAATAATCAATGTACTGTATATACTCGAGTATAAGCAGAGTTTTTCAGCATCCAAAATGTGCTGAAAAAGTCTACCTCGGCTTATACTCGGGTCAGCGGGCAGTAGCTGAGATTGCAGTCACTTTTAATCATTCCAATACCAACAGTTCACTTGGGGAGAGACTGCAATATCCCACAATGCCCTCTGTTGGTTATATGAAAGAATAACAGTGCGCCCTCTGTTGGTTATATGAAAGATTAACAGTGATGGCAATATCACACAGCACCCTCTGCACATTGTAGTGGGACAGTGGGACAATGCACACAGTAATCCGTTTGGCAATTCTCTGTCACCATCAACTTTGCAAAGAAGTCCGGTTGATCGCTGGGGGGGTCGCTTTGTCAGAATGTGCGCTGCTGGGAGACAGGGCTGTAGTTGTGTCTAGGCTTATACTAGAGTCAATAAGTTTTCCCAGTTTTCGGAGGTAAAATTAGGGACCTCGGCTTATACTCGGGTCGGCTTATACTCGAGTATAAAAATGACCCAAAGAAAGATTTATGACAGGTATAATATTTATATTTGTAGAGAAGAGTTATGTTTGTTAAAGAGGAACTATCGCTATTAAGAGGAACTATAACTATTAAATGAAAATGTAATATAAGCTTCATCATACTGAAATAAAAAACTTTCTAAATACAATCAATTACAAATTCTGCATCATTTCTGAAATAATCAAGTTTATCTTCACTATTCTTTTCTCAGCATCTGTTTCTCTTCATTCTATCTTCGTGCAGCAGTTGGGTGTCAGATAGTCATTGACAGTTAGATCCATATATCTTATAGGGGGGGCTTCCTTTCCTAGCAGATGAATTAGAGCTCACTCATAGAACTGATTCCAGTATAAACAAAATCTAACAAAATAACTGCCTTTTGCACAAATTCTTCATGTAGAGAGACATTATGTCTGGTGATTTATAATCCTCTAATACATCTTCTAGGCAAAAAGAGCCCCCAACATATATTGGATCTAACTGTCAATGACTATCTGACACCCAACTGCTGCATGAAAAGAGAATGAAAAGAAACAGATGCTGAGAAAAGAATAGTGAAGATAAACTTGATTACTCCAGAAACATTACAGAATTTTTAATTAACTACATTTAGAAAACATCTTATTTCAGTTATTTTAATTTTCGCAATAGTTCTCCTTCAAAGGAAAAAACACCAGAGAAATTAAAAAAACTTATACTAAAAGATAAAATAACTCTGTGGGGCAGATTTATCAAGGGTCGAAGTGAATTCGAGGGAATTTTCGAAGTAAAAAAATTCGAAATTTTGGATACTTCGACCATCGAATTGGATACTACGACTTCGAATTCTATTCGAAGTAAAATCGTTCAAATATTCAACCATTCGATAATCAAAGTACTGTCTCTTTAAAAAAACTTTGACTTCAATACTTCGCAAAATTAAACCTTCCGAAGTACTATGTTAGCCTAAGGGGACCTTCTAAAGCAGTTTTCTAAGTTTTTTGAAATCGCAGAAAAATCGTTCAATCGATGAATGAAATACTTCGAATCGTTCGATTCGAAAGATTTCATCGCTTGATCGAACGATTTTACTTCGACCACAAAACAGTCAAATTTGGAGAAAAATATTCGAAGTCGAAGTAAAGCCATTCGATGGTTGAATTTCGAAGTATTTATCACTTCGAAATTCGACCCTTGATAAATCTGCCCCGTGTGTGTGTGTCAGCACATTCTAGTCAGTTTGAAAAAGGACCAAAGTTGGTCTGAAACGTTGCTACGTGCCAGGGTTAGAGTCCACATTTCAATAAAGGCTTTTAACATAAGGTTTTCCTTGCTGATGCTGTCTGTTAACAATATATTGGCACATTCTATATCCTTAAAAACAATAACTATTCTAACGTGAGTAACTGTTTTAACAAAATGAGGCCTCACATTTTCTTAATGTTTTTGCTAATAATCTCAAGATAAAAAGCAGAGATGATTATTACTAAGAAGCTTATCTAGCAAATTGGTCACAACCCTAGTGCATAAAAACAGCTCATTAAAGAAAGACAATACTGGATAGTCATTACACATATGCTTGTACTTAACATTGCAATCCACATCACAAACCAAATGAATAATTTGTGTAATAGTCAATTGGGAATATTAAATTGCCTTCTTTTATCTTCCCTATGTCGTTTTCTACCACTTTGGTAATTAATGTAGTCTTTTACTTTGCTATGTTCAGCAATATAATAAAACGATACCCATGTATTCTTCCTGTGTGATTGCTTTGAAATATTCATTACAATTTAAAGCTTGCAGAGAAAATGTTAATGAACATTTAATCAGTAGCTAAATGCTGGCATTGTATATAGCAGAAAAAAAAGTGGTTGGCGGTTGAATAGTCTGACGTCACATGCTTTGATGCTTTGCATTTACAATTTTAAGACATAAATGAATGCCAAATCTCCAAAAAACGTTGGCTGAATAATGAATCCCAACTCGCTTATGAATGATTGGGAACTATAAGTCTAAAGGATAAAAACATCTCCATGAGCTTATCTTGTTCACCAGATGCACTCACGAGTAAATTCAAAGAGTATCACTAGAGATGCTCACTAGAGTAAAATGCAAAAATGTTACACTGCTTCATAGGCTTCATAGTTCACTTTTTGCACCCCCTTGTTCCACCCCACAGTTTGGAAATATCTGATCTACAGAAAAATTCCTCCCACAGTTGTAGTTGCAACAAGTCAAATGCTGTTGCATTTGACTTGTCAAAAGTTTGGACTTTCTTTAACCTTTGCTAACTGAGAATCATTTTATTTTAAATAACACAATCTTCTGAAAACACAGAATAAATTGGTACTGAGTGTAAGATTTTGTAATTTTCCAAAAGGATTCTGATGTTCTACTTCTTGCATGCATTAATATTTCATTCAAGGCATAGTGCTCCCTTGTACAAGTGCTATGAACATGTATTATATTTATAAGATCTTTGTCTGAGGGACATTATGCAGTAAAATCTCAATTTTAAATTAACCCATTTTAATATTTTCCTGGATTTTACACCATTTTATTCTGCAAAAATAAAATGGGGGTTCTACTGTATGCTGATTGTGTGGTTTTTTAAAGACTCTTTATAGTACATACAATAAAATTATTGTAATATATTGTGCGAAAATGTAAAATCCTTGCACACACAGATATGTACAACATTTGGCATGAACCAGTTTTGGGCTCACTGCAAGCTGCAGGCTGTATGTATGGCGGAAAGTACCTTTGATAATATCGTCAATATGCAATTAACTTTGTCTCCATTCTTGTGTTTTGAATTTGAGCCCTCAATTGTTAAAAAACTTATTTTTTATGGAGCATTGCCTTGATCAGTGTTTATCACCTGTTGTTTTCCATATTTTAAGGATGCAACAAATCCATAATTTCTGGATTTGGCTGAATATTTAATCCTCCACAAAAGTTGGTTGAATACCAAACCAAATCTGAACCCTAATTTGCATTTTCAAATTTTAAAACATTTCAGAAAATGCATCACATACAGTATAAATTGTATTCATAAGTTATTCTAATATTGAAGTGTAAGGTTTAATTTTTAACCTTCTAAAGTAGCTCTGGGAGGGGGGTTGCCGACTCTTTAACTGTTCTAAATTGATACATTTAGTTGATACTTTTATTTTCTTTGTTCCTGCTGAGCAGAATAACTAAGTTTCATTAAAGACAGCTGTTAGAATTGATACAATAGTTGCTAACATTCCAAAGCTGCAGCTGAGATATGTATCAACTAATTGTATCAAATAATTGTATCAACTCAATGTTCATGGTCACATGATTTTAAGGGGGTCAGATTTGGTTTAGCTAAAAATGGGGAGGCTCCAGACAAATCATGTATAGAAACTGCGTTTCGGACCTCAATCCATGTTTCTATAATCACTACTTCCACAAATGGGGTTTTGAGAAAAATAAAAGGCTTGCTAGGTTTTCGGAAGCATTCACTTGGAAAAATGGTTGAAGTTGATTTGTTTTCATCCTCCACTAAAGGCACAAACAATTCTTATTTATCTTATTTTCTATTTGATAGTAACGAAGTTGCATAAATCTATTTTAGGCCCCAATACAAGCTCCCATATGTGAGAATACCTGGTGGTCTAGCAGTAGTGTGGCGTTGCGGTAGGGACGCCCGCCAGTGCCTTATTTACTCAAACTGCAAATGATGCCTGCCTGCGCTGCTTCTGGGTTTTACTAGCGTCCGTGTCTGACTTCATAGCAGATAATTCAAATATTTCAGTGTCTCCAGGGACTCTCTGCAAGGCTGGACACTTCAACAGCAACCAATTGCTCCTGCTTCAGCTCTAGCCCTGGGAAGCAGACCACTTCCCACTTCTTCCGGCAGTGTTGTAATGGAACCCAAGATCCCATTTCTCTAAAGTTTTACCAGGGATCGGAGCAAGTTCTTTGCCTTCTAAGAGGCATGTAAGCTCCATTTTGGGTTTTTACCCCATTCCTTCCCCACTGAGGAATCCAGGGTAAATTTCATGATCAGGGTGATCCAGGGGCATCCTCAACTCTGGGCTTTCAGCCTGTCGCCTGCAGATCTAGCTTGTCTCTCTTTGGAGGCCTTCAAGCCAATGGTGATTATTTATGATGATCCTGACCGCTCTGCTTCTGCTGAGGCAGCAATCCCAAACCTCAGGCAAGGCAACTGGCCGGTTGAGGATTATTGTACAGAATTTCAATGGTGGATGGTAGAGACGGGCTGGAGAAGCCAGTTTAGGGTGGGGCTGGCTGCAGCTATCAAAGCCAGCCTAGTTAATTTCCCCACTCCATCCTCCCTAGACTCCCTCATGCACCTGGCTATCCAGATTGATAGGAGGCATAGGGAGAGATACCAATAAATATATTGGGGTGTGACATCGAAGATTATAGTGTTTTGGAAAGATGAATAGAAATTGGAGTTGATGTGAGGCTATTTCCAAGTTAACTTGCATTGTGGCATTTCAATCACAGGATGGTTGATAGGGTAAAAATAAAAATAGTGATGCAGTACTAGTCAAGTGTAATACACACACTTATTTGGCAAAAATGCATAACTTCTTACATACACGTAAAACGCCATAAATATGAATGCCACAGGTCTTCTGAACAGTGTGATGCCCAATATGCATATATATATATATATATATATATATATATATATATATATATATATATATATATATATATATATATATATATATATATATATATATATATATACAGGGGCGATCCTGGCCCCTCTGCCGCCTGAGGCAGCAGCAGTTGCTGCTGCCCCCCCTCCCCCAGAAATTCGCTCTTAAAGTACCAGGAGCAGCATTTTTGCTGCCCCTGGTACCTATTGGGGCGCTGCCGCCTGAGGCGACAGCCTCAACTCGCCTCATTGGTGAAGCACCCCTGTATATATATATACCAAAGCAGGTGGCATATATGGACCCCAAATGAAAATAGTGCATAGAAATTTTCTCAGCTGCCAATTCGCCTTCTGTGAACAAAGCACCCTAATTGTGTATTATGTGTCATAAGACCCCCTCACAGTACAAAGACCCCTGAAAACCATACCAAAATGAGTGATTATTTTTTTACTCCAAAATACCAAACTACAAAGCTACGCTAAGATAAATGCAAGGAATAACAATGCAAGCATAAAACCAAAATAAAGTCACAAAAACAAATAGGCAAATCAATTAAATAACAAAATAACTGATCCAAAAGCATAGTTATTGGTCAGAATACTTGATCCAATAGCCAAGCTGTAAAATCAACAGTTTTTAAGGGAAAAACAAGATACAAAATGATAAAATAAAGAACTAAAAAACAAAAAAGGTAAAAAAAAGTATATGTGTGCTTATGTATGCATGTGTGTACAGCTCTAAAAAGCATGTAAATGTGTGTATATATGTATGTATGTGAGTATGTAAATATGTGCAAGAGTGTGCAAAAGAAAAAAAAAAAGAAAAAAAAGTTAACTTTAGTAAAATGTGTAAATGTGTGTAAATGTGCAAAGAAAGGCCACTTACTGTTTCTGTGAGCAGGAGGGTCCTTGGCAGCATTGTAGGTTCCCAGGAGCACTGAGTCTATGCAGCAGGAAGTGAGTGGGCTGGCTGGAAGTCAGGCCCTGGGTCTGGTCCTGCATTAGTGGTTGATAATGTGAAATTGAGTAAGAAGGTCGGGCACTGTGACGATTGAGTCACAGGACCAACATAGAAGCCCCCTTGGCTTGTTGCCTAGGGGGTTGGGGGCCCATCTGACTTACTGTGCACTGTGGCAAAAGCTGCTAGTGCAGCGAGGAAGCTCTTTAATGCGATGCACGTAGGTACTATGTGCTTAGCACTTGGAGCATTTTTCAGCCAGAATGTAATACCTACGTATTTGGCAGGTAAAGGGTTAAAGGCCAATTCTTGCAAAAATTATATTTAGAAAGTGCAAACTGTAATAGGTGTCCTATAGACCTAAGGTGGAAATAAGAATGAGCCAACTGAAAATATTCTTTGCTGGCGCTGACTAAGGCTGCCGCAGATAGGGGAATCCTCTGGTACTCTAGCAGGCCAGTCTAATCCTGATACCATGAAAACTGAATCAGTGCACAGCTGAGCATGACTGCAATAGAAATTTCTCTGAGGCAGTGTCATTTTTATCAAAAAGGAGCACCATCCACTGAAAAAACTTGGGGGTACCTAACAAATTGACACCCACCAGTGAAACCCACCTGGGTTTCCTTGTCATTTAATAACTGACATGTTTAGGAATAGATGAAAGACCAAGATGGGTGGTATGATGAATACTCGCAGATAAAATCAGAGTTATCGATTGAGGAAGAGAGTAGACATGATGCATACTTTGTTGTACATCTAAACCTTAATATAAGCAGATGCTATAATTCTTGGAATAATCTACTTGTTTGCCTTATTTAAATACTTATAATTATAATGTTTAATTATATATCATTAACAAGAATAAGGCAATAAGTACTTAAATTTGCATTTTAAGTTTGTTCTATATGGTGTTTCTTAAAAAATGTAAATAGTTTTTACTATTTATAGGTGTTTAAATTATTTTAAGTTTCATTTTTGAGCTTTGATCTGACTGCTAGGGCAAGTGGACTTAAGTTGACCTTCATAGCTGAAGATCTGGTGGGTGTACACACTGGTGGGCTCTGCAACTTAATATGAATACCTTTGTACCTTTTTTATCCTGTGCCTGTTTTTACCTCTGTCATCTTTCCAACCATACATCGTATTATCTGTTATATCTCAAGATACATTTGTTCTGCCACACTTAACAGATGCTACACCTGATTTGACTGATATGCTTTAATTAACTTTTACTGGGTAAAATATAAATAATAAAGTTTCACTTTCAAAATTTGCTTTCAGAGAGAAAAATAGAGAGGCAAATAATAAAAAACAAAGAAGACGGGTTTCTTATATCACAAAAAATATTAAGGTGTATAATTTGTATATAAATATAACTGTTCATTTTACATTCTGGACATTCATCTTTCCAGCAGACCCCCATAATAACATAAGTTTACCTGATTTACAACACATTGCTTCTGGGTCGTTGCCTAAACTTTAAGTACTATTATCACAGGTCAGTTATCTTTATATGTAGAACTTGCAAAAGTATAAATATAAATAGGTACATTGAATCAGTTACACAATTTGTGTACTCATTGCCAAAACAGCTCCTCCTGTAGACACAGAAAGCAGTAAATATATCAAGTTTCAGAAGGATATGGGTATATGATTAGTGTGGGTATAGAATAAATATTGCCATCTCTGACATTCACAAGACCTGTTTATTAATCTTAAAAAAAGTGGCAGCTGCAGTCTTTTACATTCCTCGTAACATATTGTCTCTTTGTTGTTTGATTACACTTTTCATACCAGCAAACAAGAATAAAAATCTAAAAAAAAGTCCAATTGTATACCATGCATCCAATAGTAAAGTGAAATATATTGATAAAATAAATGTCCAGTAAGTGATAAGAATTATAAAAACAATAAATAACAAAACAAACCCAAATATCACAGAACCGGACAAGCAATGAAGAAAAAAGGGGCCATAGGGAGCACACTATTGTCACGGTCGGCACCCAACACTAGAACAAACACCAGGCACCCTGGTCTCGGCTCGTGCTTCACCAGTAGTGTGACCGCCTTTGGGCCTCGGGAGGAGCACTCGGCTTAGTTGGATGCCAACTGGACTTAAACGAGAGGTGCAAGATGAGAGTTCTGGATAGGCAGAGGGGCACGACTGTAGAGCAAAGTCTTTGGGCAGAAGGACGTAGTACAAGGCATAAAAGAGTAGTCAGATCAGGCCGGGTCAAGGCAGGCAGAGAATAAACGTAGTCAGGCAGGCAAGGGTCAAACCAGGAAGTCAATCAGAGGGTTAATCAGAAGAGGTAGTCGGTATTCAGGCAAAGGTCAGGATCCAGAAGTCAGAATAGTCAAAACCAGGCAGGGGTCACAACAGGAATCATAAACAGGTTTAGACAGATATAGCTTAAGCTCAGAAGCACCAGGAACAAATCCTATCATGGGCAATGAAAAAACAGCAGGAAGGTCCCTTTAAACTTTAAAATTTCGCGCCATTGCGCGCTGACATGTTCACGCCTGCGCGCATGCGCCTACTAAACCCGGAAGGGCGTCCCCGCCGCACCACTAGACCACCAGGGTTAGTTACTTTCCTTACAACTATAAACAGGGATGTATTCATATTAAGGCATCTGAGTGCCTGTGCCTAGGGCGGCACGTTTTGGTGTGCTTATAAATTTATTTTTTAAATTAAAAAAATAATCGCCCAGCCTCTTCCACGGATTTCCATAGGAAATCTGGGAAAGAGCTGGGGGTTGGTGAGGGGTAGGGAGCCAAGTAGGTTTATGGAAGTGACATCGTACACACGGTGCGTGATTTCGCTTCCGCAATGTGAGTGTGTGTGTGACATCACGTGCACAACGTGCTGACATCAGATGCACAGTGTAGGGGACATGTTAAGGTCCAGTGCCTAGGGTGGCATCGGACCTAAATACAGCCCTGACTATAAAATGAAGCAGCTGCCAGCTGTTTAAGGCATTTTTGGGGGGGGCATTTTTTGGTGCATTTTTACCTAGTTAAGAATAGAGAAGTCGGAAGTTGAAATAAGTGAGTAAGAAAGGGGTTGGTACAAAAATTCGATTACATATTTTTATTATGTATGGCTTGGCTTTCTGCAGTAGTTTAATCATTGTGATTACTATGAAAGAGTAATTGAGAAATATTTATGAATGAGAGATTCAGTGGATAGAGGACAGCTGTTGTCAAGTGAAATTATTAGTTTCCATTAATGTGGAAAAGTACACTTATTTTTCAGCTGAAGGGCACAGTTGAGATAGAGAAAAAGAAATTGGCATGGAAGAAATTCGACATGTCAATTCTCAACATGGTTTCTGCCATCAGCTCACTGAAAATGATAGAATGTGAATACATAGAATGCATTAAAACTGACTGCAGGGGAACAGAGCAAGACAGGCTGTGTAAGAGACCTTACACAGGCAGAACTAACTTTGATAAAAAGTCTTGCTTAGATTGAGCAGTTTAATGGTTAAGCTGAGCTCAGGAGAGGAGGTATGGAGGAAAAATAGGACAGCTAGAGTGGAGTTTCTATGGAAACCAGTGATTCCGTCTCTTTGTTGGCTGCTAGGCTGGAGAACATGTTTAGTTTTTAGAAGAACTGAGCATGCTCAATAACCAACAGCCAAATCAAATTCCTGGGGGAGGTGGCCAAGTAGGTTGGAGTAGGGGAAGGAATCCTAAGTGATTAATTGGATGCTGCAGCTTTACTATTAACCTTTAACAGGAGTAGAAGAAATTTAAATATTTCAAAGAGGCTGCTCACTGATTTATATTTTTGTTGTGGAGGGTTTTGGTTTAAAAAATAACCAAGACATTATTGCAGAATGCTCCAGTACCATTGAATTAATAGGAACTATAGCACATTCCCTCCTTCTGAGCTGTCTTTGTGAGCTGTGATTGGTTAAAGTGGAATATTAGCTTTTATGTGAACTGTGTTGAGTCAATGTAGAGAGCATGTGTATGTTTTGAAAATTCTAAGCAGCAACAGTTTAACCCCCAGTGGCCTTCACCCCACACAATATAGAATTTTCACACTCATCAGATTTTGCTGCAACTATTGATGGGATTAAGCATAAAGGTTGAGTTAAACATTATACTGAAAGTAAATACATTTGAATGCAAAATATCCATAACATTATATATATAGCATGCATTAAGAAAGACACTTAACTTTTTTTGTATAATTTGTAATATAATAATCAACTGTATCATTCATTATATACAACTTTAAGAACACTGTGTAACATTTTTATGCTGTACTATAAAATAATTATAGTAATTATATCATTCCTTGAGCACAAACAGATTATTCAGTTTTATCAATTGCATCATAAAAAGTGTGTTCAAAGATATTCCTTCTGCAAAATCAAATTGACCTCATCTAGAACATGAACAACATGCCTGAAGCTCTACTTAATATAATACTTCAGTCTGGGAAAGGCAATAGCTGGGTGTGTGTGTGTGAGTCTCACTATTCTCCCTTTAAATTAGTTTCTATAGCCTAACTTGTTATAACAGGACTTTGACTCAGTCTTTTGAGTTCACATTTATTAGTAGTGTAATATTTGCTTTAATGTTTGAAATTACAGAACGAATCATTAAACACATTTTCTCCTTCCAAGGAAATCAGAAATTCTGTAAAAGGCAAGAAAAGCCTTATTTACTGACAGATGCTAAAATGCTTGACCTCATCTGTCCAAGAATAGAATCGTTTGGTTTGTTGTTGGGAATGATTGGGTTTTATTCACCTTGGACAAATATTTAGCTTTGTGCATGGGCATTAGTGCAAAGTCCTGCAATTGTTGCACTGATGAACTTGTGTAGAATTACTGGGGCTCACTTACAAACACGGGGCGAATTTTCATGTGACCCATAGCAACCAATTAGTAAGTAACATTTTTCAGCCAGCTGCAGGTTGAATAATAAAAGCAAACATTTGATTGGTTGTCATGGGTTACTGCCCCAATGCAAATGTGCCCAGTGTTGATAAATAAGCTCCAGCAACAGTAAACAGGCCTTGATACAAATAGGAAGTAGTTGTAGAATTATTCTCATTTAAATGGGTACTGTCACCATACAAAATCATTTCAAATCCTATTTTATGGTGTTAGTCAAGCAACCTTGACTTACACTATAGAAATTTTTTAAATCTTTGAGTCTTGGAATTCACAATCACATCAAGCATGCAGTCATCATTTTGTGGATACTTATTAAGGCAAGCTGTGCATCATTCCAAAATCTTGTTTATTTGTCAGAATGGGGGACCTGATGTTCATGTCCATGCACTGGCTACACAAAACTTAGGGGCAAATTCACTAACCTCCGAAAATTCACCAGCAACGGCTTCGCTCACAGTGCAACACTTCGCCAGGCGTAGATTAAACAGGACAACGCTAATTCACTAAAATCCGAAGTTGTATCCAGGGCGCTGAACGCGAGCGAAGTTTCGCTATCGTTACCGCGCCAAGCGAAGTGGATTTGCGCTAGTGTTGCCTAATTTGCATACGGCGGGAAGTTAAAGTTCAATGGATGTATATGTTGCAGCAAATACATTACACTACACAAGCCCAGGGAACCTTAATAAAATAAACTAGAGTTGTTATATTGCCCTACACATGTGCCCAGCGTATAGTTTATGTGCCATATGTTAGGAAATGTAGGGGGGAAGGCGGTTACTCCCAAAAAATGTTACGCTCTTTTTCAGCCTATCACCCTGACAAAAAGGAAAAGACGCTAGCATTTTTTGGGACTTAGAAAAAATTTGAACTATTTTTTTAGGAAGCCCTATCTACTCTATTGCACTTCGCCTGGTCTGAGGTGGTGAAGGCAAGTCTGGCGCACGAGAACGTTCAGTAAAATTGGCATCTTAATGAATTTGCGTAGTTACGTCCATTCGCCAGAGTGCAAATTCGGCAGGCGTTAGGGAGCGAAGTACCTCTAGAGCCTATCTCCTTTGCTAGCGAAGCTATGCCAGCGACCGTTAGTAAATCAGCGAAGTACCAAAATGACGTCACTCTGTCAAATTTTCCCCCGTGTTAGTCACTTCGCCCTTTAGTAAATTTGCCCCTATAGTGAGGAGGAAGGGGGATTGTGAGGATGCCAATGACATCTTGAAAGTGCAAAATGGGAAGTGAAAGTAATTGTCTGCTCCACCTCTATGCTTAAGGCATAGAGGAGTGGCAGCCAATATATGATTGACAGCTGCAAGGGCCTGGGGGAGCAAAATGTCAGGGGTGGCATGCTGTCCAACCAAGTTCTAGAAGCACTCTGTGAATCTGCAGCTTCCCATCAGTTGTGTGAGCGGGGTGGAGGTGCATCTGAAGGTGGGCGTTAGGATCTGGTGGCCTAGGGGCGCCGAAGAGGGGAACCCGGACCTGTACATTTCTCATTATCTCATCATAGAAGAGGATTATTTTGCAAATGCCCATCTTAAAGCTATGAATTATTGCACAATTTTGGATTTGATGTTCATGAGAAAAAAATATATCTGTGGATCAAAAGGCTCAACAGAAACATGCATTTTTACACCTTTGGGTAGAAATTTATAAGAGTAAACAAATATCCGATGATTGAGAGTACTATATAGTGTGTGTGTGTGCAAAAAATGTTTTGAAAGCATGAGCAAATATTGAGAACATGACATTTTGCATCATGAAGTTACATTTCAAATTTCAAATTTCCATTTATGCATGTACATATTGATTAATGAGAAATGTTGTCCTTTGCTTTCCATTTCACTTATAAATCAAAAGCTAGAGAAAATAGTCTTGATATCCATGTTCCTACATGCAGATGGAGCCCAGCATGGATTTTGTGTTTCTGCCCAGCCTAATCTCAGTCATTCTGTTATAACCTTAATTTCTTGTTATATTGTATTTATGACTATAGGGAAAAACTGAACTTTGTATTAAAATGACTAGAGCTCATACATTGTTAGGGATATTTCCTTGCTTATTTCATCCAGTACATTGCTGTCTAGTGATGGGTGGATCTGTCTCATTTCGCTTCACCGAAAAAAATCCACAAAACTAAATTCACCAAACTTGATTTTCAAGCTTTTTATCTTCATTAGGATCAATTTTTTAAATTGTTTAATTATTTGATTAAAATGACAAACAAATAGTTAATGACCAACTATGAGCTATACATATACAGGGTAAGATTTATCAGTTTGAATTCATCACAGAAAAACTTTCTATTCATTCCTACGGGTTTTTTTAAAGCATATTTATCTACCGATGCACCGAATCCAGGATTCGGTTCGGGATTTGGCCAGGATTTGGCCTTTTTCAGCAGGATTCGGATTCGGCCAAATACTTCTGCATATGCAAATTAGGGGCAGGGAGGGAAGTCGCATGACTTTTTGTCACAAAACAAGGAAGTAAAAAATGTTTCCCCCTTCCCACGCCTAATTTACATATGCAAATTAGGATTCGGATCGGTATTTGGACGAATCTTTCGAGAAGGATTCGGGGGTTCGGCCGAATCCAAAATAGTGAACCATTACTCTTTTTAGATGTAAGGTTTCAGTGGAGATGAATTTAACACAGACCCATCGCGGGTTGGTAGCTAGGGGATGCAACGGGCGAGGGCAGGGGGTTCTGCGTGTACATTGGGAGGGATGCCTGTGGGACATTGGTAGGGGGCCCCGGATGCCCGAGTCCAATTCTGGGTCCTTTGCGCTTCTCAGTGGGGAGCACAGTATTTATGAGAGGTGGGTAGGGAGAGGCACAGAGGCCAAGAGCTAGCCATTACCTGTCCCCTAACTTGCAAGTCATGCAAAGGGGCCATGTACTTTTCATCTGCCCTGTGACAGGTGTTAAAGGAGAAACAAACCCTTTACCAAAAAAACCCTACCCCCCACATAGACCCCAACCCTCCCGACCAAAAAAACCCTACCCCCACCCCACATAGACCCCCCCTCCCCCCCAGGCTAGCTGCCCCCCCCCGGGAAATGTCCCTAACTTTTTACTTACCCCTCGGTGCAGAGTAACAGCATCAGAGTTCCCCACAGCCATCTTCCCGGGTCTTCAATAAGCTGAGACGGAGACTGGCGAACCAGTGCATGCGCAGTTGGAGCAATTTACCGGTTTGTGAGAACTGCACATGCGCTCAAATGGACGGAAATTGCCGAAGCGCTGGAAGAAGACACAAAGACCTGGAAGATGGCTGAGGTGAACTCCGATGCTGTGACTCTGCTGGAGCATGTGTTTAGTGTTTATAAGAACTGAGCATGCGCAATAACCAACAGCCAAATTAAATACCTTAGGGAGGGGGCCAAGTAGGTTTCAGTAGGGGAAGGAATCCTAAGTGATTTATTGGATGCTGCAGCCTTACTATTAACCTTTAACAACAGTCAGTAGCAGGTATTTAAGTATTTCAAAGAGGCTGCTCGATGATTTAGATTTTTTTTGTGGAGGGTTTTGGTTTAAAAAATCCATGCGCAGTTGAAGCAATTTACCGGCTTGCGTCAACTGCGCATGCGCTGAAATGGATGGAAATTGCCGAAGCGCTGGAAGAAGACACGAAGACCCGGAAGATGGCTGCGATGAACTCCGATGCTGTGACTCTGCACCCATGGGTAAGTAAAAAGTTAGGGGCATTTCCCCGGGGGGGAGCTAGGCTCGGGGGGAGGAGGGTCTGCATGGGGTGGGGGGTAGGGTTTTTTTAGGTAACGTATCTGGTTCTCCTTTAAGAACAGGGTTGCACATGCCGCCTCTGTGCATTGCAAATTGTAATCCGTCATGAGGTGCAGAGCACAGTGTGACCCTGGATACAACTGCTAAATGAACACTAAGGGGTCATGATTTTGCACATCTTTTTAGTGTTTATGTCTGGGGTATGGGACATGGTATGGTAATTGATCTTTTTTTTTATAATACATGGATTTGAGTTGTGCTTCATTTTACTGGGATAGTGTATTTTGTAAAACCAGTAGTGAAGTAATTTGCTGCAGAGTTGACTGTAAAGAGCAATTAGCTCTTCATTAATATGCAAATGAGCTCTACTGCATATCCATCCGTGTCTGAAGTTTAAATATTCAGACATTGCTGAGATACATCCAGATGCCTTTATTTACTGTGCAATTGAAGGACTTAGCAAATGATGACATTATCTTATACATACAAAAATTCTGACAGTCTTTCTTTATAACCAGGATCTGAGAATCTCACTTATTTGCGCTTATCTTTCATCAATAAATGAATTCTGTTACAATAATGTTTTTCTTTAGACATCAAGTGGCTGGTTTACTAGCATAGTTGCCAAATTTCACAGGGGTTTTTACCAGTAATAACCAGTAGTTCATTTTGACTAGACTGCTGCATATTAGTATAGGGGTGCTTAGTCTACTTTTAGGGGCAGATTTATCAAGGGTCGAATTGAAAATTTTAATTTCAAATTTAAAAATTTGAATTTTCGAGTTTATTTTAGTGTAATTCGACTAGGAAATAGTCCAAATTCAATTTGAGGTTTTTTAAAAAACAGATCGAAGTTTAGTGTCTCTTTTAGAATTGGAATTCGACTGTTCGCCATCTAAAACCTGCCAAATTGGTGTTTTAGCCTATGGGGGACGGACTAAAATCAATTTGGAGTCGTTTGGTGGACTTTTCTAATTTGATTTATGTTTGCAGGTCTATCCTATTCACCCAAATTAAAAAATTTGATTTTTTAAAAATAAATTTTGATTGGTCATTTATTTTTGTAGAATTTTGAGTTTACGGTATATTTTGATAAATCGACCCCTTAGTGATGCTATCTACCAACACTACCGAGTTGTAAGGGCCCTGGTGTTATTTATAATAATAATAATAATATTAATTGTAGTATTTTCATCCTTATTGCACAGAGGGTTGCTTACTATGTCATCTTTCCTCTCTTTTAATTACAGAGATATCAAATATTATTTTGCCATCTATGCTGCTAAAATACTGCTAAGTGGCATAGTGGTTGATTTATTAGTACGCAATATTATAAGGCATGTAAAGTGCAATAGTTTATTTTCTGCACTGAATTCATTGGTTCCAGCAAAGGCAAAATGATCGATTCCAATACATTCTCATCTTGGAATCCTTTTGGATTCCATTGTTTGTGCTATGATAAATTTACTTCGTATTAATGAATAATATTTATTTATATGAATAATTAATATTATTGTTGGAAGAACCCAGTAGTAATACTTTATCTTGAAATTTTAATATGTAAGCACAAGTTATGCAAGTAATACTGAGCTGCACATAATGCATGTTTTGGTAATGATAGCAAAAATGTTTTTTTCTTTCTAAGACCAAGCTTTGTTTCACTACACATGTATATGTTATGTCTGACTTGTATTCAGATCTTGTCGAAGAAAGGAAATGACTGCAAATCTGCAGTGGTAAATAGGCTTCAGACTTGCAGAATTACATTGTATCTATAATCATTCCCTTTTACAACTGCATGGGTTTCTTAGAAAAAGAGTTCCTCTGTGAACTGTAGCAGGCTACATTTACTCATTTGATACTGAAAAAAAAGTTTATATTCTTTAAGATGCTGTAAGTTTACATTTTTTACATTAAACACCAGCAACAACATTCTTTACAGTACATTTTCAATCTTTTCTTGCAGTGATCAATTATTGCTGCAAGGTGGGTGTCACTGAGATTAATTCTAAGTGCAACAGACCTCTCCAGTCAGAAGCTCCTGCATCAGGTGTTTCCCATCCCATTGCTGCTAGTACATGGCTCTGGGCTAAAGGGATAAATCATCCTCAAAGTCAGCAAGGTTTTAGTGATCTGATGGAGACAAACACTAAGGGGCAAATTCATCAAGGGTCGAAATTTGACTGGGGAATAGAATCGAATAGAATCGAATAGGCAATTCGGGCGAATTTACGCGCTGGCGAATAGTCGAGTTGGCGACTATTCGCCAGGCGAATAGGCGCTCGATCGAATATTCACTCGAAGGATTTTCATTCGATCAAATGCCTTTTTATTCGATCAAAAACTTGGAAAACAAGCCTATGGGACTTTCCCAAAGGCTTTTAAAGCAATTCGGTAGGTTTTAGGTGGCGAAGTAGGCAGTCAAAGTATTTTTAAAAGAGACAGTACTTCGACTATCGAATGGGCGAATAGTCGCAGCGGTTTTGCGCTCGATCCAGTACTTCGACTATCGAATGGCGAATAGTCGCAGCGTTTTTGCGCTCGATCTATTCGAATCATTCTACTCAGGCGAATTTACGCTAATTCGATAGTCGAGGAGCACAAAAATTCTAAGTTTTTTTACTTCGAATCCTTCACTCGAAGTTAGTGAATCAACCCCTAACAATGTGGTACAGTGCAGTGTTTTTCATAATGTATCTTATGGACAATACCATGTGCAAGTCATATAACTGTAAGGGGCACAGTATTGCTTGGGGGGGGGTGCAGCACTACACTGGGCTTGTAGACGCTGCTCTTATCCTGCAGAGCATAGCCCAGTGAACAGGTAGCCATGGGAGAGAAGCCTTCCTTTGCTAGAGGCTCCTGATTGGAGCGTTTCAGTGCATTTCATTTGGTATTTCCTACTTAAAGACAAATGATGTGATCACTTGAAAAGGGATATATTCCTGAAACATGTCGTGATTCAGCACCAATAAAGGGTGATTGCAGACAAAAGCACTACCTATGTTCCAGTCTGTTTCAATTTTTAAAGACAAATGGGTTGGATATACCTAAAATGTAAACTATATACAGTTAGAAACAGAACATCTTAGTGCAATTGAAGGGGCATTTCAAACAACATCACCCAAGGTGCCATCAGAGGGGAGAGGGGGGGACCAGGCCCAGTGAAATCTTCATCTAAAGGAGGGACCACCATGTTGCAAAAGTTGTGAAATAGTGTGTTACATATAACGTTATATCAAAATTTCCACAATTTACATACCTTCTGCATAGAAACTTACACAATGTACATTTCAAGCAATGACACTGATTCCAATGAACTTACTGACTTATTAGAACATGAATTAATGGAACTATTTATATAAGCTACTTATTATAGAGTAACACCAGCTGTATATTCTAGATTCGTTTACAGAATTACTGTATATGAGCGTTTCCTATATGAACTTTACAGCAGTCGATTGCCTAGTCATTGGGCCCCACAGCAAGGGCCACTAAACTTTGGGAACAGTTTACATGGGCCCGCTATAGTTCCTTTCACCCCCCCCCAGAAGTTGCAATGTCTGTTTCCTGTATAGTTACACCCCTACTTTTAGTAAAATGATTGGTTTGTATAATAGTAGTTGTGGTTGAAAAGAATACATCTAACAATTCAATTTTTTCAAGGGAAGTGACCAAAAAGTTGTTACTACAGGCTTGTGTTTATGGGGGGCCCCCATATAAATAACTTGTAAAGGGCCACAAAAGTTTCTGAGGGCCCTGGCCACACCATTAATTACTTTAAGCAGAACACCTTCTCACTTCTTGTTTTTGAATTGGACTGGATTATGACAAAAGGTAGGACTAAGGGGTAGATTTATGAACCTGGTATAAAAAAAGCTATGTTTTTATTTACCAATTTCCTTCCGGCATGGAATTTTTTTGAGTTTTTAGTCCCTCTGTGCTTTTGCAATGGGCATTACCAATTCCTCAGTTTGTTAGTTAGGAAATCTGCCCCCAGTATTGTACTAACATACTTATCATATCTTCGTTACATGCAAATGTGTAAAAACTAGAGATTTAGTAGGCTCTGATCTTCTTCTAGGAGGCTGTATGAAATTATTTTACTTCTAGTTACACTCTTATTTGTAAACATTTGTTTGATTAAGAAATACTACAAAATCATATTCAATATTATTTATGACTTCACAAAAAGACAGATGTTTAAGATATACCTGTAAATTCAAGTGATGGTTCTCTGTTCCTTTTTTGCCTTACATTCGTATTGTTTTTTCTGTTTTTCTTGAAAGGTTTATTATATTTTAATTAAAAAAATAAATACTAGGTAGGACTTACAAAAGATATTGACCTATATGTATATCAAATTGATGGGGGTCAATCCAAATAAGTTGGCTACGGCTAAACAAAAATGGACCGAAAACATCCCAGAGCTGGATGAGGAAATGTGATGTGAAGAGGCATTGGACTTAATACCCCATCTTACAATCTCTGCTAGAGATAGGTACATTCAGGTTAACACTCCGCATAGTACAGGTATAGGACCTGTTATCCAGAATGCTCGGGACCTGGGGTTTTCCGGATAATGAATCTTTCCGTAATTTGGGTCTTCATGCCTTAAGTCTACTAGAAATGCATTTAAACATTAAATAAACCCAATAGGCTGGTTTTGCCTCCAATAAGGATTAATTACATCTTAGTTGGGATCAAGTACAAGCTACTGTTTTATTATTACAGAGAAAAAGGAAATCATTTTTAAAAATTTGGATTATTTGGATAAAATGGAGTCTTTGGGAGACAGCCATTCCGTAATTCAAAGCTTTCTGGATATCGGGTTTCCGGATAAGGGATCCTATACCTGTATATCTAACTCCTCATGAGATAGCCAAAATATATCATGACATATGTCAGACATATGCCCAAAATATCTAGCCGAAGTGGGAACCTACTAATATGTATTTTGGGAGTGTCCCCTGATACAAGGCTTTTGGAGGGAAGTGTTGAAATACATAGAGCAGACACGTGATCTTCCTAATATTCTCTCTCCCAGCCTGTTCCTCCTGGGAATATTGGGAGCGCTACCTATGAACAATTACGCCAAACTCTGTTATCTACAACTGCACTACTTTGCAAAAAAAAGCGATTCTACTGCTCCACTCGCACTGGGTTTCTTGAAAAAATTGGAAAATGACTCTCTGGTCAAGCAAAAACTGGTATATATAGCACGGGGGTGCCCTGGAAAATTTGAAGGGATATGGGGCGCTTGGCTCAAACATAGCACTCCAGGGCCTGATCGGCCAATCATACCTGATTAGACCCCGAATGATGGGGCTCAATATGATTAACTGGGCTCACTTCTTGTCTTTTCTTTCCTTCTTCTTTTCTAACCTGTTTTACTATGTAAATATTATGAAAATGTTAAATAAAAACGTAAAAAAAAATACTACAAAATAACTTCATTTAATATGAATTTTAACTAAATTACAAGAATGCAGTTACCAGGAGAAAAAATGACAGCAAAGATCTGATTGGTTGCTATGATGGTACAATTTAGTACCTACAGTATGTTTGTAAATTAGTCCTACAGTCTTACTTGCACATGTAATAATGATTATATATCTATACATATTTTTATATATATACATATATATATATATATATACACATATATATATATATACATATATATATATATATATATATATATATATATATATATATATATGTATTAGTATTTCTTTTTATTCATAGACATTATATAAGAAGTGACATCCACAGCTCACCACTTTTTGAAGGTCAGCCAAATGCTGTAAGTACTTTTCAAGGTACATTTCAGCATATTCACCAAATTTAATTCCAAGCAGGTATCATGTATAGGTGTTTAAATCCTTTCATCCATCATTAAAAATAAATACAGTTTGTGCTGAACAAACTTTTTCCCTTTTTGTTTTATAAGCATTGTTTTTTATTTTTACTTGAGGTAAACAGGGAAGACAGGGAAGTTGAAGCTGCTCAATGTTTGGTCCTTGCAAGGTAGATAATTAGACTACCAGTATATAAACACATCCCTTCCCCCTTTGTTGTGAGTGTCTTGTTAGTATTAGTCCATTATGCAGGTCATTATCTCTGCATTAGTCCTTTTTTTACTAGAATAAAACACGGAGTAGCTTCAGTTTCAATAGTCAAAAAGTATGTCCAGCGCAAACCCTTGTTTAAGTAAATAAGGGGGTATACTGCCCCTTTCATTATAAATGTTATAGCTTCATTATCATATCATTTCAGAAAAAATATTTTAAAGGCTTATAATTTATAAATCTTTAAAATGCCAGGGTTTTGCTTGAAGCTTCTATGCAAAACCTTAGCAATCAAAAAATTATGTTATTCGGAAACTCCTTTATCCAGAAAGCTCCACATTACAGAAAGGCCATCTGTATACCCTTAGGGGTATATTTATCAAAAAGTGAAGTTAGAGATCACCACAGTTCGCTAGAGTGAAATACCGCCTCTCTCCATTCATTTCTATGGGATTTTTAAAGGCGTATTTATCAAAAATTCCATAGAAATGAATGGAGAGAGGCGGCATTTCACGCTAGGGGACTGTGTATTCTCTAACTTCGCTTTTTGATAAATATACCCCTCCATTTTATCCAAATAATTAAAATTTTTAAAAATTATTTCCTGAGGTCCCGGACATTCTTGATAATAGGTCCCATACCTGTATACCCTACTTTTAGCATTAGTTTATCACGCTAGAAAGCTGAAAACAAAACATGCTCATATAATGGGAATTTTTATTTGGTCAGGCCTGGATTTGTGGAAAGGCCACCAAGGCCCGGGCCTAGGGTGGCAGGATTTTAGGGGGCGGCATGCTGCCCAACCACACCCACATTGGTTCAGAAACACTGGGGATGCGCCGAGATACAAACGTTTTTAAATTTCCCAAGTGCCAATCCACATTGCTCTGGTCCCAATGATCAAAATTTGTGAGAATAAAGGGGAGGAGATGGGGGCGGTGAACGTCAGCGGGCCTAGGGGTGCTGCTATGTAAATCCGGCCCTGTCTTTGGTAACTGTCCTCCAATTTTAAAATAGAAACTGCTATCCGTAAGCAACACTGTTGTTAAGTCTTCTCGAATAATATGAGATCCTCCCTTCTCTTAGATACCCAGTGCCATTATTAGTATCTCATGTATTAATGACTGAGCATAGTCATATATCATAGTCATAGTCATTACTTACAAAATGTAAAGAAAATATATACATTATTTTAAATATAAAGCTGAAACTGTATTGATAATTGTTACTTATACAGAGACAAACACTTAACAGATAATAATCGCCTATTACTGAAGGCAGCCTGCTTTAAGGCTAGACTAGCTAGTGAATTTTAACTACAACACTTGCTCTTGGAGCTGGGAAAATATGGACACAGCAGTGTGTATTGTAGTCAATGGTTCAGTGTCGCAGATCAGCAGATACAGCAGTAGACCAATCAACTCCCTTTTTGCATTATGTCAACAAGAAAGAATAGAATACCCTTGCTCAGATGCAGCCAGAAATAAATGGCATGCCCATTTCCTATGACAAATACAGTATTTCTATTTGTAATGCCTTGTCCTTTAAAATATTTTCATGATTCCTTGCTAATTGAGAACCAGCTCTATTGCATACAGCAGACAACAGGGATCTCTATGGACGACATAAGAACTAATTACTAATGCTGTTCACCTAAGTAATTACAATCCACAGAGTATAAATGGGTATAATTTGCATTTTACAGCCATTTACTGTGGAGGTAGAGGTTTCTTCTGTTTTATCTTTCAGTCCAAAGTAGTAATATTAATATTAACACAGATGCATAAAAAAAAAACACTGACAAAACTCATGCTACTTTTTTTCTCAAATGCTAGCTTATTAAGGAAAAAAAGTGTCAAAATATTCCCGCACACATTTACTTGCGGAAAAAAGTTGCATGCCAGCAAGAATCTCATGTTCTCATTTATTTTCAGTGAGGCTGGAAATCTTGAATGTTTTAATAAACTGGGAAAATAAATAAATAATGTTGTTAGAGAATATTCCCATCGACAACCTCACAAACTTTTACTTGCCACGTTTTTTCTGGTGACTTTTCACGTTTTTTTCCTCTTAATAAATTCCGACTATTAAAGGTTTCAGAATATACTTGTGTGTCTTTTTCCGCGCCCATGTTTTTTCTCTGCATTTTCCTCTAATCGAGAAAAAACACCAAGCTGATTTTTTATAAATTGGCCCCTTATTTACATGTGTTATGTATAATTTATTTATTTTGCCCATATATAGAATTGGAAATACACTGGCAGATTAACAATCAGAAGCTATGATGTATGTTGGGTATTAGCATGAAGGATATGATGAAGGATAAGATGCTAAAGGGTCTGATGTATTTTTGTAATGGTAGTTCACCAGACGGTACCTGGATTACGCATGGCAAAAAATTAAAAAACAAAAAAATCTAGGTTGTTACAGACACCTAATTTGTTGGCAGTACCTTCAACATGTTTTACTTTTCCTTTAAATATAATTTATAACTCTGCACATTGCAGGTCTCTATAAAAATATATCTATAAAACAGTCCATTTGTAGAACACTATAAAGCACACACATATATGCTAAGTTACAATCACCAATGAATGAGCAGAGCTTTAACTTTTACTTCCACACTTCTTACTGTTATAGTTGGAACCTACATTGATTCCTCCATCAGTGAGTGACATAAAGACCATCACAATATGGTTGTTTTGGGTAAATCACGTAAAAAGGCAATAATTACAAATATGTACGGAGTTTTTGGATAGGGTTTTCCAGGTGCTTCTGATAAATTGTACTTTCAAAATGAGGTATATTGTCACATTTATTTATCTACATACTGACCTTTGGATCTATATAATTGACACACTAAATTGAAAGATACTTTGCCACATAATATTTCTGGTAGAATGCATCAATGCAAACAAACATTATTTCTGTAGTATCCCTGCATTTATCTTCGATTTTGATCTTTATTAATACTTCAAGTATGATGATCCTAGAAGATATACTGTATAATCTGTCACTGAAAGGAGAATTTGACCTCTATTTCTACTTGGATAGAAAAAAATGTTCTGATTTGATGAGCTAAAATCGGAGGCATCTGACAGAAGCTCCCCTTCAGCTGGATTGTATCTGCCTGCGCTGTGTCTCAGTGACGTGAGTCAGCATGACAAGGTTTTAACCGGAGACTATTCCTGCACTCGACTAGTCATCCGTAAAGCACACCCGGTTATCCACACATTTCATACTTAGTTCTTTGTTCCACAATCATACTAAAAGCCAGTAATCTGCTATGTCCTTATTCAGTAATGTGGTTCTTACTAAGCACTTCATGCCCTGAAGCATTAGGGTTTGTTATAATATATAGTACAATTTCTATCCATCTTGAGTAGCAAAAAAGCCAGTGGCAGTATCATGTCAGATAGTGAAAGCTCCCTGAGTGCTTATATCTCATGCTGGTGACCTCTGTGGCTTCTATTGAACGTCATAAGCTTTAAAACAGCAATTATTTCTCCTCACTATAAAAAGTTATTGATGCCACTGTTTTGTGCCTTTCCCAGTGCTGTTTGCTACATTATTACCTACATCAGAGCAGAGAGACATATGAATCATGTTGAAACAAATTACTTAGAGAAGGATAGATAACTAAAGTGTTCTAGCTGTTACAGCACTACCACTTCAAGTAGTAAGGGGAATGTTGGGATTTACAGTTTTGCAACAGCTGTGATGCCTGGGGTTCTCTCCTCCTGACTTTTAAGAGGTTGCCATAATGTCATATGTTTGCATCTATAAAACTTATGAAAACTGATGGATAGTATGAACAAAGGAAGGTAGGGAATCCATTTGAACATGTCAACATGCAGCATGTACAATCCCTTTGAATGGCAGTATGTGTGTATTATACACAAAAACAAAATGTGTCCACCAGGACTGATTGCTATAGTCATCTGCAAATTGTCAAGCACAGTTGATTCTCAAGAATGTGTTTGCACTGCTCTAGAACCTACGTTTTGCATTACATATGTGTTTCACATTGCAAGTGACAGGCAAAACTAGAGCTGTTAACTTTAAAGGAATAGTTCAGTGTGAAAATAAAAACTGGATAAATAGATAGGCTATGCAAAATAAAAAATGTTTCTAATATAGTTAGTTAGCCAAAAGTGTAATATATAAAGGCTGGAGTGAACAGATGTCTAATAAAACAGCCAGAATCCAACTTCCTGCTTTTCAGCTCTCTAACTCTGAGCTAGTCAGCGACTTGAAGGGGGGCCACATGGTACATTTCTGTTCAGTGAGTTTGTAATTGATCCTCAGCATTCAGCTCAGATTCAAAAGCAACAGATATGACCCATGTGGCCCCCCCTCAAGTCTCTGATTGGTTACTGCCTGGTAGCCAGGGTAACCAGTCAGTGTAAACCAAGAGAGCTGAAAAGCAGGAAGTAGTGTTTTGACTGACAAGTTATACATCAAATCACTCCAGCCTTTATACATTACATTTTTGGCTAACTAACTATATTAGAATAATAACTATATTAGAAACATTTTTTATTTTGCACAGCCGATCTATTTACCCAGTTTTTAATTTTACACTGAACAATTCCTTTAAAGAGCGGTCAGTCGGGTGGAGGGACTTGCATAGTGTGCCAGGGTGCCGCTGAAAAATATGTGGGTCTATAACACAAGCAAATGTGACCTTAGTGGAAGTGATATCATGCATAACTCCTCCTGAAGCCACAGAAATAGTACAGTACATGTGCACATCGCTTCTGCTGTCGTCACTGAAAGGTTCTACAAATGTGCACACCTGATTTTTTGCCAAAAAATCATACAAAATCAGCAGAAGAGTGACAGGAGACCGGGGGAAACTGCAAAATCTGGTAACTCCCAAAAAAATCAGGGGTTGACAACGCCTCAAAACGATGTTTTAATTGCAAGAAGCAGTCTTACATAACTATTACTACAGGTATGGGATCGTTATCCTGAAACCAGTTATCCAGAAAGTTCCACATTACGGAAAGGCTGCCTCCCATAGACTCCATTTTATTTAAATAATCAAAATGAATTCCAGTTCCTCTAAAATAATAAAATAGTATCTTTTACTTGATCCAAACTAAGATGTAATTAATCCTCACAGTCGGCACCCTAAATCCAGAACCTATGCTAAGCACCCTATTCTCAGATGCCGCCAGGTCTTATTAAGAGAGGTGCCAAGCGACGGGTTCAGAACAAGCAAAGGGGCACGACGGTAAAGCAAAAGTCTTTTGGGCAGAAGATCACAGTACAAGGTGTAGGCAGAAAGTGTAGTCAGATCAGGCCGGGTCGGGGCAGGCAGAGTACAAGTGGAGTCAGACAGGCAAGGGTCAAACCAGGAGATCAATCAGGAGGGATACGGATATAGAGTCGTTTACCAGGTAGGGTCAGGATTTCAGAGATCAGAATCGTCAGAACAGGCAGGGGTCACAACAGGTAATCAGATATCAGAAGCTTCAACAGCACAGAGGCACCAGGAACTCACAAGGAAGAAACCTATAACAGGCAGTGAAAAAATACAAAATATGCCTTTAAATACATTTGAATTTCGCGCCATTGCGCATGTAAATACTGAAGAAGCGTGCCGCACACGGCCTAGTTACCGGCGCACAGAGGAGCGGCATGGCTGGCGTCTCCGCCGCACCACTAGATCACCAGGGCGGTAAGTCGTTACATCATTCAAGGCATAACCAGCCCATTGGGGTTATTTAATGTTTAAATGATTTTCTAGAAGACTTAAGGTATGAAGATCCAAATTATGGAAAGATCCGTTATCCAAAAAGCCCCAGGTCCTGAGCATTCTGGATAACAGGTCCCATACCTGTACTATTAAAATAGTAATATATTTTCACTTTAGATAAAACACTAACATTAACCCCACAGTTCACTGTCCAGTTTGTGTTGTTGTGTGTACAACATTACAGCTGTAAAGTTTTACAGGCACCACATGATCCAAATGTAGTAGTTATTGGGAAAGGTACAGTATTCCATGTACCAAGCCATTTCTTACTGATCATTGCTATTTCTACTCCCATAGGCAGATAGTTGGTCTGACTACAGGATTATCTAACTAAACCTCACAATTTTTTTTCAAATGAAAAATTCCCCTAGATTTATAATAAAAATAAAAATAAGGCTCTCTTCAGCATCTGCACCCAAAGGGAGAGCCATTGATTATTTGTTTAATTTATTGCTTTTTTACCTTAGGATATGTTTGGGCAGTTGAAATTCAAGATGTTTTTAGGTGACAACAAAAGTTTACAATTGTAAAAAAAACAAAATCATGTTTAAAGAAAATGAAGTAGCATAAGGTGTCTGAGACAAAACAGTTACATACACACCAAGAGCCATTAGGCAATGAGCAATCTGCTGTGGTGCTAAGACCCAGAATGTGTAGGATGATAGCTGATACAAACTAGAGACTGTAAAATCAACACTGTCTGAACAGTCTGTAATGAGCATTGTAATTCATTTTTTGGGGAAATTAAAATCATGGTATAACAAGCGAAGGAAGTCAGTTTTGTTGTGACACATCTCGTAGAAAGCTTTACATAGTATGTGGGAGGAACACTGAAAAAACATGCATGTTGCACAAATGAGGCACGAATAACACTTTATTAATATCTAAAATATTACTAAAGAGCAAATTACTTTTCAGCCAAAGTATACTGGCAAGGCTGGGGGTGCATTTGAAGAGGGGCAAGCTGTGATGCAGAGTGGGTGGAGCCATGGCTTAGAGAGACTAGACCCTGACACAAAGTGGGTTATTTATCAAAATCCAAACACCTCGAAAAAATCGCTGGCAAAAAAATTTGCTGCGACAAAAAAGTCACTTGTGTAAAAATTGGCGCGCATCAAAATAATTTTGATGCCCATTGACTTTAATGCATTTGGACAAAGATGTTAAGTGCATTCAAAATTTGACACTCGTTGACTTTAATGTATTTGGACAAAAAAACTGCACGTGTAAAAATAGTCGCTTGTGTAAATATTGCTGCGTGTCAAAATAATTTTGACACAAATTTTTTTAGCATTTCACTACTGAAAACTGCAACTTTTTCGGATTTGATGTCCGAAAACCACAAAATTTACAGATTATTACACGAAACCTAGCGCAGATGAGGATATCAACAGGACATCTGTCATTGACTTCTACATGAACTCGGCAGGCCTGAGTTGGAGTTCTTTTTTATTCAGACTTTTAACACCATCAGAATTTAATAAATCCCGAAAAATTTGAGGTTTTTTTCCAACAAAAAATGGTGTTTTTCCTCTTTAAAGTCCAACTAGAAAAAATAAATAACCCCTGAAGTATACAATTGGTAGGGACTTTTGTAAATATAAGGCCTAGGCCTGCCAGAAAGGGGCCAATCAGACGCAGGCTGGGGGTGGGTTGATTGGTTAATACAGTTACATTGCAGGTAAATTAGTTAAATCGGCTTTGGCATTTGCTGGTATTTTGCCCACTAGCCTGGGCATGTACATAAATTATGTGATCATGGTGTGGGTCAGAGGATCATTAAAATATTTTTTCAATGTGTTAAATATGTCTTGTATGCAATTTAGTTTGGAGTCAATCACTTTTTTCGATTTGAAGAAACACAGATTATGGTAATCAAGGGGATACAGAGTAGAAACCTATCTCCAATATACTTTAATTAAAAAATGTGTACCGTTTTTATAAGAAACCTGACTGTATGCAGTGAAATTCCCCCTTCATTTATTGCTGTGGATAGGAATTGTCAGACGATCCCTAAGTGCTCTGAACAGCAGGGGGAGCCCCCGCCTTACTTCCCAGCCATGCAGAACTCAAGCAGCTTTATTTGTTTCCCTGTAGAGCAGTCGGCGACTGAATTATATTTTGCCTTTACATCCCATTTACTGTTTCCAACTCCAGCTGCAGGGACAAAGATCATGGAGCCATTTGGAGGATTATTTTGCTACAGCCACTGGTTCTGCAGAGTTCGAGAAAGTTTGTATAAAAAATACAAAAAATTTAAAATCCACATTAGATTACATGACAACACAGGACCCAGTGCAGTCTGCATATTCTGATTATAAATCAGTCTTGCAGTATTGGCTTCTGGCAGATATATTTGACTTGTGCTGTTTTGATAATTTATGACGATCCCTAAGCAACCCAGACCACACTGAGCATGTGCATGGTCTTGGTCTTGCAAAGATGTTTAACAAAGTTACAAGATGGTGACCCCCTGTGGCCAACTTCGAAAGCATAAATCATTTGTTTAATTAGGCTTGATTGGGCAAAATTGAAGCAGGTAGAAGAAAGGTGACTTTATCAGTCTGATATTTGTAGAATGCATAGATTGATCATTTTGCTAAATAGCTCTGGATAAAAACCCATATCCAGTACATGTATATTTGTCAGTGATCTGGGCTGTAGTGAAGGTGTATTTACAAAGCTGAGTGTCTGAATTGAAACAATTTTATTTTTGGCTGTTCAGACTGATATAATTAAAGCCTTTCTTTATAATACTGAGCAGTTTGCTGAGACTCACATCCCCATATCATTACCACAATCAGAGCCTTTACCATTCCTGTGATACTTATATTGACAGATCGCGTGCATCTTAATACAGAGCTTCTATAAGGGCTGTGAATTTTTTCATGCAAAATATCAAACAACTGGCGCACATTCACTCAGAATGTTTTTAATTGTATATTCAGTTTGCTAACAATTTCCATGGATGAGCTTTATTTTTCCATAATTGTGTGTTACTTGACATGAGTATGAATTGTTAGCATTGTCTGAACTGTTAACACCTGACTAATTTTAAAGTTAAATCTGCTAAGTGCAGGGGGATAATGACAGCTGATAAGGTTCTCATTCTCTACTGGGCCCTAAGGGACCCCATGGGCACTCACAAGGCCACAATTATATCTCAGTTTATTAAGTCAGATGTTTGGATAAAGTAAGTAAGGTAAAAAAATAAACTGGTAAGAACTTTGTACATAAGGATTTGTGTAGTAAAGGAGGAGACTACTCATTTGTGTGAAAGATTATGCTTATAACCAGGTCTTTCATCATAAAATATATGTTTCTCAGGGGTAAAAATACTGCTCAAATGCGAATAAACTAGAGTCTAATAGAATTCATTACCTAATTAGTACAGCATCTGTTATCCGGAAACCCGTTATCCAGGAAGCTCCAAATTATGGGAAAGTTGTCTCCCATAGACTCCATTTTATGTAAATAATCCAAATTTTTTTTAAATATCCTTTTTTCTCTGTATTGATAAAATAGTAGCTTGTACTTGATCCCAACTAAGATTTAATTAATCCTTATTGGAAGCAGAACCAGCCTATTGGGTTTATTTAATTTCGAAATAATTTTCTAGCAGACTTGTGATATGAAGACCCAAAGATTCCATTATCCAGAAACCACCGAGGTCCCAAGCATTATGAATAACAGGTCCCGTACCGGTATTTATGAAATATAAGCTATATTTACTGCTCATTTCTTATTTCTTAAACTGCATTAATAACTAGGAGCTAAAATAGAAAATATTCAAATCACAAAGGATGAACTAAAACATTGCTATTATGTTACAAAAGCTGATAATTATCTTTTATAATTCTTTGTGCTGAGGTTGCGAATCTGTGTATAATGTAATTGTGTCGCCGAGTGTCTTTCACAACTAAGACGTCTAATTTCTTCATTGAGGCAATGTTTTCTGGACCTTTCTCTTAGTTTTCTTTTACTTTCTCCTATAATAATACAACCCATAATTTCCCTCTCTATTAAACCATTGATATGAGATTTTTTTTTGTAATTTTGCGTATGAATCATTTATCACAATCAATAATATAGTTATATGTTAAGCACCTTTGAGTTACATTTTAAACATCCCAATTATTTCAATGCAGCCCAAGTACATTAAAGCTGAACTAAACCCTAGAAATTTATATGGGTAGAAACAGTGGCGGAACTACCGGGGGAGCAGGGGGTGCGAGCGGGTATGTGCAACCGGCAGGGACCATTTCAGCAGTGGCAGAACCAGGGCCCGGTGGGTTTTGGGTCTAGAGGGAGGTCCCGGCTATGCTGCACTCACTTGATTTAGCCAGGCCCCCTGCAAATTAGAAAAATTGGAAAAAATAAAGCAAAAAAAGTACAAGAACTGAACAATGGTGTGGAGACAAAAGGGAAAAAATTATGGGGAGCACAGTAGAAAAGGCAAGGGTTAGAGAAGCAGGGCATGGGAAGCCTAATAAAATGAAAAGAGAATTCAAAGCTCAAAAAGGAGGAGGATTCTGAAAGGGAAAGAAGAATTGAGGACAAAACAAAAGATCAGAAGATAGAATGTAAGGGGTAGAGGAGAGATGGAGAGGAAAAGTGGAAAACAAAAGAAGAAAGGGTAAGGAAATAGAATGATGTGGAGAGAGTAAGGGAGCAAACCAGAAAGGGGTTACAGAAACAATTACCCCTGCTGTCCTCCAGCTGCAGAATTGTGTGCCAGTTGTACTTGTGTACTAATAACTGTCATATATATATTTATTTTACACACACACACACAGAAACAGTGATGTGGGAGTTATAGCACATTCTTTAGTCACAAACAAGGAGCACAGTCGCCAGTTCTCCAAAAAAAAAAAACAACAACTTTCTAGTACACATTTGTTAAAAAAAAATCCATAGTTTTTTTTTTTAAAATGCAATTTCCCCTTCATTCCACTAGCTCTGATTAACAATTGCACAAATCTTTATAAGACCCCTGGCTGGACTACAGTAAAATGATCAGGACTGCCCTGAGTTCTGAATGGAACTCGGAGCAACACTTATGGGTTTAAAGTAATGCAGCCATATATCTGCGATCAATATTCAGAGTGAGTGGAGAATTACAGACAAGTGATCACCAATACTATTTGTTTTTGTTTTTTTTTATGAATGCATATTGGAAATAGTTTTATTTTTTAAATTGAGAACCTGGAACTAGTAGAGCCCCTGGCCACCAATGTGTGTTTTGGGTTTTAACCATTTGGGGCCCTGATAATTTTATCATCACCAGGATCTCCGATGTCACAGCCAGAGCGATCCGCGCCAGTCTCCACAACGGCCCGGTGTGACAATGGATGATAGGTAACAAGCCACTATTCTTTCTATTCTCCCTGCTGACAACCAAGGGAATAGTTGGCCGTAGCCCTCATTCCTTTCCGGCTTTACCGATGCACTTTTGCCACACATTCTAGCAAGGAGTAGGACGTGAAATGTGATGATTTACTTTTATGTAGAAGGGAGTGTCAGCAAGCACATTAACCTCCCTGGCAAATAAAGCTGTTTGCTCTGTGCAGTCAGAAACCCTCCCCCCCCTCCTCCCTGAGTTATATTTGTTCCAGTGTCGGGGACATGCTGGTGCTGGCCCCATTGTAAGCAGCAGTCCTGCCCTACTTTACGACTAAGATTCTAGCTATCTATAACAAAGCATTCTGTCCCAGGGCTGCACAGATCCTATCTGATCCCCATTAGAATCAGCAGTCCTGTCCTGCTTTATAGCAGCTGATATTCTAGCTATCTGTATAACAGTCCTGCCCTGCTTTATGGCAGCTGAGATTCTAGCTGTCTGTATAACAGAGCATTCTGTCCCAGTGGCTGCACAGATCCTATCTGATCCTCATTGTAAGCAGCAGTCCTGTCCTGCTTTATGGCAGCTTAGATTCTAGCTATCTGTATAACAGTCCTGTCCTGCTTTATGGCAGCTGATATTCTAGCTATCTATGTAACAGATCATTCTGTCCTTCCCTGCTTTAGGGCTGAGATCATCTATAGCAGGGCTACAGGATTACAGGTTGTTAGGAAGGCAACATCATCAGGGAAGAACTGTTTTGCCTTGTTGAGTATTCATAATATTCATCCTTTATCTTATTATTAAAATCATTTTTAGTATGTTGTATCTAATAGTGAATGAAGAGAAGGTTATGTAGCTGAAGTAGATCTGGCAAAGCAAGGCCAGAAAGTCACACAACATGGGGCATCAGATCATGAATACAATGTACCACTCAGTCAGCTTTTCTTAGCAGATCCTATCAGCACAGAGGAAGGATGCACAGAATGTGAGGATGGTAGACAGACCGTTTTAAAATACATTAAGTACATTTTGCAATTTAAACCTGTGTGGATATGCTTCTTCTACACATTATACAGTATGCTTGTGGATATAGCAAAGCTGTGTAGAAGGTAGCATTAACTAGGATAAGTTGAGGCGAGGGGCCCAAATGTATTTTTGCAGGGGGGCCCTGTGACTTCTAGTCACGCCACTGAGCAAGACGACTTGTATTCCATATGCGTCCATCAGATAGTTCATATGTGTATGGTCCTCGCTGGAGTCTCACTTCAACTGGTGTAGTAAATTTAGATTGTCCTTGTTTCAGTATTCCTGATTTCTTAATTCTGACTAAAGATCCAGGCTGAAAGTGCACTTCTCTCGCACCATGTTTTCTGTCAGTATAAGCCTTGCATTTTGACGTAATGTTTCACAATGTCAGCAGTAGATGATTTTGTAGGCACAGTATTTTGTGGAAGTTTGATGTCTGCAACATGTAACTTAGTGCGCATCTGTCTGCATGTAATAATTCAGCAGGAGATGATTGGGTTGTTGCATGGCGCGTTGCTCTGTAGTTCTGATGCAAAAGGTCACGTTCAGTAAAATGTGCAAGTTAGTGAATTAGCGTAGTTACGTCCCTTCGCCATAGCACAACTTCGCCTGGCGTAAGGGTGCAAATTAGAGCTAGAGTAGGTCCACTTCGCTACCGAATTTACGCCAGCACCCGTTAGTAAATCGGCGAAGTAACGAAATGACATCACGCTGGCGAATTTGCACTAGCGTTAGCCGCTTCGCGATTTAGTGAATTTGCCCCAATGTATATATTTGTTGGAAAAACACAATGAATAAAGAGAAAAAAAACGCTTTGTGGAGTCAAAGAAACATTATATAAAGTAATGTACCAATGGTATCTCAGGGGCTGCTCTGCTAGGGGTGATTACCTTTATGCTTGGTGGCACTATCCTATTGTCTCAGCTCTTTGGATGGAGGTATTTTAAATAGGCTCTCAGATTATAGGTGTAACCATTGAACCTACTACTGAGCATTGTTATCTCTACCTTACCCTAAGATTGCATTAAATCCACACAAAATTGTTAGCAGTTATTTGTTTTTTGTTTTTATTGAAAATCCTTAAAATCATCAGTACATTATGTGGATATGACTTCTCCCCATTTTGTGTGGGGTAGAAGTCATATCCACATAATGTACTGATGATTTTTTAAGGGTTTTCAATAAAAAAGGCTTTACTCTTCCTAACCACCGTGTGCTCCATATCACTGCTGCTAATTATTTGTTGGGTCATTGCATTACATTGGCTAGCCCCTTCTCTCTCTCTATTACTTTGGTGAAAGCTTAAATTTATTCAATCAATGCATTACCTCTCAGCGCTATTGGATGATAAACTTGACTTTTCACATATTGCTATTTTGAATAATTTCCTTTTCAAATATGACATGATAGCTGAAATGTCTATACTGAGTTTTTCTCTGACAGGGGCTATTCAAATGTAGAATATGGTCTAAGGTGAACATCCCCTATAAGGTTTTTATTCAGCAGCTCTCCAGTTTGCCGTTTCAGCAATCTGGTTGCTAGGGTCCAAAGTACCCTAGCAACCATGCATTGATTTGACTAAGAGACTGGAATATGAATAGGAGAGGACCTGAATAGAAAGATGAAGAGAAGCAATAACAATATGTTTGTAGCCTTACAGAGCATTTGTTTTTTTAGATGGGGGTCCCCCCATTTGAAAGCTGGAAAGAATAATAAGAAAAAGGTAAATAATAAAAAACTATAAAAAATAATGAAGACCAAATAAAAAGTTGCTTAGATTTGTCCATTTTATAACATACTAAAAGGAGAACCACCCCTTTAAAGGCAGCTGTTAGATTTCATGCAATAGTTGATAATATTCCACAGATGATTTGTATCAACTAAATGTAGCAAATTGTAACAGGTCAGAATATGCTTCTGGTTCACTGAGCTGCCAGACTGAAACACTAGAGAAAAGAACATTAAACTTTAAGCTTCAATTTTGGAAGAATGGTAAGAAAATATTAAATGTAAAGCATATTTCTGGTGAAAAATCTGAAAACAACTGAACTGAAAAAAGTGTTTGGAAGGTGAACAACCCGTTTACAATGCAGTGCAGCTATAAGCAAAGAATTACAAAACGAATGCATATGAATCACCAAACTTACCAGAACAGACTAATAGAGTTATTCACTGTTTTTTTTTTTATTCTTGAGGAATAAATAAGATCTGTTTGGAAGGAAAAAAGATATGTAAGGATGGATTTTGCCAGCAACACAATTTTTCCAGTATTGAATGGTGTAATAAATGGAAGGGAAACATTGTACTATGTTCTCTAGAAAGAAATCTAATTTTGGTGATGTAATTATGGAAGATATTTTTAACCCTTGTTTTCATAAGCATTATTAAAACCTTTCAAGCGCTTCAAAGGTTACCAGAACAAATATATGAAAATGTTATGTGTAATGGAAAGACAATTGTAGTGTACATATAATGGAGGCTTGATGAGTAGTCAGTTCTGCAATATAAAAAGCAAATACTTTGGCTGTTTTACATGATTTCCATTTACAGCACAAACTCTAATATCACATATTTATATTGGTGTAGAGGTTGAAAGAGTTCATTTATTACACCATGATGGAAAACAAAATTGCAACAATAGAATATAGCAAACTGTATTAAATTACACTGAATTGATCTCAAGGGAATGTCCCCTTGTTTTTACTGTGCATTATTTTGCAGTGGAAACAAGAGGTTTCCATAAATAAAAAAGTTGTTTTGAAATAGCCTTATTATATCTATGGAAAAAAAGGAAGTACATTAAGGGATGGGAAACAAAATTATGGGAATATATTCTTAGTAACACAAAAGTTGATGCTAAAAAAGACAGTTTTAGCAATTATAACCATGTGCTGAAATAATTCCTATAATCACTACAGTGACTGTAGCGTACACATAAACCAAAGTCTACCAGAACCAAGGACCAAAAACTTGACCTTGTATATTTTACCTATAATTGAGGTTGGTGATTTTGCATTATGAGAAAAATATTAAAGAGGAACGAACTATTGTCAACATAAAACTTTAATTTAAGCTTCATCACATGGAAATAAGACATTTTTTTTATATATAATCAGATGTAAATTGTGTAATTAAGTTATTCTTGTATATCCCTGTCTCAGCAATCTGACTTCTCTAGAGTCAAGTCAAATTTTGATTGATGGTTAGGTCAAATACACTGGTGTGTGCTGCCTAGACCACAGCTGTCCAACTGGAAGCCCATGGGGCGCATCCGGCCCGTGACAACCTCCTTGTGTGCCCCTCACGTGAAAGTCTGCCTGCTGTGATTTCTTATCTTGTGTAAGATTTAAAAGGTATCAGTACTGAGATTAACTGGCCCCTACATTTACACCTCAAATTCAGATAGTAAACTACTGCATTGTTCATACCTGTAACACCTCTATTGTTGACACTCCTAAAGCCCTGTACTGTTCACAAGTCAGACCCAGACTGAAAATGCCCCCATTATTCACCTGTTCACACACGCCAGACAAACTGCTGGAGGAGCACCAGCATTGTGTCGCTATATGTAGCGCAGTATGAACTGTGGTCCTGATAAGTTTCCCTGTCTCCTGCTTTCCCTATGCTCCATGTTTGTGCCATACTCTGCCTGTGCTCTACTCTATGTGTGTTCCATACTCTGCCTTCCCTATGTTCCCTGGGCGTGCCATAATCTGCTTTCCCTATTCTCCCTGTGTGTGCCATACTCTGCCTGCCCTATGCTCCCTATCTGTGCCATACTCTGCCTGTCCTATGCTCCCTGTGTGTTCCATACTCTGCCTGCCCTATGCTCCCTGTGTGTGCCATACTCTGCTTGTCCTATGCTCCCTGTGTGTGCCATTCTCTGCCTCCCCTATGCTCCCTGTGTGTGCCATACTCTGACTCCCCTATGCTCCCTGTGTGTGCCACACTCTGCTTGCCCTGTGCTCCCTGTTTGTGCCATACACTACCTGCTCTACTTTGTACCCTGTGGGACGTGAGCCTGGTAGTGTTTGTTCTGGGGGTTTATTAGCATTTGGACATTGTTTTTAGGGGCCCCTAAGGTGTTTAATCATGTGCTGGGGGGATGCTGTGTTATCCACAGGGGAGGAGGTGGCATATGTATGTTTATGGTATATTTAAGGGTATGACTTACATTTTCCACATATGAGTGATGAGTGATAAAACCATTTGGTTTTTTTTTCTGTTTGTTGCCACCATTAATGTGGAAATGGTCTTAAAAGTGCTTGAGATAACATGGTGTGGTTTAACTGGATGTGGTTTAAAGGACGTGGTCAACACTGGCTTCCATTATCGGCCATGTAGGCCAGAAAAATTCTGGCTCTCGGTACCGCAGAAGTTGGACAGCACTGGCCTAGACAATGCATTTATTGTGCCCCCTATTCAGAAAACAGATGAATACAGTGCTTCACCTCTAACCTGGACCTGCACCCAGAGACGCTGAGTGTGGTGCATAGTGCAAAATGCCAACACATGCCAATTTTGTCCTGCCCTGCCCCTATCATGATAATCACTTGAATCATTAGTGACAGGCATTTTAATAGGTAAGAATGCAGTGGCGTAACTAGATGTTACTGGGCCCCACAGCAAATCAGTTTAAAGCAGATATATTGAAATTGATTGTTAATTAGAGCCCAACCCCCCCCCCCAGCAGCTGCAGGGTCTGCTTCTGCTATAGTTATGCCACTCTATTCAAGAGAAAATCATCTGAAAGAGTGTGCAGTCATACTATGCCTAGCCTAGCCAATAACCCAGCATTAAATTCATGCAAAAGTAGTATGTTTCTAGGGATATAGTCTTTATATTTACCACTTAGCAAATATGGAAACTGAGTTACATAATTAAGTGGCATAAAAAATAATTAACGAGAAACCTGTTGATAAAATGCATTTTGTGTTTATTTAGCTGTCTTTTTATTTTTTAAATATAATACAATACAATTTCATTTTTTTCTGCAAACACAACATGCTATATTCAGGCATTTATCCTGTTAGTATTTGTTGTGAACATCTAGACAACATCAATGGAACACCACAGGAGTTCTGGACTTGGCCCAAGCAGAGTGAGGTGATTCAGTGACCTGTAAAACACTCCTTGAGAGAGCACCATTTGCACTGTCATCAGATCTCCTACAGCTGAAATTAAGCAAGCTACAGTATAACATAAATCTTCAGGCCACTTTCCCACTGGGCCACGATTATAGTCTGAATTTAATATGCATTCTAGCTTTCAAAGCAATCATTCCATTGAGAATCGGCTTGCATAATATTTACTCACGGGCATACAGCAATTATGGTGAAAAATTAAAGCTGACTTTCTTAATATATTAAATCTACTACACTATCCAAAACACGTATCAGAAAAATCCAGTAAATAACAACACCCCCAACACACGCAGAAAATCCAATGTCATACAGACCTACAATAGAATGGAAATTCCTAGCGAGTTCCTAGATCTGAGATGCTGTGAAATATGAAAACTGGACACTGGATACTCAAGATAATGATTGCTTCTCTCAAAGCTGCCCTTGCTTAGGGAGTGGGTAGAGCAAAGACCTCTGTCAACATCAGCTATAATGCAAATACTGGAGATTTGGTCCTAAAAAGAGGGAAGACAACAATAAGGGAAACAGGACAGCAAGACAGTGTGCATATATTTTAATTAATACATTCTTTGTTACACGTCAATTCCTTGTAGGGAAAATATTGTTATGTACGCTCCCTAAATTCAAAACAAGTGGTAGGCTCCCTGGTCTCCGCTCAATCTTCTGCCTGTAGCAGCCTCCTTTGGCCTCGGGAGGAGCCCTCAGCTGCTCAGATGTCGACCAGATCTTAAACTTGAGAGAAGCCAAGTAAATGTTCTGAATTGGCAAAAGGGGCATGTATGTTAACAAGGTTGGACGGAAGGCAGCAACAGTTCAAGGAGTAGACGATAAGCATGGTCAAGCAGGCCGGGGTCAGTACAGGTGGAGTTCAAGCAGGGTCAGACAGGCAGTGGTACTGGCAGAGTTCAAGTAAGGTCAGACAGGCCGGGGTCTGTACAGGCAGCGTTCAAGAATAGTCAGGCAGGCAAGGGTCAACATCGGTAGAGTTCAGAATAGTCAGGCAGGCAACTGTCAGAATTAGCAGAGTTCAGAATAGTCAGGCAGGCAGGATCAAAACCGGAATATACACAAGACAAAATCACACCCAGATACTAACAAGCTAGAACTAACAACGGGCAACGATTACAAACCCAAAGACCCTTTAAATAGATGACGTCACGCACACGGCACATAAAACCTGGAAGACAAACCGGCAACAGAAGAGGAAGCACCACGCAGCGGCGTCCCAGCCGGCCCACTAGACCACCTGGGTATGTTACAAACATTATGCAGTGAGTCAATCTAATAGTTTAATTAATTTTCACTTCTGCAGTTTATGATTATTTCTTCCTCCCTTCCTAAACAAACAGAGCATTTATAGCATTTGGCGGGAAAATTGTTTAAAGCTAGTTCTAGGATTAAGAATATATCACCAAAGCATATATCTGCTGCCCTCTCAATACAAGGGAACATACTGGTAGAACTATTTAAATAATCTGTTCATAATAAAATGTATGGGCCTCAGTCACAAAGGGTGGGGCAGGATGTAAAGGATTTAAAATGCCACCCTGTATTTTTCTGCTTTGCTTCTTGCCCCAGAGTTGCACCATTAGATGCAGGTTTGGCTCTCTAGAATGGAGTGAAAAGACCGCACTCTTTCAATGAATGCATTCAGTTGATGCAAAACACAGCAAGTCCCACAGGCATGTTCTGCGGATGTGCCTTGCAATTGCACCCATGAGATTTGTAAATGATCCCTTCCCTTAATGTGAGGTCCTTGGAAAATGCATTTACAGGAAAAGTAAGAGAGAAAACTATCACCTAATGAAAAAAAGTTTTTTAAGCACGCAACTATTTTTTCTCACTCCAAATGTATTTAAGTCAATGAGAATTTTTTTTGCAGAACTTTTTTGTCTTGCAGACTTTTTGTCCAAATGCATCAAAGTTAATAGGTGTTTTTTGTAATGGCTATTTTTTGTCTTGGCAACTTTTTAGTCTTGGTGAATTTTTGCCGTGGGAAATTTCTCGATTCTATATGTACTGTAACAATATAACAATATGTTATATATATGTTAGTATTTTGGGGCTGTAACAGGCTGGGAGACCAGCAAGATCCCCAACCTTTTTTGTGCTGGTGTCCTAGATGTTAAATATACTGTAAGTGCCCTATTAGGATGTTGCCATCCTTTTTAGTTTTAAAAGCTCTCCCTGTCCATTGTATCATTGCCCATGGTGGTGACTGATTGCTCAGTCCCTGCCTTTGCTTATTTTGGATATTTCTGGTTTGTACTATTTCCTGTTTTTAACAATTATTGCTACCTGCTCTGATCCCTGTAATAGGGGCTTTTTGTACAGCCATATTCAAAAACTCAACCAGGTTCAAGCTGTCCTTTGAACAAAAAGCATGATATACTGTAAATCCTTTAAAATATGAGAGCTATTTGCAAAGAATGGCCACTGAGAAAGTGCCTTGTAAAGGCATAAAACACACCAGTCATTGATATCTTGACATTGTAGAATAAAGTAATTTGTTTTACATTTTGGAGAGTTCCTTGTTTGAGTGCTTGTCCACGTCATATAGTATAAAGTCATGTGATGGATAGTCTATGAAAGTTCCCTCTCCTACAATACCTCCTTGCACAGACACAACCAATTCGCATGTGCAAATCCTGAATTTATTTTCATGGCTTTTAGGTCTTTTTTTCTTGCACAGAGGTGGTTTTCACAGAATGCCAGGTAGTTACTGATGCAGGTTTTAAAAAGTCCACTACCTTGAGGATGTACTATAAGGGGCAAATTCACTAAAGCACGAAGTGGCTAACGCTAGCGCAAATTCGCAAGCGTGATGTAATTTCGTTACTTGGCCGATTTACTAACGGGCGCTGGCGTAAATTCGCTAGCGAAGTGGACCTACTCTAGCGCTACTTCGCACCCGTACGGCAGGCGAAGTTGCGCTATGGGGAAGGGACGTAACTACGCTAATTCACTAACTTGTGCATTTTACTGAACGTTACCTCTTGCGCCAGACTTGCCTTCGCCACCTCAGACCAGGCGAAGTCCAATAGAGTAGATAGAGATTGCTTCAAAAAAAGTTGACATTTTTTCTAAGTCCCAAAAAACGCTGGCATCTTTTACTTTTTTAAGGGTGATAGGCTGAAAAAGATCGTATATTTTTTTGGGGGCACCCTCCTTTCCCCCTACATTTCCTAACATATGGCACCTAAACTATACAGTGGACACATGTAAAGGGCAATATAACAACTTTATTTTATTTTATGAAGCTTTCCCAGGCTTGGGTAGCGTAATGTATTTGCTGCTACATATACGTCCATTGTACTTTAACTTGGCGCTGTATGCAAATAAGGCATCGCTAGCATAACTTTGCTTTTCTTGACGAATTAACGCTAGCACAACTTCGCTACCTTTAGCCTCCCTGAGCGCAACTTCGGATTTTAGTGAATTAGCGGCGCCCTGGCAAAACTTTGCCTGGTGAAGTGCGGCAAAGTACGGCGAAGGCTGCAGTAGCGCAACTCCGCAGGTTAGTGAATTTGCCCCCATGTATATCATTCTGTAATCTTTGATATCAGATTGACAAGAGTGCTCAGTCTATGAGGTAAATTAATTTTCTTTGCGAGGCTTCCAGAGAGGATTGGGTCTGATGTCTCCTTGCTATCAGTGATGTTCCAAGTTCAGTGAGGTGAAACAGTCATGTAGTCAGGCAGTGCCGCTTTGCAGAGAATAATAGCAATATAGTTCGTAGACACAATCAATTTGGTTTACAGTCCATTTTCATTGAGAAAGCAGTATTTCATAAGTTCTATGGACTTAAGCTCCCCATAGATTTTAGGGAAGTCCGACCAATCCTTCGAAATTATCGTGTGGTTAGTGGGATTCGAACAATCGTACATCTTACGATTTTTCGGCCGACAACTGTCAGGAAATTGATCGGCCAGGTTGTCGGTCCCAGTGCAATCTATCTATGTTTGCAGGGCCAAGCAGGCAGCTCCCCTTTGTTTTCCTGGCAAATTGGTCTTTTTAGTTGATAGTCAATTCGTACGATCGTTCCGAGAAAATCGTGGTCTCCCGATGAGGATCTGATCTTTTAAAAATCTCAACATCTATGGCCAGCTTTAAACCTTTAGGAGATCTGCAAGGATCCCCTATTAGACTTTTTTAATATATGTACGAAGGTCTACAATATCTAATAATTGCCTCTGATTAAGCAACATTCCAGCTGAAGGTTCTTCAAGCAGACCCGGCACAGAGCCTGCTTCTGACCCATCCATTTATTTTGGGGGACTGCTTCAAGTGCATAATAATATTGCTTTTGTAATAGGCAAACGCAAAGTGTGTCCCTTTCATGGTTTACATTGATGTCTTTAATTGTACTGTATGTTATGTTATCCATATTCTTGTTAAATAAATATTATTATATTATATATTATACCAAATAGATAGAAACCATAAAAAAACCAACAGTTCTACATTTGATTATTTTTCCAATATATGCAGTATTTGTTAGCATGCCATTTCTAATGAGGAGTATTACGGCATTAGTCTGATCATGTCGGTATGTTTTCAAAAGAACCATTATCAATTACTATTCGCTGGGTTGGGTTAACGTGCATATAGAGGTCTTACTTCATTTCTGCTATAGTTCTGCTATAGGTCAGTGGGTTTCCTCAATAGTTCTTATGGGGCCCAGATGGCCAGAAATGTGGGGTCCTGTTTTGGGTATGAGCAATAGTGGTGTCAAAGTGCATGTTTGTGACAAGTTTATTATGGACCTCCACAATTTATGGTATGATGGCTGATTTTCATTTAGCCGATATTGTTGTGCCGTGCTACTGTTAATATATGGTTCACTAATTTGTGGGAGGGGCTAAAGATTTCTTCCATAGGTTTTCCCAATAAGCTCCAAGGCCCTATTATGTTTTGCCTGCTAACATTTGTTAATGTTTTAAAGGAAACCAAAACCAGGAGGGTTTCAAACAAGTAAACAAGTATGACAATTTGGGTAAAATGCTCATCTTGAGCACTGCTATGCGTCCAACCATCAGAGTGGGTAATCTGTCCATTTATGTAATAGGAGTTTGGTTTGTTGCATGAGTGGAAGGAAAATTTCTTTTAAACAGGTCCCTATAATGGGGTGTGATCCGGGTCCCTAGATGGTGGACTGCTTTTTTAATGTCTAGAGGAAATGCCCAGTCCCAAACATTCACCCAGCCAATTAAAATGTGGCTTGAATGTCGATCTTCTCTTACCTCTACTACTTCTTTCATGTTCTTTTTTTCTTTCTATCTTTTCCTTCCTTTCTCTTCTGACTGTCATCACCTGATTCTGCTTGATGACAATCTGGTAAAAATAGGAGGAGTCCAGAGCTTTCCTCTTTTTTTCGTCCTGCCTCAGAAGACTAAAAAATTGAAGTGTGCAATGACATTTTAGGTGTACAAGAAACATGATCCGGTAACTCTAAAATCCCCTTATATAATACAAAAGAGCCTAGAACAATCTTTAAATATATTGTTATCAGTGCTTAATGATGTAATCAGTTATAATATCCATGCTTTGTGATTTTTAGGGTATCATATAGAATGTTTCGTTATATGGAATTAATGTACTCCTTATTGTAACATATTAGGCTATTAGAAGGCACCTTTGAGTTCAGTGACCTGTATAAAAGTACTCATCCTGTGGTGATCTTGGTTATGGTTGCCTTATATTACTCCTATATAATTTACAACAGGATATATACATTAAGGCAATCACTGAATATATATTTGCATGTTTTGTTCAAAAAGTATTTATATCTAAATATTTGGCACACTCCAAAGTCCTCAGCAGTCTTTGTTGTAGTTCAATGTAAACCTTCAAGAAGAATCCAGCACCACATAGGTCTTTTGCAAAAAGACTAATATGTGGTGACTTTTGCATTTTTATTTCTTATTTTTTATTTTTGTTTTTTGGGCATATTTGTGAATGCACCAGACAGGATTATATGAAGATAAAGAAAATGTTGATGTATATCTCAAATAGTCGGATTAAATCACATGGTGGTATTTGTGCACTGTTATATCTCACAAGTAATAGCATGGGGAACTCATGAGACACAATATCGCATCAAATAAGATGAATAAACTGATTTGATAAGTTTACATTACAGACACAAACTAAGGGTGAAATAATTTTTTGCACTTTCATATGTGGCGGTTATGTCCCATTGAGAATAAATTCACCTGAGTAAGATATGGGTCCATACTTCACTGGTTAATGTTAATTGGCACTAGGTGAAGCAGCCTAGCTCAAGGAGAGGGGTAAGGAAATAGGAGTTTTTTTCACCCTGTCGGTGTAGCGGCTCCACTCTAGGGCCCCAATAGCTTTGGATTTAACTGAATATAAGTATATAAGTTATTAATAAATTTAATAGCACTCCAGACTCTCCAGCCTAACTCAAACTTTTGATACGTTTTGTAACATAGGCCACATAGTGCATAACGGTTGCTATGGAATTAGGTAGTGGCAACTGAGATAAACATGTTACTAAGTATCTTGTTCTTAGTTTTTCATGAGAGAGTGATATGGTTGTTACAAATTTGGTTATCATACACTGCTATAATCTGTATATGTGTTTTTTAAGTGTTGGGTATTTCTATGTTTTTTTAAAATGGTGTAGCTTAAAGAACAGTGGGGGTGGGGTGATATAGTTTATATAGTCATATATAATTTATTTATATGTAGGTTGTGATTGGGTGGGAGCAGTTCAACTCTTTGATTTTGCCTGCCTGAGGCTGAAAATGTATATTTACATTCTCATGTAAGCATTTCTCTGTTATGAATGGCACCGCAGTGTTAATATTAGTTTTCCGAGGCTTACTAAATGAACAATACAACCAGTCTGACTTCATCACATCATTCAGCACTCTTTTGTGTTTGTTTTATCCTGCCAGTCATAGAAATACTTTTTTTAAATAAGGTGTCCTTTATAAACAAGTAGATAGCAGGTCAGCAGAATGAAAAAATGACACTGAATAAATAATTCTATAATAAAGTGAAAAAGGTCATTACTTGTTTTAGTGAAGGGGAACCATGTTATCAATTAGACATTCATTGTAAGGATACTCAACAGATACTTATGTTTACATGTATTTATTGAAAGCTCGGTTGCTTTGTTTTTTGCTTCCATGTTCTAAATCCCACTAAAGTTTGAATTTGCCTCTTGCTGTTAACAAACTGGTGGGTTTATTTCCCTGTGCCAGATTGTGAACGACCTCCTGACTGTTGGAAATGTTAAGAAATTCTTGGCCACCCAGACTAGCAAGAAAGGGAAAGACATGTCTATGCTGGCTTTGAAAAGCTTTGATAACAAGAAGCAGAAGCTGCAGTGGAATAGCCAAGAATATCAGCAGCATCAACAATTTTACGAAGAAGCAATGGCAGATACATTTTATGGTCTTATTGTAAGTATGGAAATTTGAGAAATGAAATATTCACAATATGCTTTCTGTTTCCATCATCGGAACCATCTGCACAGTTGTCGCTTTAGGTAGGGGAATGCTAATGCAATATCTGAAATGGTAAAAACAAAATGAAGTACCTTTTTACAGGGAAGCAATGTTTTTTAATGTAATAATGCTAGCAGAAACTTTGAAATTCATCTTGCTGTAGCACAGTATAATGTCTAAAAATGTTTGCACTTCTGTCATGAAGGCATAGCGCTAGTTTCCCCAAATGCTGGTTGGTGTAGAAGTGCTCTGCCATATTTATGTCACTATACTCATAACAGTAATGTTCCTTAATCCCAAGTGACCACAAGTGATGGGTAGTATTTAGTTGTGTTTTAATGGCGGAGGGGGGGGCTGGCATGTATTCATTTTCTGTTTTCAGTAGGTAACTCTACTTTAAAGTGGTCTTAAACCAATCAATGGGGGCTAACTTATCTTGTAGCCAGAACAACTGAACCATCAAAATATAAAGACAGCAAGTACCAGCTTCAATTAAAGGAGCAGCAAAACAATGGGGCAAATTCACTAAAGGACGAAGCGCCTAACGCTAGCGTTAATTCGCTAGCGTAGCGCATTTTCGTTAATTCGCTGATTCCCTAAAGGACACTGGCATAAATTCACTAGTGTTACTTCGCACCCTTACGCCTGGCGAATTTGCGCAACGGACGTAACTACGCAAATTCACTGACGCGCGCATTTTTCTGAACGCTACCTTTTAAGCCAGACTTCCTTCACCACCTCAGACCAGGCGAAGTGCAATAGAGTAGATAGGGATTGCTTCAAAAAAATTTTAAAAAAATTCTAAGTCCCAAAAAACGATGGTGTTTTTTCTTTTTTTATGGGTGATAGGCTGAAAAAGATCGAAATTTTTTTTGGGGCTACCCTCCTTCCCCCCTGCATTTCCTAACTCATGGCACCTTAACTATACAGTGGGCACATGTGCAGGGCACAATAAACATTTTATTTGCTGTTTTGAAGGTTTCTCAGGCTTGTGTAGTGCTGCTACATATACCTCCATTGTAACTTCAATTTGGCGCCGTATGCAAATTAAGCATCGCTAGTGTAACTTCGCTTTGCTTGGCGAATTAACGTTAGTGCAACTTCGCAACCTTACGCTTCCCCTGAGTGCAACTTCGGATTTTAGTGAATTTGCGTAGCGCTGGCGAAAATACGGCTGGCGAAGTGCGGCGCAGCGGACGCTGGGGCAACTACGAATCTTAGTGAATTTGCCCCATGTCTCTATACTCTATCTCTCTATATGGAATAAAATTAATACATTTTTGTTTTCCTTTTTATGGATCAATAAAGCTAAGAGTAAGGTACATAAATTATGATTGCTGGAGGTGATAAAGGAGGGATTAATTTAGTTGCACCTATGTCACAATGGACTAGATATTATTCTCCATATTCTGTTCCACATATTCCTTTATGTTGCAATAACTGGCAGTCTGGCTACAGGAACTAGCAGAATCTAGTCACCGCATGCTTGCCCATTGTCTAGTTGTCTGGACTCCCTCAAATATTTGGAGGGTCCAGACAGTTAGGGGGTTGTGGGCCAGCAATTTTTCTCACTAATGAAGTGAGCATCATACTCTCCTGCAAAAGTAAAAGTTAAACTGCCTCTTTTAAAGTAACCTTTGGCTCTTGTAGATACATGCATTGTGAGAATGTATCTTTTTTCTAATGGTCTCTTAAAAAAATCCTGCAGATGATTAAAAAAATCAAAAAGCACTTCATGTGTGCCAAACCAATATAGGCATGCAGACTCAATATATAGTAATAATATTCAAAATTATACAATCAATGTTTGTTTGAAGGACTCAACCTTAAGTCAGCAACTCAAATTAAATCATTATAAATAATACTAAAGAAAATCAATATAAAGAAAATGTTTATTCCAAATTCTGCCAGCACACACTGAAATCCCTAACCTATAAAAATAGAAATAACCACTTTATTACTCACTGATTATGAGTGACTATTTACCAGTTATAATCCTATGATTCTATACTTTATGTATGTGCATTGAGGGTAGCTATAGTTGAGAATATGAACTAGTTCCAGGTACTATGGAAAACATTTGTCATAGTCCCATGTATCTATATTTTGTTCTGGATCTTACAAAGGTAAAGATGACCAGCTATCCAATTATTGTAATTGTTTGGTGTGCCTGAGCCAAACCTTTAGCAGGAAAGGATTTGAAGTTGCAAGTCAGAGATAGAGGCAAATAGGAAGAACAATAATTCAAGACACATAAACAATAAAAATGGAAGAAAACCATTTGGAAAATAATTTAGAATATGTCCCTCTATTTAAAAAAAGTTTGTTGTTTGTTTCCCCTTTAAAGTAACCTTTAACTGTGTGCCATTTTTTATTGTGTTTTGAATTGCTTGCAGGAGATAGCCCTGCTGAATGCTGGATATGGGCCTCTCTAAGCCATCTGTTTATGTTCTGCGGCAGTAGCTGGAAGACAAACCAGAGATCTGTTTTTCCAAAACTTCATGAGAAATGCTTCTCTCTTCAGAAGACCAAAGTGCCCAAGTGCAGAACCTTAACCCTGGATTTGTTAAATAGGTCCTATGTTGTTTTCACAGTCTCAATATCTGTATCTATTTACATATAGTTTCATTAAAAAAAAAACCCTCAATATAAAAGCACATTTATCAAAGGTCGAATTTCAAATTCATGTGAGTTCTTAAAAACTCCCCTAAACTCCAATAAATTCGAATTCGACCAATCAAAATTTATTTAAAAAATTAAATTCTTCCAACTCTGAAGAGTTAAATCGACCTGAAAACTCGAATCAAATTCGAATTAAATTTAAAAAACTCGATTAGAGTTTTTTCTCCAAAAAAACTCGAATGTCAGAAAGGCTGCAAACAACTTCAAATTGATCCTTGGACGTCTCCCATTGACTTAAACAGCAATTCGGCAGGTTTTAGGTGGCGAATAGTCGAATTCAAGTGATTGTATTGACTTACCAGAAAACTGCACAGGCCCGGGGTTATACGGATCGATCTTCTTCCGTCTTCCTCCTTCTTGACGCAGCTGCACATGTGCAGTAGAAAGAAAAGCCAAACTAAAAAGTCGGCTATTTTGTTAAACTGTGCATGCGTTTGCCCCAGGAAATTTGAAGAAAGAAGAAGACGGAAGTGGATCGCTCTGTGGTGCTCACTTGTATAACCCCTGGATTGGTGACTTTACAGTTGATGAACTGCATGGTTCTAATGCCTCCTTTGTGCATTATTAAGGAAAGGATGTTTATCAATATGCTACATTTGTCTTATACTATAAAGGTTAAAAGGCAGCTGTGGGTGTGGGAGCACACCTAGGCTAAGTTAAAATTAATGGAAGCACTTGAGCAGAACTGCTAACTCACAAAAAATCTAACAATTAATGCACATTCAGTGGCCTTGCATTTTTTCAATTTCAAAAACAAAGGTCAGCTGATTCTGATGAGAAATTGCTAAGGCTTAATTCAGATGCTGCCTTTTGCACACAAGTCAACTGGCTTGATATTCAGACTTATTATTCTTTGTGAGAATAGAAAGCAGTTTTGCTAAAGAATAGTCCACTGTCCAGGGTGCTGAAAGGCAAACTATTCCTCATGGCCTCCATCCCCCTCTCAATAACAGCAATCAATCTCTTCTGTCTAGCCTCTATGGGAAAATATACATATCTAATTAATAGGATAAGGGTTTTATCATCTACAAAGACCACAAGGGGGCCAAGTTCCAAGTATACTGAACAGTAAGAAAAATTATAAGAGTAGCAAGTGCATGACAAACACCATGATGAGTGTTCCACTGATTGACAGATGCACATACAGTATGCCCATTATAGTAGTACTCTGTAATGAGGGCAAAATGTTTTTGGTCAAAATATTTAACAATTTTGCGCTTATGAAATGATGATGAGGACAGTGAATGCTCTAGATCAGTGTTGTCCAACGTCTGTGGTACAGAGGGATGAAATTTTTCTGGCCTACATAGTGGAGGGCCAATAATGGAAGCTAGTGTTGACCACTCCCTGTTTTTAAAACACACCCACTTTAAACCACACCCATGTTACCACAATATCATTGTTTACTAGCAGCATAAATACCCAGAAGTTAACTGTGCGTGCTAAACTGTAGAGGTTGGCATTTAGTTCAATAAGGTATTTATGCTGCTAGCAAATAGTAATACGCCAGAATTCCCCTTGATAAAGGCTCTTACGCCAAAACGTCAGGGTAATCTCACTCTCTGACAAGGGTGTCTGTTCTCATGTAGTGCTTGACTTTCGTGTTACAATTTGTTGGTATGTAATTACAAAATATTGCAAACTAAATGTTGTGTGCTTGACCTACCCTATTTGTAGAGAAAAAATGTTTTTGTATACATGGACAACATATTATATATAAAAATTCCTTTACAAATACCACTGAATACTATAATCATTCATGGAGTGTGCAGTTCCAAATCCCAGTACAAATACCAGGCTTATGTTGCACAAGCAGAGTAGGACACACACACAGGCAGAGCAGGGCACACACAGGCAGAGCAGGGCACACACAGGCATAGTATGGCACAAACAGGCAGAGCATAGCACGAACAGACAGAGCATGGCACACAAAGGCAGAGCAGGGCACACACAGGCAGAGTATGTCACACACAGGCAGAGCAGGGCACACACAGGCAGAGCAGGGCACACACAGGCATAGCATGGCACAAACAGACAGAGCATGGCACACAAAGGCAGAGCAGGGCACACACAGGCAGAGTATGTCACACACAGGCAGAGTATGTCACACACACAAGCAGAGTAGGGCACACACAGGCAGAAGAGGGCACACACAGACAGAGCATGGCACAAACAGGCAAAGCATGGCACAAAGGCAGAGCATGGCACAAACAGGCAGAGCATGGCACAAACAGGCAGAGTATGTCACACACAGGCAGAGTATGTCACAAACAGGCAGAGCAGGGCACACACAGGCAGAGTAGGGCACACACAGGCAGAGCAGGGCACACACAGGCAGAGCAGTGCACACACAGGCAGAGCAAGGCACACAGGCAGAGCAGGGCGCACAGGCAGAGCAGGGCACACACAGGCAGAGCATGGCACACACAAGCAGAGCATGGCACACACAGGCAGAGCAGGGCACACACAGGCAGAGGAAGAAAGCAGGAAGAAGATCGCGTGGAAGAAGATGTCGTCTGTGAACTCCCTGGACTGGACCTGCGCAGAAGGGTAAGTAACAAGTTAGGGGGATTTGCCCAGCAGGACGGGTAGGCCAGGGGGGATGAGGGAGGGTGGGCAACACACGGGAGGGGGGGAGGGTTTTTGCGCCAACTAGGTTTCCTTCCCCTTTAAGTCAATGGAAGAGGTCCAGGCATCAATTTTGAGTTGTTTGCAGCCTCCCTGCAAAAAACTCATATTCAATTTGAGTTTTCTGGTCAATTCCATTCATCTGAGTCTAAAAAATTAGATTTTTTACCCTTACATATAAATGTCTTTTATTTGTTCAGTCTCATTGCAAAGGTGCAAGCTTACAGAGAAGTTGTATGGTATAATAATGTGAATCTTTGTATTTTTATTTCTCTTTAGGATTCTGTTCCCAATCAGGGCATGTTCTAGTGATTTACAAAGATTCATCCCAGTTACTGAAAATATCATTTGGTAGACTGTGGTCTAGAATCTTTGCACTCTGCACTTTGATGATGTCCCTGCGGATGGGATTTCTGGCGAATTTTCACTAGTGACGACCACTTCACCCTTTAGTAAATCTGCCCCTATGTAAGCCTACAGAGGTATGATTGTTGCAGGTGCTTGCCTGTTTAAAACTGGATAAGTCTTTTGTGAGATGGGGTGGGGGTAGAGCAAAGTGCTTTGTGACATGGAGATGCAAGGATAAAAATCTGGCAAGTTATACAATTATCAGAAAATTAAATTAAAATCCTTAGGGTAGTGGTCCACAGGGCACTTTATAACCCACATGAAACACCATTTTTGGGTAAAAACCAAGCTTTGAAATCCAACCAAGCAGCATAAGCATTAGATACAACCCAAACAACAGCAATTTCAGACATACTGGGGCTCATTTATCAATACTGGGCAGGTTTGCACCTGGGCAGTAATCCATGGCAACCAATATTTTTTCATTTTTTTTTCTACCTGCAGCTGGCCCAAAAAGCTAAGCAATGATCTAGGTGTGGTGTTTATACAAATGGCCTGTAGATGTCACTGTGCTCAAGAATTATATTGCGCATACTTTCAATACAGCTTGTGATGTTAGAGTTGCTAACTGTTGTGTAATGGCTGCATGAGAGCCTGCTAATAAAGCACTGTTAAACACTACTCATCTGCAGCTACCAAAACATAACACTAGGTATCTAGGTATCTGCCCAGTAAGGATAAAAAAGACTCAGTATATTGATAAGCTTTCATTCTAGGAAAAGCAGAGCTGTATGTAGAAAACCTATTTTGGTTCAGAAGGCTTTTGGCACACAAGAGGCTGATCATGAAATCAGTCTCTTGTTTTCTTTTTTCGTACTTGGCTCCTCCAGAGCAGCTTCATACTGAGGTCAAATTACACAGAAGTTAGTAACATTTTACACTTACAGAGCCAATTTAAATGGTAATAACAAACATAAGCACTCTGATTAGTTCAGGTACCTGTTTAGATGCAATTAGGAACACCTAGTGTAAAGATGTTGCCTTGATTACAATCCCTACTGTTTGTATAAACTTCAGTCTCTTTCTGGGTGACTGCCAGCACATCCTCTTCACTTGCATTTGCATAAAGAGCACTGAAGTGCCACATCTCCCTATATTACTTCTGGAGCTTCTGCTTGTTTAAAGCAACAGTGTGTGACATGTTCTCCACAGGTATGATCAATATGCTCAAAGTACAATTCCATTATAAGATAAAGCATATATAAAAGTGTTTTTTGCAGTACATCTTGTGTTCAAAAACCAAAAAGTTACTGAAAATCAATTGTGTTTTGCACAGAAGTTTAATGATAATAGATTAGTCTGAGGAGATGGGAATTGTGCCCAAAACATCGCTATATTGAATGGTGTGAGGTAAGGATGTCATTTTTTATGCACTCTCTTCCTTCCATGTGATCCTTTCTTGGATTGATTTCATTACTTTCATTTGGGTCCAGCTAAAATAGAGGAATGTTTTCTATATATTCAAAATCTTTCCATTGAGCTGTAGTTTAGTATAGCTAGGACATTCTACAATTTCTCCCTCTATTTATCTACAGGATGGGCTTTCAAGAGTATGTATTTGCTTTCTTGAGCACTCCTGGACACCCCAAAACAAGTCAACTTGCAGACTGAACTTCTAGAGCTGTATAGCAAAGCAAATAGGCATTCGCCCCATGTCTTACCAAACTGGTTTTGAGACTTGTGCCTCCAGTCACTGCTCTTTGACTCCAGAGAAGTCAGCCTCACAGTTTGGGAGCTACTGGTATAGAGAAATAGCTTCCCAAATACCCCTGGATTATTATCAGAGATGTTTATGAGTAGCTGAGAAACAGCAGTGATGCTCCTCTTACCATTGTGTTCCCTTTATTGCCTAGAAAAAATAAACAATTGGTCCCCCCTCAGGCAATATGGAGAGACTTCAGAAGGGTTGTTTTTTCTACCTCTGGATACCTTAGCACTCAGGCAGATTATATATAGGCATAAAGGTTGAACTTGATGAAGTGTGTCTTTTTTTCAACCTATTAGCTATAAATCACACGCTATTTTATGATAGTAGCCAGTAAGAAAGTCTTAGGTGCTTGTAGAACTCACCAGTTGTGAAGGGAGGTCCAGGTGCACCGCCCTGAACCCTCATCTTAGGGAGTGGACCACCGCATAAAGGAAAAGGGCAGGCACTAGCAGAGACCAGTCTTCCAGGCAGGCTTGTCAAAACATAAAGTAGTTTATTGTACAACTCAAGGATACACCTTTACTGCCTTACGCGTTTCATATCTCTCAGATACTTAATCATAGGCTCCTCTTTTTTCAACCTAACTTACTACATGGTGTGTGGTATTTTTGTAAACAAAATTCTTAATTTGAACACTGGTGCCAAAATCTTCACTCCATCCCCCCAACATATATTCAGAGTTTTATGCACACGGTTATTTTGGTGAACCACTGAAATGGACCAGTTAATGTTATAGAGAGAAACCACAACATTTGTTTAGAATGGTTTAAGAATTGAACTTGAAAGATCTAATTAAAATCAGCTGTTAGGGTTACCACACATTACTGTGTGTTAAACAGGAATCAAGGTTGCCTGGCAGGTTAGGACAAGGTGCCAGTGTTTTATGATGCTAATAATACACAAACATGTGTTTCAGTCCTTCATTGTTATTTACTACACAGATTGTGGAGTCTTTGTAATTCTAATAAAGGGGATTGTTTCAGCAGCTTTCATGGACTGACTTTTGTGTTCATTCTTATGAATTACTACACACTGCTGTCTAGTGCAGAACTGTTTTCTCACTGTGGTATGTAATACACAATTAACATAATGGAGGACATGTATCATCAGAGGTCTTCATTTCTGCAATTCTTTGAAGACATATATTTGACATTTTTATACTTCCGTAACAATTTTAGAAAACATTATTTGAGTTACTGTAGCAACCAAGCAATGGTTGGAAAGTCAGAGTAAAACATGACATGGAGATGAGCCTAAAAAAATTGAGAACTAAGAAAAAATGATAATGACAGTAATGCTATTACTATCTGCCTAGGGTAATGGGGTTATTGGTGCTCATTCCTTCAGCACATTGGGTGGTTACATTAGCTTACTTGGGGTTATTGGGACAAGGGAAACAGCAGGGACTTCCCTGTGTGGAATGCCTTGCAGAACCAGCCTGCACCTAAAATCATATAGTGCTTTCAATTTCAGAATTGGTGTGACTAAGAATTGAAAGAACATCTTATTGTGAAGTGACATATCTACAGCTGTACTTTGCTGTACAACAATAATAATGTGCCTACGTATTTAGAATAAAGTGTTTAATAATTGATATTTAATGTTTTTTTTGTATTTCTAAAATACAGTGTAACTCAACTATCAGCATGTAACAACAGATCAACACTTCCATAGTTTGGACAAGTATACTGTAACTGTTTGTTTTTGTGCATTTTGTGTGATTTGCTTGTGTTTGAACATTTTCATATTTTTTTATTACATCAAATACTATGGTCAATCTTTGAATATGTAGGTACTGTACATAGATACAGTAGTATATTCTGACAAGTATCAGGTATATATTTAGCACTCGTCATGCTTTATTGATTTGGTATTGCAGAATACAAGAAGCAAAGTGTGATGTCCTCAGCGCCTCTTTTAGCTATTGGTATATATTTAGAGAATGTACCTGGAATATCATAGATTATTGTGATCACATAATGTGTGCTGCATGTATTTGTATGAAGTTTTGTGCATCACAAATACTTTGACACATAAGAGTTTGTATTATGTTGCAAGTATGTTTTTTTTTTTAGAAATTGCTCTTAAAATACAATTATGATGTTGCTAGACTACAAATCTGCAAATATATGTATGCTGTGTGATCTGTAGCCTATTCCAAATGTTTAAAGTGCAGTTGAGCAACAGTGTTTCTAGCCCATGTAACACCTGTCTTGAAGATGTGCTCATTCAGGCTGGACTTGTGGCAGGGGCAGTGTTCCATTCTATGCTTTGCACCAGATTGAAAGTCAACTATGCACAATAGCCCTGTCCTTACCTCCTGCCATATGGCCCCATTGCTGACTGCTCCTGCCTTGTGTGCGTCTCTAAATGACATGCAAGTTAAGGCTACACAGGGGGCGAAATCATATAGCTGAATTATGCTGGCTGATTTCAGCTGTACCGCAGGCAGTAGCCATCTCTCTTTTCCGCTATCAGAAGTGTTGAATCAGAAGCGGTGCAAACAGATTCAGTGGATTATGCAGAAGATCCACGAGTCTCTGCATTTTAAAACGAAATCCACCCAAGGACATTATCACCCTGCCCCCAGCCCACCATCATGAATACAGAACCCTAAACAAAGAAATCCTTGTATTCATCAGAGAGATCATAGACCTACACCTATGAGTGCGAGCACAGGATAGGTTACAAAATGTGTAAAACATGGTGGTTTGCACTGCTATGTCATATGTAAATTAACCTGTTATTAACCTTCATTATAAGCCATCTGTTTGTTATACAAAGTTAATTTCTGATAACCCTTAGAACAGTATGAACAACCATGTTAGAGATCAAAACAAGCAAAAATAGAAATGTGCACTTTTCCACACAAAAACATTAATTTTGTTCAAAGTTCATAATTAACATGTATATATTCAGCAACTGGCTTTAGGGAGCTTATGAAAAGCTATAGTATTCATCTTCTTAGTAATGTTGCTTGGGATCTTCAGGTCCCACAGTCTTCTGTAAATATGCAGCTGGGGAAGGGTGGGGCAGTAGTAACTGTGTAGGGGAAATCTAGAACTTCATTTAGGCAGAACAGCAATTTGTTGAATATTAGGATATTTCTCATAGGAGGGACTGATTAACCAACAGAAAAACTGACTGAAATAGGTCAGATGATGCTATGCAATGGAGTCTGTTGTTTTCCTGCTTCTGAATTTATTAGCAATTGCTCTTGGGTACAAGTTGTTAGTCTTTTGCTTCTAGTTTTTATATTTTCAGTACTTCTGTGCCTAAGAGAATAATTGTGCTTGTGTCCAAAAGATACTGTTTAATACTGTTTTGTGGATATGGATCTTTGGGGACAATAATAAGAACATTGGGCTAGTAATGTGAGGGTCAGGAAAACTCATCCCGCACTCGACACTAAACCACAAAACCATAACCTGCACCGACCCTAACCCACAAAATGTTACTATTGTAGGACCTGCACCCTTAGATCAGTGGTTTGAGTCACAAAAAGTCATATCTCAGAAAACACAGCTACTACAGTATTGTAGTGGCCCAGTGTGACCCACTCACACCATGGACACCCAAATTTCAGCCCAAACCCACCCATCCAGCCTGCGGGTCCCGGGTCAACCTGCACATTACTACTTCGTTGTAGGATATATTGCCTTGATTGAACTCCTTGACTGTTGTCAACATTGCCAATGTTGAGCGTTAAGGATAATATAATATATTTAATATAGAATATTTAACAAGAAGCTCATTATTTCGTTACTAATTACATTTATGTTTAAGACAACTAATCCACAAATTGAGCAAACCAATATGTAATGGCCCATTCTATTATTAGAATGCCATTCTCACTATCATGCCTTACAATATGTTCAGTTCCACATCTCCCCAAAGACTATTCACCCTCCTGCCTCATACTATGATCCCTTATTAGGATGAGTTGCTTGATGACTGCAGTGATAAATATTAGCAAGGCAACAAATACATCACAATGTCTGTTTTTTTTAATATGTAATGTTAGCAGCTGTAGTGATGCCATGTTTAACTTTTCATTATCGGCATGGGGAGGAGTGTATCACTAGTGTAGAGAGTGCAAACTGTCTGTTTCCTTATAATTATATTTCAGTAAAATGCTAGTACTGTGAGCTTGTATTATTATTATTATTAACATGTATTTATATAGCGCCAACATATTGCGTAGCACTGTAAAGTAACTGTGATTATACGACTACATCACATGAATTACATACATAGAATATATGGAGTAACAAACATCACAATCAATACAGGTACAAAGAGGTGAGGAAGGCCCTATGCATAGGCATACAGTCTAAAGGGAAGGGAGTAATACACAAGGTGTGGGAGTGGGCAAGATCGAAGTAAGTGGGTGAGAAATGTGGTGTTGTATGTGGTGTTGCGTTTGGTAGTTAAGCAGAGTGAGGGTAGGCTTCTCGAAAGAAGTGCGTTTTCAGAGATTTTTTGAAAGCAGAAAGGTTGGGAGAAAGGCGGACAGATCGTGGGAGAGCGTTCCAGAGGAGGGCTGCAGCCCTTCCAAAGTCTTGAATGCGAGCATGTGAGGAGGTAATGAGAGAAGAGTTGAGTAGCAGGTCAGTAGAGGAGCGTAGTAAGCGAGTGGGTGAGTATATAGAGATGAGTTCAGAGATGTAGGGTGGAGCAGAGTTGTGAAGTGCTTTGAAAGTCAGTGTCATTAATTTGAATTTGATTCTGAAAGGTAACGGAAGCCAGTGCAGGGATTGACAGAATGGCGAGGCAGAGGAGGAGCGGTTGCTGAGGTGTATGAGCCTCGCAGCAGTGTTCATTATGGACTGGAGAGGTGACAGTCTCTGGAGGGGGAGGCCAATTAAAAGAGAGTTACAGTAGTCTAGACGCGATATGATGAGAGAGTGAATAAGAATTTTGGCAGCGTCTTGGGTGATAAATGATCGTATTTTGGATATGTTCCTTAGGTGGAAGTGACATGATTTAATAAGTGACTGGATATGAGGAGTGAATGACAGGGCAGAATCTAGGATAACCCCAAGGCACCGGGCCTGGGGAGAGGGGGTGATAGTGGAATTGTTAACTATGATGGATGCTTCGGGGATGCTACTGGTGTTGCTTGGAGGAAAGAGAACCATTTCAGTTTTAGAGAGGTTTAATTTAAGGTAGCGTTGTGACATCCAGGTAGAGATAGCGGACAGGCAGGAGGAGACGCGAGTTAGGAGTTCTGGGTTGAGATCAGGAGATGAGAGATAGATCTGAGTATCGTCAGCATAGAGGTGGTAGTGGAAACCATACGAATTTATTAATTTGCCAAGGGAGGAAGTATAGAGGGAGAATAGTAATGGTCCCAGGACAGAGCCTTGAGGAACTCCAACAGAAATAGGTAGGGGAGAAGATGATACTCCATTGTAGGAGACACTGAAGGAACGATTGGTGATGTAAGAAGAGAACCAGGACAGGGCTGTGTCACGAAGGCCAAGCGACTGGAGGGACTGGAGGAGGAGAGGGTGATCTACAGTGTCAAATGCGGCTGAGAGGTCAAGCAGTATTAGTAGTGAGAAATGATTGTTGGCTTTAGCGGTTAAAAGGTCATTAGTTAGTCGAGTCAGGGCAGTTTCCGTGGAGTGTTGTGGCTTAAAACCAGATTGTAGGGGGTCCAGCAGGTTATTGTCAGAGAGGAATGAGGTAAGTCGGTTGTAGACTAGGCGCTCAAGTAGTTTAGAGATGAAAGGTAGCAGAGAGATAGGTCGGAGGTTGTCAAGATTGGAGGGATCCATGGGGGGCCTATATATATATATATATAATACACAAAAGCCATGAATATCTTGTAAATTATATCCTTATAAACGGTGAGTTCTGATGTCATCAGTTATAAACGGTGAGTTCTGATGTCATGATTACCTAAAATGTGTGTATTATAATAAATAAAGTACCCCCAGTTGCAAAATATGAGGATATTAGAAGTTACCTTGGAGTTCCATGACCTATATAAAAACACTCGGCCTTCGGTCTCGTGTTTTTATATGGTCATGAAACTCCTCGGTAACTTATAATATCCTTATATTTTACAAGAGGGGGTACTTTATTCACTATATAATACACAAAAGCCATGAATATCCTGTAAATTATATCCTTATAAACGGTGAGTTCTGATGTCATCAGTTATAAACGGTGAGTTCTGATGTCATTTCTGTCACATGACTCACTGAAATTTGTATATTATAATACATAAAGTACCCCCAGTTGTAAAATATGAGAATATTATAAGTTACCTCGGAGTTCCATGACCCGTATAATGAACCGTGAATTGGTCTAAAGGGCCTGAATTGGCAGATTAAATCTGCCCTATATGGTCACTTTAAGATAAATGCTAAATTAACACAGCAACCAGTCAGCGGCCTCATTTATTAACCTCACCGTGTAAGCACTGAAGCTTTGAGGAGTATAAAATTGACTCAGTGCTTTTGCACCTTGTGTTAATCCAATGCAAATGGCGGCAGTGTGGGTCCTGTTCACAATGGAAGTACTTGCTCATGCTTCTTCTTTCCACTGTGGACACTTTATAACTTGTGTATGTGAATGAGGGCCAAGATAGACACGGACACCCACATAAAAAAACAGTTGGCACTCCTCATACAGCTGAGCTCTGATGGTAATGCCAGGGTTCCATGATGGTGCAACGAATGCATGTGTTCTGTCACCACCAGCTGCAAAGGAAGCATGTATGGAAGCAAGTGCCTTTTATAACAACACCAACAGTCACTCCGTTTTGCGTTCATTTTAGCGCTTTGCACTTGTCTTTATAAATATAACTAAGGTTTCAAATGAGCTTCGCTACTTAACAGTAATATGTAACAACCCCCAATACGAGGCTGCTTAAACGCCTGCACATTGTACAGTGTTGCTTCTTCAGAGTAAAAGCAGAGAGCTTCACTTGCGGCTACAGGCTGTAAATCAGCACGTGTTACTAAATCAGCTGTTTATATCGTCAAGTGAAAAAAAGAAGCCAGAAGCCTGATGCGTTGAGTAAAGTAGCGATACCTCAATCTCACCAAACAGCGGCGCAGCAGCGGAGAACTATTTATGCAGCTCCGCCGAGCCCCCTTCTGGCCATTCCCAAAATGACCGTCATGCTCCTCCCCTTCTCACCTAGTCCCCAGTCCTCAGATTGGATCAGCCAATTAGGAATTCTAGCTGATAGTCACATGACCCCGCCCCGGCCAACCACAGACAAGAGGCCGAGCAGGCACCTCGGCCGCCATTAAAGAAAGGAATCTGTGAATTCAAATGGAAAACCTGACTCGACCTTAATTCTTTTATTTATTATTATCCCCTTGCCCTTTCGCCGGGTGGGATTTCTTTGAGGCAGGCCGGGGTGTCCAAGGCTGGAATCCCCGCAGCAGCGCCGGTAACAGGCTGTGTGTACGCAGGAGGGAGGCAGAGGAGGAGGGGGAGAGGAAAATGGCGAACCTGTGAGAGGAGAAGCGGATAAACAGTCGGAGTCTTGCGCTCTTACAGATTTCTTTCTCTTCAGTGGCTTTGTGGGGACTTGTTCCATTGCCCCCCTCCCCGGCGTGCCCTGAGGCCTCTTTGCGCTCCGGTGGCCGGGCGGTTCCCGCCATGCACTGCGCCCCTAGCCGGGCCACCAGCGCCGGGGGAGGGAGGACTGAGACACCACCCGGATACCTTCACTAGTAAAGCCCCTGGACACATTGGCTACATCTGTGTTGTCGCTCCAGGACCAGCTGCTTTTTGATCCATCGCACAAAATCGCTTCGCTTACCTCCAGGACACCGCATACCTCGTATGATTCGTGCCCCCTCTCGAGTTAGTGAGACCAGGACGCTGTACAAACCCAAGGGAACCTGCCTGTGTTTCCACCCCTCTTGCAAGCCTATGCCCAAGCCTCTGCCAAAGCCTCATTAACTCCTGATAGAATTCCTTCCAGTTGGATTGCACCCTACAACCAAATTAATGACTGGTTAGACCAGTTCTATTGGCATCTGCTCCTATCCCAAAGCTGCACAGATCCTGGATCTTATTTTCTGGGTTACTATATATTTTTCTTGTAAAGCAACGCTGAAGTGTCTTATTGTCCTAGCTGATTCCTATCTATTTTTCTTGTATCGGGGTGGGATAATGGCGTGTGTTTTCTGGCTGTGAGGATGAGTTCATGCTTTGTGCCGAACGGGGCCAGTCTGGAGGATTGCCACTCCAACCTCTTCTGTCTGGTGAGTATAGGTCTATCCATGTGCACAGCCTCCACTGTCTGCTACTACTACTACTACTACTTGTACACATGTGAATAGATTGACAGTGCAGACTCCACTGTGTGGGTGTGTGTGTATATCACACTCTCTGATCATGTTTGCCTCTTGCACTTGTACAGTATGTGGGGCTTGATGTCACACTGTGAATGTTCCATGCCCTCTGTACTGTACAGAGTGACAACCAAGGCACATGCACTGCACAATGAAACTACAGATGTCCAGCTGATGTTGAACTGAACCTCCCTTTTGAGTAGTTGATCAGTTACATGGCCACAGGTTACATTTTTCTTCTTAGAAACGTTAAGAAAATAAACTTTTTATGCACTAGTCTCTTGTTTTTTTTTTTTTAATCTACATAGCAGAATCCGGTACTTGAGGGATGTGCAGGAAAACTCGGCGTTGGCTGGCATAGTTTACATTTACCTTGAATGTTACAAATTGTTGCTAGGCATGACTAAAGCTGAAAATGACCAAACCTCTACATTGGCCGTCTCCTTGTCTCTTGTTCTGTTTGCATATGTTACCCCCTTCTGCTTATGTTTTTTTTTTTCCCATTTAGTGTTGGATCCTGTCCTGTCTGTGTTTAGTTCAGCTATTGTCATGTGTTAGGAATTAAGTTCATCATTACTCATGACCCATCCAGCTTTTAATATAACTTTTATATTTTTCCACACATCCTTTTCCAGAAGAAATATGTAGGCTTTTCTGTTTCAGTTTCTGCTTTACCACTGTGTGTACAACTTTCATTGGCTAAAGTTTTGTCACGCTATCTGGATATGATGCCTTCATGGTGAGGAATGAATATCCTGTAATGACCTGCTGGCTACTTTCTATACATTTAAGTCTGTTTACTTTTGTTTTATTGAAGTCACTATGTAGACCTTCTGTCTATGATAAATGTAGTTAACCCTCCCTATGTTCCTTTCTGTAGAAGTGGAGCAAAGGAGGAGGAAGGAAGCAGCCATTTTCCTGGCTTCCTAGCTGGGTTAGGCCTTTGCTTTAGGATCCACAGCTTTCTGCTTTAGACACACCCCCACTCCCATTTTTTTGAGTGTATGTCCCAGCACTCTTGTGGTGGTCTGCCCACATTATCTTTCTCATCCCCATATCACTGCACCACACAACATCCACCTAACATTCTAGCAGATGTCCATCTTGTTTTCTTTTATTTTCCCACCCTTGGTTTTCCAGGTTTATTCTCTTGTCATTCTTACTGTTGCCTTTCATGTTTATGCAGATGGAATGTTGGTTTTCTTAACTGGTATTTATACATATCCGTAAAAGTGATGTAGTGATATCAAAGATGTAGTAGGCTAAACATTCAGATTTAGCAATAGCGCTTAAGGTAGATTTTTCTTGACTGCCAGTAAAAAATGTAAACTTTGTTGAAGTGAAAATAATGCAAGTTTTTTTGGAACATGTCTCTTTTGTCACATTCTTGTTTACATGTGTATCTTTTGATCAGTTATTCCCAACCACTTACATTCTTGGAAGGTATGTTTTGAAATGTGAATAAAAATTCCTGCTCTCAACTAAGTGATTACATTGTTAAACCTTGAAATCTTTGTATTGTTGCCTTCCAAGTAATTAGTCTGGAATGTGCTTCTCCCAGCTAGACCGCTCATCTTTCTGACCAGTAAACTGTTCCTTTAAAAATAGTTTTTTTCCCCTCCTCGTCTTTAAATAGTACTTTTTTCCCCTTTTCTTAAAGTTTTTTCCTTTGGCTGGCATTAGTTTTCATATGTTGCCAGGTTTTAAATAAGGAGTTTTTGAATATTTTAAAAAAATATCTCCTAGTTTTGTATGAAGGTCTTTTACACACTTGATGATTTTCTGCATGCCGTTTGCTGTTTTAGGTAGCTGTACAACTCCTACTATGAAGTAATTCACACAGGTAGCTGCAACATTTGATGAGTTTCAAATGATTGCAATTTTTAAGCAGTAGCAGATCAATATAGTCAATACCACCCAAGCTAAATGCATTGAAGTTTTGATATGTCTCTAACTTTTAATATAGAAGTCCAATTTTTTTAAAGATCTATTGTGGTAATTTATCAGTTTATTTTATTTACCTGTTTTAAAAGCACAGCATCTACATTTCCACAGTTGCCTGCTTTGTTTATATTGAAAGATTCGTAGTGGCATTGTCACATAATCTTGGTGGCATAGGAGGGCTAATTTGAAAATTTCAACATATTGATTCAGTATATGATATAACTGGTGTTTCAATAGATGTCTTATTTATAAATCTCTTTTTTTGTTTAGGCTGATCTTACCGGGATCAAATGGAAGCGGTACATATGGCAAGGCCCAACTTCCGCTCCAATCCTCTTTCCAGTAACAGAAGAGGACCCTATTTTAAGCAGTTTCAGTCGATGCTTGAAAGCCGATGTGCTGAGCGTTTGGCGACGTGATGAGCGTCCGGGACGAAGGGAGCTGTGGATATTTTGGTGGGGAGATGATCCAAATTTTGCTGATTTAATCCACCATGATCTTGCTGGTAAGAAAACCAACTAACCTGGACTTATTGGGAAATTTTCAAAACATAACAATGCTTAAATGAGAAATAAGATTTTTTATGCTGTGCTACCTGTCTTTTTAAAGGGGAACTAAAGTCTAAAATAGAATAATGCTAGAAATGCTGTATTTTGTATACTAAATATAAACATGGACTTAATGCACCAGAAGCTTAATAAAACAAATGATTTATTCTTTCAAAGTTGCTCACAGGTGGTCATCATCTTGTTGTTAAACATCTTTGCAAGACGATGCACATGCTCCGTGTGGACTGGGCTTCAGTTGGGAGGTTAAGCTTAGGTATCGTCTTCTGGGTAGTAAGGTTTGAAAGTATGAAGTTTTTGCAGAGCAGCTAGGGACCGTCTCAAGTTTCCTGTCCATAGCAGTCAGAGCAAGTAAAATGGGGTAATTTCACCGCGTTCAGTCAGGTTTCTTATAAGAACAATACACCTTTTTTTAATTACAGTATATTGGAGGTAAAAAAAAATGAATTGACCATGTCCCCAAATATACTATCAAAGCTAACACTGTAATGCTCCCTGTTTGGTAGGTTCCAACTAATTTTTCTTTCACCCTTTTTATGAGCTGGACCCTTCCTGGTTAAGCATTTCATTGTGGCGAATGTCTAACAAATTACTGCAGTGTTATTCTGATTGAACCTGCTAAAGCTGTAGTGTTTATGTGCAGGTGTTCTGTCCAAGGTTTTTTCCATGGCTTGCTCCACCTTTTTATTTCCACAACTTAAATGTGCAAAGTGTTATTGATAATGCCAAAAATATCAGCATATACAGGAAAATGAGCAATTCACATTACTTGCCCCTTGTATTATCAGTTGTATCTATTTCAGGTACATGTGATTTACTAACATACATGTTTAATTGCACTATTGCATTGTCCTACAGCAACCAATGAAATTGCTTTTAACTTCTATTTGTCAGAGCAAAGCTAATTGTTTACTTGTTTCAATTGTTAAATGCCTTAGCACACTTGGTATTAAATCTTCTAGCAAGTTGGCTTAAGAGGGCCAGCAAAACTGAAATATGCAAATAGTCCATTCAGATTAAGCTGAAGTATTTAAAGGAACAGTAACACCAAAAAATGAAAGTGTTTTAAAGTAATGAAAATATCATGTAGTGTTGCCCTGCACTGGAAAAACTGATCTGTTTGCTTCAGAAACACTACTATAGTTCATATTAACAAGCTGCTGTGGAGCAATGGCGGAAATTCAAAAATGGCTATATGGCACAGTTTAACAAATGGATAACACCATTAGACAGAGCTTATTTGCTATCTGCTGTGTAACCTGAGCCTTTCCTCCTTTGAATGGCTGCCCCCATTGCTACACAGCAGTTTGTTTATATTAACAATAGTAGTGTTTCTAAAGCAAACACATCAGTTTTATCAGGGCAGGGCAACACTGTATTATATTTTCATTACTTTAAAACACTTATTTTTTGACGTTACTGTTCCTTTAAGTACTATTGTGTCTCTGTCTCCTTTAAACATCATTGGTCTGAAATGTGCTGTTCTATCACACTTTACAGTATGATGGGATGCTTGTGATTTTGACATCACAATATATTTTCTTTTGCCCCCTGTATTAAAATTGCAAGCATTTGGAGTAACAATCCGTGACCCTGGCTAATCTCCTTATGCAGGCAGCTAGAATTAAAAAGGAAGTAAAAAGGCATCTATATATCCTTATGCAACCAGTAAAAGTATATACATTGCTTTCGGTGATAAAAAAAAAAATTGGAACTATGGTCCTTTAAATCGTATTGCATGCCATTCCCCAACTTTTCTTTTTGTGGTCTCCTATTCAGTGGGATTTTACATAATACAAATTCACAATTGTTGCAAGTCATAGAGGGAAAAAAATAATCAAAATCAAACAATATTCTAGAAATATTGCCGGACAAATGTACTGATTAAGCAATGAGGCTTGATAAAGGGCCCTGTGTGGCCCGAAACGTTGCCATGTTTGGATGTCTGCACTGAGCCAATAAAGAACACGTTTTATATCACTAAACAAAGACTCGTGTGCTACAGCTAATGTGGAATTGCTATATTGGGACTGGTCAAAGGCAGGAGGCCTGATAGGCTGTTTAGCACCGGATACCTGAAAAGGTTGTATGGAGAACAGGTGAGCACTCTAATTTCTTTGTGTGAAATGTACTGATTAAGTTATTGCCCATATCAATACAGGGTTGTTAACGGTCTGCTACTGGCATATTATTTCTTTTATTGCAAACTTTTTAACAATTTTTACAATTTTTGGACATTGTTTAATGCTTTGGCTTTACTGTTATGTTTTTTTATGAAAAGCTTATAGGAACAGTAATACTTAATTACTTTTAAAGTGATAAAATATAATGTACTATTGCCATGTATTGGTAAAAGTTAGGTTAGAAAGACTACTATAGTTTATATAAATAGGCTGCTGTGTAGCCATGGGGGCAGCCATTTAGGCTGAAAAAGGAGAAAAGTCACAGGTAACTTAGCAGATAAACAATACGCTCTGTAATAGAATACAACTGTATTCTGCAGAATGCATCTGTTATCTGCTATGTAACCTTAACCTTGCATAGCTACCACATGACTACACAGCACCATATTTATATAAGCTATAGCAGTTTTTCTGAAGGAAACACCAGTTTTATCAGTGCAGGGCAACACTACATTAGATATGAATTACTTTTAAGCAGTTTGATTTTTTTGATGTTACTGTTCCTTTAAGGTTTTTCCCCTGAAAGAGTAATATGTAAAGAAGTATCCTACCCTCAGGCTGACCATCATATATTCTATTGTACAGTGCTGGCACTATAATTGTGAAGGTTTTGATACTCTGTGTATGTTTATTTTTAGGTTTGTCTGATTTGTACTCAATATAATCCGCTATACTACATCAGCTATAGATATAGAATTTACCTCCTTGTAGCAAAGGTGCGCGAATGGGTGTATTTATTCTGCAGTCTGGGCTGTTGGTTGTCTACTACTATACTTTTTATATCCTCAACATATTCTACAATGTTTTATGCAGGTTATACTTCATTAACATCAATTCTTCCCTAAGTGGATCTTGCAATCTAAGGATAAAGAGACACAGAGCTACTCATAGCAGCTACTACAAAATGCCTAAAAATACCCTGCCATAGAAAATACTGAGAATTGTCTCTGCCCAGCGACTAATCGCCTCTTCTCTGGGGCGACTAATCTCCCCGAACTGCTTCCCCGTGTCTTCTGCCTGCTTCATTGAAAAAACGCCTGCGGCAATGCACTCGTGTTGCTTCGATTTCTGAAGTTGCCTGAAGTTTCCTCGTGAAGCAGTTTGGGGAAGTTATTCGCCCCAAAGAAGTGGTGATTACTCGCCGTGCGAATAAATCTTCCCGAATCTCCTCCAGGTATGCTCTTGCCCTAAGGGCAGAGACAGATGCTCCGATTCGGGGAGATTAGTCGCCCATCGACAAATCTCCTCATCTTCGGGTTGACTAATCTCCTGAACTGCCTCTCGCCGGCTAGAATGTAAAGCTGGCCATAGATGTTGAGATTTTTAAAAGATCAGATCCTGATCGTGAGACCGCGATCTTCTCAGAACGATCGTACGAATTGACCATCAACTAAAAAGACCAATTTGCCAGGAAAAAAAGGGGAGCTGCCTGCTTGGCCCTGCAAACATAGATAGATTGCACTGGGACCGACAAAGATTTTTTGACCTGGCCAATCAATTTCCTGACTGATGTCGGCCGAAAAATCGTAAGATGTACGATCGTTCGAATCCCACTAACCGCACGATAATTTCGAAGTATCGGTCGAGCTTCCCTAAAATCGGTCATTCGGCAAGAAGAATCGTCACGTCGGTGGGATGCGCTTCGTTTTCCGAAGTTGCGTCATGAGGAAACTTTGGGCGACTTCAGAAAACAAGCGCTCCGAGTGCCACCGAGATTCTAGCCGGCGGGAGGCAATTCTGAAAGATTCATAACAACTTTTCAATTTGCTGTACTTTTTTTTTTAGATAGTTTTAGATCGTTTGTGCATTCTCAGCCCCTTTTGAAATGTAAGTTAGTGTGTTGTAGGAGGTAATTATTGTAAGACCATCTGCAGTTAGTCGTGTGTGTGTGTGTGTGTGTACGTGCACACTTCTGCAGCTCTCCTGTTTGGAATCAAATCTGTAATTTGATGCTCACATCCAGGGAGCGGTTGATGGCGGTCTGAAGGATGAATAGCAGTGCGTCTGATAAGAATGTGAAATAATAAATAAAATCTGTTATAAGTGTTGCTTCTGAATGCTGAACATTGCAGACAGATTATATTATTTTAAAAGTAAGGTTAATAAAAGGCTCAAACATTTGCAGAAGTTCTCAAATGTTAAAATTAACGTTTATGTTCGTTTTTATGCAGAATTTGGCAGCCTTTCCACAGACAAAGGCATGTTTAGCATGTTTACAACATTTAATAAATGAAGTAGCTCGTATTTTGATTTGTTTTGACCTCAAAGCTGACAATAGGCAAAAGGATTGTGGATCTTGGCACAATTTGGCTACTTATGTGGTAAACCAAATTCATCTGATTCTATTGTTTAGCCCAGGGGGTCTTTAGGCTTTTTAACCTGTGAGCAACATTCAAATGTAAAAAGAGTTGATAAACAACACAAGCATGTAAAATTTACATGGGAAGTGCAAAATAAGGGTTATTTTTGGCCATTTGGTAGCCTCTGTGAGGACTGGCAGCCTATAGGAGGCTCTGCTTGGCAGTGTATCTGGTTTTTATGCAACCAAAACTTGCCTCCAAGCCAGGAATTCAAAACGAATCACCTGCTTTGAGGCCACTGGTTTAGCCTATGGGTCACCAGATGGATCAAAACAGCTGCCTGTGCAGTTGAGAACCACTTTTTACAGCTACACCCTCTTCTGACAAATGTTATTCCTGCCTGATTCTTTGACCATAACAGGCTGCTATTTAGGCTCCATACATGGATCAAAAAGCTGATAAAGGTGTTCGAAGTGGCCAGCAAATGTAAGCACAAGTGCGGCCAGTTTAGAAGCAAAGACTGGTGAAAATCTAGTTCCATGTATGTAACATTATCTTCAAGGGGTTGTTCACCTTCCAAATACTTTTTTCAGTTCAGTTGTTTTTAGATTGTTCCCCAGAAATAAACTTTTTTTTTCAATTACGCTCCAATTTTTATTTTTTACCATTTTTCCAAAACCTATGTTTAAAGTTGAATGTTCGTCTCTGGTTTTTGAGTCTGGCAGCTCCATAATTCAGGTGCAGATTCCGAACTGTTACAATTTTACAAGATTTAGTTTATAAATTACAACATTTAGTTTATAAATTACAACATTTAGTTTATAAATAGTATTGGCAACTATTGTATCAATTCTAACAGCTGCCTTTAATGAAACCCAGGGATTCTGCTCAGCAGGGACACAGATAAGAAATGTATCAATTTAGAACAGTTTACAGGGTTGGCGACCCCCCCCCCTTCCCAGAGCTGTTTTAGAAGGTAAGAAATGAAACTTTACACTTAAATATTAGAAAACGGTTGCTCATAGAAAATAGAAAGTCGTTTGAAAAAGTCTATTTCTGAAACCAACTGAACCGGAAAAAATTTTGGTAGGCAAAAACCCACTTTAAACTGCATTTATATATTTCGGGGCAGTATGGCTGTATGTTATACAGTTGACATTTGTTTCTAATGTCCATTTGCCAACTACTTTATATACCTGAGAAAAATGCAGTAGCAGTTTATAGTCTGACTACTCTTTAAACACATAAATCTACTTTTACAGTGATGAGTGCGAATTAAAATTGCCGTGTATAATTACAAAACAACACAAGTTTCAAAAGCACCACTTCTGCAGCTGTTACAAGAGCAGGTTTCAATCATTTCCTGTTACCTATTTTTGATCAACTGATGGAAGGTCTTTTTATGTTACTCTGTCAGTCACTGAACACCGAAACATTCCTGTGATTCGATATATTCACCAAAATAGAAATTGTTTTAAATTAATTATTTTATTGATAGTGAACTTTGTGTGTGTGTGTGTTGCTACTTGTCACATTCGGGTGCATCTTGACTATGCTTCACACAGTTTCTGTTTTGTAAATTGTCTGCTTACTTTTCCCAGTATTTTTGTGTGTTTTTACACCTACTGCCCACCCACCCCCTGTTCTTCTTCCCTCTCAATCCCTTCTGTGAAATGCACAGCTGTTTTCTTTTATGCCACATCCCATTTCTTGCATTTAGAACAAGTATCTCTATTTGTTAATGTAGTTGAACACAGCTTTTACACTCTTATGGTTCCATACAGGCAAACTGTTTTTTTAAATCTATATTTTGTTTTCCCAATTTTTACTCCACTTTGACTCTACTTTGACTCCTCCCCCCCCATCAACGTCCCAATTTAGATTTTTAAAATCAGTTATTTGTAAATATTATTGCAATTGAAGGTGGTACCTGTCTCCTATAACTCTCTCCTCTACTTTCCCTGGTTGCTTAGTGTATATTTCTAAACAATAGATATGTACATCTCATAATTAGTATATTAAAAAAAAAAATCTGTAATGCCTGAATCTTCCATTACCCTATCTACCTTTTTTTAAAGCACTAAAATATTTAGCAGCACTGTGAAGTCCTTTTTAAAGGGAACAGGTATTTTCAACATCATGTTTTACAAAATTGCTGTGCATCCTGTTTGTGTAAATGGTGGGTTTATTGGCCAGGTTGACTGTTGCATCCATGGTTGTAGCTCCACACAGGCTGACACCATGTCTGTCGATGAAGCTACAGGAATGAGTGTCTGACAGCAGATCTGCTGGCTGTGCCCTTGACCATAAGCTAGCCAAATATGTTCCTAGCTTTTGTTCCATTTCAACCAAGGCCCAATAAGACAATTAGGATTTGATAGCACATTTGCATGAATTGTTTAAAATTCAAGCATATACTGTATCGTGGTTAGACCTTACCTAGACTTCCCCACATATGTAGATTCTGGTCCTGAACTGACCATACAGACCATTTCATTGATTCGCTGACCCCATAAACGGATTTAGCACCAGTTTGGTACAATTAATTGTCCTTTTCAGTAGAGCACCTGGTGGGTGTATGAATAAGATTGTTTTATCTAAATAAATCATTTTCAATTTTATTAGAAACTGCTTTTGCCTTAACAAACAACCTATTGAAACTGTTGTTTTAACTGTAAGAAGATTCAAAAGATTTGTTTTGCTGCTAAACTATGCTTTTAAATGGCCTTTAACAGAATGAAACCAAATGTTTCTCAGAGCAGTAAATGTACTTGGTTTTCTCTTATATACACATGGCACTTTCAAAACAATCTTTTTACTTAAGGAAAAACAAGAAACATGCCTATTAGAGCATGTGCTTAGAGCTTAAATGCATGTTTCACAATGACCAGTACCTTGATTTTCTCTAGTGTAGAAGTGTTGCAATCTGATCCTCCCCTAAATTAAAGAGCTGCTGTATTTGGGAATGCCTTGCAGCTTGGGCAGTCTGTTCCATATGCTTGCTAGGGTATCTGGTTACATGCTCTGAGATTCCTCTTTCCTCCCCTTCATTTTTGCACTGCAGGCATTTTCAATGGATGTGGCTTTGGTTTCCCCCCAGCCTTTTCTAAAATATAGCTTTTCATTTTTTCCCCCTCTTTTATAAATAATGCTATTCGCAGCTTAGAATAATTGCTGCAATGGATAGAGACTATTAACTAGTCAGTGGGCGTATGTTAAAGGATATGCAGAGGTTGGAAACAAACTTGATTTTTCATTGTATATATCACTTGAAAAATAAGTAGGTGTGCCTGTTTACTGCTCAGTTGATCTATAGAGAAGCCTATTTTTCTAGCAAGGGGTCACAACTTGCTCTTTCTCTGTGGGATTAATTGATTTTATTATGCACATTGTAAATAGCGTAAATTTTAATGAACAGGTATTGGATCCATTATCCGGAAACCCATTATTGAGGAAGTTTTGAAATTACATAAAGGCCATCTCCCATAGACTCCGTTTTATCCAAATAATCCACATTTTTTCTATATAATAAGACAGAACCTTGTACTTGATCCAAACGAAGATATAATTAATCCATATTGAAAGCAAAACCAGCCTATTGGGTTTATTTAATGTTTACATGATTTTTAGTAGATTTAAGGTATGAAGATCTAAAGTACAGAATGATCCCTTATCTGGAAAACTCCAGGTCCCAAGCATTCTGGTTAACGGTTCCCATACCTGTACATTACAAAGTACTATCGAGAGAGAGAGTTTGTCATTTCATCCATATATGTTTGTACAGTACACAGTGAAACGAAACAACGTGCAAGTGCAAAAATATGCAACTCCTGCAAGACAGGACAGCATAGTGCAGGGACAGGACAAGACAGTGCACACTTAGCAGATGTAATATGTTAAAGGGATACTGTCATGAGAAAAAAATTTTTTCAAAATGAATCAGTTAATAATAGTGCTGCTCCAGCAGAATTCTGCACTGAAATCCATTTCTCAAAAGAACAAACAGATTTTTTTTATATTCAATTTTGAAATCTGACATGGGGCTAGACATATTGTTAATTTCCCAGCTGCCCCAAGTCATGTGACTTGTGCTCTGATAAACTTCAATCACTCTTTACTGCTGTACTGCAAGTTGGAGTGATATCAACCCCCTCCCTTTTTACCCCCAGCAGCCCAACAAAAGAACAATGGGAAGGTAACCAGATAACAGCTCCCTAACACAAGATAACAGCTGCCTGGTAGATCTAAGAACAGCACTCCATAGTAAAAACACATGTCCCACTGAGACACATTCAGTTACATTGAGAAGGAAAAACAGCAGCCTGCCAGAAAGCATTTCTCTCCTAAAGTGCAGGCACAAGTCACATGACTGAGGGCAGCTGGGAAATTGACAAAATGTCAGATTTTAAAATTGAATATAAAAAATCTGTTTGCTCTTTTGAGAAATGGATTTCAGTGCAGAATTCTGCTGGAGTAGCACTATTAACTGATGTGTTTTGATGAGTGTATCATTGTTATATGATAGTAGTAAGAACATGATAAAGAATATGATAAAGTGCCGATGTGCTCATAGAGAACAATTGTATGAACAATAGCTATTTATTTATACAATGGTGTGCAGTGGCTGTGTAACGTTGTGGTAAATGGTAAGGTCAGATGGGAGTGTGTGTGTGTGAGAGAGAGAGATCTGTCCGGTCCCTGAGTATTCAGGAGCCTTATGGCTTGGGGAAGAATTTGTACCTTTTTCCAGATGGCAGTAGTGTGAACAGTGAGTGTGAGGGGTGTGTTGGATCAGCCACAATGCTGGTGGCTTTACAGATGCAGCGAGTGGTGTAAATGTCCTTGATGGAAGGAAGAGAGACACCTATGATCTACTCTGCTGTCTTCACTATCCTCTGTGACAGTGCAGTTTCCAGCCTAGACAGCGATACAGCTGCTCAGGATGCTCTCGATAGTCCCTCTGTAGAAGGAACAAAGAAGAACAAATTCAAAATAGGAACAAACCTACAGACCCTATCTTGTACCTAACCTGGGGACTGCCTGTATATAGAATCAAAAGGAACACACTTTTATCTAAGCCTTTACATCTGTTTTTATTTGCTTATGTTGTCAGTAACCTGACCAGAATAACAATATTCACATGTGCAAAATATTGCTATGTTCATAAGCTACATCAGCGTTCAGTAAAAACTTTGCATAATTCATAATTACCCCTAAAAACCTCTATTTGCCATTTCTTGGAGTGATGGGTGTAAGACCTGTGAGTGCGATGTAATATGATTTTATATATGTACGCATGTAATAAACAACCAGATGGATACTGGGTTCAGTAGCAATGCATTTAAGCATAACTTTAAAACCACCAGAAATATTTGTGTATTGGTAATATGCTTAAAATGTTCCATCATTACCGTGTATGAAAATATTTTCTTTTGGGAGCAGAACCCCCTTTAGGAGATCCTGGAATCCTTTAGATACTTAAACAGAGGAGCAAGCAGGATACATAAACTATTTTTAGCATTATGGATTCTTCTGTGACAAATGCTGAGCAGGGGCTTTTGCTGCTCATTGAAGCTTGTGATCCTCCATATTAGCAGTTACTAGCTCCACTGCTGTTACTTTTTTTTTTTTTTTTATCTGACATTTTCACATTTTAAAATGTTTAAATATTTTTTATCAAGGTGGCCAATCTGTTCTCACTAAGTGACATCTAGAAAGATCCTGGTACACTAATAAGAGAACAAAAAAAGCCGATTTCCGGTATCCCTTGCAGCTAGATGTGTAAGATTGTGGCTTTTTACATCTATAGTGAAGAATTACCTTGTGTAATAAATGCAGCTTGTTTTTAATAAGATGCTACTAGAGGATATAGCATGTTTTTGTGTCATTAAAAATGTTTGTGTAATTTCTGTGTCATTAAAAATGAAGTTCAGAAATGGGCATTATAAACATTCACTTGCTAGAAGTGCTCTCTAATCAAGAGAACTGCAAGCAACACTATGAGCCTATGTGCAATGGTGCTAACCTTATATGTCCCAATAATATAGGGTTTAATTTCCCATTAAAGATGCATGTTAAAAATTGCCTAAAAAATGCTGTAATCTGTTGCTTAAGTATTAATTTTGGGCATATAGTTTGCTTTTAACTCTGATAATAAATGCACTGGTCATACATAGCAAGGCAAACAACTGATATCAATTATTGTATATACATTTAGAAATAGAGCTTTTGCTGGTGCACTCTTTTTTTTGTCTGATATTGATATTGCATTATATCTAAAGCACTTCCATTATAAGCTTGTTTCCTTTCATATCTGTCTGATTGGGAATACTAGTTTTGTGTTAGCTAGACCTATTGCTTAGATGTTCTTCCCAAGCCTGGATTATTTACATTTTCTAGTAAGGTAGAGCGTGAACCCATAATCTGCCCTCAGAAAGCTAATTTGTCAGGATAATCGGGTGAAAATTGGAGCATTGTATGATAACATCTTTTATCCAAAAGTACATGAAGAAATTTTAGTTTTTTTTAGCATTGCCAGTGCTGGTATATTCTTTATACTAAGCAACATTTTTCAGGAAATTCTTTGGATATAATGGCCAGTTAAATCACAGATGACATATGCCAGATGCCATAGAAGTTATAAAGCAGATGTGGGAAAAAAACTAAAGAAATACACATAATACAGCTAATCATATTTTTTTATTTTAATTGAAAGTTGTATGATTAAACTTTAGTTGAAATGGCAGGTGGTGTATATGGCAAATAATGCAGCTCTATTTTATAATAGTATTTCACTTTACATGTACAACACGAGGACAAAAGCAAAACTATTTGATATTGTTCATTTGGAAACTGTTCAGCAATTCTACACATCACATGGGCGCAATTACACTTTGAATCCATAATAGAATAAACCTTATCTTTCCAACAATTGTCCAGACATATTGCCTAATTTTATCCAGAACTACAGGTAATACAATGACCTATTTCTCGTTAGTTGAAAAGAAAGCAAATCCCTCCATGATGAGGCCAGCATATTGAAATGGGACTCTGAAAACTAAAAGTGCAAATACTATTTTGTTTTCACAGATGAGGAAGATGGCATTTGGGACAATGGGCTTTCCTATGAGTGTCGCACCTTGCTCTTTAAGGCTATACACAACCTTCTGGAAAGATGCCTCATGAACCGTAACTTTGTGCGCATCGGGAAATGGTTTGTTAAGCCTTATGAAAAGGATGAAAAACCGGTCAATAAAAGGTAAACTTTTTTTATTTTCTTTTCTACTATGAAACAGTCATTGTGTTAAAGCTACAGGTATGCAACCTGTTATCCAGAATGCTCAGGACATGGGGTTTTACATATTAAGAATCTTAAAGGGATACTGTCATGGGAAAAAACATTTTTTCAAAATTAATTGGTTAATAGTGCTGCTCCAGCAGAATTTTGCGCTGAAATCCATTTCTCAAAAGAGCAAACAGATTTTTTTTTTATATTCAATTTTGAAATTTGACATGGGGCTATACATATTGTCAATTTCCCAGCTGCCCCAAGTCATGTGACTTGTGCTCTGATAAACTTCAATCACTCTCTTTACTGCTGTACTGCAAGTTGGAGTGATATCACCCCCCTCCCTTTTCCCCCCCAGCAGCCAAACAAAAGAACAATGGGAAGGTAACCAGATAACAGCTCCCTAACACAAGATAACAGCTGCCTGGTAGATCTAAGAACAACACTCAATAGTAAAAACCCATGTCCCACTGAGACACATTCAGTTACATTGAGAAGGAAAAACAGCAGCCTGCCAGAGAGCATTTCTCTCCTAAAGTGCAGGTACAAGTCACATGACCAGGGGCAGCTGGGAAATTGACAAAATGTCTAGCCCCATGTCAGATTTCAAAATTGAATATAAAAAAATCTGTTTGCTCTTTTGAGAAATGGATTTCAGTGCAGAATTCTGCTGGAGTAGCACTATTAACTGATGGGTTTTGAAAAAAACGTGTTTTCCGATGACAGTATCCCTTTAAGAATCTTTCTGTAATTCATAGATGCATCGATATTATCGTACAAAATATCTTACATATGCTAATCATTGCATGTGTGGTGGGAGACAAGGTGACCAACATTGGTAAAAAGCCTTTGATATTGGTTGTTTCATCGATCGGTCAGGACTGAACATTTTTGTCCCACACCTTTGAAGGTTCCAGAACATCATAACCTTAATGCTGAATCATCAGAGCTAATCAATATTTGTTTTTACCTGCATATCTGACGATTCCGCTCTCAATGTTAATAAGAGTGTAACATGTGTGGCCACCTTTAAGTCTACTTTTACATTTGCCATTATTTGTGTCCCAACTCAGGGCTTCAGTTCCAGCATATCGAGCATTTTAGGATGCTAGGAGCTGTAGTCCTAAAATGTTGCTGACATCAAGTAGGTTTCAATACTAAAATGTATTTTGAGTTATGATTAAAATTTCCTAAACTTTCCCTTGACCCTGTGCTGCCTAGGGTCAGCTATAGACTTATACCATGTTTTAATATCCTATGTGTACCGTATATACTCGAGTATAAGCCGAGTTTTTCAGCCCCCAAAATATGCTGAAAAACGCTACCTCGGCTTATACTCGGGTCAAGCGCAAAAACGGTCGCTGGCGCCTAAGAATAGTCGCGGCATCCAAGAATATTTGCCGGCGTCCAAGAATAGTCTCCAAGAATATTCGCCGGCGTCCAAGAATGGTCGCCGGCACCTCCAATGGGAGCAGAAACCCTCAATTTTTTGATTGAAACTTACCAGAAGCTGCTGCATTTCTCACCCTCGGCTTATACTTGAGTCAATAAGCTTTCCCAGTTTTTGGAGGTAAAATTAGGTACCTCGGCTTATACTCGGGACGGCTTATACTCGAGTATATACGGTATAAAGTAGTGTAATTATAAAAGATGTTATCTGGAAACTGAACTTATTGTGTCAATCTCAAAATGTTATGTTGCATATATTGAACTGTAGTCAACTTTTTGACAACACATATATTATGCTTGTTACAGCCAATGAATATTATTTTAAAATATTTTATTTAAAATAAAGGCGTGATAGCATTTTTACCCCAGCATGGTATCCAGAAACTTAAAGGAATAGTAACACCAACAAATGAAAGTGTATAAAAGTAATTAAAATATAATGTACTGTTGGCCTGCACTAATAAAACTGACTTGTTTGCTACTATAGTTTATATAAATAAGCTTCTGTTTAACCATGGGGGCAGCCATTCAAAGCTGAAAAAAGGTGAAAGGGCACAGGTTACACAGCAGTTAACAGATAAGCCCTGTTGTAAACAATGTGATTCTACATAGCTTATCTGTTATCTACTATTTGTCTTGTGCTTGAATGGCAGCCCCCCCCCCCCGACTACACAGAAATTTGTTTATATAAACTTCATTTTTTTTTTTGAAGCAAACACCCGTTTTACCAAAACTACTGTAGTTTTAGACAATATATATATATATATATATATATATATATATTCATTACTTTAAAACACTTTAATTTTTTGATGTTACTGTACCTTTAAATGCTTCTGAAGAGGTGTGATCGCCTGTTTTCAGTGTGAGACAAAAATAGTTTGTTTTGCAGATGCATTTTGCCTGCCATTGCTATAGCTTTAATTATATGTTGAACCAAACTGTAGAGAGACTGAAAAAAAAAATTCTGAAATTGTGGGTGGAGGAAAAGTTTTTTATTTTTTTGCGAGACATGCAGCAAATTGGGAAAATATGCATTATTCAGTGATTTATACTAAAAAGAAACTAAGATTTTTATGAAAAAGCAATATGTGATAGCACAAGCTGTTTAGTTCATGTTTAATAAGATGCAAATAGGCTGTTATATTTCCCTTTTAAATGTGGCAATGGCGAGCCTTGTCTTTAAAGTAACAATGTTAAATGATTGTATGTTGTGTAGATAAGCTAAGCTTGTATCCTCCACTGTGTATTGTAACTTTATATTGCTTTGGTCAAAGTTTACAAAACCCTGATTGCCTTGTCAGATATTTTGCTCTGTGGTGTATTCTGGAAATCTAAGAATTGCTTTTAAGATAGCTTATTTCCATCAACAGAAATTAATTTCTTGGAACAAACATTTAATAAGAAATTTTCATGCATTGCAGGTACTGTAGGCTGCCGGATGTAAGCAAACAATACACTTGCAGTTTTGCATGCTAAATCGTTTGTTGCAGACCGGCATGTGTTAAGTCACAGACGAGTTTTGAAAGCTCAAAATTTCATGTCAAAATATTGTTAGATGGTGGCTTAAGTTAAAAAAAAAAAAAAAAAAAAAAAAAAAAAAGCTTTTCTGATTTTTGTGTCATTGTATTTAGCTGAGAACAGGACAAATTTGTTTTCCCATGGGTGCCTAAACACTAGTTTTAATTCAGTGCAGTTCTTCATGAATATTGTATTAATTTAAGACTGGATAACAATCAAAAGGTAGTGCTTTTGGCAAAACACAACTATCAGGAAGCTAGTCTCTGCTCCTACAGCCGCAGAGGTTAATTTCCTATGCATGAATCTTCTCTTCTTCTCTCTTTTCTACGCTTCTGCTGGTGTCTGCAGACCTGCTAGCTGTAGGGAAGAAGCAGCTTCCTCTAATCTCTTACAGCTCCCTGCTCTTAGATCTTGGAACATGACAATCCCAACATAAACACAATGCTGTCCTGCACTCCTGTCTCGGCTAAATGTCATGCCCAGTAGTAGTAGGCAACATCTGCCTCTAGTTGCCAAGCATCCTCTACCCAAACCACTTCCAGACAATGTTCAGAATTGTCTCTAAGAAAAGTCTGGCAGCTTATGTGGCTGCCTGCCCAAACCAAAATTACTATGTAGAGATGATAAACGATAATATAGGCACCACAAAAGTTCTCAACACAGAAGGGGGAATTCACAAAAGTGGAGAGAGACCATTTCTGGAGTGAAAGTGGTGGTAAACTGGTGTAAAATGCTTAATCAATATTCGCAAACAGAAATCTGCCTAAATTCTGACTCAACCGCCACTTTTCATGTTTTAATTTAATTTAAGAGAATATATTATCTGGAAGAAAAGTAAAGCCTCCCAGCCATTTTTTTTAAATTTTAGCAGCAATTAGAAGCTTGACCCAAGATAATAAAACATTTCTGATACAAATCCCTATATTATGCATAATAGCATTTTTTTGTATTTAGACCCTTATATATTGTTGCAGAAGTGGAATTACACAAACATGTAGGCAGATTTAGAAAGCCCAGGTTATCCTGAAAAAAATTATGTATAATTTACCTAGGTAAAATAACACCCCTACCCTGAAAATTCCAATTTTAGTAAGAGCGAAAGACAAATTCAAGAAAAATATAAATAAAATGTTGTGCGAAAGACACAATCTGAAAACTGTCTGTTTAAAGGACAAATTCACGAAAGTGGAAGTTTGTGAATTTGGTGTGAAATGCAACATTTTTATCTCCACTTTTATTTAGTCTCAATATCACCACTTTTGTGAATTCGCTCCCCAAAGTGTTGTAAATGCACATAAATCGAGTAAGCCACAAAAACATATACTGTAAAAGCCACCGTTTCATAATTCTTTAAGGGTTTTATGCAACTAATCATTTTGTTTTCTGCCATTTTATTCAGTGTGTGTGTGACCAAGTAAAACAGTGATCTCCAACCAGTAGCTCATGAGCAACACGTTGCTCTCCAACCCCTTGGATGTTGCTCTCGGTGGCCTCAAAGCAGGTGTTTATTTTAGAATTCCAGGCTTGGAGGCAAGTTTTGTTTGTATAAGACCCAGTTGTACTGCCAAACAGAGCCTCAATGTAGGTTGAATCTTGTTTCCTTCAGTCTTGGAATTCATAATTATAGCAAGCAGGCAGCAGCCATTTTGTGGACAATGTTATTAAAGGGATACTGTCATGGGAAAAAATTTTTTTTTCCAAAATGAATCGGTTAATAGTGCTGCTCCAGCAGAAATCTGCACTGAAATCCATTTCTCTAAAGAGCAAACCGATTTTTTTATATTCAACTTTGAAATTTGACATGGGGCTAGACATATTGTCAATTTCCCAGCTGCCCCAAGTCATGTGACTTGTGCTCTGATAAACTTCAATCACTCTTTACTGCTGTACTGCAAGTTGGAGTGATATCACCACCCTCCCTTCCCCCCCCCGCATTAGCCAAACAAAAGAACAATGGGAAGGTAACCAGATAACAGCTCCCTAACACAAGATAACAGCTGCCTGGTAGATCTAAGTACAGCACTCAATAGTAAAAACCCATGTCCCACTGAGACACATTCAGTTACATTGAGAAGGAAAAACAGCAGCCTGCCAGAAAGCATTTCTCTCCTAAAGTGCAGGCACAAGTCACATGACCAGGGGCAGCTGGGAAATTGGCAAAATGTCTAGCCCCATGTCAGATTTCAAAATTGAATATAAAAAAATCTGTTTGCTCTTTTGAGAAATGGATTTCAGTGCAGAATTCTGCTGGAGCAGCACTATTAAATGATTCATTTTTTTTCCCATGACAGTATTCCTTTAAGGCAAGTTTTGCATAAGCTCAGAATCTTGTTTGTTCACCAGAATGGTGGACTGGATGTCCATCCCCATGCCCTGGCTACGCAATTAAATGGTCAAGAGAATGGGGGGATGTGTGGAGAGCAGTGACATCTAGGAAGTGCTGAATAGAAAGTGAAAGTAACAGTTCGCCCCGCCTCTATGTCTAAGGCATAGAGGAGGGACAGTCAATATTTGATTGACAGCTGAGATTTTTAAATAAGCTTACAACTATGAATGCTTTAATAAAGTAGAATTTGGATTTAATGTTTAATTTAAAAAGGACTTACCGTATATACTCGAGTATAAGCCGACCCGAGTATAAGCCGAGGTACCTAATTTTACCTACAAAAACTGGGAAAACTTATTGACTCTAGTATAAGCCTAGACACAACTACAGCCCTGTCTCCCAGCAGCGCACCTTCCACCAAAGAGACTCCCCCAGCGATCAACCGGACTTTTTTACAAAGTTGATGGTGACAGAGAATTGTGCAGAGAGTGCTGTGTGATATTGCCATCACTGTTAATCTTTTGTATAACCAACAGATGGCGCTGTGTCATATTGCAGTTACCGTTATTCTTTGATATAACCAACAGATGGCGCTGTGTGATATTGCAGTCACTGTTATTCTTTGATATAACCAACAGATGGCGCTGTGTGATATTGCAGTCACTGTTATTCTTTGATATAACCAACAGATGGCGCTGTGTGATATTGCAGTCACTGTTATTCTTTGATATAACCAACAGATGGCGCTGTGTGATATTGCAGTTACTGTTATTCTTTGATATAACCAACAGATGGCGCTGTGTGATATTGCAGTCACTGTTACTCTTCATATAACCAACAGAGGGCGCACTGTTATTCTTTCATAAAACCAACAGAAGGCATTGTGGGATATTGCAGTCTCTCCCCAAGTGAACTGTTGGTATAGGAATGATTAAGTGACTGCAATCTCAGCTACTGCCCGCTGACCCGAGTATAAGCGAGGTAGACTTTTTCAGTACATTTTCGATGCTGAAAAACTCGGCTTATACTCGAGTATATACAGTATTATACAGCTTTTTGTCTGAGTGACAGGTCCACTTTAAAGGAGTCATTCACTATAACTTAGTTAACTTTAGTTAACTTTTAGTATGATGTAGAGAGTGATATTCTGAGACCATTTGCAATTGGTTTTCATTTTTTATTATTTGTGGTTTTTAACTTATTTAGCTTTTTATTCAGCAGCTCACCAGTTTGCAATTTTTCAGCAATCTGGTTGCTAGGGTCCACATTACCCTAGCAGCCATGCATTGATTTGAATATGAGACTGGAATATGAATAGAAAGATGAGTAATAAAAAAAAAAAGTAGCAATAACAATAAATTTGTAGCCTTACAGGGCATTTGTTTTTAGATGGGGTTAGTGACCCCCCATTTAAAAACTGGAAAGAAAGAAAAAAAATTCAAGCTGTTAAAAATAATGAAGACCAATTGAAAAGTTGCTTAGAATTGGTCACGCTATAACATACTAAAAGTTAACCTAACTTGAAATTAGTAGGCTCAAATAATACCAGTTTTGCACTTTCTTTGTTATTGCTGACAGTATCACTTAAAGGAATAGTTCAGTGTGAAAATAAAAACTGGGTAAATAGATAGGCTGTGCAAAATAAAAAATGTTTCTAATATAGTTAGTTAGCCAAAAATGTAATGAATAAAGGCTGGAGTGATTTGATGTCAGTCAGATCACTACTTCCAACTTTTCAGCTCTCTTGGTTTACACTGACTGGTTACCCTGACTACCAGGCAGTAACCAATCAGAGACTTGAGGGGGGGCCACATGGGTCAAATCTGTTGCTTTTGAATCTGAGCTGAATGCTGAGGGTCAATTACAAACTTACTGAACAGAAATGTACCATGTGTCCCCCTTCAAGTCGCTGACTAACTCAGAGTTATAGAGCTGAAAAGCAGGAAGTTGGATTCTGGCTGTTTTATTAGACATCTATTCACTCCAGCCTTTATACATTACATTTTTGGCTAACTAACTATATTAGAAACATTTTTTATTTTGCACAGCCTATCTATTTACCCAGTTTTTATTTTCACACTGAACTGTTCCTTAAGGCTAAGGCCACACTAGGCGATAGCGCCGCGATTTGACTCGCGGCGACTTTTCGCCGCGACTTTTAAGCCGTAATCGCTGGGGAAACTTTTGCGCTGGCGTCTATGGGGAATCGCGAAAAATCGCCAGCGTAAAAACACACGCGGCGATCTTTTCTCTACTGTCGCTCGAAAATGCCTCGCTAGGCGATTTCGAGCGACAATAGAAAAAAGATCGCCGCGTGTGTTTTTACGCTGGCGATTTTTCGCGATTCCCCATAGACGCCAGCGCAAAAGTTTCCCCAGCGATTGCGGCGAAAAGTCGCCGCGAGTCAAATCGCGGCGCTATCGCCTAGTGTGGCCTTAGCCTTAAGGCTCCTTGCCTTTTTTTTTAAGCCACAGTCTTACTCTTGTAGTAAATTCAATAGTTGAGCCAAACTGTGGCTTGAAATAAGGGCAAGGAACCACAACAAAATATGTACTGTTCTATCGTTTTAAGATTACACTGTATGTTGATGTTAAGATAAACATCAAGGGAACAGGGAGCCTCACTGGAGAATTGAAGGAGGAGCAGTGTGGGTGAGAATCTTTCTATTCACAGATTAGATTGCTCATACTGCGTGATCACTGTATAGCTGTTCATTTTGTTTTTTTGTTAAAAGAAGATTGTATGCATCACATCACTAGTTTACATGCTTTTGCCTTGGTAAAGCTTACATAAATAGGTAATTTGTAAAAATTTGTAAAATACCTTTATTATGATGCCCACCTCTAAGGATATCTGTACACATTGTAGTCCTTCCAGCATTCTATACGGTAACTTTGTGTGGTATATAAGGCAGAGCAAAAGCAATTAGTTAAATTTTGTTTAAAATTTCTCAAGTCATGTAGAATAAATAAATTGGGCATTTACATTCTTTCGTTGTCAATTGCAAGAACTACTATTTCTGTAAAATTGTTTTAAAGGGATCCTATCATCGGAAAACATGTTTTTTTTTTTTCAAAAAACATAAGTTAATAGTGGTACTCCAGCAGAATTCTGCACTGAAATCCATTTCTCAAAAGAGCAGATTTTTTTATATTCAATTTTGAAATCTGACATGGGGCTAGACATTTTGTCAATTTCCCAGCTGCCCCTGGTCATGTGGCTTGTGCCTGCACTTTAGGAGAGAAATGCTTTCTGGCAGGCTGCTGTTTTTCCTTCTCAATGTAACTGAACGTGTCTCGGTGAGACGTGGGTTTTTACTATTGAGTGTTGTTCTTAGATCTACCAGGCAGCTGTTATCTTGTGTTAGGGAGCTGCTATCTGGTTACCTTTGCATTGTTCTTTTGTTTGGCTGCTGGGGGGGAAAGGGAGGGGTGATATCACTCCAACTTGCAGTATAGAGAGCACAAGTCACATGACTTGGGGCAGCTGGGAAATTGACAATATGTCAAGCCCCATGTCAGATTTCAAAATTGAATATAAAAAAATCTGTTTGCTCTTTTGGGAAATGGATTTCACTGCAGAATTCTGCTGGGGCAGCACTATTAACTGTGATTCATTTTGAGAGAAAAAAAATTCCCATGACCGCATCCCTTTAACTTCGAAATGTTGCTCTTGAGTTTCAGATTGCTAACAGAACTTTAATTTTGCAATCAGTTTATCTCAACAGCACCCAAAATCTTTGTTGTTGCAATGAAGAGCTATTCACTTTTATGCTTTATTTTTACAGTGAACACCTATCCTGCTCTTTTGCCTTTTTTCTTCATGGAGACAGCAATGTTTGCACAAGTGTGGAAATTAATCAGCACCAACCAGTATATCTTCTCAGTGAGGAGCATCTCACATTAGCCCAGCAGTCGAACAGCCCATTTCAAGGTAGTGTAGAAAAACACTGTTTACTCGAGTGGATATTTTCAGTGGAATGCTTAAAATACTTTGAATTGCCATTCAAAATGCATGTATTCAAATATTTATTTTTGTCTTCTTAAAACCTTAGTTATACTTAGCCCATTTGGATTGAATGGCACCTTGACAGGACAATCTTTCAAGATGTCTGATTCATCCACCAAGAAACTGATTGGAGAATGGAAACAGTTTTATCCCATTTCATCTAATGTAAAAGAGTCCTCAGAGGAGAAGCATGAAGAAATGGATTGGGAAGATGACTCGTTGGCTGCTGTTGAAGTATTAGTTGGTAAGAACCTCACACAAAATGGACCAATAATGTAGTAGTCATGTAAATAATCTACTCCTTAGGCTATTCCAGGGTTTTCTTATGTAGGGTATTTAAAAATATTACATGACTTGAGTCAAAAGCAACTTTCCCCACTGATATCTGGTTAAAATGCATGTTAAAATCAATGGGGCTGATTATATAATCCTTAAACTTTTCAGGCTGTAGATTTGACTTTTGTTCTGTCCGTTCTGCCCAGCTTAACGATTACATCAGCCTCATGTGACCCACTGCTTTAATTGGCAAATTTGGCAAAGGCCTGCTTAACTATTGAATGTATCTTAAGAGTGTTGGCCAACTTTTATGCTGTAATGGGCATACACAGTTTGAGTGTTGAAGGCGTAACTTAATAGCTAACAACATAGAAAGGGGTCTTCAGCAAATCTCCCTACTACAAATAGTGTGAGGTTCAATTACGATACACTACAGAAAATTCTCTAAAACAGAAGGCCAAAGTAGGGTATTCTTAAATGCATACTCCTATCACACCCCTATGTATGAACAGGTAAACAAAGCAATGCTGTTAAATAAGTAGGAATGTTTTAAAGGACATGTAAACCCCCCACGCAAAAATTTAATCACTGATGATTCTGCTCCTCTAACCCATGCAGCCCCCTCCCTCAGCAATTTCCTTTGGCTGTTGGCTCATGAGCATGCTCAGTTCTTCTCAACTCAGATTAATACACACCTTCCAGTCTAACAGCCATTGAAGAAATGGCTTTGCTGGTTCCCATAGAAACTCTGCTGTAGTTGTCTGCTCCTATTTTTAAATCCTAACACCCACTCCTGAGCTCAGAGTAACCAATATTAAAGGAAAACTATACCCCCCAAATGAACACTTAAGCAACAGAGTTCATATCATATTAAGTGGCATATTAAAGAATCTTACCAAACTGGAATATATATTTAAGTAAATATTGCCCTTTTACATCTTTTGCCTTGAGCCCCCATTTCGTGATGGTCTCTCTGCTGTCTCAGAGATCACCTGACCAGAAATACTACAACTCTAACTGTAACAGGAAGAAGTGTGGAAGCAAAAGACACAACTGTCTGTTAATTGGCTCATGTGACCTAACATGTATGGTTTGTTGCTATGTTTGTGAGTACAGTGAATCGTACGATCCCAGGGGGCGGCCCTTATTTTTTTAAAATGGCAATTTTCTATTTATGATTACCCAATGGCACATACTACTAGAAAAGTATATTATTATGAAAATGGTTTATTTACATGAAGCAGGATTTTATATATGAGCTGTTTTATGCAATATCTTTTTATAGAGACCTACATTGTTTGGGGGGGTATAGTTTTCCTTTAATCCAAGCAGGACTTGTCATTATGGTAAATTCTGGCCGTTTATGCCTGCATTCTTTAATTGCATGAATTTTACATGGCATATGTGCTGTTTGCAGATCTAAATGCACTGATGATCTATGTACCACTAAAAGAAAACTTAAGCAGCCTCCCTCTTGTTTGCACATTTCTCAATTTGGTGCTAATTTATTGAATGAAATGTTGAATTTAAATGTTTAAACCAATTTGGTCCTTTTTTGTTTTCAGGCTTTTTAGATGTCAAATTTTAGGTTTGTTTTTTAATCATTAGATTTCTTGGCAATAAAAATATTGAGACCAAAAAAATGTTTTTCTTCTAGCTGGGGTCAGAATGGTCTATCCAGCCTGCTTTGTCCTAGTTCCTCAGTCAGATCTCCCTCCTACCAGCTCTGTTGGATCTTCTCACTGTTCAAACACCTGCTTAGGTGTGCAAGTGCCTGCTTCTTCCAGAGATCCAGCTATGTCCTCTGTAACACTCACTCCTCCAACATCCCCAGAAGAAGTGCAAACAGGTAGCAGTATGTATTTTCTTTACACTTCATATCCGTGCCCTGACATGATGAGGGTTTCTTTAAGTACAACATGAGCATCATTTAATGACAAATTATTTAAAAACAAAATAATAACCCTAACAGTCTGTCCATTATTATAATAAAATCTAGATATTGAGCCCTGAATCGGTTGTTTGTAGTGATTAACTAAATCTTGTAATTGTTGTAATATTTGGTACTTCTGTGCTGTGTGAATAATAAATGGATTTGGGAAATTTTTTAACCTCAAGTTTTGATGTTCAAATTAAAAAAACTGCTTTAAAACAGTTCAGGAATCCAAAATGATAGTTTGTAATGAGACATTTTAGTTCATAACAAATTTCATATATACAAGTTAAAAATTTGTCAGTGATTTAAAATATATTTCTAAATGCTATTAAAAGCAATATCTGTCCCTTTCTCTTCTCTTCCCTGGTGGTTGTGTATCTGAAACTAGCAGATTAACAGACCTATGATAAAGCTTGAAAAGACTTGTGCTGCATTCTTGTAATAGACACAACTTAGCAGTACATAAAGGGGAAGAAGTGCTGATTTCAATTTCACCATTGCCTTTATCACTTTTTGAGTTACTTTGATAAAAATAACTTGATTGAAAAGCTTTTTTCATTTCCCAAATACTTTTTTTTTTTTTTTTTGAATAGTTGATGCCCAGTCAGCACAAAAATGGGTAAAGTTTCCTGCTGTGTCAGACTGCTTTAACTCTGATACAACTAGCCATCATGGTGGCAAGATTCCAAGAAAACTGGCTAATCAGGTGGTCGATAGAGTGTGGCAAGAATGCAATATGAACAGAGCACAGAACAAGTAAGTATTCCATTTCTTAGGTGTTCTTTCTTGGACTAAATGTTTCCACTTCAGACAGTTGAGTAAAAAGAGATAAACATTGTTGCGTGTTTATTCTGTAACTGGCACCACTTTAATTAAGCAAAGTCTAAAAAAAGGTGGTTGTACAATCTGTTAAAGGGGAGCTATCGTGAAAATGAAAATTTAAAGGGAATCTGTCATCATTTTAAACTTTTTTTTTTTTTTTTTGCCGTTTTCTAAAAAGTACACCTCAATAAACACTGTCTGGCAAATAAAATGTAATTCACATTTCAATACATAAGTTATTATAGTTTTTATTTTGTCATGGGGGCTTCCATATTTGCTCATTATACATGCATTAAGGGCTACACTAACAGCAGGCACGGCATTACCTGTATGCTTGGAGGCAGCCAGCCTCTGGTAGAAAGCCAAGTCAGTCGTGCTGCGACATGAGGATCCATCTGTGCACTCCCCCTCCCCTTCTGTTTTTCCTGCTTCTCGAGTGTCCTTTTTTTCCCCCTTTTCTGTTCCCTATCACCAGTCTTGGCATTGCGCTTTTGTTATAAGAGGTGTAAATAATTCACAATTGCACTCTTCACTCTGTTAACATTTCCAAGCCCAACACTGCCTTTCTCCTCCCTGCCCACTATTACCAGGGTCTAAGGCTGTGGAGCAAAGCAATGGTAACAGCAGGCAGCTACAGAACTCCTCTCAATCCATTCAGCAGAATCCTTCTGAAGAGTTGTCAGCGAGAGCTGTTATCTTGATACCTGCCTATTGTTCAATTAACAGGCTGACTAGAAAAGGCTCGGTTTACATTACATCCGCTCGTAGGAGGGAGGGGTAATGACATCACTCCAACTTGCAGTGCAGCAGTAAAGTGTGCCTGAGGTTTTTTAGAGCACAAGTCACATGACTGGGGGCTGCTGGGAAAATGTCAAAATGTCTAGCCCCACAGCAAATTTAAAAATTAAATATAAAAAAATCTGTTTGCTCTTTTGAAAAACGGATTTCAATGGCAGATTCTGCTGAAGTAGCACTATTAACTGATACATTTTGTAAAAAAAAAATTTTCCCGCGACAGTATCCCTTTAATATAAACATACTGAAAATTTTTTTCTAAATACAATCAATTAAAAATTCTGTATTGTTTCTGAAATAAGTTTATGTTCACTATTTCTCTCTCAGCATCTGTTTCTCTTCATTCTGTCTTCTTGCAGGAATTGGGTGTCAGCTATTCATTGACGGTTGGATCCAATATATCTTATGGGGGGGGGGGCTTCCTTTCCTAGCAGATGTATTAGAGCTCACTCAAATTACTGATTCAAGTACAAACAAAATCTAACAAAATAACTGCCTTTTGCACAAATCCTGCATGTTGTGAGACTTGATGTTTGGTGATTTTAATAGAGTGAGCTCTAATACATATTCTAGGCAAATGAAACACCCTTATAAAATATATCGGATCTGTCCATGAATATTTGACACCCAACTCCTGCATGAAGAGAGAATGAAAAGAAACAGATGCTGAGAGAGGGATAGTGAAGATAAACTTGATTATTTCAGAAACGGTACAGAATTTTTAATTGAATGTATTTAGAAAGTTTTTATTTCAGTATGACGAAGCTCGTATTACATTTTCATTTTCGCAATAGTTCTCCATTAATTATATTTCATGAATGAATTGTACAAATTACCATTTACCACACTTCATCAATTTTTCTTCTAAATTTGGGGCATACTTTTTTGTGTGGTAGTATTTTAAATAAAACACTGTTGTCAATGTAATTGATATGTATAAAATCATTTCAGCTGAGATTTATCAAATCTTTTCTGTTTAGGAGGAAGTATTCTTCTAATGGTGTTTGTGAGGATGAGTCTCCTGAAAAAACAACATCCTGGGATTTTGTTGAGTCCACACAGAGAACAACTTGTGTCTGCTCAAGGTGCGCTTAAGTTGCTATGTTATGTTGACGTCCATACCATCTTAAATGTATATGTTATCATACAAGTTTGCTGTAACTTACCATGTATATTTTACCTTCTCAACAGGCACAAAAATGTAAAGCAGAGAAATTTAAATCAACCAGGGCAGCCAGTGACTGCTAGTATGCAACAAGCAACCCAGAAGCACAAGACAAATGATAAGCAGGAAAAGGGTGACAAACCCCAGAAGCGTCCCCTAACACCTTTTCATCACCGTGCATCTCTCAGCGATGATTTTAATATTGAGGCAGATAGTGCCAGCCAGAGACTCGGGATTCGATCCCAGGACACTAGAGGAAGGTTCTCAAATATTCGACCCAATGATGTAGCAAAAACTCCTCAAATGCATAATAATGAGATGACTAGCTCTCCACCTCCACCTCCCCTAAGTCCTCACCCTTGTGAAGTTTTGGATGAAGGAGGAGAAACCATTAAAAATCCATCAACTCCTCATAGTCAGCATTTTTATCAAATGCCAACGCCAGACCCATTAATTCCAGTAAAGGCTATTGATGAACGGATAGATAGTTTACCGCAAACCTTTGCTTCAGCATTCCCTGAGATTTTAGAGCCAACTATGTATGTGGGCACTGCTGTCCGCCTAGAGGCCGGTGAAAATGACAACACGTGGAAGTATTATAAAGTCCCAAAAAAGAAAGAAGCAGAGTTTAATCCCCCACAGCTTCCAAATGATAAACTTAGGGAAGATACTTCCGGAAAGGAAAATATCATATCTGTCACAGAGTGAGTATTCCTTGTTCTAATATCCTCTTGGTTCTTTGGTATTTCCAAAGTGTTTACTTTGTTGCCTACATAATCACATAATGTATAACAATAGAGGTTTTAGGGTTAGGTCACACGAGGAGATTCGGGGAGATTTTGTCACCTGGCGACTAATCTCTTCTTCTGGGCGAGTAATCTCTTCTTCTCAACGAACTGCCACCGCGTTTCTTCCCATCCGCTATAATGAAAAGTCGCCTGCACTAAAGCACACTCGGCACTTCGTTTTCCGAAGTTGCCCGAAGTTACCTCACGAGGAAACTTTGGGCGACTTTGTAAAATGAAGCGCCACATTTGCTTTAGCGCAGGTGGTCTTTTCATTATAGCGCATGGGGAGACACACGGAGGCAGTTCAGGGAGATTGTCGCCCAGAAGAAGAGGCGATTAGTCGCCAGGCGACAAAATCTTCCTGAATCTCCTCGTGTGAACTAACCCTTAAAGTGAGAGTGTATCTTCAAATAAATTGTTAAATCGTGATCAGATAATAATTGTCTTAAGATGGCCATAGACTCAAAGATCTGATCGTACGAATCAAGGATTCGTACGATTTTCGGGCCGTGTGTGGAGAGTCCCGTCATTTTTCATCCGGCGGAGATCGGCCGTTTGGTCGATCGGACAGGTTAAAAGATTTTTGCCGGCTGCAGGCAATATCTCTGCATGTATTGCCGATCGTACGATTTTCAGAGGGAGACTGTCGCTAGCTTTGGTCGGACATAACTTCGTACGATTGCTGTCAGGGGCAGAACATCGGCTGATCTGTTCTTTTCTACTTCATTTGATCCGAATGGTTAATGGCAGGTCGGAGATGGGGAAAGTCTGATTGTACGTTGATTCGTACGATCAGATCTTTGTAACTATGGCCAGCTTAAGGCTGTACTGTAGCTTGTATTCACCCTCGACCGTAGGCAGGAAATACAAACATGTTAGAGATGAATTGTCAGATATACAGTTAGAAACAATGGAATTCTACCTGTATCTGAGGATTCCGCATGAACAGTGGCCAATGTTCCGGTGCATTCAAAGGCACCCAATCATAATTTTCTAGCCGGCCCTGCAGTTATCGGTTGCTTGTCACCCACTATGAATACAATGAATATCGTACAAAACTAAGTATTATCTGTGCTTTTTAGTTTCCCATACACCCCAGACTAAGCCCTTCTTCATAAATGCACTTTGTTGTAAAGTTGTCTGTTATATTATTGTATGTTGTATATGCAGTGGCTGTATATTGTTAAATCTGTACCTATTTTTTGCAGTATGATTTTGTCTTTATCTGACAATGCACTTTTTTTTTTAACAGGTTAATGGTGCAAGGTAAAAAACCGTTAAAGATCTCAGAGGAATTACTTCACAAGTATCAAAGCAAAAATCAATACATACCAACAGCTGTATTAAACACTGATCAAGACTCTGATCCATATACGTTTGTAGATGATGATGTGGAATTTATATTTTCTGACTCAAAGAAGGAAAGACAAATCACAGATAGGGATGTTGGAAAAAAACACAAGGTCCGTAATTAACTTTTATTATTCCTTCATTCATCAGAAAGGTCTCAAATTTAAATCTCCTGTGTTGTTGATGGGCCTCTGCTGTTTGAGTTCATTTGTAGCATAACTTACTTTTACTGATGAATTTTCTCTAGTCTGCAAAATCATTTTTACCTTTCATGAAGATATTATTGGGGACGCCTCGTATGTTATCTTTAAAAGATAAGATATTCAGTTTCCTATCTGAAGTATGCAAGTTAGTGTTTGTGATAGATAAAATATATGTAACCAAACTTTTGCACTCTAAACCAGTCTTCAGTTACTGTGGGTGCTCGGTCAAATCATTTTATATACAGAAGGACCCGCACTCCAAAGTCAGTAAATCGTCACCTTTTATTATTCATACTTGTGCATCCACAAGTATATGCAATACATGGATGGTCAATGTTTGCCTCATAATGTGAGTATTTCATCATAAAGTTTGAACTTGTTAACATTTCTGTTCTACAGGCAGAAGATGTAATGTCTAATGTTTCAGTGTTACCACAAGAAGGTGAAGATGCAATGTCACTTTTTAGTCCATCTGTCAAACCAGGTTTGTAAGCCACAAAAGAATAGCCATACAATGTTTCATTCAATTTTAATGGTGCTGTAACTGGAGAGAGATTTGCTCTGTGTATTAAAAATAAAGTGTAAATGCTTGTTAGAAATCAAGTTTGCCATCTCATAGTTTGAAAACGTTGTCCAAAGTTAGCAGCTTTTGTTTTGTAATGGATGCTCATATTTAAATCTGCTGAGAAAACGTTTTGAGCATTGTATTTCACAAGAAAGATTTATACTACTGTCTTACTACCTTAAGTTTGGCTCGATTATAGGGTGTTATCAGGGTTGTAATTTTCTGGTAATTTCCTTTCTAAATGTCCCGATGTAAACGCTACTCATATTCTCAATAAATTAAATCAATATATAACACTATTTATAAGTTAGCCTTGCATTCTGCAAAATTTAGAAGGGATTAGCAGTTGGATCATAATTCTACTTGCAATGGAATTTATGCGGTTCTGCATCATTAGCATTGCCATTTACTTGGTTGATTCAGGTGAAACAAGTTGGAGTATTTATTATCACAACAGGAAAAGTGTGTAACTGAATTGCCTTACTTTATACATCCAGGTAGATGGAACCAGAATATCTGTGCATGGCTCAATATAAATTAGTGCTAGTACTAATGTACTAGGATATAAAGCAATACCAGTCCATTCTTTGACAGCCATAAAATACAGTATTATAAAAGTCTAATTGTCAACTGATGGCACTATGCTTAACGTTGCCATTAATTGTACCTTTGCAGACGCACAGCGATCTGAAGCTCATGCACGCACTGCATCAACAAGTCTCTTTCATGAAACAGACCTTGTGGTATCTTACACTGACCTGGATAATCTCTTTAATTCAGATGAGGATGAGCTAACTGTAAGAATCTTCTTTTTTTTTTTTTTATTATATTTATTCATTTATTTTTCTCTAACATCTCTTGAAATTATATTTAAGAAACGTCAATCACACATCTAATATGCAGGTTCCACACTCCTTGGAATTAAAATAAATTGATGCTTATGTTGAAGCTTCACAAAAGTTTTTTGGTTTCAAGAGTAAAACTGTATTATTAAAGCTCAGGAACATGGAACAATGTACTCTTCTGGCACCCTCCCTTTTAAAGCATGGTTAAGAATAGTGTATTTTTAATGCATCCCTTTGGAGAGGGAAACCGTGTCTATTACAAATATTATTTTTTATCTTTTATTCATAGCCTGGATCCAAGAGGGCCCTTAATGCTGATGAAAAAGCAAACGGCAAAGAGTTGAAACCTGGAAATTTAGATCCCCTGTCTTGCATAAGTAAGGCTTATTATTTCTTATAATTTTGTATTAACAACAACAACATTGAAGGACTTAATTATGCTTTATGCCAGCTGACCTCAAAGTAGTTTTTGGAGGCTCACTAAAGTTAGATATTGAAAACTATTAAATATTTTGCATGCATTTATACATATGCGGTCTCGGTTCTTTCCTGATTCCATAGCTACGCTAATGCCTCGGTTTGAAATGAGTACCTGTAATGTATGTTCTTATATAGGAATGTATAAATGAGAAATAAACTTTGTTCTGGTATCGTATTATACATCAAAAATGAAGCTTTCCATCCAGAAAACATTGTTGTGTCCATTTACACCAATATGACTTGGCTAGGCCCAGTTGATGCATAACATGTAATTTCTTCTGTTCATGCTCCAAGTAACCATCTACCATTGATAGTAAAAGAGATAGTTGCATAACTATTGCAGAAGCAGATGTGTGAGATTGAAAGGTTCTGTTGCAAGGTTTGCAGGGGATCCACATGTCTCTTGTGCCTCTGGTGAAACAATCTTTAGTTGAAACGCTTGGTGAAATGTATACAGATTTTTCAGTTAAAGGTCAACAAAATTGGCTCTAATATGGTACTTTAACTTAAAGATCCTCGGATCACATATGCTGGATCTATATAAATGAGTAATAACTGTTTTATAGGTACAGCAGATCTTCATAAAATGTATCCAACACCACCTTCTCTGGAACAGCATTTTATGGGGTTTTCTCCTATGAACATGAACAGCAAAGATTATGGCAATATGGACACTACACCAGGAGGATCACTGTTAGATGGAAGCAATTTCTGTATAGGTGCTCAATTTAAAATAGAAGTTGATGAAGGTTTCTGCAGCCCAAAGCCCTCTGAAATAAAGGTAACACCATCATCTCTTCAGCTTACTAGGGTATGTAACAGATCTAGTTTGGAGCAAGGAGTAGAGTAGAGCTTAGGCCACCTGGCTTTCTAAAGGAGTTTTGAAGTCTCCATAACTGCATTTGCATTTTATCATCTTAATCTAATTTCTGCTCCCTAACAGTATATTGCGTGAATGGCCCAGTGATTTCAAAAATATACCACTTCTTAGAGTATGTTAATATTGGGGGGGAAACAATAGCCTCCTCTGCTCTGTAATGTTGTTGTTGGTTTTTTTTTTTGTTTTTTTTTAATCTGTTGGAGACTGATTTAGAATTTTAAAATGGGAAATTTTGGTTAAAATTGTGATACTATGTGTGAATGTCGTATAATTTAGAGAGCATATGACTGTTTATTTTAGGTTAAGTGATTGCTTTTTTTAGTTTAATATAATTTTATTTTGTTACAGGACTTCTCCTATGTATACAAACCTGAAACGTGTCAGGTGCTAGTAGGATGCTCCATGTTTGCTCCTTTAAGAACTCTCCCCAGTCAGTGTGTGCCAGCGATTAAATTACCAGATGAGTGCATTTATCGCCCAAGTTGGACAGTTGGAAAACTTGAGTTGATCCCTCCGGTACCCCATATGCCCTTCATCAAAGATGGGTAGGTGTTTGGAAGTTTATTATCATTTATTACTTGTGGTATGCATATCTTGGATGATAAACTATGTATACAGGTTTATTTTATTTGTATTTTTTCATTTGGGGAAATGGTTAACTTTAAATAAAAAAAACTATAGGATTGATTGAATGCTGGATACAATTTTATTAAAGAGAAAAAGGGAATGATTACATTTTAACTTAAAATTATTTGTCTTAAAATGGAATCTCTAGAAAAATGGCCATCTTGTAATTGTTTCTCAAAATAGGTTTCATGATAATCAATCCTGTACCTGCATGTGATCAGTATTCTCCCAGGAAAAAATGTGGTGGGGGGAAAATTGAGACAGCAGCAGTTCTAGCAAATGGCAATCGTGCTGATTCTTTTGCAAACAAAGGGTGCAGTCAGCGTTAGAATTAAATTTTGGAATTGACCGTGTGGTGAGGGTCGAAGGGTTGCAAGGCAGTGAGGAAAAATTGCTGGCCAATGCACAACAATATTTAAATGACACGGGTATTATTACTCGCTTAAATTTGCCATAAATGGCTGATGCTAATCTTTTTGTAGCGTGCGTGCTTATATGTAACATATCTACTTGTTAAAGGAACAGTAAGTATTTTAAAGTAATGAAAATATAATGCAGTGTTGCCTGCACTGGTAAAACTGATGTGCCTGTCTAATGGTGTTATCTGTTATCCATTAGTTAACCTGTGCCATATAGCTGTTTTTCAATTTCTGCCATTGCTCCACAGCAGCTTGTTTATATGAACTATAGTAGTATTTCTGAAGCAAACAGATCAGTTTTACCAGTGCAGGGCAACAGTACATAATATTTTCATTACTTTAAAACACTTTCATTTTTTGGTGTTACTGTTCCTTTAACAAACAGCCACTACTCATCTCCCTGTGTGACATAAGCCTTAAAGGGGAAGGAAACCTAGTCGGCGCAAACCCCCCACCCCCCTCCCATTTGTTGCCCACCCTCCCTCCTCCCCCCTGGCCTACCCGTCCCGCTGGGCAAATGCCCCTAACTTGTTACTTACCCTTCTGCGCAGGTCCAGTCCAGAGAGTTCACAGACGACATCTTCTTCCACGCGTTCTTCCTGCTGTGAACAGCGTTTTGGCACATGTGCAGTAGGAGCATTTCGCCGGTACGGATCTACTGCGCATGCGCCAAAAGTCACGCGCATGCGCAGTAGATCGTACCGGTGAAATGATCCTACTGCGCATGCGCCGTTCACAGCAGGAAGAAGATCGCGTGGAAGAAGATGTCGTCTGTGAACTCCCTGGACTGGACCTGCGCAGAAGGGTAAGTAACAAGTTAGGGGCATTTGCCCAGCGGGACGGGTAGGCCAGGGGGGGAGGAGGGAGGGTGGGCAACAAACGGGGGTGGGGGGTTTGCGCCGACTAGGTTTCCTTCCCCTTTAAAGTAGAATCTCCCCCCATATCCCAGCCCCCTCAACTGGCCTCCATTGCCCTCCCCCTCTTCCTGCATAATCTATTTCACTAAGTATCCCTCTTTGCGTAAAATAAAAGTGCCTTAAAAATGCAGAGGTGCATTGAAGTTCACACGCACCATGTTCATCCTGTTTGGATCGACGTATTTGAAGCTAGGTCCAGGATCAGCTTTAAAGGAACAGTAACACCAAAGTGATTGTGGTGCGTGGTTGAGTTCTCTTTTCAGTCATATAAGTCGTATTTGGAAATTTTTCAGTTAATTAGAATGAACAATGTATTGCTAACCTGTGCTTATTCTAAAAAGTTCCTCTTGTCCTATTTCTTAGCAATATTCCCAGTGTTGGAAGTGCTATGGATCAAGACTATGTTCAGACATACACCCCTCAAACCCACACACCTTTTGGGATGTCAAGCAGTGCTCCACCCAGTAACAGTGGAGCAGGAATCCTTCCTTCTCCTGCAACCCCTCGTTTTTCTGCTCCTACTCCGCGAACTCCAAGAACACCTCGTACACCACGGGGAGGTGGTGGTCCAGCTAGTGTCCAAGGGTCAGTGAAGTATGACAATTCTGACCTGTATTCTCCTGCTTCAACACCATCAACATGCAGGCCTCTCAACTCCGTTGAGCCAGCAACCGTTCCATCAATCCCTGAAGCTCATAGCCTCTATGTGAACCTCATTCTTTCTGAGTCTGTGATGAACCTCTTTAAAGATTGCAATTTTGACAGTTGCTGCATCTGTGTATGCAATATGAACATTAAAGGAGCTGATGTTGGAGTCTACATTCCAGACCCCACACAAGAGGTGCAGTACAGATGCACTTGTGGCTTTAGTGCAGTGATGAACCGAAAGTTTGGCAACAATTCTGGCTTGTTTTTAGAAGATGAGTTGGATATTATTGGCAGACAAACAGACAGTGGTAAAGAAGTAGAAAAACGATTTGAAGCTCTCAGAGCTGCTGGAGGAGATCATGGTGTTTTAAGAGACCCGGAGAAAATGCCTGATGAGTTAATATTACTCCTCCATGATCAGTGCACTAATTTGTTCTCTCCATTTGGCACATTGGATCAAGAGCCTATCACAAAAACCGGCACAGTAAGTTACTCGGCTCGTGTTGAAGAGCAGGACTGTTGTAATGATTGTTACCTTGCATTGGAGCATGGCCGTCAGTTCATGGATAATATGTCTGGAGGCAAAGTAGATGAAGCACTTGTGAAAAGTACTTGCTTACATCGCTGGTCTAAAAGAAATGGTAAGTAACATGATTTCTGTTTTTGCAAACCTATGGATAGTAAGCTGCATTTAAGCTTTGATGATCTTGTGTTAGATCCTCAAACATTTATATAGCACCACAATACATAGCCATTCATAAAAAATATTCTCACAAGTATAACAAACAGAAGTTCTAACCTTTGACACAGTCTCATCTTAAAGGGATGCTGTCATAGGAAAACATGTTTTTTTCTAAACGCATCAGTTAATAGTGCTGCTCCAGCAGAATTCTGCACTGAAATCCATTTCTCAGTTTTGAAATCTGACATGGGGCTAGACATATTGTCAATTTCCCAGCTGCCCCAAATCATGTGACTTGTGCTCTGATAAACTTCAATCACTCTTTACCGCTGTACTGCAAGTTGGAGTGATATCACCCCCTTCCCTTCCCCCCCAGCAGCCAAAAAAAAGAACGGGAAGGTAACCAGATAGCAGCTCCCTAACACAAGATAACAGCTGCCTGGTAGATCTAAGAACAACACTCAATAGTAAAAATCCATGTCTCACTGAGACACATTGTTACATTGAGAAGGAAAAGCAGCAGCCTGCCAGAAAGCATTTCTCTCCTAAAGTGCAGGCACAAGTCACATGACCGGGGCAGCCGGGAAATTGACAAAATGTCTAGCCCCATGTCAGATTTCAAAATTGAATATAAAAAAAATCTGCTCTTTTGAGAAATTGATTTCAGTGCAGAATTCTGCTGGAGTAGCACTATAAACTGAAGCGTTTTGAAAAAAAACATGTTTTCCGATGACAGGATCCCTTTAAAGAGCTAATCCAGCCAATTTGGTGTTGCCAGTAGTTAGTATTGAGCAGTTACATGCATTCAAATTAGCAAAATTGCTCAAATTTTTGCACAGCCAGTTTTTCACATTTGATTTAATCTCATACAATTGAATACTGCTTCACTAAAAATCTTTGTTCAGAAAACACCCCAGTACTCAGATGTTCCTGGGAAATGAAAGACATACCACTTTTCTTTTTTTGTTGAAAGTGGAGTAAATTATTATGCAGGCTGAGAGGGGTTCCCAAACTTTTTCATATTACTGTAGAGTAACGAGTTCAGGGCAGCTCATCTTTCATTGTGAATTAGAAGCTGTTGCTAGGATAATTAACCCTAGAAGGCCGTATAGTACTTGAAATTCCAAGATGGAAAGCTGCATTTAAAACCATAAAAGCAGCTGTGTTAAAAACCTTAAAAACCTCGACGTTTGTATGTTTCATTCATTCTTTTTGCTCAATTTACCCACCCTTAAGTTTGTAGTTATGTATATGAATGCATTCAAGTATTTACCTGGTACATTAAAATGTTTTTGTCTTTCCATTGCACTTGTAACACCTTTAACACACTTTAAGAACTGGAATGTATTTAAATGCTGAATGCAAACAAATATGAACTTGTGCACATGTATCCACTGCCAGTAACCTTTATATAGTGAATAAAGTACCCCCTCTTGTAAAATATAAGGATATTATAAGTTACCAAGGAGTTTCATGACCATATAAAAACACAAGGCCAATGGCCGAGTGTTTTTATACAGGTCATGGAACCCCGAGGTAACTTCTAATATCCTCATATTTTGCAACTGGGGGTACTTTATTTATTATAATACACAGAACTCACCATTTATAACTGATGACATCAGAACTCACCGTTTATAAGGATATACCGTATATACTCGTGTATAAGCCGACCCGTGTATAAGCCGAGGTACCTAATTTACCTAAGAAAACTGGAAAAATGTATTGACTCGTGTATAAGCCTAGGGGCCCCATGTCAGATTTCAAAATGTGAATGTGACCCGGCCGCAACAATTGGGGGACACTGGGCAGGTACCTGTTAAAGGGTCCTCTGTCTACCCCTATTTCATGTTTGCTTCCCTCTGCCACTTCCCCCCCCTGCCCTCCCCATCTGTCGCTCTCCCCACCCCGGCCCTCACGTCTGCTGCTCTTCCCTCTGTCACAGTAAAACGTGACCCGGCCCCAAAATGGCGGCGCCCATGGCCGCCACATGGGTAGCGGCGCCGGCCGCTACCCACGTGGCGGCCATGGGCGCCGCCATTTTGGGAGCGAACGCCGGCAGGGAAGGACGCGCCGCCCGGAGCTCCTGGACCTGCTCCGGGCGGCGACACAGTCAGTCACAGACAGTCCTGCTGGGGCCGCGGAAGGAGGTATGACCCGCGTATAAGCCGAGTTTGAGTTTTTCAGCACATTTTGGGTGCTGAAAAACTCGGCTTATACGCGAGTATATACGGTAATTTACAAGATATTCATCGCTTTTGTGTATTATAAGCAGATATTGTTTTCCATTCTAGGACAAAAAAGAGTTAAAGATATGAAGCATTTGTAATTCAGAAACAAATAAAATAGAAACCTGAAGTTTAGTAGCATTTGAAGTGTCTATAAAGGAGCATTACAATGACTTGCGCATATATATATATATATATATATATATATATTTTTTTTAACTTTTTTAATTTGATGTATGTACAGTAGTGATTTAGATCCCTTTCTAGTGTTTTTTTTTGTTTTTTTTTTCTGGTATGGGTTCTGATCCAACTGGTGGGGTTGTTTGTAAGAAGGAATCATTAATTGACATGCATTGTAGTCTATTTCCTGTTCTGACTTCACATGTGCTACCCACGTTGCAGCATGCCACAATGAACTCGTTTACTTAGCAGTAGTTAATGGATAGCTTTAATAAAAATTAAAACATTAATAAGTAATACAGAAAAAGCACACAGAACCACCTTTTAGAATAAGAAAATGAATCTCTGGTCAAATCTCTAAACATTCCCCATGTTGCAATATAGAGACAATTAAGACAGTTGCACTAAAAGCTGCTTTATTAGGCACAGGGAACAGTATTTAGGGAGTTGTAAGAACTATAAACTGTTGCAAGTAGGCTAATTGTCCAGTTGCACTTAAAGGCGATCTAAACCAAAAAAACAATTGATTTGACAATTGAGTATTTTACATTCATTTTATATTTTTAATGCTTTCTGAGATGGTTGCTTTTTGGCACTCTAGAACATGGTTGCCCAAAAGGTAGATCGGGATCTACCAGTAGACCATTCGCTGGTGATCAGTAGATCTTAAAGGAAAACTATACCCCCAAAATGAATACTTAAGCAACAGATAGTTTATATCAAATTGAATGACATATTAAAGAATCTTACCAAACTGGAATATATATTTACATAAATATTGCCCTTTTACATCTCTTGACTTGAACCACCATTTTGTGACTCTATCTGTGCTGCCTCAGAGATCACCTGACCAGAAATACTACAACACTAACTGTAACAGGAAGAAGTGAGGAAGCAAAAGGCAGAACTCTGTCTGTTAATTGGCTCATGTGACCTTACATGTGGTTTGTATGTGTGCACAGTGAATCTTACGATCTCTGGGGGCGGCCCTTATTTTTTAAAATGGCAATTTTCTATTTATGATTATCCAATGGCACATACTACTAATAAAGTATATTATTATGATAATGGTTCATTTACATGAAGCAGAGTTTTACACATGAGCTGTTTTACTCAGTATCTTTTAATAGAGACCTACATTGTTTGGGGGGTATAGTTTTCCTTTAAGACACTGTCAACAAACAGTTGGGTTAAATCACCCTCCTATTTCATGCTTTTTATTCAGATATTTATAACGTTAAGGATACATAAGAAATAGTTTGTTCAATATAGCAATATACATTTTCCTATAAATCCGTATTTAAGTATTATTCTTCATGGAAAAGAATGCCAATGCTTTTATGGATGAAGATCACAAAGAGTAGACCTCACATTAGTAAAGTATGGGCACTCCTGGTCTAGAGATAACTAAATCCAGGAAGTGCATACATAATGCTTATACAGTTAGGCTCACTGACACTCTTGCCTTGGCACAACTGTTGACACCGTTAAAAATAGAAAATGAATATAAATTGCAAGTGTTTTTTTGATTTTGATCACCTTTAAAGATTCTTTGTCTGTCCAACATCTGCAAATAAAACATTTGCTTGTGTATTAGCAGTGCTATTTTAGAACATTGTATAGCTTTGGTTGCCTTTTTAGTTCAAGTCCCTTAGAGGTGCAACTTTTTGACCGCATTTCACCTTTGCTAATAAGGTTACAGATCTAGGAAAGTCTTTGTTTTAACTAGTCCGCTATAGTTTCAACAATATTTAGAACAGCAGATAAGTCTGTGCCCCAAATTTTATCCTTGCTGACCTCCAGACTGTGCTCCTAGGAGAGAAAATACATTCTCCATACATCTACACAACACAATGGTTAGAAAAAATGAATGTATTTAAATAAAATACTGTAAAATATTAACTTATACAGAAACTTTCTGAATACCAATTCACTTCTAGATTGCCTAGTGTTTTTTTTAAAGGGGACCTAAAGTCTAAAATAGAATAATGCTAGAAATGCTGTATTTTGTATAATAAACATGAACTTACTGCGCCAGAAGCCTATTTAAACAAATGATTTATGATTTGAAAGTTGGCTGCAGGGGGTCACCAACTTGTTACTTTGTTATGCATCTCTGCAACACCATGCACATGTTGTGTGGTCTGGGCTGCTGATCAGGGATCATTATAGATTATTAAAACAGCCAAAGTCAAATAATATATGCCAGAAGCAATACAGCAAGACTGATTAATAATCAGAATATGCAGACTGCACGGAGTCCTGTGTTGTCATGTAATCTAATTTGGATTTTATAGTTTTTGTATTGTTTGATACATACTTTCTCCAGCTTTGCACAACCAGTGGCTGCTGCAAAATAATTCTCTAAATAGAATCCCAGTTTATCTGTTTAAATCTGGCTCCATGATCTTTGTCCTTGCAGCTGCAGTTGGAAACAGGATGCAAAGGCAAAAATAAAATCTCATTCTTACTTTCTTAACTGAAAAATAAACCTATCCCCAATAATCTGTACGGTTTTTATAAGAAACCTGACTGTATAAAGTGAAATTCCCCCTTTATTTACTTGCTCTGACTGCTGTGGATACGAATCTCTTCACGGTCGCTGGCTGCTTTTACAGTGAAACAAACAAAGCTGCTCCAGTTCTGGGAAGGAAGGTTATGGGGGCTCCCCCTGCTGTTTGCAAGTATGATCGTTTCCCTGCAGAGCAGTAAGGGACCGTCTGAAGTTTCCTATTCGCAGCAGTCAGAGCAAGTAAATGACGGGGGAATTTCACTACATACAGTCTCGTTTATTATAAAAACTGTAGATATTTTCTATAAGTAATCTTGGAGGACAGTGGGGTTTAGCTGGTACATCCAGGAGGGCAGGACACAACAGTAGGAAAAACTAGCCCCTCCTCTACTGGCTATACCTCCAGCACGCGGAGCTTAGATCAGTTTTTGTTGTGTCCTCAGGAGGATAGGACGTAAAATAATACTGTTTATTATTTTCAATTTTGTCAATTGCTTGACACCAGGGAATGCCCAGGCCCTCTACACTGAGCAGAGGATACCCATAGGCATTCCCCAACGTGGGACCTGCCTCCGGGGTCCCTGGTTTTTTAAGACCACCCAGTCTCATACTGGTCTCCCCTTTTTATAGGTGGAGACTGACTGGCCGGAGGACAGAGGAAAATGTTTCTGGACACAGTGAGTATATTCTGGGCTGTCCTCTTCTCCTCTCATATCCCTCTCCCTGCATATCGGGAGAGAAGTATCTCCTAAAGAGTCTTGTCCCCTGCCCCCACGCTAGCAATATCGCATCACTGCAGCAACTGTGCGACTCTCCCTGTCTCTCTCTCCCTCCCACACCAGGTACGCTCTGTCAGGGTACTAAGAATATCCCTGTGGCATTTGGGACCTACAAAGAGGGAGTAGTAATGCTAAAAAGGATGCCTGGACTGACAGGGCGGAAGAGATTTTGGCAGTGGTTATTTAATGGGGCATGGGAAGGAGATGCGGAGTGGGTAGGTCTGAGGCCCAGTGACTCACAGTTTTTCTGAGATGGAGCGCTGAAGCGAGACTGGGCTGCGCTCGTTCTTGGCGCCATTTCACCTCAGTTCTTGCACGATCTCAGCGCAGTCCCTCAGTCACTGCGGCCATCTTGTTTCCTGCACCGGAGTTACTGTGCGCACAGTCAAGCGCAACGGCAGACTCCATTGTTCCTCTGGCGATCCCGAGCCTCCAAAACAACAGCGGGTCATACCGGGGACAGTCTCCTTTGTAGTTCTTGCACAAAATATATCAGGGACATGGACAATTACTGGGAGACCAGTAACAGGCTATATTAACAACAGCCTCCTCTGCTGGCTTTTCTCACAGCACGGTTGAGCTAAGCCAAATATATATATATTTCTATCTAATCTCATTTACTACTAAAGTGCCTTGTTACTACCATGTCTGAAGGATCTGGTGACAAGCTTTTTTCCAGGGGGGCACCTTCTGCCCAAGTAAGATACTTAGCTTGTGCCGCAAACGTTTGCCCCCTGGGCACAAACAAAGATCCTTTATGTACCAAGTGCAAACCACCTGTGGTTGGTCCTGAACCTCCAGAACCTGCTCCTCCCCAGGTAGACCAAGGCGGCCAAGGAGAGTCAGCATCTCCGCACAGAGACTCTCCACCTCCAGGCCCATCTCATAAGCAACCTTCCACTCCAGAGTGGGCATCACAGCTAGCTTCTGGGATTCCAAAGTTAGCCCAGTCACTAGACAAGCTGCTTTCCCGTCTTGACAAGCCCAAGGGGAGAGTTTCAAAACGCAGAGCTCCTCCTCCATCCGAGGAAGAGTGATTCTCCTCCAAGATGTTTTTCACTATTTTTACCAGATTCCGGAGATGACTTTGATCGATCAGAAGGCAAGCTCTCATCAGACTCAGAAAAGGAGTATGAGGATTCACATGAGTGAATCGGTGGAGAGACATTCAGAGTCGGTGGATGCATTAATTATCTCGGTACTTGAAACTCTTCATCTTCAAGACCCGGGAGCATCGTCTGACACAACAAAGAGCCTGTTTAAACATCATAGTAAGACTTCACCTGTTTCCCCTGCTCATTCTCAACTTGATCAGATCATACACCAGAAATGGGATACTCCAGAGAGACGTTTTCAGACAAATAGAAAATTTCAAAAGCTCTATCCATTCCCCAAGGAGCTTACAGAAAGGTGGTAAATGCCAGTTGAGCCACCTTCGGCTCTCTAAGAACACCGCCCTTCCTGTCCCGGAGCCTCGTCTTTCAGGGATTCGATGCATAAGAAACTAGATTCTTCTACGCTCTGTGTTCTCAGCTTCAGGCACCTCTCTATGACCTGTCCTAGTCATGGCATGGGTCAGCAGGGCAGTCCAGTCCTTGTCAGACTCCCTACTCACCGCCATTGATTCCGGGGCACCCCGCTGTGAGCGTTCTCAATGTGCTTCCCAAATTAAGGAAGCAAGTGACTACATATGTGAGGCTTCACTCAAAACACTGCAGGCCATCAGCAGATCATCGGCACTCTGTGGCAGCCCATAGATCACTTTGGATGAAGTTGTGGTCAGCAGACCTTTCATCCAAAAAGTCTCTAACCTCCATTCCCTTTAAGGGCAAGCTTCTGTTCGGTCCTGACCTGGACAAGATTATCAGCCAAGCAACAGGGGGCAAAAGCACTGTACTACCTCAGCCTAAGGCTCGTCTCACCTCCTTCCGCAGGGGTACGTGTTTTCGTAGCTCCCAGACCAAGCACACGAGATCATGACCACCTCGACAGTCTTTTGCAAACAGTTTTAGCGGTAAGCAGAGGTCTTCCTGGCAAAACAAGAAACTGGACTGGAGACAAGACTGCCTCAGCATGACGGTGTCTGCACAGTCACAAGTCCGATAGGGGGCAGGCTCGGCAACGTTGCCGAAGTTTGGACCACACTCATTCAAGACTCCTGGATCCACGAGGTAGTAACCTGGGGCTACCATCTAGAATTTGCCTCAACCCCCCCCCATTGTTTCTTTATGTCCAGACTGCCACAGGACTCCGACAAAAAGACAGCCTTCCTAGGCGCAATCTCAAAACTTCTAAGAGCTCAGGTGATCATTCCCGTACCGGTCACAGAACTTTTCAAGGGCTACTATTCAAACCTCTTTGTAGTGCCCAAGAAGAACGGATCGGTAAGACCCATTTTAGATCTCAAGCAATTGAGTCTCGGTCATTGTGGCAATGTCCCCGGGGGAATTTCCGATTTCTCTAGACATAGAGGATGCCTACCTTCATTTTCCCTCCACATCAGAGATACTTGTGATTTGCATTCCAAAATTGCCACCATCAGTTCACAAGCCTTCCCTTCGGGCTAATGTCTGCCCGAGGGTCTTTACAAAGATCATGGCAGCAGCAACTGCAGTGATTTGCAATACCGGAGTTTCCATCACACCCTACCTGGACGGTCTGCTAATCAAGGCACCCTCCTTCTCAGAAGCCCAGAGATCTCACAATCCATGGTCTTGCTCAGCATGCAATTCAATACACACACACACAGAGGATTTATCTCCCTCAGGAGAAGGCAAGTCCTCTCCAAGCCTTAGTAAGGTTGCTTCTCCAGAGACGTCAACACTCAGTCAAGTTCTGCATGAGGGTGTTAGGGGTCATGGTGTCCACCATAGAAGCAGTACCATTCGCCCAATTCCATCTATGGGAGCTTCAGTGGAATAATCTGAGGGTTTGGAAGAGGAAATCCCTCCTTCAAGAGATCCGGCCCTCCTGCAAGACAAGAGCATCTCTCCTCTAGTGGTTGGACAACACACATCTGTCCTTGGGCAAACCCATGGGAGAACCAATATGGCACATCCTCACGACGGATGCGAGTCTATTCGGCTGGGGAGCAGTTCTCGAGGGCCACTCTGCTCAGGAACAGTAAAGGATTACCATGCTTGCACATCCTGGCTCTCCAGAACAAGATGACCCGGTGCACGGTGAAGGAGGCCTCGCCAACCTCAATTGTAGCAACAAAGAAGAATTTCACTGGCACTCGAAGGTTCTTTCAAGCAGGTACTAGCCCTTGCTGAGTTAATTTCGCAAAAGTGCAACGTTTCGGGGTAAACCCCTTTATCGAGCATTTACCCCGAAACCTTGCACTTTTGCAAAATAAACTCAGCAAGGGCTAGTACCTGCTTGAAAGAACCTTCAAATGCCAGTGAAATTCTTCTTTGCCACTCTGCTCAGGGTCAGTGGAACCCACGGGAAGGGAAACTGCAGATCAACCTGCTTGAGATTCGTGCAATCCGTCTAGCCCTAATCCATTGGCAGCAAATTCTACAAGGTCAGGCTGGAAAGATACAGTCCGACAACGCCACAGCGGTGGCCTATATCAACCACCATGGGGGCACAAGAAGCAGAGAAGCACTAGACGATGTCAAACTCATTTTCAAGTGGGCCAAAGCTCACCAGGCCCATCTGTCAGCCATTTACATCCCAGGGCTGCTAAACTGATAAGCGGACTATCTAAGCAGACAATCCTTAGACCTGGGAGAGTGGTCATTGAAGCACGAGATCTTCCAGGAGATAAGAGGTGGGGCACCCCAGAGGTGGATCTCATGGCAACCAGGCACAACCGCAAGGTCCCAGAGTTTATAGCTCGATACAGGGATCCACTAGCCATAACAGCCGACGCTCTTTAACAGCCAAGTGGCACTTCCATCTGGCCTATGCCTTTGCACCCCTGCCTCTCGTACCCAGGACTCTCAGGAAACTTCCGCGAGTGCAGACCACTCTAATCCTCATAGCACCAAGATGGCCTCGGCGCTCCTGGTACACAGACCTTCTCGACATGTCCGTGGCAGAGTCTGGTCCACATACCACCAGTGGTGTGTACGTCACAAGACGCAGTTCAAACGATTCTCCATTCCTGACATCCTCGAGTTCCTGCAAGAGGGCCTTTCCATGGGTCTATCACTTGGCTCTCAAGTCACAAGTCTCTGCTCTATCTGTCCTTTTTCAGAAACAAATTGCTCTTTTACCTGATATCAAGACTTTTATGCAAGGAGTAGCACATTTGGCTCCTCCTGTCATGCAAACCACCTTTCCTTGTTTTTCACCATGATAGGGCTGTCCTACGCACTAGTCCATCTTTTTTGCCAAAGGTAGCATCTGAATTTCACCTGAACCAGGAGATTACAATACCAGCCTTCTGCCCTTCACCATCCAATCCTAAGGAGAAGGCTCTACATACCCTGGATCCTGTTAGAGCTCTAAAGTTTTACCTGCACAGAGTCCAGGACATTCGCATGGTGGACTCCTTACTTGTCATTTCTTCAGGCCCCAACCAAGGAGGGTCGGCCACAAAATCGTCAATTTCATGCTGGATCAAGCAAGCGATTCATCGAGCCTACGTGGCAAAACGCCACCAGCTAGACTCACAGCTCACTCTACTAGGGGGAATGAGTTCAGGAACCAAGCATCAGCGCTTTGGTACGTCGCCACTGTCCCTGTGTCCCCCAAGATGTCTTCGAGAAAAGGAGATTTTGTATACTCAACGTTAAATCTTTTTCTCTTCAGTCATTTGGGGGACACAGGGCTTCCCTCCCTGGACTGAGGCCCTCACTTTTCCATCAGATATGTTATGTTTAATACTAAGTTTTTACGGTTAATAACATTTTTCCTGTTGACTTTGGAACAAACTGATCTAAGCTTCGCCTGCTGGGGGTATAGCGAGTAGAGGAGGGGCTAGTTTTTCCTACTGTTGTGTCCTGCCCTCCTGGATGTACCAGCTATACCCCACTGTCCCTGTGTCCCCCAAGTGACTGAAGAAAAAAAGATTTAAAGGTTAGTATACAAAATCTCCTTTTTTAATTAAAGTATATTAAAGATAGGTTTCTTTTTCATTACAGAAAGTAAAAATGGGATTTTATTTTTTTCCCTTTTATATTCCCTTTAAAGGGAAGCAATATGACAGAGGCAACTGGTTATGTAGATAGGGGATTGAATGGCTAAATCCAATGTAAATAAATGCTCATTGTACTATGTTAAATATTTGCAGACAGTCTTTGATACTGTTTCTGCAAGCCTACAGCAGAAGGATTGATATACTGTTTCCAGGTGTTTTTTTCCTAAAAGAACCTTTTTGCAAATGGTGCAGAAATGCCCATGTTCACCTTCTGATTTCTGTTTTATTTTCAGCTATAGATGCCAGTATGCAGTGTTCCCAGGATATCCTTCGCATGCTTCTTTCATTACAACCTGTGTTGCAAGATGCAGTTCAGAAAAAAAGAACTGTTCGTTCTTGGGGTGTGCAGGGACCCTTAACGTGGCAACAGTTTCACAAAATGGCCGGTCGAGGCTCTTATGGTAATACAGCTTTTTATTTTTAAAATTCAGGGGCGTACCACTTGTATCTCCACTTGTGATCATCCCATGACTAGAACTATATAGTGATGTGGTGGGGTTGCTGGCCTCTATGGCCTCCTACTACGTTCCAGAATGCAATAAATGCAGCACAGCAGTTATATATATTTTGCAGCTAGTGTGCAAACGTGTTGGCTATGGAGCGTTGTTTTCATTAAATTTTGTGTGTGGCAGGAGAGTTTTTAGTACACTGGGTTTTTTTGTTTTTTTTGAGAACTAGTACAGGGATCAAAACACCATGAAGATCCTGCCAACTAGGTTCACTTGTGAGATGTTTGTGGCTTCTCAAAATTAGGTAGTAGTCCATAGTCATGACAATGTTTGTTTTTCCATGTGATAGTTCAACATGTGCAGCACATTATTAATAGATATTCGTGTACAGAATGTTCCTGTCTGGTGTTGGCAGTGCACCGGTAGAGGGATCATTCAAACTGTACATCATGTTGTCTGCATCATATTTTTTCCCTGTTTGTATAATTAAAAGTGTATCTTATTGTGTTTGTTTTCTTTATTTTGTTTAACCAATGTACTCGCTCTTGGTGTAATGTTTTTGTTCTGTGTAATCTAAATAGGAACAGATGAATCACCAGAGCCACTGCCAATCCCTACCTTTCTTGTGGGCTATGATTATGATTTTTTGGTGCTGTCACCATTTGCACTGCCTTATTGGGAAAGACTGATGTTGGAACCCTATGGGTCACAAAGGGACATCGCTTATGTTGTTGTATGCCCAGATAATGAGGCTTTGCTGAATGGAGCCAAAAGTTTCTTTAGGGATCTCACTGCAATGTATGAGGTAAAGGGTCCAATATTTTCAAGTATTTTTCAACTTTTGGTTGTGTTTCTAAATGCACAAGTTTGTTTCCTTCTTTATGCTTACTTGGATCTTTTCTAACATTAAATTATTTAGCAGCGATGGACTTCAATTTCAACCTGATGGCCAACCATGTGTATAATCCTCATGATTATTTATTTTTGCATATTAAAATAAATTGTAATTCTAATTTTAATAAACAATGTTCAATTCTTAATGCAATGTTTATCTAAAGATGGTTTATAGCTACTGGATCTAACTTTTGAAACAATGTAGCTGAAGCCAGTTGAGCTGGAGAACTCTCTTGCTAAGTCAGAACCAGAGATCAGAAGCATAAAAAATGTCATTCCCATTAACAAGTGGTCAGCATACCATGATCACAAATGTTATCTCAGGCATTTCCACATTTTAATATCTTTATTATCTTGTAACAGTCTTGTAGGCTTGGTCAGCATAGAGCTATCTCCAAACAGTTAACAGATGGCATCATGAAGGTTGGGTCTACGGCTGCTAAAAAGCTGTCCGAAAAGCCAGTTGCCGAATGGTTTTCTCAAGCAGCAAATAGCAACAGTGAAGCATATTCTAAACTCCGGTTGTATGCACAAGTTTGCCGATATGAACTAGGTAAGAAAATCTAGTCTTTTATTTTTTTTTTATTGCTATTGAGTAAATGTTTTTGAGCAGTATATTTGTATAGGTTATTGACTTTAATGTCTCTTACTTTTCCATTAAGGTCCATATCTTGCATCCCAGCCACTAGACAGTTCCCTGTTATGCCAGCCAAACCTCGCTTCCCCTGCAAGTCAGGCGGTTTCAGTCCAGCCAGCATCATCATGTACACCTGGAAATCCAAGCACTCCATCCTCTTTAAACTCTTCTGCAGCAGCCAGCTCCTCTACTGTAACACCTAATAATCTGCCTCAAGCAGCTGCCACAGGGTCTTCATCTACTGCCAACGTGGCTGGTGGCATGAGCGGAAACAAGCCAACATCATTTCCTCCTTATGGGAATATAAGTAGTACCACTAATTCCATTCCAGCACAAGTTAATTCTGTTCAGAACAATCAAGGAGGGCAGCAAACACAGCAAACATTGCAACAAAACACTGGAATGTCAAGTGAACAGTCTGCAGCTGCAGCAGCTGCTGCAGCAGAGGTCACTGAAAGGTAAATGGGGTTTTTTGCCACCTTCGGTGTCCTTGTTAAATGTTCAATGAGTGGTCTTTTTCATATGTTTCTTGGTATGATGCATAAAATGCAACATTATAACATTTCTGTATTTTTCAGTACAATGGAGCGGGATAAAGTTGGTGTCCCTACTGATGGAGAATCCCATGCAATCACTTATCCACCAGCCATAGTGGTTTATATTGTTGATCCTTTTACGTATGAAAATAAAGATGAGGACTCAAACGCATCTAGTGTGTGGATGCTTGGACTTCTACGCTGTTTTTTGGAAATGTCGCATATCCTCCCACCCCACCTTAGAAATACAGTTTCTGTGCAGGTAATGGTTTTCTCGACAAATAAATGTATTTTAACTTCTGATATGTATTATCCATTACCTATTACCCAGTGGTAAACATCGGCATAAGAATAAACACAAGTAACGAGTGCCAGGCATTAAAGTGGACCTGTCACCAAGACACGCAAATCTGTATAATAAAAGTCCCTTTCAAATTAAACATTTCTATTTTTTATTAAAGCGTTCATAGCTGTAGTAAGCTCATTTGAAAATCTCGGCTGGCAATCAAATATTGTCTGCTCCTCCTGCCTAGGCATAGAGGCCTAGGCATAGAGGTGGGGCAGGCATTTACTTTCACTTTCCGTTCAGCACTTCCTAGATGTCACTGCTCTCCACACATTTCCCCGTTCTCTTCACTGTTTAATTGCTTAGCCAGGGCATAGGGATGGACATCGGGTCCCCCATTCTGGTGCACAAACAAGATTTTGAGATGATGCAAAGCTTGCCTTAAGTGTCCACAAAATGGCTCCTGTCTGCTTGTTATAATTAATTCCCAGACTGAAGGAAACCAGATTCAAATAATTTATATAGTGTTAATTAAATTTCATTTTGCTTGACTTATGTAATAAAATAGGATTTTGAATAATATTTTTGTGTGGTGGGTCCCCTTTAATGTCTTCTAATCTTGCTGTCTCCTGTCTTTATTCAGCATACAGGCTGAAGACCGCTCAGCATTAGTCTGCATAATATGTTACCTAAAAAGTCCACTTTTCAACCTTGCTTAATATGGACTGATATTCAGAATTCTTGGATGTGCTAAACACCCTACGCTTTACTATATTTACTAAGTAATCTTTCTTCACAGAATATATGTTGGGTGAAGGCCAGTAGAGGGTTACATATGTCCTTTTTCCTTACATTAAAAAAACCTGTTTACACTTTTTTCTCTACAGATTGTTCCATGCCAGTATTTCTTGCAGCCTGTCCGACAAGAGGATCGTCAAATATATACACAGCACTTAAAATCATTAGCGTTTTCAGTGTTTACCCAGTGCCGAAGACCATTTCCAGCTTCAACAAATGTGAAGACATTAACTGGATTTGGGCCTGGTTTAGCTATTGAAAATGTGTTAAAGAGCCCTGAAGTAAGTTCGGTGTGATTGTGTCTTATTTAAACCTGTTGAAGTTTCTCCATATATTTTGTACATATGCTTCTCCATAGTGCAAGACTTGCATTGTTAAATTAAAATATAAAATCTGTGTAAAGCACTTTGCCATGTAAAAACTTACAAGGCCAAAAACCAACAGCCTAGTGAACTTATACAGAAACCACCTTGGCTGGTAAAAACTGAATGAGTTATACATCTATTTCAGCATAATCATAGCATGACATTTAATGAATTTAAAAATAATGATAAATGCACCCTTTGTGAATAATGACTTGCAATGTAACTAGCTATAATGAAGTCTTGAACTTAACTGGTGCTACCATAAAAAGTGCAAATTTAATAGGAAGAAGCAGGACTTGGTCTTAAAAACAAAATGCATATTGATTAGGTTGACATTTTGGTCCTACCTGGGATCATTCTATTTCTAACATGAAATGCATATAAAATTACTCTCCTCATACCAGTTTAATGTTTTTATTCTTGGGAAGTAAACGAACTACAAAATACGCTAAAATGAGGTAATGTGTTGCCATTGTTGTTTAATTTTCCTTAATATCTTTTACATACAGAGACCTGACTGTATCCGTCTTTACACACCACCATTTATTCTGGCTCCTGTGAAAGATAAACAGACTGAGCTTGGTGAAACATTTGGAGAGGCTGGTCAAAAATATAATGTTTTGTTTGTTGGGTACTGCTTATCACATGATCAGCGATGGCTTTTGGCTTCTTGTACAGACCTTTATGGGGAGCTCTTAGAGACCTGCATCATTAACATTGATGTGCCAAACAGGTAAGTTAACCATGCAGTTTCTAACTGGTTCACTTGATTTTTTTTAAGAAGTCTTTGTTGCAAAAAACTGTTAAGTGTAAAAACCGTTTCTGTCTTTATTATGTTCGTAGAGCACGACGGAAAAAAGGTTCTGCTCGCCGTTGTGGTCTTCAGAAGTTATGGGAATGGTGTCAAGGGCTTGTACAAATGAGTTCACTTCCATGGAGAGTTGTGATAGGGCGCTTAGGAAGGATAGGCCATGGAGAGTTAAAGGGTTAGTGTTATACTCCAATTTCTTCAGGACATGTATTAAACATTTGCGTTTTGTTTGCATTGTAAAGGTACTATTGAAATAGACTAAAGCCTTCTGGCTTTCTTTTTTACTGTGCTACAGACTGGAGCCGTTTGTTGAGCCGCCGCAATCTTCAGTCACTCAGCAAGAGGTTAAAAGATATGTGTCGCATGTGTGGTATATCTGCAGCAGATTCTCCCAGCATTCTAAGTGCTTGTTTAGTCGCAATGGAGCCACAAGGTTCATTTGTGATCATGCCTGGTAAGTGCATTTCACTTCTCATTTATGCTGTCCTCTGAGGGAAGTTCTGTATCCTATGCAAGCATCTTATATTTCTTCTTCTTTTGTAGATTCTGTATCAACGGGTTCAGTATTTGGCCGTAGTACAACCCTGACCATGCAAACTTCTCAGTTAAACACACCACAAGATACATCATGCACTCACATTTTAGTTTTCCCTACATCAGCATCTGTTCAGGTAGCTTCTGCTACTTACACCACTGAGAACATAGATCTGGCTTTCAATACAAACAATGGTAAGTAATCACACAGATGGAACACGTTCGTGATAAAGACAAGCTGATGTGATCAATACAAAGCCATTCATTTCCCCTTTGAGCAAAAGTCTTGAAAGAATTGAAAAAGCTGCTTATAGCTCCACTTATAACAAACCAAACACTTCTGTAATGATAAACTTTAATCCCCTTTACTACTAAAAATAAATGTTATGCTCACTGCTGTATATTTTTTATTGTATCATAAGGGTGCATTGACAGTTTGTCCATTATTCTGGCACATAAAAATTGGATCATTGGCAATCCCTCGTATATTAAAGTATCTTGACGAGTTAGAAGTGATGAGATCACTGCCTAATTAGCAGGGCAACGATTATGGGTTTGGTAAAGCAAGTTACACAAAGTTCCTATCTAAATACATAGTGAAAGGGCTGGATTAGCAGAGTACTTGTTCAATTTATGTCAGTCCCTACATTATTTAAAGTGGATTGCAATTAACCCTTGCGCAAAATGTCTTACTGTCCTTATACTAATATGGGTGAGTGCAGAGGATTTGATTTTTGCCTGATATTGACATTTCTTTACATGCATGCTTGCTTAATGATTCACAGACTAAAACATGTTTGTCTTGTGTTTTAAAGATGGTGCAGATGGAATGGGAATTTTTGATTTATTAGACACTGGTGATGATTTGGATCCTGATATCATTAACAATCTTCCTACATCTCCAACTGGATCCCAAGGGCATTCACCTGGATCCCATTATCCACACGGAGGTGATGCTGGAAAGGTATTAGAATTTTTTTTTTAGATACTTCCTTGCGATGCAGCTGTTAATCCTGGAAGCTGCAGCCTCAAATGTCAGATGAACTTGGATAGAGTTGCTACAAGTGCTGGGTCTATAATGTGTTTAAAAATATTATTGCATGTTGTGATTTGTATTTGGGCTTTTTGTAACCCCATTGTCCTGAAAGGAAATGTGGCATATGGAAATGCCATTGCGTTAGCAAACCGAATCCAGATTGGCTTCAGAAAATTGACAGTTTGACAAAGCACATGAGCCAGGCATTCTGAGCCACTGAAATATTTAATGGGGGAACATAGCTGCACTTTTCCCAGAGTTGTAGAATTTTGTTTCCTACATCTTCACAACACCCAACCCCAGTGAACTGGATTAAATTTCATTTCAGGATTCAAAATGTATGGATCAGGATATTGGTTAATGCTGAACAAGTTCTTAATGTGTTTTAATTTGAAAATGTTTATTATGTTTAAACTACAATAACTTGTAGAATACCTTGTTATGAATGCACAACCTCGCTTTTTTTTTTTTTTTTTTTTTAATTCATACAATCGTATTGATTTAATGACCAGCTTCTTTCCTTTTATTGAAGGGTCAAGGTACAGACCGGCTGCTGTCCACAGAATCTCATGATGAAGTGACCAATATTCTGCAACAACCTTTGGCACTTGGTTACTTTGTATCAACTGCTAAAGCTGGTCCTTTGCCTGACTGGTTTTGGTCGGCATGTCCTCAAGCACAAAATCAGTGCCCACTGTTTCTTAAGGTAAATTAGCTAAAACTTAACAAACAGTCCAGATCTGCTGGAATGAAGAATATTCATACATTTTCTCTCCAAATTAATTTATTTACATTGGATGTCTGTACACAATCATGTTTGTCACAAGTTGTGTTTTTTTTTCTCCTGATCAGGCCTCTTTGCACCTCCATGTGCCTTCAGTGCAATCCGATGAGCTGCTCCATAGCAAACACTCCCACCCACTGGACTCCAATCAGACGTCAGATGTGCTCAGGTAATGCTGTCTTTTTAAAAGTGGCTGAAGGTTTAGGACCTATTAGGACTGCTTAGATGATAAAATTGACTTATGGCCTTGCATGTAGTACAACAAAGATGTGTTCAAAGGGCAACTAAAGCCCTAGCAAAATACCTTTTTTATGGAGCTGCACCTGTTGCAAAGGTCTTTTGGCACCACATCTGTACATAGAACACTAGAGCTCTCAAAACATATAGTACTCTGCTTGCATATTATATGTTACTGTGGTCCTGAAACCCTTCTGAAACCACTGACTATAGTCTTTAAAGCAAGTCATGTAAATGCAGCAGTTACTCTTCAAAAGTTTGGGTTGCTACTTAAGACGCTACAAGTGTAATTTGGCACACTGGATCTAGCTCCATCAGGAGGATCTTGCATATTGTCATACATTCCCCACACATTACAGCGGCTACACACAAAGGTCACTGTAGCGAACTTCTCACCAGTGCTACTTAAAGTGGACCCGTCACCCAGACACAAAAATCTGTATAATAAAAGTCCTTTTCAAATTAAACATGAAATACAATTTCTATTTTTTATTAAAGCATTCATAACTGTTGTAAGCTCATTTAAACATCTCAGCTGTCAATCAAATATTGTCTGCCCCTCCTCTGTGCCAGTGGCATAGAGGCAGGGCAGACAATTACTTTCACTTTCCATTCAGCACTTCCTAGATGTCACTGCTCTCCACATATTCCCCCAGTTCTCTTTACCATTTAATTGTGTAGCCAGGGCAAGGAAATGGACATCAGGTCCCCCATTCTGGTGTACAAACAATATTCTGAGATGATACAAGGCTTGCCTTAATAAGTGTCCACAAAATGGCTGCTGCCTGCTTGCTATAATTTTGAATTCCCAGACTGATGGAAACAAGATTGAATTAATTTATACAGTGTAATTAAAGTTCATTTTGCTTGACTAATGTGATAAAATAGGATTTGGAATGTTTTTTTTTGGGTGACGGGTCCCCTTTAAGCCTGAAGCATTAGAAAACCAGAAAATAGCACACAAGTGAAGTGTTGGAAAAAAATTTAACAAGAATGTTCAAAATAAAGGTTTAGTACTAGTTTCCTTTGGATTGCATTTTTATTTGAGGTTCATTTTGTTTGAAACTCAGACCCCTTAACAGCATCAACATGTCTCCTACTGACAGCAGAGTCTCCAGTAGCTGTCAACTTATCACTAGAACAGAAGTCTTGTTTTTGCACGTCCTTTATTCTCAAAAGGCCATTTATAGGGACTCAGAAGCTCCTAAAACAAATCGCATTACTGGGCAAATTCTCCAATCACGTTTTTCTATTAAAATTCAAATGTTGACGTTTTGTTTCCTTCTCTTGATAAAAGTATTGTAGCTGTTTGTTAAAGGGGTGGTTCACTTTTAAGTTAAATTTTAGTATGTTCTAGAATGGCCAATTCTAAGCAGCTTTTCAATTGGCCTTCATATTTTTATGATTTTTTAATTATTTGCCTTGTTCTTCTTTTGACCCTTTCCAAGTTTCAAACGGGGCTCACTGATCCCATCTAAAAACAAATGCTCTCTAAGGCCACAAATGTATTCTTATTACTCCTCTTTCTATTCAGACCCTCTACTATTCATATTTCGATCTTATAATAAATCAAATAAATGCATGGTTGCTAGTGTAACTTGGCCCACAGCAACCAGATTACTGAATTTGCAAACTGGAGAACTGCTGAATAATAACTCAAACCACAAATTATAATAAAATGAAAACCAACTGCAAGATGTCTCTGGAAATCAGAGTAACCCCTTTAATTAGAATTTGCTTTACTTAATTTGGAAGCGTGCTTTTTGAATTATAAACAATATTAATGTGAAAACAACAAGGGCAGTTTCAAGGAAACCTATTTGCTTTGCTGTATTGACGTTTTTTTCCTCCAATCAGGTTTGTTTTGGAACAGTACAACGCCCTCTCCTGGCTAACCTGTGATCCCGCAACTCAAGACAGACGCTCGTGTTTGCCGGTTCACTTTGTGGTGCTGAACCAGTTGTATAATTTTATCATGAACATGCTGTGATCTTTTGGAGGAAAGCAAAAGTTTAAACAAGAAGAGGATTCCTATTTCTTTGTGGAATTTTGGTCCACCCTCATCCCATATACATGAATTTACTGTTGATTGCTTAAAGCCTATTTCTTTCAAGTTGACCATTTCTTACTGACCTCCCACCGATCAACCGTTTTCAATATTATTCATTTGGATTGTTGCTTTAAACACACTCAAAATTTTATTATATGAAAGTCACTTTCATGATCATCTCCAGTCTCAGTATTTGTTACGAATAGGATCCTCTATCTGCTGGCATAAAGTTTATCTAAAAGCTCGGGGATAATTTTGAACAATGAGGAGTTTCATCACATGACTTTTAAACATCCTGAGGAAGTTATATGGATTACAAAACCTATTAATAGAAAAAAATGCCTGCATCTCTTATTTATTGTAAGTTTTTAAATGTATAAATTGTCTTATATTTCTTAATCTCTTTTATAAAAAACAAAACAAACTTTTTTCCTAGAAGGTTTATACTGCCTTCTTGCTTTAAAGCAATTGGTCTAAAATATATGTACTCGTCTTAATTAAAAGTTGCAGTAGGTTGCTTTTAGAGTATTATTTTTTGTAAGGGGGTGGGCAGGGGACTTAAAAATTTGTATTGTCTTGATGTACAGATTGTTGGGATTTTAGGAGCGTTAATGTCCATACCATTGTGTGTGGGGGTTTTACAGCTAAGCTGTAGCTGCAGAGAACTTGTACAGTAATGAACTTCACTGTGTTTATAAATTTGAAAAAACAAAAAAAAGGTACCAGGTCTTAAATTTTTATAGTCACACCTCAACAAACCGAGTAACCTGATGGCAATATAGAATTGAATATTGTAGGTGGTGGTTTAACCTGTAGTGACAAATAAACACTTCGGTTTAAATAATTTTTTTTTTTTTTAATATTGGTCCAGGGCTGTGACTGCTGTTGCGAGACCTGTTGCTATGAAATAACACTTTACCAGTTTTTAATGGTGTGGAAGAATACTTGTTTGCCATCAAATTACATTTTGACAACATCAAATAGCAAATTAAATCAACCCCCCCCCCACTACTTAACTATAGTCCAGTACAACTGTTCTTAATGAGAAGCAGTCAATTTAGAACATCAGGTGTAGCCTATTTTTATTTTTTTTCTGTGCCATGTAAATACATTCTCTTATTGATGGCATTCTGACTTTTCCATGACTGATCATATTGGCAATTCCCTCTATTTGCTTAACTACTTGGAAAGAAATAAAGTTGTATTCAGATAAAAGAGATGCAAGTTTTGTAAATACAGAGTATTTACTTTAACATTTTCATTTATAGAGAAAAAATACGAATCGAGTTTGCATTATATGTATATATAAAATATATACATAGATATATATATATATATATATATATATATATAGAAATATTTAAGAAAGTATCAACTTTTTGTTTTCTTTAAAATGAAACACTTGGTGACAAAAAATAACTTGCAGATCCCCCCCTCCCTCAACATAGAGAGAGAAACACATGTCCTTGGAAGTTTTTATCAACGCTTGGAGCCCATACAAATGTATGTGTTCTTGTTTTTTAAATAATTTGTACCACCCCTTCTATTAGAGCCTCAAGCTTTTTGAATTTATTTGACCGTAGTTGTTGGTGTGCGTCCAATTCAAACTCTTGTATCATTATAATGGAATGGCTTTTGGAGAACATGTCTTTAGCTTTACTCTGTAGTCAGGCTGGTAGGCTCACACACTTTAGACCCTAGACTTCTCCTTTGTTCAGGCTCCCCTGTAACTCCTATCAGGGTTGCTGATATATGAAAACAAAGCTTTATCAGACATACAATAGTTTTAATATGTAAGACCACACTTCCCAAAATATCACCCTAATTGCCTTCATATGGCTCCTCCCCCAGCCACTGTTCAATACTCCTTAGAGGGGCCTACCCCACAGTTGAAACCACTGCACTAGGCTTAACCTATTTTCTTGTTTCAGCCAGCTGGTAGGTGTCCCTACCCTACTGATAATTTTGTGCCTTGCTCCATAGAAGACTTTTGTTTTTATTGTGCATGTCTTCCCCGGTATTTAAATACAGCAGGAAAATAACCATGTGACATCATCCTTAGACTTGCACTAATGAGTTGTTTGTAATTTGTAAGGTTTAAATAAGGATACACTCTTAACTGAGCCATTTCTAGATTCTCTAGCTATAAAAATGTGACGAACCCAAGAAAGAGATGCCATTGTCCTGAACAACACTAAGGCTAATGTTGCACGTGGCAGTTTTACGCTGCGAAATCCTGAAACCATTTAATATGGGCGCACTAATGCCAATATACAGGACTGTGTATTTACATTTTTTTTAGCATTTGCTGAAAAACCACAACTTTTCTGTGGATATTGATTGCAGTGCAAATGCATTGGTAACTGTGACTTGTGGCTGAAACTGAAATACAATTCACTTCCTAAAGAGTAGCCAAAAAAAAATATAATGTGTGGCATTCGACTTGGTATAGAAGTATTACTGGTGAATGGATTCAAGGCTTTTTAGTTCTGCTTTTGGAAACGTAAAATTATAAAGTTAGTTGTCTGTTCAGATGTTTCTCCTTCCCAGTGTCTCTGCCCCCTCCTTTCTACAGTCATTTAACCACTAGATTTAAAAGCACTCCAGCTTCTGTGTTGCTCTGTGCTATCACACTACATGATCGGCTCTGACCCCCACTTCATTTTGATGTATAATATGCCACTTTTTAGGTGTTAATAATTTTTTAACATCATTTTATATTGAACACTATTGATATTTGTTCTTATTTATTTTCTTTATAGATCACAATATTAGCACATTGGCTGTGAGGCGGCTGTTATGTTTTCTGTTAGCCGAGACTTCAAACTACTGCCCAACTTCATTTTTTTTATTTAAAACAAAAAACAAATCTGCCTTAAATTGTTTCAAATACAACAAAGTTAATGTCTATAAATGTGACCATTTATATTTCAGTGGGATAGTGATCATTCAGCTATGGCTGAACTCCACACAATTAATTCCAGGAAATCTCCCTGCTTTGCCAACATTACGGGGCAGATTTATCAAGGGTCAAACAGTCAATTCAAATTTTTGAGTTTAAAAATTCACACATTCAAATTTTAATCCCTCTATTTGAATGTGAGATTTAACACATCTCGACCATGGAAACCGTCCTAATTCCAATATTTGCCACCTAATAAGAGGTCTGCTGAGCCATTTTGAGATGCTAATAGCCTTCCTGACATTTGAGGGTTTTTTTTGGGAGAAAATTGATACTAATCAATAAGATAGAATTTTTGTGTCTGAACCATTCGATCGAATATTAGCCAATCACATTTTTCCTTAACCTCCCAGTCAAATTGTGAGTATATTTGAAAAAACCTGAATTCAACTTTTGATAAATGGGGCTGTATGCTGTAAGTAAACTTGAGAAGGGCTGTTAAGGTATTAAAACCATTGCAAAGTGTGATAGGCCACTGGAACATGTGGTGATTGAAATCACTGGCCATGACTTTGGACGGCAGTCTCCTGAACTTCACTGTCAACTTGACATCAGGCGATTGTTACTCATTTTGTATTATTGGTTGGCCAGACATCAAACCCACACCCCCTGGACTTGCTGTGTGTGAGATTCAGTTGTAGGTAAAATGTCCCCTTTAAATTTACTTGTCCTTCATTAGCATCAGGTTAACCATTTTTCAAAAAAAAGTAGTCATTCTGTAATCCCAATTACAATACGATTCGATTGTGTGAGACTGATATAATTAGGGAACACGCTAAAAGTCACATACATGTTATGGTGCAGTAAAATAAAACCTTAACATTAATGAAATGCTTCTGTTGTTGAGAAACCACTGTGGGTTCCACGTAAAGTCACAACCAACGTTTTCCAAAATGTCCATTTGCGCAGTGTTTCGTTTTTTTGGGGGTAACGGTTTCTTTGTGTAACTTACATTTTCTGCGATTAAACCATTGCTTCGTCATCTTGAGGGACTGTGATCAGAAGTTTGTTTTGGGGGTAAAATCCATTTTTTCATTGAATGATTTCCTCAAAGGTGTTGTTGGTATATAAAATATATAAGATTTTTTAATACTTGTTTTGTTTTGTATGTTTCATTTTACTCGAGGGCTAATTTAATTTACATTTATTGTAATATATTTTAAATTAAGTTTTATATCTTTTATTTTTTGCTTTTTATGGTACCAACAGCATTTCCTTCATTAACACATCAAATGATTGAAGTTTAGCATCTAATTAAATATGGTATTCTTATGTAAGGCGAAAGTATAATGCCAATGACCTATTGAATTCAAAATGTCTTACAAACGATGTCCCTACCCCCTCCCCACATCACAGAATTTTATTGACTATATATTTTATCCAGCCATATGGCTGTTTTCTCAAGAACAAGAGCATTGCAATCAAATTCAACGAAATTTTTTTGAGTACAAATAATGTACAGTATGTGTAATTTTATGGCCGTAAAAAAACTATCTTGGTTGCATATTTTGTTTTGATACATGCAATTATGAAGGTCTCTTCTAACTAAAAAATGGTGTTACTACTGCCTTGCAGCTCATCCATCCTTGACTTCTTATGGTATAGGGAAAGATAATTCTATATTATTAATATGAAAACATGTTAAATCTATTTTATTTCTTGAGGAGGGGGCCGAGACTATGGTATTAAGGGATTAAATATTTTAGAATTTCAGTCCAGGTAGCTGGTCCATACGTTCGGACTATTATAGACTACATTCAGTGGATTCATGTTGCTTTCACTGAGATGGTTAATAGTCCAAGTGTTATTTTGTTTTCTTTTCCCACGTAAATGCAAAGTGAAGAACAAATATTTTTGCTGCCAAGTGCCATAAATAGAATTGTACAGAATGTGGTTAAGGAATTGAGAAGTTTATACTTAAAAGAAAATAAATTATTCATGAAGCCTTCCCTGTGTTGTCTCTTAATTATACATTTAAAAAATTATGCTTTTAGAGTGGTAGTAAAGTGCACATTTAGTTCTTGTATCATGTATCTGCATCAGAAAATCATAACTCCAGCAAACGTGCTGCTAGAAATGTACTCTTTACAGAGTAGATAAGGCTGGAAAATGAAACAACAGTTGTGTTCAGAATAATAGCAGTCCGTCATCACTAACCTGATCCACTGTTTTTGGTAGAAATTCTATTTCTATATGCCAAATAATTTACTAGTAGGTGTAATAGAATAATAGAAATCAACCGACCCAACAGTCATGACATGCATGCTGCTGATTCTGTGTAATTAAATAGTTAATTGCGGTTAATTCCAAATAATAGTAGTGTGGAGTTCAATTAGTGAGCTCATTCATTCTATGAAAAAACGTGTCAATTACGGCCCTTATTATAGTAGTATAGTCTATTTCTCTTTGAAAAAAGTAAATGGGTCGTTCCAGACATTGTTCAGAAGAACAGCGTACTTTGATTAAAAAGTTGATTGGAGAGGGGAAAACATAAAGAAGTGCAAAAAAATTATAGGTTGCTCAGCTAAAATGATTTCAAATGCTTTAAAATTGGAACCAAAATCTGAAAGACATGTGAGAAAATGGAGAACTACCATTTGAATGGATAGAAGAATAGCCAAAATGGCAAAGACTCAGCCAATGATCAGCTTATGAGAAGCAAAGCTATCGGCAAGAAGCTCCCTTAAAGTCCCATTGTTGAAAAAAAGAGGTTACTGAAGAGGTTACAATTTGCCAAAGAACACATTAAAGTTGGCCATAGACGCACAGATAATATCGTACGAAACAAATTTTCATCCGATATTCGGTGTGTGTATGGTGGAAAAAGAGCCGACCGATATCTGCAGAAGACTTGGATATCGGTCAGCTCATCCATCGGACTGGATGGAAAATTTTGATCGGCCATTGTTAGTGCTGAATCGTCTGATACAGGTAGAATTCTATTGTTTCTACCTGTACATCTGACGATTCAGCTCTACACGTGTGTATTGAAACAAACGATCTTTCTTGGAAAGATCTTTTCCAAGAAAGATCGTAATTGTTATGTCTATGGCCACCTTAACTGGCCTAAAGAGAAATGGAGCAACATTTTGTGGACTGATGAAAGCAAGATTGTTCTTTTTGGGTCTAAGGGCTGCAGACAGTTTGTCAGACACCCCCCCCCCCCCCCCAATCACTGAATTCAAGCCACAGTACACTGGGAAGACAGTGAAACATAATTGAGCAAGCATCATGATATGGGGATGTTTCTCATACTATGGTGTTGGGCCTATTTATCACGTACCAGGGATCATGGATCGGTTTCAATATATCAATATACAAGAAGAGGTCATGTTGACTTACACTAAAGAGGAAATTCTCTTGAAATGGGTGTTTCAACAAGACAACGACCTCAAACACACCAGTAAACGAGCGACATCTTGGTTCCTAACCAACAAGATTGACATTGGAGTGGCCAGCCCAATTCCCGGACCTTAATACAACAGAACATTTATGGATTGAAATAAAAAATGATGTTTTTGAGGCAAAACCAAGAAATGCAGAGGAATTGTGGAATGTAACATATGCCAGAAGTTGTTCTCAGAAACAGTGATTATAGACTAAATATTTGTTCAGTGATTCAAAGGAAAGCAAACTCTTGAAACATTTTTCAGTTAATACGGTGAATCTTTCAGTTTGTAAAGAAGAATATATACGCTATTTTTTTGACCAGCCTAATATTTCCTTTTCTCCACTTTCTGTAAAGGAATAACACAAATTTGATAATTTTCTTCATTTTGGTTTGTAATAGTATATGCAGTGTTCCCAATGCAAAATGTGGATAAAATGGAGTCTATGGGGAGACATAATTAGGAGCTTTCTGAATAGCGGGTTTCCGGATAACAGATCCCATACCTGTATAAGGATTTTGAGCTCTAGTCACTTTTTTAAACACACTACTATTATTCTGAAACACAAATGTACATGAAGTCTAACCTTTTGTCAAAGTGAATGATTTTTAAATTTAAGCCGTTCCAGAAAAAGGTAAAAGAAACCCCGGGTAGGACATATTTTTAGTAGAATTCTAGATGATATGTAGTGACTTTTTAATTTCAGATTTGCTGAGGTATTAGATATATGCCAAAGTGGGTATACTAGTTAAATAACACACAATAGTCTTTTAATAGAGCAATACAAAGAAATAGCTACTGCTATTTCAGCATTCTTTAGGTGGCTTCAGCTGGATTTCAGCATAGTTCAAACAGTATTAATAAATCATATTGTATGTATAATCCATTCATACAGTATTACACCATTTTGGGAAAGTCACAAGCCAATGATTGGATCTCTTCGGAATCCAATGCAAATTTATTAGGAGATGACAGCATTCGTGGTTCAATGAGGTCCTTACTCCAATTAGGCTTTCCATAGATCTTAGTAGATTAGTGTCAGGGAGACTGAAGGTCTCTAATATATACATTTACTGAAATGTGATATTTTTATGATACATGTGGGCTTTCCCTTACTTTCTAAGGAAACTGTGCTGTAAGCAACCATATTCAGTAGAGAGAAAAGGATGTGTTTCTAGTAAAAAATAACCTGGAAGTCCAACTAATTGTAATCAGTCATTGAAGTCATGCACAAACATTATTTTCCTTCACTTTAGACATCACAAAAAGATTCTTGAATCTTATTACTGAATATAATAAACTGTTAATGAAGTGATAACCTTGCTTTTGCTCCTTGTTCAAACAAGAGCCCTAGAATAGACACACAAACTCCACTATCATCTGCCAAAACATAATATTTCCAAACATGTTTCTCTTCTTCACTAGCATCTACTACTACCATCTAAATCCAGCATTACTGTGCACATTAAGATGGGGAGTGTAGAAATAGCTGGCAAATAACACCTGCCAATACATGACCTGCAGTTAATCAATGCATTGCTATTGACTCTATACAATAACAAATACATCACCTACCTGCATGTTTCCTTTGCTAAGGGATTGCCAATGTCAAATACCTAAAAGATAAAAAGGAAATGACACCTGTATGCAGCCTCAGTGTTGAGTCTTGCAGCGGGTCGGGTACCCGCGGGTTACCTGCAAAAACTTGCGGGTTGCTGGTAGAAGTTCCAGGTGCAGGTAAAGACGCGGGTCTGCGGTTTGCGAGTCTTCTCAATAGCGATATTTACTTTTTCTTCTGGCCACGTCTGCTTCCGATGACGTCATTTCCGGTTTACAATGACAGCACTTCCTGATTCTTGATAGTCAGTGGGTCGCGGGTCCGGGTTGCAGATAAGGTACTTGCAGGTAGGGTCGGGTAGCGGTTCTAAGCGTGTAAGGTTGCGGGTCCCAAAAAATGGACCCGCGCAGGACTCTACCACAGTGGACTAAAAATGAGTGATATGCGGCTAGCCGCAGACTGAAGCGGTCGAGGTTTTGTGAGCTCCACAGATAAGTCAGGATTAGGAAAGTCAGAGGGAACAGATTGAGACAAGGACAGCGTTCTCAAGCTAAACTTAACTGACCTGATCTGCGCAGGCACTTCTGCCATCGGTGTCAGACGAAAATCGAGGGTAAAAAGATGTGACGTCATTGGGGTGCACGTTACTCTGCGCTGAGAGAGACCTCCCACTTGGCCCTGAAATTGTAGAGGCAGTCGTGAAACAGAAGCGGATCATTCGTTAATACCTGGATTAACCCTAGGCTATATTTTCGCAGCCCAGCTACAGTGGACCCGAGTGTGACAGGCAACAACGCCATTGAGGCCTATAATTTATTGTGTAGGGCGAACCCATCGCATGTCTTTGGATTTAACAGGAGTGGAAGCAAACAACACCTAGACACTCTTATAAGCAACAGAACAACCTATACTAACCAGGTAAAGTGACTTTACTTACTATTACAAGGATTTATTACTACATTTATCCTTATTATATTAACAGTACTATAACCAATTTTCTTCTGACTACATTATGGGGGAAAATAGGAAGAGCACCTCCACGTGACAAACTTAAAGAAAAGCCTCACAATCTAGATTCATATCTAGCTAAAGCGACCGGTTGTAATGTGCAATGGGAGGGAGATGGTGAGGATCTTACAGATCAGGCCTCTATGCAGGACCATCCTCCCAAAGTACAAACTAAAGATATATCCCTGATTGGTCAGTTTAGAACAATGTTATGCACTGAACTGGACATAACTACAAAAAAAATCACTTCATCATTATCAAAAGAAATAAGAGAAATTGGGAAAAGAACAGAAACTCTTGAAGGCAGAATGGGCAACACAAAAACTGTTCTAGAAGCGCATGAGACAGATACCCTTCAATACCAAGTGCAAGAAATTCTAGATAAAATTGATGACATGGAGAATCAGTCACGTCGAGGAAAAAGAAGGATCAGAGGTTTACCAGAAACTTATAAAAAATCTAGAAGGGGAAATGACTGAATTTCTAAGTAAGCTTGTTCCACACCTTTCTTCAGCTAAAATGGAATGGAGACTGCCACAAGAGGGCGCTCCTAGAGATGTAATTATCAAGCTACGCTATTGTACAAACGAAAGATGCTATCATGTAAGCAGTGCGACAGTCCTCCCAACTGGATCATGATGGACACCCCCTGCAATTATTTGCAGATATTGCCCCAGCTACAGTTGTTAAAAGACGATTGTTCAAACCCATCACAACAATTTTACAGCAATATAACATGAAATATAGGTGGGCTTTTCCATTTCGTCTATATTTCATGCATAGGGGGAAGCAATATTCTGTAACAACACTAGAAGAAGCAAAAGAACTCTTGGAACACCTTCAATTAAAGCAACAATCAACAACCTCTCAAGCTATGGTGGAAACGGACTGAATGGTAATATGGTTTTACCCAAGATTTTTTTTTTTTTTATAAAGTCTGGATGGTAATATGGTTATACCCTAGATCTAACCTTTTTTTGAAATAGTTTCCATTATTGAGAGCCATATTTTGAATCTTTTATAAGAAGATTAATTGAATAATGTTGATAGTATGGTTAGCTCAGTGTTCTATAGCATTAATGGTTGAAACAGTTACAAACCTACAACTAGCTCCTCTCCATTTACATTACACTATCAATCCTAGATACGGGATAGATAAAAACAGGGATCCGTAATTATCCTTATATATTATGCAATTTTGATATGGTGTAATTTTTTAGGGGTACATTTATATATGAAAATATGGCTAGCTTGAAGGTTACTCATAACTTACAAGGATTCAACTCCCCCAAAAGCGCTCCAAGGCCTTTAAATATTCTCTCAAGCCAAATTGAGATTTTATTTTTGCAAGAAACAAATTTTTCTATAGACTCGACACCTTCCTTCTTATCCCCCTATTTTCCATTATATTAATTGGCCTCAGATTCTAGTAAAAAAAAAAAACGGTGTAGCAATATGTTTTCGTAAAGGTATGCAATTTAAACTTCAGACCATTAAAAAAGACCCTCAAGGTTGTTATATATTATTAGTGGGTGAAATCCAGGACACAACAATTACCTTACTTAATTACTATGCTCCAAATACCATCAGGAACAATTTTTTGATCAGCTTGAACAGATCCTACAAGCATACATAGTAGGTACATTAATTCCAATATCTGTTTAAATGCTTCCTTAGACAAAACCTATAAAGATATGAAATCCCAAACTGTAGAATCAGGGAAAATTAGGCGAATAATAGATATATTACAATTCTTATCAGTAACTGATGCTTGGAGAGAGAGGTGGCCAGCTACTAGAGACTATACATACTTTTCAAATCCTCACAAGACATATTCTCGGAGAGACCATATTTTTATTTCACAGACGTTGTTGCCAAACTTAACTGCTGCCAAAATACTCCCCTCTACCTGGTCAGACCATTCGCTAGTCATGGTAGAATTATGTTCCTTAATACTTAAACCTTGACAATATAGATGGAGATTAAATGAAGCATTATTGGCTATCTCCCAGATACGCTCCCAAATAGATGGTGCTGTACAACAATATTTAACATTTAATCGGGGATCGGTAGTTTCTCCTATAACATTATGGGAAGCGCATAAACCAGTGATAAGAGGGGAATTAATAAGTATAATGTCCGCTCACCAAAAGCATAAGAGAGGGAAAATATTAGAACTACAAATAAACTCTTAGAATTGGAACAGCAAAATAAAATTAAATATTCTCCTAAGATTCAAACTGCTATAATTAATACTAGAAGAGAACTAAATATATGTTATACTTTAGATACTGAAATTACCCAGACATGGCGAGCCAACAGACGATATTGTAAAGGCAATAAACCCGATACTCCCCTAGCGCCACTAATTTTTAAAACCATTAGGCTTGGGTGCAATGAGGCTGTGACCACAAAATACATATAGACAATACAATACAGGTGATCCCACTGGTGTCTAATAAAAGGCCTAATGGTTTTAAAAATTAGCGGTGAGCACAACTTTTTCTTGTTTGTTATAGTTATACAGGAGCATTGACCAGCTCCATGTTGTAGCCCCCACCCTTCCCAGCTATAGTCAGGTGATCCCACTGGTGTCTAATAAAAGGGCAGCCAGGGAGTTTTACTTTGAAAGCAGCTAGTAAGTTGCAGGTAAAACTTAGTCCCTTTGTAAAATGTATAATGAAGCAATAGAATTCTTAATGAATCAAATGAAAAATGAGCGTAGGACTGGCCAGATATGGGATGACTTTGACGAAGTTGGCGTAGTTGGCCAACTTAAATATATTGCATTATATGGACAAACAAATCCTGTTTTGCTTAAAGGGTAAGGCATTTTTCAGTAGCAGTATGCACAAAATGTCTCTGTCTTAAATATATTGATAATGGGTTGAGTGCAGAGGATCTCTAATATCATGTTACATAGAGGGACAAGGCAGGGGTGCCCCCTATCATCCCTTTTATTTATATTAGCAATTGAACTGTGAGAAGTAAAGGTGGTTTAAATGTACCTAATATTTTATATAATTATCAAGCAGCCCAAATTATGCCCATAATAAATTTTTATTGTCCAAACCTCTCCCCGTTACCCAGCAATGCCTATTTGTGGAAATCCCAATTTTATAAGGACATACAAAAATGTGATTTTTCAATGGTGGCAGGATCATAATATGAGATATGTGAATCGGTTCTTGGGATTCCAGGGTATTAAGAAATGGGACTCAATTGTTGTACAGTATAATCCCCCAAAGAATGAACATTTTCGGTATATGCAAATACATCATTATCTTAAGGAAGTGACAAAAGCCCTAAATAAATGGAACCATTAACTCCTTGGGAAACAATATGCCTTAAGTTTCCATGTAGCACTGGAGTGATATTGTTGCTTTATAAGGAAATAGTAAACACATCAAATTCATCCACCCCTACCTATACTAGGCAATGGGAAAAAGAATTGAACATAACAATAGATGAAGCAACATGGCAGATATGGGAAAAAACAGGCAAGGGCTCAATTAACATATTAGCGCAGGAAACTTTATATAAGGTTGTAACAATAGTATATGGTTCCTACTAAATTGAATAAATATTATCCAAACTGTAGCCCACTTTGTTTTAGAAATTGTGGGGAAAGAGGTACAATGTTGCATATCTGGTGGCAATGTAGGCAAGCTATAAGATTTTGGTCCAGAATATTCACATTAATAGACACGGTTACAGGAATTAGAATTCGAAAGGACCTAATCCAGGCACTCCTTAATAAATCTGTTCTGGTAACAGACAAGAATCAACGAAAGTTGATCCAATTTATTTTTATAGCAGCAAAACAGACTATCGCCGCTTCCTGGAAAAAACATACTTCCTATAACTGTGTTTCGTATTAAGATGAACTGGATAATGGTAAATGAGAGATTAATTGTTACCTCAGATAAATATAACGCTTGTACTAAAGTTTGGTCCCCCTGGATACTGTATACCAGTAATAGACGGTAATAATTTTAACTTGCTGAGCGCTAATAGGTCAACAAAACTTGTTGCAAGGCGAAGTTTCCTTCAAGGTAAAAATATAGAGAGGGTGAGAATCCCTAGTTAAATTTACAATGGAATCCTTAACTTGAATGTTTGATTACGGAGAAAACAAATAATAAAATAAATAACGGAGATAGATCATCATCATCATTTATTTATATAGCGCCGACAAGATACGCAGTGCAAAAGGTGTGCTTAAAAACCTTTATTGTTGAACGGTCAAAATTGTTTCATTTGTTTGGGTTTTTTTTTGGTGTTTTCAATTTTGTTTTATTGAAATTGTGAGTTTTACATCTTAACAAAAATGTGATAATATAGTTATGTACAGTATAATGGCCTATAATGTAAAAGCTCCCCTCTGCGAAGGATGCTGAAAAGTCAAAATAACATGTCTAATGCAAATACTGTATGGATGATAAAAATAAAAAAAGTTTTGAAAGATAAAAATGAGTGATACTTTTCTTTGTTCATAATTTTTCAAGTTTACAACTTATTGCATGGAGTGGATAGAGAGTGTGGGGAAAGGGAAGAATGGTGAATAAAAGAAGAGGAGGTTTGACACATATACCCCAAAAGTCTCTATGGTTGTGTTGAGACTCAACCACATATATATGGTTAGTTAAAGGGATTCTGTTATGGGAAAAAAAAAATTTTCAAAATGAATCAGTTAATAGTGCTGCTCCAGCAGAATTCTGCACTGAAATCCATTTCTCAAAAGAGCAAACAGATTTTTTTATATTTAATTTTGAAATCTGACATGGGGCTAGACATATTGTCAATTTCCCAGCTGCCCCTGGTCATGTGACTTGTGCCTGCACTTTAGGAGGGAAATGCTTTCTGGCAGGCTGTTCTTAGTGCTGTTCTTAGATCTACCAGGCAGCTGTTATCTTGTGTTAGGGAGCTGCTATCTGGTTACCTTCCCATTGTTCTTTTGTTTGGCTGCTGGGGGGGGGGGGGAGGGAGGGGGTGATATCACGCCAAGTTGCAGTACAGCAGTAAAGAGTGATTGAAGTTTAGCAGAGCACAAGCCACATGGGCAGCTGGGAAATTGACAATATGTCTAGCCCCATGTCAAAAATCTGTTTGCTCTTTTGAGAAATAGATTTCAGTGCAGAATTCTGCTGGAGCAGCACTATTAACTGATTCATTTTGGAAATTTTTTTTTTCCCATGACAGTATCCCTTTAACATTTTAAGTAGCTTTATGTTGGACAGGGTGCTTTGTTTTCAATTGTGAAAAATATAGTACCAAACTGGTGGAACTTTACGGGGCAGATTTATCAAGGGTCGAATTTCAAAGTGGAAAAAGCTTCGAAATTCGACCATCGAATTGGAATACTTTGACTTCGAATATCGAAGTCAAAGTTTTTTTACATTGAATTTGGCCATTTGTAGTCGCAGTAAAATCGTTAGATCACAAGATGAAATCCTTCGAACTGAGCGATTTGTAGGATTTCAACCGTCAATTGAATGATTTTCGACTTCAAAAAACATAGAAAACTGCTCTAGAAGGTCCCCATAGGCTAACTGAGCACTTTGGCAGGTTTAATTTGGCGAAGTATTGAAGTCTTTTAAAGAGACGAATGGTCGAATATTCGAACGTTTTTACTTCAAAACGAATTCGAAGTATCCAAAAAATGACTTCAAATTTAGAATTTTTTTACTTTGAAAATTCCCTCGAATTCACTTCGACCCTTGATAAATCTGTCCCTACGTGTAGGACCAGTTTCAAAATATTGTCTGTACCCTCCAAGAAAAGTGGCAAAGTGTGAGCTGTATTATTTAGGCAAAACAAAGAATGACTGGGTTCTGTCAAAGCATTGGAAGCTGAGGCTCTACCAGAAACAAACATGGCTTGCATCCACCACGAAAAATACTTTTTTTTCCTCCTCACAAAAGCTGAAAATATTCTAATTGTTAATTGACACCTTGTTCTTGTACCTCACTGCAACATTTTTTTTATTTTTTAAGCCCTTCCCCTAGCTCATCATTCCCTCAAGGCGGATAGTTGCAGGTTTCCTGCAATTATATAGCTATGGCGTGACGTCACAGTCTCGCGAGATGAGAATTGTGACGTCCGGAATAGCTTTCCGGCAGGAGCCGAGGCGCTGGACATTGGCGGCGCTGCATGACTTTTAAACCGGGACTGCGGGTTGTGTTAAGAAAATTGGGTTTGCTCCGTGGAAACCGGGACTGTTGGGCGGTATGTGAACGAAATGAGCAAATGAGTGCTTCTGTTTTCACTGAAAGCAATAACGCCACTCATGTCCGTGTTATGATTATGAGAGAACTTCATTCTATCACTTCAGGCTTAGTGGATCTTCAGCACAAAAGCTATAACTTCGTATAATAAAAAAACAAGACACTTTTCAAACCATGAATTGGTTGTAAACGTATTTGTAAAAGTTATTGTTATTGAAAGAAACGCCCACCTGTCTGGTTATGAACCCTGCATGCACTGCAGGTTGTGACTACTGAGACAATGCTGCAAGCCAGTTGATTAAAGCTGGGGAACTGACTCTGACAAAGGCTTCTTTCGACTGCAGCCACATTTACTAATACAGTTACAATTCAAATGAATGGAGGTACATTGCAAAGTTGCCTAGAATGGCATTTTCTTTTATTATGAAAAAAACTGTTTTTGGATGGAGGACCTTTAACTTCTTCCCTGGCAGCTGTATTTCCCACATGCTAACATTCATTTATGTTATTATAATTATTTGTATCTATGTTGTATGTTATTGAACGCCCTGCGAAATCATTGCTTTTAGTGTACACCGTATCCCTCTGTCTATATGTATTTTAATTTGTTTACATTGTACATTTAGCGTATAGAAATACAGTGCCCCATTTTAAATCAAAGGATATGCAGCATATGTACCAATTAGGGATGCACCGAATCCACTATTTTGGAACCCCCGAATCCTTCTCGAAAGGTTCGGCCGAATACCGAACCGAATCTTAATTTGCATATGTAAATTAGGGGTGGGAAAGGGAAAACATGTTTTACTTCCTTGTTTTGTGACAAAAAGTCACACAATTTCCCTCCCCGCACCGTATTTGCATATGCAAATTCGGATTTGGTTTGGCCGGGTAGAAGGATTCGGCCAAATCTGAATCCTGCTGAAAAAAGCCGAATCCCGAACTGAATCATGGATTTGGTGCATAAGTAGTACCAATAAGCCTTATGTGCAAAATACACTGTCCCAGCTAAAGTGGGTATATTGGCAAAGTTGATACCACACAGCCCCAAAAACCATAACAAACTCTTATTGAAAGTCTTTTTTTTTCTTTTCTCCTTTTGAATTTTATAGCCATAAAATAGTTTAAAAAAATTTAAATGGCATATGAAAGGATTTCATTTTATTAAAGGTGAAGGAAAGGTTAAAACTAAGTAAGGCTTATCAAAAATGTCCACATAAATATACCAGTAAACCCTCTATGCTGCTCTGAGTCCTCTGTCAAAAGAAACACTGCATTTCTTTCCTTCTATTGTGTATGCATGGGATTCTGTATCAGACTTCCCACCTTCAGCTAAAACCTCGTTGCCCCGGGCTTGAGCATGCTCTGTTTGCACCTCTTCCCTCGCCCTTCTCTGCTGTAATATGAGCCCAGAGCTATAAGTGAGACGGGACAGACTCAGGCAGGAAGTGATGTCACACCAAGCTAATACTGCAGTTGCTATCCTAAACAAACCGCTTCTAGAGCTTTTTATTCAGGTATGGTAAAGCATCCTACAGAATAAATAAAGCATTCTAGCTTGCACTAGCCTCCATAGCTTTCCTTCTACTTTAAAGGGTGGTGGTTCATAATTTTACCACATAGGTGTTAGAACTGTGGGGAGGCAGGGAACACATGACCTCCCCAGAGTTTTCCCACACTGTTCTGAAAGTTGTGGATAGTGATGTGCGAATTTCCGCTTTTCGCCACCTGCAAATAAATTTGCAAAATTGCTGTGAAAATTAAACGTAGGTCCAATTTTTGCGCCAAAACGAAACGTGACGCATTCGCCCATCATTATTGATGGAGAGAGCAGGCAGCTTGGAGGCATAAAATGTTTTGAGCATTGGCAAAACTTAGCCTTGGCCCCCTACTCAAAACCATCTTCCTTGGTACCTGAGTTATAAACTGCACTTTATTTTGTCTGGTGATCAAAAATCATGTTTCTCTGGCATATGGGTTTGTACTCCAATATTCTTTTTAATTAGATTAACTTTTGTTTCTGTTTTTGCATATTTATTTGTGTATTTATTATACCCTGTTTTGTTTTTGATTACAGTATTAACACTATGGGTGAGCATTCTGGCCTGCAGTATGTCAGCCCTTATGCATTTGAAGCAATGCAAAAAGTAGATGTGGTACGCTTAGCTGCCTTAAGTGACCCTGAACTGAGGCTTCTCCTTCCTTGCTTAGTCCGCATGGCCTTGTGTGCTCCAGCAGACCAAAGTCAGAAATGGGCCCAGGACAAGAAGCTGCTACTCCGGTTGCTCTCGGGAGTAGAGGCTGTTAATGCTATTGTGGCTTTGCTGTCAGTGGATTTTCATGCACTAGAGCAAGATGCTAACAAAGAACAGCAGCTTAGGTACAGTATACTTTAATTTGGTTATCGTTGTGCTTTCTGAAATAGAGTGGCATTCTGCATTTTCATTTTGCTAACAAATATTTATCTGATTTCTACAGGTTATTCTGATACTGCATTCAAATAAATGTGTTCTATATTACAATTGGCTGTACAAGCCAGGGGACACACAGACATTATCTACTTTGTAGACATTGTTTTATTTGTAACCTGTATTAATAATTTGTAATGTGGTTAAAGGTGAAATATTTGTCCCTCAAAAATGTGTATTTTGTTCATGTTCCTAATTCCTGTACTTTACCATCTGTCTGAATGGACAGCTTTCTACCTTTATTTTGTCAGTGCGTGGATGAACCCTGAACCCCAGTAACCTACTCACAGCAAACTATTTGATTTATAATTTATGTAAGGATAAGTGTTTAACATATTTACAATCATTGTCTAGACACAAACTAGGAGGAGGCAGTGGGGAGAGTATCTTGGTATCACAGCTGCAGCATGGATTAACCCTGGAGTTTGAGCACAGTGATTCACCTCGCAGATTGCGCCTAGTGTTAAGTGAACTGTTGGCTATAATAAATAAGGTAATATTTGTTGAAATCTTGTATATGATGATCATTTATATTTTGTAACTGTATAGATAAATGTGCCACATAGTGTGACAAATATCCAATACATCAACTGACTAAGATTGAATTATGTCAAACACAGAACAAATCAGACCAGCCCCCAAATCACTCAAACTTGATGTGTGCAATGTGGTTCTGTTTGGACCAATGGAAGGTATATAATTATGTAATAAAATTAAGTTAGTGGAGCCATGGGGTCATAGGAATTGACATTGGTCATACCTGCATACAGTCTGATTGCATTGGTCTAGGTAGCGATCATTCTATATTTTCGTTGTTTATATTTGTGAGGTGATGTGTACCTTGCCTGTTGAAAAAGTTGTCGAATAAAACTTATATTATGATCCATAACACCATAAAGTGGTGAAAAGGTAATACCTTTATTGGTTAACTAAGATATTAATCATAGCAAGCTTTAAGAAAAATTACTTTCCTTCTTCAAAGCTGATTTGTGATATTATTTCTAAAGTTTGGTGTTCAAGTTTTTTTTTAAAGAATTCTAATTTGATTTTCGAGATTTATCATACACTGGCCCTTTAAGAAATCAAATTAGACTATTGGCCTCCTTAAACCTGACAAATTGCTGTTTTAGCCTATGGGAGACATCCTGGGATCAATTTGGAGTTGTTTGCAGCCTTCCTGACATTGAGAGAAAAAACTTGAATCAAAATTCTGGACTGTATCTGCTTGTGTTTGTGTCGTAATTTCTTTCAGCCTGCTGGGGGCATCAGTGTTCAGTTTATTTGGCCAGTACCAAGAACATTTATGGGCCTAAAAAATTTAATACAAGGTTTTCCCTGTAACCAGAGCTAACTTGGAATCTAAAGTGCCCCTCTCTCGCTCTACCTATGTGGAATTAAATTGCTTGCCCTAGCTTTGTTGAGGCTAGTTGTAACCTGACCCTCATATTTCTCAATCTAAATTGTAATCCAATTTAACAGTATATTGAAGAAAATTCTCAGAAAATTAATTCATATTGTTAACAGATTATTCTCTATTTTACAGGGAAATGCAGTAGAATTTTCAGACTACATTTTCTGCTTTCCCTCTTTCAACACCTTACATATCCAATATTAAGTTTGACTTTTCAGCCCATCTTTGATAATGACATTTCCTGTTCATTTGTTGGTGGTGTAGTGTTCATTTTATTTATATATTATATTATTTATTTATATATTATTCATTTTATTGTTGCTTGTCAGGTAGCTGATTTCCTGTAAAATTGATAGTGCTGTATAGTTAATTTTATTTAAATTTTTTCTTTAAAGGTAGCTGATTCCAATGGTGAATTCTTCTTAAAATCATCTGAACTCTTTGAAAGCCCTCTACATATGGAGGAAGCTGCAGATGTTCTATGCATTTTACAAGCAGGTACTACTTGAAAATACATTTTAATTTTCATATTGTTTTTTACCATATTGGCAGCCAAATGTGTGCACTTAGGGTGGCAGCTTTAGGGGGTTCCCTTTGGGTACATGAATGTAATAATATAAAATTTGGTGGGGGGGGATGGGAAATTCCAGCTAGATATATACTATAGCATACTATAAGAGGGGCTGCCAAAAATTTCACACAACTTTATTTAGGCAATATCATTTTGTTTTGCTGGAAGATCTTTCTAACTTCTCCCCCGTAGGTTAACCAAAATGACACTTGTTAGAAATAATATTAATGATAGTTGTGTTAAAAATGTACAAAATGTAACAATACAGCGTACTACTGTTAGTTGCTCTGTGTACAAGATTGCACTTGACCTGTTCTACATCATATGAGTGTGAACAATACGTGTCAGTACATTTCATAGTTACATATTTAAATCGGGTTGAAAAAAGACAGTTCAACTCCTGTGTGCTTGAGAAGCTGTAACCTTTGGTTAACTTCTTTAGTTTTATTTCTTAATTTGTTCTTTTGTTAATGTAAAATTTAAGTAAATACAGTTGTTGAAAAAAAAAAAAAAAAAAATGAGCAGGGGGGTGTGGATGGGATGTATCCCCTTCTTCTGTGATCTGCACAGGATAAGAGTCCAAGGTCTGATTCTTAGGACAACACCAGACCTAAATTCAACACTGAAAATATAGGGAAAAGGTAAAATCTTTTAGTTGGATTCTTTTTTTTTTTTTTTATACAACTGTTTTATTGTTTTCAGAAATAAAATACATACATGTATCAGAGGTGACATTTCAAGATTTAGTTGGATTCTTAATGAAAGACAAATAGACTGTCTTAATTAGAGTTCAGGTTCAAGCCAAAGTATTATTAATGTCCACATCCTGTCCAGGACAACATAATCATTTTATTTTTATCCATCTTGTGAACATGTAAAATTTTAGATAATCGAAACAGGCAGGTTGAGTTACTTTGTTGGCTCCATTGAACGCCTGTTGAAAAAGAGTATAGTGTCCCTAAAAACAGGATAATAATTTCGATAAATGTGTCTTTAATTGCTTGCTTGTTTTAATTAATTAGGCACTTTATATTACACCACATTTATATAACATAAACAGTGTAGCTTATTTCTTAGTTCTTTCTGTTTTGCTCTGTATTCCAGTAGCTGTGGAAATAGGAAAATATTATCAATTATATTAACCATTTTCTATTAAGAAATTACATGCTTAATAAAATGAAAATCTATTCCAATGAACCATTAATACAAGTACTGTGACATTTGCAGAATTACACACTCTTTTGCCCATTACTGACATGGCTGAAGCACTTCTCCACGTACGCAACGGAGCTTGGTTTCTTTGTTTGTTAGTGGCTAATGTTCCTGACAGCTTCAGTGAAGGTAATGTGATTCAAATCAGACTGCAAATATCTAGTTATAAAATAATTCAATTTTTTCTTACATTCGTCGCCTGAAAAGTTTAAGATACATGTGATCTTGATCTCTCTCTCTCTCTCTCTCTCTCTCTCTCTCTCTCTCTCTCTCTCTCTCTCTCTCTCTCTCTCTCTCTCTCTCTCTCTCTCTCTCTCTCTATCTATCTCTATCATCTCTCTATCTATATAATATTATAAGGAAAATCAAAGACAGCATAAAAATGTTGAGCTGAAGACTGCATTGCATTTTCTCATGCAGACCGGTTTGTTGGATCCTCTGTGTTAATAAATTAGGGATCATTGTTTCTAAAGGTAAAGTGCTAAACATAGTTGTGTTGATTTCTGATTCTTGCTGCTCTTTCTGACTATTTATATACTTTTACATCTATTTTAAATGCTTTCAAACAAATGCAATATATGCATATTTTTAAATGCTTCTTTTAAAAAATGTGACTAGTTGGACAGAGAACTTATTTTTCTCCATTGTCGGCTTGGGGGACATAGGGGGGGTATAGCTGGTATTGCACTACAATGTCTGAGGGAACTAGTGAGGGCCCTTGTCTTAGAGGAGGGACCTCAGTGAGATACCTAGCCTGTGCCAAATGCTGCAACAGATTAACCAGGGGTTATAAAGAACCCATATGCTCAAATTGTAATACATCAACCGCTGGGTCAGATTCCCCAGGGACTGCTTATCCTCAGGCGACACAAACTTCCCAGGGGCAGTCAGGGAATCCTCTCACAGACAACCCTTCCCAAGACACTCAGGATATGCCACAGTGGGCATCCCAATTAGCAACCAGGATCCCAAGGCTGGCTCAGTCTCTGGATAGGCTCCTGTCTCATCTTGAAAGCCCTGCTGCTGTTAAGACTAATAAGAGGAGGGCTCCAATCTCTTCTTCAGAGAATGAGAGCGAGGGAGAAGACCACAGCCAGTCCTTTCCTCCCCCAGACCCAAATCTCTCCGACGGAGAACTGTCTCCGAGTGATCAGGAGGAGGGCCCACATTCTCATTCCTCTGAGGCCATAGACCCTCTAGTCAATTCTGTACTTCAGGAGCCAGAAACTTCTTCAGGCACTTCTAGCTCCCTTTTCAAGAGACACTGTAAAGTGTCCCCAGTTTTTCCCTCCCATTCTCAACTAGATCAGATAATCCAACAGGAGAGGGACAAGCCCGAAAGACGCTTCCAAGCTAACAGGAGGTTCATAAAGAACTATACATTTAGTTCTGAGTCCGCAGACAAATGGACCACACCTCCTTCAGTAGATGCTCCAGTTTCCAGGCTTTCCAAGAATACTGCCTTACCAGTCCCTGATGCCTCGTCCTTCAAGGACGCAATAGACAAGAAAATGGAAGGTCTTCTATGCTCTGCTTTTTCCGCTTCTGGCACATCCCTTCGCCCGGCTCTTGCCACGGCATGGGTTAGCAGAGCAGTCCAGTCATGGTCAGACTCTCTAATTGACGCCATTCAATCGTGAGCTCCACTCCATGAACTGACAAGTTTGGCGTCACAAATCAAAGAAGCAAATGACTACATTTGTGAGGCTTCCCTAGACACAATACAGGTAATCAGCCGGACTTCCACCTTAACGGTAGCCACTCGGCGGTCACTATGGCTCAAACTATGGTCAGCCGATATGTCCTCCATAAAATCCTTGACTTCCATCGCCCCCTCGTCATTCTACCTCTGGAAGAGGCGTGGGGGGGGCAAGATAAGATCTGCCTGGCAATCCCGAAAACTATATACCAAGACCACCGATGAGAACACCTTGACGGTTCTTTCTTGGCTACGGGGGCCACAGGGGGAAGACTGTGGCACTTCTCAAACTCCTGGCTGTCCCACACTCAAGACCCTTGGGTACACAAAATAGTGACCCGAGGATATCATCTAGAGTTTTCTACCCTTCCCCCCTCGACGTTTCTTCATGTCCAGACTTCCTCAGGGACCCCTCAAACGCAAGTCATTCCAGGAAGTCATTCTCAATCTGCTCCAATCAGAAGTGATCATTCCGGTTCATTCCGGATAAAGATTTAAAGGGTGCTATTCAAACCTCTTCATTGTACCCAAGAAGGACAGATCTTTTTGCCCAGTGCTAGATCTATAGGAGCTGAACAGATTTATTCGTCCACACAAATTCAAGATGGAATCTCTTCGATCTGTTATAGCGGCAATTTCTCCGGAGGAATTTCTGGTACCTCTAGACATAAAGGATGCGTACCCGCATGTTCCCATTTTCCCTCCGCATCAGAGATTCTTACGCTTTGATTACCAAAATCTACATTACCAATTTACGGCTCTTCCATTTGGGCTGACATTAGCCCCCCGGGTCTTCACCAAGATCATGGCGGTTGCCACAGAGGTTATCTGCAAGAGGGGTATCTCAATAACCCCGTACCTCGATGATCTTCTAGTGAAGGCTCCATCAGCCACAGAAGCACAGCAAGCGCTTCAAACCACAATGACAACGCTACAGGATCTAGGTTGGTGTATCAACCAACCTCTAATTCCCAGTCAATCGACTGTCTTTCTAGGCATGATATTCAATACCTAGACGCAGAGGGTATCACTACCTCACAAGAAGATCATACACCTACAATCACTGGTCAGGAACCTTCTGTCAAGGTCATATCACACGGCCTGGTTCTGCATGAAAGTTCTGGGTGTCATGGTATCAACAATGAGGCGGTAACCCTCGCTCAGTTCCACCTCAGGGAACTACAGTGGAACATACTATCATTGTGGAAGAAGTCTCTATGCCAGATGATACGCCTTTCCAGGAAAACTCTGTCATCCCTACATTGGTGGTTGAAAGTCAGAAACCTCAACAAGGGCAGACCGCTCCGAACCCCTCAGTGGGGGTTCTTACAACAGATGCAAGTCTATTCGGATGGGGAGCGGTTCTGGAGGTCAATGTAGCCCAGGTCCTCTGGTCTACTCGAGATCAGTGCAATCCATCTGGGATTAGTTCATTGGCAATGGCAACTGTCAGGTCAAGCGGTCAAGATCCAGTCAGACAATTCCATGGCAGTTGCCTACATAAATCACCAAGGTGGAACACTGAGCAGACTGGTGCTGAACGTTATCTTCCACTGGGCAGAAAGGAATCCGACCCTACAGGAATACAAAATTTGGAAGCGGATTTCTTCAGCAGGTAGTCCTTAGATCCAGGAGAATGGTCTCTAAAGGAAGACATCTTCAACAAGATCGTAGAAAGATGGGGGAGTACCAGAGGTGGATCTCATGGCTACCCGACAGAATCGGAAGGTTCCCAACTTCTTCGCAAGATACCGGGACCCTCTAGCACTCGGTGTGGACGCTCTAACCTCAGAGTGGAACTTCACACTAGCCTACGCGTTTCCCCCTCTACCGCTACTTCCGAGAATGATCAGAAAACTTCAAAGCAAACAGACGACACTCATCCTCCGTGCGCCAAAGTGGCCAAGAAGAACGTGGTTCTCAGACCTGATAAATCTCTCCATAGATGAACCACGGTCTCTACGGCCAGATTTACTCTCGCAAAGGTCCCATCCTTCATCCAAGACTGGCAAACCTCAAATTGACGGCGTGGCTCTTGAGACCCAGATTCTGAAGAGGAAGGGGTTTTCTGATGCTGGAGCTGAAACAATGCGAGCAGCTTGGAAACCCATGTCGGCCAAGACCTACCACAGGGTTTGGAAGACTTATCAAGATTGGTGCGACCAGAACAACAGGGACTCCTCATCTCCTTCCATTCACAATATTTTAGAATTCCTACAGAAGGGGTTAATCCTATCTGTATTGTTCCAGAAACGCTTAGCTCTTCTTCCGGATGTCAAGACATTCCATCAAGGGGTGGCTCATTTAGCTCCACCTATCAGAGATCCCACCCCGACTTGGGTCCACCCTTCGAACCACTGGCCTCAGTGTCTCTTCAATGGTTTTCTCAGAAGGTCGTTTTTTCTCGTTGCCATTGCTTCAGCAAGGAGAGTGTCAGAACTCCGCGCTCTGTCGTGCAAAACTCCCTTCTTGGTTTTCCACCAGGATAGGGCAGTACTGCGCACAGTTCCATCCTTTCTTCCTAATTTGGTTTCCTCTTTTTACTTGAATCAGGAAATTACCATTCCGACCTTCTGTCCTTCACCCTCCAATCCCAAGCAGGTGGCTCTCCATTCCCTGGATCCAGTCCGGGCTCTCAAGTTCTATCTCACAGGGTACATGAAATTCGAAAAACAGACGCACTGTTCATTTTACCCTCAGGACCGCAAAGGGGTACACAAGCTTCCACGGTTACCATATCTCGTTGTATTAAACAAACCATTTAACAAGTTTACAAAGCACAGGGTCAACCGTCCCCTCACAGTATCAAGGCAAACTCTACCAGAGGGATGAGCACTTCCTGGGCTTTTCGAAACCAAGCACCAGCAGAACAGCTGTGCAAAGCATCGACGTGGACTTCTATCCACTCATTCGCAAAATTCTACCATTTTGATAACTTTGCGACCTCTCGATTTGGGAGAAAGGGTCTTCAGGCTGCAGTAGCTTCTTCCACGTAAGCCTATCCTTCCCTCCCTATCTTATGGGACAGCTTTGGTACATCCCCACTGTTTCCTGTGTCCCCCAAGCCGACAATGGAGAAAAGGAGATTTTGTGTACTCACCGTTAATTCTCTTTCTCTTCAGTCACTTGGGGGACACAGGACGTCCCTTCCCTGGATAGGGGCTTTCGCTACCTGTCAGACATGGCCTGTTCAATATTTCAATATTTCTTCTGTGTTTACGATTAATGTTAAACAGGTTATAAATAATTCACGTTACAGGTTATATTCTGATGACTTTGGTACAAACTGAACTGGGTTCCGCCTGCTGGGGGTTAAAGCTGGCAAGGGAGGAGCTAGTTTTTTACTTTGTTGTGTCCTGCCCCTAGTGGTACCAGCTATACCCCACTGTTTCCTGTGTCCCCCATGCGACTGAAGAGAAAGAGATTTAACAGTGAGCACACAAAATCTCCCTTTTTTAAGGATGATACTGTAAAATTAGATTTATAGATAAAATGCTGCAAATTCTGCCGCAATTTTTTTTGTAATTTTGTTGGCATACCCTTACATTTACGCAGGCTAATAATAAGGTTCTAGACATATGCTAAACAATTGGCTTTATGTAACCTACCCAGTGGGGCTTTCTTATCAACACTGGGCAGTCTCTCATAGCAATTGCTTAGTAATAATATTTCATTAGTTGTATGCTAGGGTAACAACAAAACTAAACATTTCATTGATGGTGAACTTCATGCAGCAGCTTAAATATATTGCAATATATGGACAAACAATCCCTGTGTTGTTTAAAGGGTAAGGCATTTTTTAGTAGCAGTATGCACAAAATGTCGCTGTCTTAAATATATTGATAATGGGTTGAGTGCAGAGGACTCTTGTATTTGAACTTCATGCAGCAACATCCAACTCACTTTTTGCAGTGCTCCATTCTATAAAAGACAGCCACAAGTTTATGCGATTTCCCTTTCCTGTAAATATTTGTTATATCTGGCTTTTACTTTATTCTAAGTTATGGTAAAGTCAGACCTTTATCCTAACTTTTCTAACTGCATGAAAAGTTTTGTATCTGAATGACGACTAACTTCCCACTGTAAACCTTATTTTTCATTAATAGTTTGTAGAAGTCTAATTAAGAATGGAGAGCGTCAAGATGAGGAAAGCATTGGTGGGAGGCGTAGAACTGAAGCCTTGCGCCAGCTGTGCAAAATGAATCCATCTCAGGCTCTCAAAGTGCGCAGCATGGTGGTAAGATAATGTTCTATATATTTATTTTTTTTATACTTAACACCCAATCCATAACTTTATGGAACACCAAGGGGCTGATTTATTAATGCTTAAGCCTCAAGGTTTGAACAATTGGTTACTGAAACCATGTGTGAGTTCCTATACTATATACCTCTGGTTGCTGCTGATCGTTCCCCCCCCCCCACCTGAGGTTTTTTTAAAGAAATAATAAAAAGCTTGGTGTGGTTTCAGTAACAGATTGCTTGTGTCGAGATACTTGAGCATTAATGAATCAGCCTCTTAGAATGTAAGTGCTACAGTGCAGGGATCTCTATCCTTTGACTTCGCTCTTAATCTTCAATTTAATTGCACTTTGTATTTATTATTGTTTTGACCCATGTTAGTTGTATTAATGTATTGTTATAAATACATTCATAAATTGTAATCTCATTGACTGAAAACATCAGACTCTGATTTCATCTTCAAATTATATGATAATCCTAAGGATTTGTTTACTTTTGCCACTAGCAGATATGTTATTGGATAATTTTTTTCAATAACTACTTAACCATGTATAGAATTTTTAAAAAAATTTGTTTAACTAGGTTTTTTTCATCTACTTTTAGGACTTTTTGAAAATCAGATGTTTTATGTCACATTCATATAAAAAATATAGAACATTTTAAAGGGATTACAAACTTTCAAGCACCATTATATGTTAAAATAATCATGTGGTTTAAAGTGGACTGCTTTTTATTATGTGCCAGGTAGAAGAATGCCATCTACCTGGACTTGGAGTAGCTTTAACATTGGACCACACAAAGAATGAGGCAGGCGAAGATGGGGTGAGCAATATGGTCTGTTTTGTGAGTGGATTGCTACTGGGAACAAACACAAAAGTCAGAACTTGGTTTGGAACATTTATCCGGAATGGACAGCTGGTGAGTATTCTCTTAACACGTTTTTTAATGTGTAGGTTCATGCTTTTGTAACTGTTTACCTTTCGTAAATACAGTATAATGCAACACCTAGTTGCTAATATCAACATTGTCCAGCAAACAGAGTAGATTTATTCTGATTTTTTAGGGCAATGGCACAGAATATAATTTGTCATCCCTGGAAAATCTGTGTTACCCAAATACTTTTTTTACCCTGCAAATATTATTACACATCACAGTAAATGTATCTGTTTGGCCCAGGGTGTTTTCTCCCCTGCCATGGTTTCAACATATTAAGCAAAGCAGTGATCATTCTGCTTTAGGAGTTTATACATGGAATACATGGAATGTGCACATGTTTTAGTGTGTGTGCTTACTAAATCCTGCTTTTGCATTTTTTTTATAACTTTTTCACATACCTTAGAGAAGGCGAGAGAATAGCAGTTCAGTACTGTGGCAAATGAGAAGACAGCTCCTTTCAGAACTAATGGGAATCCTTCCAGCTACGAGAAGTATACCTGTGGAGTCCCAGGACCCTGGAGTGTCTGTGCATCCTGGATTAAAAGAGGAACATGTTGTGAAAGCCAGTGCCTTGCTTCGCTTATACTGTGCTTTAATGGGAATTGCTGGCCTCAAGTATATCCAATATATCCTTCTGTTTGTTTGTTTTTTCCTAGTGCATGATCAACAAACAATTGATAACAAGCAATATAATCTAGCTATAAAATCCATAATTTTTCCGATATCATTAAACTGATATATTTGTTTTGTTATCATTATGTTGTTTTGAACAAGTAGCTTTATTTGTATTTACATTTTTCATTGTAAAGGAAGAACTAAAGTTCTGATAGATAATACCCGCTCCTATATATTATTTCAGTTATGTTAGTTTGCAAAAAAATGTATACTAATAAATGGAGCAGAACTATAACTTGTTAAATATTTACAGGCCTACTGATGAGGAGGCAGAACAAGTCCTTCAGTTAATGACAAGCCGGCCTCCTGCAACCCCTGCTGGTGTGCGTTTTGTTTCACTGTCTTTCTGCATGCTTTTGGCTTTTTCTACCGTTGTCAGGTATGCTGAAAGGTCACATTAATTGACCTAAATTGAGCTAAAGATCGATTTATATAGTGGCTGACATAATTGCTTTAGAGATTGTTTATTCACACCTGTCTTAGTAGAGCTTACAATTTAAGGCCCCTATCACAGTTACAGTTACACATACTAGGGTCATCAGAAACCAATTAACCTACTTTTGGAGTGTGAGAGGAATTTGAATACCTAGAGGAAAACACACAGACAGAATATATCTTTAGAAGTTGAGGACATCTTTTATACAGTTCTGAGAGAGAGAGGGAACCTTAAATGAATTGAAGACTCGTATAACTGGCAATGTGCAGCTGTCCGAGGTGGAATAATCATTAATTTTGTGGAAGCTAAACTGGCCTCTCCATTAAATGTGCTATTTATAAAAAGCGCAACAGCAGCTTTTTCATAAAAGATGCTTGCAACTGGGCTTCCTCATAGACAATAACCCTTTTTCCCAACTAGGTAAATATGCTATGTAAAGTGCTGTCCAACTTCTGTGGTACCGAGGGCCTGAATTTTTCTGTCAGTTGGACAGCCCTGATCTAGATGAAATGTAGTGAAATTAATTTCCTAAAGTGTGAATAAAATAGCTTTATTCTTCTTTTAGATTTGAATAATTTATTTTATTTAGTGTACCTTTTATGTAATATTCCATTTAAAGCATCTTCATATTATAAAAAGCATCAACTGCTTTTGAATGTACCATAAACTCATTGAAATGCAAAAGTCTACATTGCTGTTGGTACTTTAGTACAGGAGAAACTGAAACAGAAAATAACCCATCTAATAAGCTGTGTGTTGGTTCTGCAGTACACCTGAACAGGAGCAGCTGATGCTGATGTGGTTAAGTTGGATGATAAAAGAAGAGGCATATTTTGAAAGGTAAAAACATTATTTAAGTAGCAGAATATGTTTAATTGTAGAAGTGAAGCGTTCTTATAACTCACTGTTTGTTTAAAATTTGCCTTACAGTACTGCAGGTGTGTCTGCCTCATTTGGAGAGATGCTGCTGTTGGTCGCTATGTATTTCCATAGCAACCAGCTCAGTGCTATCATTGATCTGGTCTGTTCCACTTTGGGAATGAAGGTAATTGAAAAACATAAGCTACTTATTAAATGAGGATGTGTGCATCTGCCTCCTTAATTGTAATTTTCAGAGCATGTGTTCACATATTGGACTAGACTAGAGCTATGAGCCATCACACCTATTAAAGGGGTTGTTCACATTCCTATACTTTTTTCAGTTCAGTTGTTTTTGAATAGTTTATCAGAAATAGACACTTTTTAACTTTCTATTTATTATTTGTGACCTTTTTTTTTAATATTGAAGTTAAGTATAATTTTTCACTTTCCTATGTCTTTCTAATGCAGCTTTAGGAGGGGGTCACTCCTGTTCTAAATTTCACATTAGTTAATACTTGTTTGTCCCTGATAAGAAGAATTCTTGAGTTTCTTTAATGACAGCTTTTATAATTGATACAATAGTTGCTAATATTCCACAGGCAGATAATTGTATCAACTAATTTAGCAAATGGTAATAGTTTAGGATCTGCACCTGGATTGCTGAGCTGCCAGACTTACACCAGAGACCGGAACGTTAAATTTAAAGTGTAATTTTGGAGAATGGTCAAAACAAAATATGGAAAGCAATTTAATAGTCTTTCATTTTGTTGAACAATCTGAAAACAACTAAACTGAAAAAAGTGGAAGATGAACAACCCCTTTTAACAAATACATCATGTGCACACAAATTGTATACTTGTATACACACAATTGTATACTTTTTATTCCGCTGTACTTCAAACTTTAATGTTCTTATATTCTTATAAAATCTGCATTACACAGATGATTTTTGAGACGTTAGAAGTGAATTACATTTTATGTAGTTTAAATATTGTGTAATATCTGTTTCATTTCCAGAACTTTTAATTAGCCATAATTGTGTTTTATACTACTGAATTTGTTGTAAAGATATTGCCCAGGTCTGTATCATACTAGATTACGGAAATGCTTAAAATCAGACGAGTAAAGTAAAAGAAAAGTTAAAGGCACAACTTTCAAAAAGTCCAACACAGCTTTTAGTTTACCTCCCTTTTTTGCTTTTGTTTTTTAGTTTATGTTCTGACTGATATGGAGCTCTTTTTTCTGTTTTTTTTAGATTGTTATAAAGCCAAGTTCACTTAGTAGAATGAAGACAATATTCACCCAGGAAATTTTCACAGAACAGGTACGGAAACATCAACCAGGGAGAGCTGAAAATGTGGTGTGTGTGTAGTGTGCCTCCGATGTTTTTGCCGAAAACTGGAATTGACATCCCCGTGCATGCTCAGATAGTCTTCTATCTGGTGATTTCTCGTTGTGCATGCCCACAAGCTTCAAATGGCGTAATTTAATATGCTGAATTTGCAGGAATAATGGAAAAATTTTACGGAATGACTTAAGGTGACTGGAAGCCAGTATAGGGGCTCAAAATTGTGTAATTCTGGGTAGTTGACATGGCTGCAGGTTAATTGTGGACCTGTTTTGGCAAATCATTAAAAGCTATGGGGCATATTTATTAACATTGAGACGTGTTGCCCATAGCAACCAATCAACAATTAGATTTGAATAGTCACCTACAAGTAAAGAAAACAAAAGCAACAATCTGATTGATTGTGCTATGGAAAGTGTACTGGCTGGTGGGATGCTAATACATGTCCTAGCTCTGCTTTGTGTAAATGCAGACCCATACCAACCCCATGTAAGCTTCTGAACCTGTTTTTCCCTTTTGGCAAATCAAATTTCTTAGGATCATGCCAGAATTGTATGGCAAAATCTGTATACACAAGTTTGGGTTATATATATATTCATGAAGAATTGAACTTTGTATGGCCATCTAGTTTGAAGTCAATAGTTCTGTATGTAGATGAACCGCACCTCCCACCTTTCGTATGATATTGGTGGTGCAGATCTCCCTAGATGTTTGGCAGACGTCAATACAATGTAGATGATTTCTAAAAGAGAGTCGCACAAACACCATATGTATTGCAGGTGGGGAGCTTTTATTGTGACCACCTGTGCATCAACGATTCAGGGGGGGTTTCCCCTCCCTTTGTCCCTCCCGAAACGTTGATGCACAGGTGGTCACAATAAAAGGGGTAAGCTCCCCACCTGCAATACATATGGTTTGTGTGACTCTCCTTTAGAAATTACCTGCATCTTTTATTACATATATTTCTCAAGTTTACATAAAGGGCCAGTATAGCCTGTAGAGAAGTTTGACCTCAGAGAATGACTGCCACAAAAATCTCTATTGCCTTTCTTTTACATTTCTTTTGTAATGCTGCAAAACCACAAAAATTTAGCTAAAGAGCACCATTTAATGTAGAAACCACAGCAGTGCCATCAAACGTCTTTGGTACTGAGGGTGGAATTATTTCTAACCTAAGTAGTGTAGGGTTCAGTAATGGAATCCAAAATTGACCTCCTTTTAACAATGCCCTTTTATCCATACCCATTGCTAGACTCTATAAAACTACATCCCATATAAGAGTGACACTGCATCACAGTGAGATCAGGTACATGTACACAAGTTTTATTACATAAGAACAAGTTTTCTGAGCAATTCTATCATTTTTATGAATAGGTAAATACATTTTTTTTTCACTCCAGGTTGTTACAGCCCATGCAGTAAGAGTGCCAGTTACAAGTAACCTCAGTGCTAATATTAGTGGATTTCTTCCTATCCATTGTATCTACCAGCTGCTAAGAAGCCGGGCATTCACAAAGCACAAAGTATCTATTAAGGTATGTGATTGTTTCTTTGTAATGTCAATTCATGGTATTGCTGAAGTATGGAAATATAATGCTAAAATATATTAAGTGTTGTATGCTTCAATTATCAAATTCTTGATGCAAATCTTTTTTTTTTTTTTGCCACAATGCTGTGTTTCTCCAGACTTCTTGCATAAAATAGGGTGCACAATAATTCAATCCATCACAAATTGGAGCAGAGGCCATTGTTAGGGCATTGTAGACTGATCTTACAGTGCATGTATTATAATATAAATGATTAAGCAGGAGCCATAGCATGATGGTAACCTGGTTAGCACTGGTTCCTTTCAGTGATTATAGCCCTTTATATTTATAAAATGTCTTCACATAACTTTTACACATCTAAATAACTATTCTATTTTGCTGAGTGAGTAACATACCATAACATATCATTACTTGCTATACTCTGCAAGAGGATGGTGATGACAACATGTCTGCAAACTGATCAAAGTAAGAGACTCTTATCCCTGATATGCAGGAACATGTGACCCAAAGAGGTTGCAAGTTCTAAAGCTGTCCACTTATAATAATATAAGGGCAGTGGCACATGCAACGATTTGTCCACGATTTTTAAGATGTGGCTGCGGACGACAAATCTCCTAAAAATGCCTCTCCATTGCTGGGAACAGGGGTCGCTGGCGGTATGTCCAATTGATCGCTAAATCGACCGAAGTTTCCTCTAAAGGCATCTTGAGGCAATTTAGCGATCAGGCATACCACCGGTGATTTCAATTAGCGCCCATGGAGTGGCATTTTAGGGAGATCAAATCTTTCTGTGTTCCATTGCCCTAATCTCTGGATTTACAGATATTTCCAGTAGCATTTTATTTATATAGTGCAAACATTATTTATACTGCAGGATTGGACAGCGACAGACCCACACAGCTTTTGCTGTGTAGGGATCTTGGTGATTAGGGTTCCCAAATGGAGGGCTAGGTCACCTTAAAAACACTGTTATTATAAAAATTGAGTCTTTCAGATGACTTATTGTATCTTATGTTATCATTGTGGATGTCATTTTAACATAAACTTTTCATATGATTGCAGGCTGGCAATAAGCAAAATAGAAACACCAGTAATTAAATATAGAAAATAAATAATGAAATAAAAATAACTAAATAAAAGGTTTGTTGGTTAATTTGGAACTTTAACTCCTTATAAGATTAATTTTGTCCATTTATATAGGCCAGTTTTGTTACTACGATGATCTAGACTTAGTTAGAGACAGACTGAGACTAAAGTTTCACACCCAAGTCATCACATATGTCCATTTACACTGGGAAGGAAGAGTGCTCAAACACTGACAGCCGCACCAAGACTAAATAGTAAACTGGATTTTTAACCAAATGGAGCATTTGATATATATAGAGTTTATATTGCTGGCTAGAATTTGGATTGATAACAGACAATGAAAAGGGGATACATTTATCAAACAAAATTGCCTTGACTTGATTTGATTCTTCTAGGACTGGATTTACACACAAATCTGTGAAACAACTACTCCTCTGCATCAGCAGCTCTTACCTCTCATTGATGTTTATATCAACTCTATTATCACTCCTGCGTCAAAGTCCAGTCCAGAAGCCACTAACAAGCCAGTCACAGAGCAGGAAATCCTAAAAGTTTTCCATGGGCTTACAGGAGAGAACTCTCGAGCTAAGCCTCATACTATCACGACTCAACTTCTGATGTTGTACTATGTCCTGTCTTATGAAGAAGCACTTTTGGCAAACTCTAAGTCCCTGGGTTGGTTTGAAACATACATTTTCTAATTACTGTTGTTTATTTCATTTCTGCTCACAAAATACATTGTGAAATAGGAAAATAGATATTTAACTAATTTTATGCATTTAACAGGATAATGATAAATTGCCTGTGGATGTTTTTGATAGTAGCAGTCAATGTGCTATGGATCCATGGGGGCCACTTAGTTAATGTTTTGAATAACCACATGGTTCTTTGCTAGTCATGCATTTCCTGTACCTGCCAAGAGAAAGCAAACCATTTTGATGCCACATTCGAGTAGTGACTGAAATGCCTGGTGGCCTGCAGCTCCTAAAAGAATGCCAATATTACAAGCTAATAGTATACTAGAAGATATTTTTTGCTCAGGGGAAAATGTGTGCAGTTGTTGCTTTACACTGAAATGGCTGCCTATCTCTCTCTACATCGTTGTTGCTATTAATCAAGACAGAAAACAATATTTTAACAGTCTGTCTTTATTTTTTTGTGTATATAACCTATGTTTGTATTATTTAAATTTGTTTTTCTAATGACTGTAGAGCAGTCTGACCATATTGTAGGCCATTTATCCAATATACCACTAACTTTTGGGGCCAGGATAAAATATATTGATTACAATTACAGTCAATTAAGGTGATTAGGTAGAGGCATTAGAACGCCAATATCTTGTCTGCTACAAACAGGGGGTTCCCAAACTTTATTCCATGGTGCTCAAAACACTTTGCAACGATCAAACGTTTCGGTATCACATGGCCTTTCCTCAGTGACAGTGGAATAATATATTGATGCCATACAAAGTTCTCAGGACCCTTTAACATCTTTTTCACATCTTGTATTCCTATAAGACATTTTAAAGGTATATGTGAGATTGACTGTGTTCCATTTTTGTGGCATTACAGCTGTGATGCAGAGAAAGCCCAAATCTTATTCTTCAGCAATGATGGACCAAATTCCCATAAAATATCTTATTCGTCAAGCCCAGGGTCTACAGCAGGAACTGGGAGGTATGATTGAAGCACATTTTGTGTTTTTATACTGTTATTTATTTATCACATATGACTTTCGTTACGTTTTTAGAAATGCAAGGGAGAATGAGTTAAAAATAAGTTTCTCCTTTATGAAATAAGTAGAAACATATTTCATGTGATCAATGTAATTGCCAGTGTTAATGTGTCTTCAAGCAATTATACAGTAACAATTAAGCCAGTGTTAGCTCTCAGAAATACCATACAGGGCATATAATAGAACTGTGTACTTTGTGTATACTCGGTATGTATACCAGAGTTTAGTGGAGTAAAAGCTTCTCTTCTTTTCTTACAGAGGACATGCCATCCTTTTTAGAATTGCTAAACTTATTATACATTTACGATCATGGTTTTTTTTTTATGAAACATATTCTGCCACTTTCCATTACTTCTGGTTTTACATTCTTTGCTACTTATATTTCCTTTTTATTTTGGTTGGCGAGGGTTCCATGGTAAACAATCCTGCCCAAGTGTAGCTGTCTGTTTACTGGTGGATTACAAGTAGTTTCTCACAGATGGCAGAAGGGATGCCTCCTTTGATGTGCCTCCTTTGTAGAGTGCATAAAGAATCGAACATCTGTGGAGGTAGGCCTCCTGTCATCAGTGAGAAACAACTGCCTGCACTCTTATAAGCAAGATGTAGTGACCATAAACCCTAAACATGGAAATCATTTTTCTCTTCCCTAGATTGGGGGACACAGGCACTATGGGGGATGTAGATCCTGCAGCTGGAGAAAGGACACTAAAAGGTCAAAGTGACTCCTCCTCCTGCCTAGGGGTACATCCCATGCCTGCTCCCCTCGACTTCAGTTTCTTTTTAGTGTCCTCAGAAGGAGGAGGACTGTAGTTCACAACAGGGAGCTAGGACTACCGTTCACAGCCCTGTCACCATAGGGCCACAGATTCTATTCAATGCCCTACCAGCCTATAGGACACCAGGATCCTACCGAGCACCATACTCCCTCAAAATAAACAGATGCAGCAAGTTCTAAAACGCCCAGTTTTTTTTTTTAATTTCCTCCTGAAGTCTATGATGTTCTCATGTCCCAGATACAACTCCCAAGCAGGGCTCCTGGTGGTCTTCCTACAAGTCCACCAACAAGCCCCCTCAGGACAAGACCACATCAGCCTAAAGGGGTGCCCATCCCTGAAAGCCTGCTCTTAGGCAGCCACCTGAGACACTTTCGGGAAGTTTTGACCTCAGATCCATGGCCACTGCAATTGATATCTCAGGCTTACCTGGTGGAATTCCAAGCCATTCCACCCAAAAGATTTTTTAACCCCCCCAACTACTGGTTCAGGGCCCCAAATAGTTAGCTTTTCTATCCATCATTCAAAAGTTAGCTTCTTTGGTAGTTGTTGAACCAGTACCCCCTACGGACAGGTTATACCAACCTGTTTGTGGTACTGAAGCTGGATGGCTCTTATCGCCCAGTTTTAGACAGGCCCTAAACCAGTTCTTTGCAAGTGCAACTTCAAGATGGAGTCCATCCAGTCATCTTGATGTAAATGGAGCCAGGAAAATTCATGTTGGTGTTAGTCATAAAGGATGCCCATTCACCCAGTGTGGTTTTTTTTGTTACCTGCAGCCATTGGCAGTTCTTCGCTCTGCTATTCAGCCTCTCCTCTGCCTCTCGCATCTTCATGGTGATGGTGGCCATATTGGCACATCTCAGGATCCAAGGGATCAAAGTTATTCCCTGTCTAAACGACCTGTTAATCAGGGCATCCTCCGAGCCAGTGCCCATCACCCACATTACCTGCAGCCATTGGCAGTTCTTCGCTCTGCTATTCAGCCTCTCCTCTGCCTCTCGCATCTTCATGGTGATGGTGGCCATATTGGCACATCTCAGGATCCAAGGGATCAAAGTTATTCCCTGTCTAAACGACCTGTTAATCAGGGCATCCTCCGGGCCAGTGCCCATCACCCACATTGCACACCCTTTAGCGATGTGATGGGTGATCAACTTCAATAAGTTAGACCTGATCTTAGATTCTACCAGACAGAAGATCACTGCCCTCAACTAGCACATATCCCTTCTGTCATCAGCAAAGACAATCCCCTTGCGGTTAGCAATGAGGCTACTGGGAATCATGTTATTGACCTTCCCTGCAATTCCATATGCGCAGCTTCATACCAGGCCCCCCATAGCATGATTCTACAGCACTTGAGAGTGGATTGCCTGTACCTAGACCGACTCATTATGGAATGACCGCGACTTCCTCTCCTGGTGATTATAGCCACACAGACCTCTGCTGGGCAAGCCCTTCCCCAACCACCCCTGGACCATAGTCCTGATGGATGCCAGCCTGATTGGGTGGGGAGCAGTGCTGGACTCCCATGCGGTTCAGGGGAGGTGGAACCTGTCGGAGAGAGCGCTACTGATCAACATTTTAGAACTCCATGCGATATTCCTCACCCTGAAGCACTGGATAGATCACCTGAGTGGCACGTGTTCAGGATGCAATTGTACAACGTGATGGCAGTCGCGTAAGTGTACCACAAAGGAGGTATGTGCAGCAGCAGCAGCTCTGAAGGAGGCAGATTGGATACTGACTTGGGCGGAGCACAACGTGACATCCATATCAGCGGTCCACATCCCAAGAGTGAAGAATTGGCAAGCAGACTTCCTAAAGTTGGCCATAGATGTGCAGATTTTATGCAATAAAGAAGATTCACTGGAGAGCAGCTAAGTTCAGTTTCTTTGGGAATTTATTCAGTGATGCATGGCACTACATGTTTCGACCACAGGGGTCCTTCCTCTGGTGCAGTTTCCAGAACACTGAATAAAAGAGGCTTTTTAAGGCCATCTCCACCACCCCACACCACATGATATGATCCAGTTACCAGCTCCATCTAATGGCTAAGTATACTTATTACAACAACTTCACAGGATACTACAGATAGAGGAGTTTGCAGGAATCTATGATCTGCGAACTCTATTTGTTCTAGGGAATAAGGATAGCCACCTAGCAACAGCTGTTGGGTTAGGCGGCAGCCTCCCGAATTGATCGCTGGAAACTTCTAATGCTCTGAAAAGAGCGGGAAGAAGTTACAGGAACAGGATCTCTTAACTCTCGCGAGATCTTGTTCCTGTCAGAATTTTTCGGAAGACTGGTGATGACTATCCTTAAGTATACCTGTTTTCAAATAAGAGTGAAAAAACAAATTTTTGAAATAAACAGTGTAACTCTTTATTCCTTGAGAGGAAGAGATAATAAAGAAACTTTTTTGTAAGATATTTGTAATTGTAACAATTAACATTCTTTAGTGACATTTGGTATGAGATACTTTGTAATTCAATTGAAATACAATTTCAGTGTGTATCTTGTTTGACTGAAATATCTTCTATTTTGTATCTTTAGTAGATGAGTTATTATCCACCTTAGCTGGCTTGTTGAATCCTGTAGAGAAAAGAAAATCTTTGTTTATTTTCTATTTTTCAATTTAACACATGTAAAACGAAACCACCAGTTAACTTGGGTGGGTGGGATGGGCGCTGTTGCTAGGTGGCTATCCTTATTCCCTAGAACAAATAGAATTCGCAGATCATAGATTCCTGCAAACTCCTCTTTGTTCTTCGGGAGGATTCCACCTAGCAACAGCTGTTGGGTAGAATAGCACACACCTGGTGGTTGCGCGAATGAAATTTAGTTTTTCTTGCTCTGTAGGTCTCCAATAATATTTTGCAAATGTCCTCTGAGAAGACCACCTGGCTGCTTTAAGTATGATGGGAAGTGAAACACCCTTTGATGCTGCCTTTGTGGCTGTGGCTGATCTTAGTGAGTGTGCTTTAAATATGGTAGTATCAATCGAGGCCTGACTCATAGCATGCAGTATCCACCCTCTTATTGTGTTTACTTTAGCGGGACGAAAAGGATTTCTTGTTGTCAAGAGTAATTGCGACATATCACCTCTTACCTCCCTAGATTTTTCTAAGTAGGTGGATAAAGCCGATACAATACATAAAGATGTATCTTCCTCATCTCTTAATAAGTCCACTTCCACTGGAGATGAGTTTTCAATTTGCGTTTTAGTTCTACCTTTAAGAATAATGTGGAAACCACCTGGGGTTGAAGAAAACCATGGGTCTGTTATGTGGATGAGAGTTAGTTCTGCCCCTCTTGCTGCTAGAGCTAAAGCTAAGAGAGCAGTCACTTTTATAGTAAGGCTTCTCAAGTCTGCATTCTGATTATCTATCGTAGATAGGTACTGCAACAGAGGTTCGGTGTCCCAAGTGTTGTCATATTTAGGACAAATTGGTCTTGATAAACAAGCTCCTCTGATTAATCTCAAATAGAGTTTACTATCCGTGAAATTTGGAATTAAGAAATTTAGTGCTGAACCGTATGATTTTAGGGTATTAGAAGCTGTCCCTTGTTCAAACTTATATGCTAAAAAATCTAATGCCGAGTGTAGGGAAATCCCTTTATTTGAGTCCTGTAAATGAGGGTACATCCAAGTTTTAAATTCCGCAATAAGGGAATTATATTTTTTACATGTTCTAGATCGAAGGGAAGAATTTATCAGCTTTATGGTAGAATGTTTCAATGAAGGATTTTGGTATAAGAAATTGGAGCTGCAATCCACATTAGTGTTGGTAGGTTCTTCAGTATCTCTTGTGTACCCTGAAAACAGTCCTGAGTGAACCCCAATGGAACCTTCCTGCCTGAAATTAGGGGTTGTATCAGTGGAAACCATGGTTTGGATGGCCAAATTGGATACACCAGGACTAGATCTCTGACTCCCTCCATTTGAATTTTTTGGAGAACATTCGGGAGAATATATGGAGGGGGAAAGGCATAAAGGTTTGTTAAACCTGTCCATGGGAAGGAAAGTGCATCCATTCTCCATGCATTGCTTGTCCAGGTTCTGGCTACAAATTTCTTTGTTTGAGCTGATGTCTGGGATGCAAATAAATCTATTGATCTTTCTCCCAGTTGTGTCTCTATTTTGTGGAAAATGTCCTTTTTTAGTGAGATTTGTGATAGTGTTATCTTTTGACGCGATAAAGCGTCTGCTAATTCGTTTTCCTCTCCGGGAATATATGTGGCGTGTAATGTGATTTGATTGGAAAAAGCCCAATCCCAAAGGTCTAGCGCCAAATAACAAAGTGTTTTTGATTTTGTTCCTCCCATTCTGTTTACATATGAAACTGCTGTTTTGTTGTCTGACTGAATTAACACAGACTTTTGAATATTTGGTGATATTAGAGCCTTTAAGCCTAAAAACATCGCCTTTAGCTCTAATACATTTATGTGAAGTGTTTTTTCTTTTCCTGACCAAAGACCTCTGACTGCTCCTTTGTGAGTGTAAGCTCCCCAACCTCTTAAGGAGGCGTCCGTTGTTATTATGATGTCGTAATCGTTTTTTATAAGTGGCTTTGGGAAAGGCTGGGTTTGCCAGGTTATCAGAGCGAGTTCCCTTTTTACTTTGTTTGGAAGTGTTAATTTTTTGTTCCAGTGAATATTTTCCCTTAATTTTTGTGCTAGCCACATTTGTGAGTGCCGACACAGAAGAGGTGCTTGAGTGCATCCTGGGGACAAAGCAATTATTTTCCCTATTGCTGCTGCAATTAAACGTAGGGAAACTTGATGAAGTGGTAGCAACTGGGTTATGAAAACCTGAATATGTTCCCACTTTTCTCTGGGAATGGAAAGGGTTAACCTTGTTGTATCTACTGTGAATCCCAGAAATGTTATTGATTGGCAAGGGTTTAGTACTGATTTTTCCCAATTTATTGTGAATCCTAATTTTTGCATTAAAGTGATGAACATCTGTCTTTGGTCTATGAGAACTGAAATATCTGGATTTAGAATAAGAATGTCGTCCAGATAAAAAATGCATGTTATCCCTTTTTGTCTTATGTGAGAAATTACTGATTTCATTATCCTGGAAAATGTGTATGGAGCGTTGGAGAGGCCAAACACCATTACATTCCAGTGGTAAATATTTTGCTTCCACTGGAATCTCAAAAACCTTTTGTGATTTTTTGATATTTTTATAGCATGGAATGCATCCTTTAGATCTATCTTTATGCAATAAGCATTTTCTTTCAAGAGGTATGTGAGATCTGCAATGCTTTCCATTCTGAAACGTTTCCTTTTTAAAAATTTGTTTAAAGACTTCACATTCAGGACTGGTCTGACAGAACCATCTGGCTTTGGTATTGGGAAAAGATGACTTATCCAGCCTGACTGTGAAAGGTCTGAGAGTTCTATCTTTCCCTCTAGCAAAGCCTTTTCTAAGGCACCGTCTAGAACTGCACTGGTGTCTCTGTATCTGTTTGAGATTTGAAGTGGGAAAGATTTTAGAGGAAGGTACAAACCCCTTCTTATTATGTTTAAAACCCATTTGTCTGTGGTTATTGTTTGCCATAAAGGTATAATTTCTGACTGGGAAAAAGCTTGAGTTTTGTTTACCTGGCACTCTTTTCTTATAACCAGTAGACCACTTTGGGTTGGTTGTTCGTCCACTGGACTGGACTCTCTGGCCAAAGAAAGGTCTTTTATAGCTCTGTGAGGCTTCACAGGACGACCCCTGAGCTCTGTAAGGACGTCCCTCTCCACGAAAGGGTTTTTTGTTGAAAAAGGAAGGTCTTTTCCAGTCCCCAAATGATTTTCTTGCCTTATAGCGTGATTTTACCTCCTTAATAAAATCTGGACCAAATAAATTAGAGTCCTCAAAATTTGGAAATTCATGTGATTTCGGAGCCAGGTCTGACATGCCCATAGTATGTAACCAACGAGCTCTTCTCACACTTGTGACATGGTTAAAAGCCTGGCCAATCATCAATGCAGCCCTGGTGGATGCTTTAAGAAGTGCTAATTTTGAAGATTGCAAGGAATGAATATTCTTTCTGGACTGTTGTCCTTCTTGTTCTGCTTTACCAAGCATGAGTAACAAAGGACCGGCTGCATCTGCAATTTTAAATTGTATGTTGCGCAAGGACTGATCCATCCTGTCATTATTAGTTACTGTACCAGTAATAGAGGATAGTGCAGGGTCTACTTCTGGTGCTAACATAGCCTGTATATCAGGGATTCCAATATGGTTTCTTAAAACCAAGTCATCTTCTTTCATTAAAGAAGAGCGAAAGGCATACTTTGTGAAATCATACACCTCAGATTTATCATTAAGTGCCCATCTGGCATTAAATAATTTTGGTGGAGGTGTTTTTCCTAAGAGATCAACTCTTGACATTTGTGTGTCACTTATTTTCCCTCTTACAGAGGATGCTGAAGATTTCATTGTTTTTTCACAATCCCAATCCACCTCAGAGATTTTTGAATTGCCAGCTACGGGGTCAGAATCAGAAGCAACCGCTTCAGAGTATAATGAAGAATGACTGCTGCTATCATAATGTTTAAAATGACCCTTTCTGGGTAATTTTTGTGAAATCCCAAACGGGACCAAATTTCTTTTCTTCTCCTTTCCTTTCTGTCTCAAACGAGACTTTTTTGCCTTAGGAGAGCTGTCTGTTGAACTCTTACCAGAGTCTGAGGAAGAGTCTTGAATATTATAGTTTTTCTTTTTCTTATTTTTTATAAATTCCTCTTCCGAGGATGAAGAATTATCTGGAGACTGAATTCGTCTCCTATGTTTAACATTTTTTAACTGTCTGTGAGGAGAAATTTCTAACGACTCAGTAGCCGTTACAGAGAGTGTGTCCTCCATCACAGCGCTGTGAAAAATTCTGACAGGAACAAGATCTCGCGAGAGTTAAGAGATCCTGTTCCTGTAACTTCTTCCCGTTCTTTTCAGAGCATTAGAAGTTTCCAGCGATCAATTCGGGAGGCTGCCGCCTAACCCAACAGCTGTTGCTAGGTGGCATCCTCCCGAAGAACAAATGTAAATCTAAGAAAATGCCATTATTACACACATAGTTATTCATGTTCCAAGCAACATTGTTTCCATATTACAAAAGTAAATGTTCTCTACTATCTGATTGTTTTCAGTCCATAGGCATGTTGTCCATTGTATTGGTGTAGCCAGATGGTAGCTTCAGTCTGTAAAAAAGTGTTTGTATAATACTGTTACAACATATAAATTCAATGAAACGCATATGTTCCTTTAAGGCTTTATCCATTTCTTTTGGTTCTATTGTGTTCAACCATTCAATCCATTGAGCTTCTTGCCCAAGTAATAATGTTTTTTTCTGTCACCCCCTCTAGTGGGCATATTGATCTGCTGTAAAACCATTCACTTTAAGTTTGCTGCACTATGTACTTCATTAAAGAAACAGGGGTGTAACTATAGAGGAAGTAGACCCTGCCGCTGCAGGGGGGCCCAGGAGGTATAGGGGCCCCACGAGGCCCTAATTCATATACAATTTCAATAAATATTGGAGAAACAAGTCAACCTCTAAACATTTTGGGGGCCTGAAAAATAATTTGTGTGGGGCCCAGTAATATCTAGTTACGCCACTGTAAAGAAATGTCTACCAAGTGGTGTATGTCTATTTCTTGTTTGGGTCAAAGCAAGTAATGGACTTATGTTCACCAATTCTAAGTCTGACTGCACGTGTTGTTTGTCCAATGTATAATATACGACATGGGCACTTAAGGGTGTAGACCACATGATCAGAATTGCAGATGCTGTACTTTGTGATGGGGATTTTGTGTCCTTTATGTGGATGTGTAATGCATTCCCCCTTTATGATGGAATTAGAGATGGTTTATTTCATATATTTATTTGTTTTTGCTTCTTTATTGCATGATTCGTCCATGGTTTGGTGACATAGTTTTCATGTACCTGTTTGGTACTCCTGTATTGTCTCCCGGTCCCTCTGTGGGACCTGGTCCTGTCAGTCCTTCAGGGGCAACCCTTTGAACTGCTTGACCTTATTCCCCCCCACCTTAACTTGCCAGGTGGCCGTTTTGCTGCTGATCACTTCGGTAAGGAGGGTATCGAATTGGCAGCTCTAGGTAAAGGTCCGACCTCTGACATTTTTGGTCCGAGCTCATTCGACTCACTCCCTCAATACTTCCTGGGCGGTGAGGCATCGGCAGAACAAGTCTGCAGGGCAGCCACATGGTCTTCTTTACATACATTTTCAAGGTTTTAAAGGGTGTACATGCAGGTTTCAGCTGAAGCCAGGTTCGGGAGAAAAGTGCTTCAGGCAGCTGTAGACTATGCACTTCAACTGTGGGCACATGGGGCCTGTGTCCCCCAATCTAGGAAAGAGAGGGAATTTTATACTCACCGATAAATTCTTTTTTCTTCTCCTACGTTGGGGGACACAGGCCTTCCCTCCCTGGAATTTGTTTTGCATATGGTACTTTGTATACTGTTGGTTAGCTGTACGTGTACATAGTTGGGTCTGTTTTTCCTTGGACCCTATATTCATGTTTGGGGTGCGGAGCTCCTCCTCTGTTCAGGGTTATGGTGTAAATGGGGTTGTCCTCCCTTCAGTTATGTAACAAAACTGAAGTTGAGGGACACAGACAGGGGTTCTGGGCAGGAGGTGGAGTCACTTTAACCATTAAGTGTCCTTTCTCCAGCTGCAGGGTGTCTATCCCCATGCTGTCTGTGTCCCCCTAATGTAGGAGAAGAGAAAAGGATCTGTGAGTTTAAAAATCCCCCTTTTCTGTACTTTCTCTTATAGCCACAGGCAGTTTGAGTTTTCCCTTCAGCTGTCTGTCAACAACTATTGGCTACATAATACGGGCAGGCAGATGCTTTTCACAAAAAGAAACCTTAGAAACATGCAACAGTGGTTTTCATCGACAGAACTGATATCGCTTAATATGTACCGTGGTTAAATTAAGAGTAATGAAATCGCAGCTAGTCCAAAAATAGACTATCACAATCCCTTGTGTGAAGTTATATTTTGTTTACATCTGTAGAGACAGCTGTAAACATGCCAGATATATACTCTAGTCTAGTTTATAGAACTGGAGGTTCTACCTGCCTGTTAATGCTATGACCACTTTCTGCAGCCTGGACACTGAAGAGCAGCTCTTATATGATTAAATCTTTAGAAAGTAAAATGCTTTCTGAATGTTATCTTATCTTGCATCATTACATATTCTAAGGAAAGGGAATAATATACTAGAAGACGAATATTATAAATAAAAGTTTCCTTCGATAATCTCAAGAAAAGTTTAGAAAGCTTTAACTACCATTTGCTTGTTTGGTATTGCCAGTAAATGGATATGGTTTGTTTACTTTATGTTCTAGGTTTGCACTCTGCTTTATTGCGCCTGCTTTCTACTAACTATCCTCATCTATGTATTGTGGATGACTGGATCTGTGAGGAGGAGATCACTGGAACAGATGCTCTTCTAAGGAGAATGCTGCTAACTAGCTCTGCCAAAAGTCATTCACCGAAGCAGCTTCAGGAAGGTAACTCAACTCTGTAGGCCACAGATTAAAAAAAGTGTGTGTGGGGTTTATATTGTTGCAACCACTGTCTCTTTAGCTGAAAGCTATAGGAAATGACCAGTAACTCCTATTAAAAGTCCTTTTAAGTGGTTATTTTGATATTCCTTGTTCAGGTTGGTGCCTCTTTATGTCTGATTGTTTACAAACCTAATAATTACATTTCAGCACTATCATTTCTGTATTATTACAATTGCTTACATAAACTGGTGTGTTGATGTAATCACTTTCTCGTCCAGTCAATGTCCATTATGCTGCATTAGGGCAAAAGATACATGGTGTTTTGTAGCCCACATTTTGTCACAGCTACAAAGTGCAAGAAAATACCATGCCATAGAGCAGCAGTCCCCAACCTTTTTTGCCCCAAGGACCGTTGCAAAGCCCTGGGGCAGGCGTGAACTGTGCGCAACGCTTATATTTCCCGCATCAAATTCGGGCGACCCGCATCAAATTCGGACACTGGCAAAAACATAGTGTTGTAGCAAAGGACATTCTCAATATAGATGGCACAGTATTATATGGCATTTTATAGCCATGACAAAATGGGGACTACAAAATGCACGGTGTGCTATTGCCCTTGACCTGAAAATGATCTTGTTCATTGCTTCTAATTACTCTGTGAGTGAAGTAATCCTCTTTTAGGAAGTTAGTTATTTCACTCTGTATCTTAATAGCAGCAATTTCACTCTCCATAATTCTTTGTTATAGAAGAAAAACCTTTATTTTTCTGCTTTCAGCATTTTCGCTTCTTCAGAGTAACCACACCCATGTCATGCAAATTCTGGAGCACTTGACGTTGCTTAGCGCTAGTGACCTCATACCTTACGCAGAAGTAATTACTGCTAACATGATCCGGTTGCTGAATGTTGGTGTCCCACGCAGAATCCTTCAAACTGTCAATAAGCTCTGGATGACTTTGAACACAGTAATGCCAAGAAGGTAAGTCCTAGAAGTTTTTGGTATGTAACATAATGGCAGTGGTTAGTATTTTAAAAAAGTTGAGGAACTCACCAAGGACTCTTATACACAGGTGTTTTTTTTTAAAGAGAGAGAGAACCTTGATGGGTCATTGTGTAAATTCACACATATACAAAGCAGACTAGTCCATGTTTTTATGAGCAGGATGGCTAAAACTTGTTTTTGGAGTATATATAAAATCTATACATTTCAAATCCAATGCTAGCTAGGCTAGATGTGGGGAAAACACTGATTTGTTTCTTTGAGAATGAATAATAAGAATAGTAAGGTATTAAATTGGCAAGTTAGGCAGAAAAAAGACACACGTCCATCAAAATTAACCTTTTATATCCATATAATACCTTCCTAACCTTCCCAATTCCAAGATGGCAATCAGACAGTCCATGGATCAACTATGTATTAACAGCTGCCAATACAGGGATTCACCAATCCTGTCTAAAATTCATCTCTCGAGCTCTACAGATATCCTAGGCAGGGAGTTCAACACTGGTTGGCCGGGTTACTTAAATATTGGGGGTGTATGCTTAGTGCAGTTTATTGGCAGAGGCTGGTTAATAAATATTGAAAATTGTAATGTGCTATTCATATTTTAGGATCTCTACATGAGGGTAATAATACATATGTGCCATTTTTTCACTGAATACTTTAATGCCAGGGTTTTGTGGTGTAGAAGTTTTGAGTAAAAACATATTTTCCCATTTTGAAATCTTTATAATTTGTAATTTTAAAAAAATATGGATTTATGGGGCATTTGCGTGCATAAACTGCAGACTGTTGATTATGCTACTGTGTATTTGTAAATCTCACCCTGTTCCACTTCAGAGACTATAAAAATTGCAAGATAACACTTTGCCTTGTTTTAATCAGATTGTGGGTGATGACGGTAAATGCATTGCAGCCACCTTTGAAGTTAGCGCGACAACACAAGTACACACAAAACGATCTCATGATTGACCCTTTAATAGTACTTAGATGTGACACAAGAATCCAAAGGTCAGTACTAATTTATCTATACAGAAATGTACATTTTTAAACGAAGTTCATGACTGCACTAAGAAATCTTTGTCGTCGTCCCCCAGATGTCCTCCAATTATGGATATCACCTTGCATATGCTAAATGGATACCTTTTGGCATCCAAGGCTTACTTGAACTCATATCTGAAAGAGACAGCAGATCAAGATATGAAACCATCACTAAATAATACAACAGCTTTAGCAGGCCAAGTAGAAGCTATGGAGGTAACTAGAGAAGAACTGAAAAATGCTCTCCTTGCAGCTCAGGTAGGCACCAGAAAATCATGGGTGTTTTTGTTTTAGCTCTTTTATTTTTTGGTGGTGGGAAATGTAACGTTATAATGAAATCTATCTTGGATCGCACAGACTTCCAGTTGGATAGCGATATTCTTAAAATTCAAATCTGAATTCTAAAATCTTGATCTGTATACACTTACATATGTTAAAATTGATTTGATGACATGCATGTGTAATGGAAGTTTGGTGTGGTGGGTGTGGGTGTGGCTCGGGGGGTCCTTGGATGTTGCTCCCAGTGACCTAAAAGCAAGCTCTTCTTTTTGTCTTGAAGGCAAGTTTGATTGCATAAAAACTAGGAGTACTGCTTAACAGAGCCTCCTTTAGTCTGCCAGTCCACATAAGGCCTACCAATAGTCAATCACAGCCCATAATCGGCAACCCCAGTTACTTTTTGCATTCTTGTATTGCTCTCCAATTCTTTTTACATTTAAATGTGCCTTATGTGTTAAAAAAAAAAAAAAAAGTTGGGGGTCCCTGTATTATGTATATATGTATGTCTGCTACTGAACCTGATGGCTTGCAACTAGGGATGCACCGAATCCAGGATTTGGCCTTTTTCAGTAGGATTCAGATTCGGCCGAATCCTGCCAGGCCGAACCGAATCCTAATTTGCATATTCAAATTAGAGTCGGGAGGGAAATTGCATGACTTTTTGTCACCAAACAAGGAATTCCCACCATTAATTTGCATATGTAAATTAGGATTCGGTTCGGTATTTGGCCAAATGTTTCGCAAAGGATTTGCGGGTTCGGTGAATCCAAAATAATGGATTTGGTGCATCCCTACTTGCAACAACCTTGGGATAGTCGCATTTACATTGTAATGTAAAGTAATGTGAAAACAGTTATAACTTCTAACTGCATGTTTGCATGCTCAGCCAGAAACGGAAGAATTTAATTTATATGTTTAAACTGACAAAATCCTTGCTAGTTTTATTAAAATTGTTTATCCCAAAATGCTTGTGATGTCACATACTAATCTAGATCCAGTAATTCTGGAAACATTATAATATCCACTTATCTAATACTTTTATTAGGATAGTGCAGCTGTACAGATATTGTTGGAAATCTGCCTTCCTGCAGAGGAGGGGAAGGATCAGAATCCTGCTTGTCCCCAACTAACAGAAGGAGAGGAAAGCCTGCTGTGCAACCTGAGAGAAGTGCAGTGCCTCATATGTTGCTTACTGCATCAGATGTTCATTGCAGACCCAAACATTGCAAAACTCGTGCATTTTCAGGTACAACTTGACTTTAATTTTACTGAGTTGGGTGGAGCTAAGAATTGCAAAAAACAATTAATTTAGGCCATAGGAGTTTACTTTTATATTTTTACACCAAACATGGATGGATACATCCTAACCCACATACTTTCACTTCTAGTAGATAACATCTGATTAAATATATGTTAATTGCTAACTCTCTATTTGTTAAATAGGGCTATCCATGCCAACTGCTACCACTGACTGTTGCTGGAATCCCCTCAATGCATATATGTGTTGATTTTATCCCAGAGCTTATTGCTCAGCCGGAAGTAGAGAAGCAGGTTTGTATCTTTTTAACGTTGCACAATTTACAATCCAACACTGCTGTTATTAGCCAGCAAGGTTTCAATTTTGTTGAAGGATAATATTTTTACGTTACTGTACATAATAATTTTTAAATTCACAATGATAAAAATAGTATTTCATATCTTTACAGATTTTTGCTATCCAGCTCCTTTCTCATTTATGCATCCAGTATGCTTTGCCAAAATCTCTTAGCATGGCTCGCTTGGCCATTAATGTAATGGGGACTCTACTCACAGGTAACTATTCCTACTTTAGTAGCTGTATGGACTTCTGTGCGGTTCTGGTTCTTTTATGGTTTATACAAAAGCATATGTTCTCTACTGTTCTTTCTTTTCTAGTATATGCATTTTCAAAGTACAATAATATATGTATAGCAGGAAAAGTAAAATAAAATATTGTGTACTAAACTTATATTATGCCAGCAGTAAAAAAAAAAAAAAAAAAACTAAATTTACAGTTTAGGTAAACTTGATTTTAAATTCACTTAAAATTTAGTTAAGTTTCAAAGTATAAAAGTTTATATCTTTTTATGCCTGTAAGAATGCACATATCTGGCACTAAAGTTATGAAGGCTTGATCCTATTTGATATCTTCAGTACAAGATATGAATTTGGATTTTACACTGGGAATAGTGTAACTGATTAGACATCTGGGGTCATTCATATGTATGCAGAAAATTAGTATTGGGTTTTGTCAATTATAGGCCTATAATAAACTTTGTGCATACATTTACAAGATGTCGTAGTATGAACACAATCACCCCATGTTTGTACAGACCAAGGAACCATTATATCTATAACCCCAAGCATTTCTTTCTGTACATCCAGTTGGTAAGTTATTGGGCAGACTTATTGGTTTGGTAGTGAATTATTACAGTTGTACCTATATGATGCCTACAGTGCATGCGGAGAACAAGCTCAAGAACATAATCTGCAGAAGAATATAGTTTGGGTTGATTTCTTCAGGCCTTATGACATGACATAAGTTTTATGGCAATGATTTGATTTTTCTTAATCCTCTCATCGTTTACATAAAGGAATACCTAGAAATGGATATGTTGTTGGCTATTATTCCCTATGAAAATATATTGACATTATGGGTTCTCTTCACAGTTTTGACCCAAGCAAAGCGTTTTCTGTTTTTCATGCCTACACTGCCATGTTTGGTATCCTTCTGCCAAGCATTTCCTCCATTGTATGAAGATATCATGTCACTGCTGATACAAATAGGACAGGTCTGTGCATCAAATGTGGCAACACAAACGAGAGATGTTGATCCAGTCATTACACGTAAGTGCTTTTTTTAATGTTCTGTATCTTGATGACTTAGGTAAGATGCTTCCATTATAAAGCAACTATGACTAAATGGAATGGAATAACATTGCTCTAGTTTACTGTTGTCATTTTCACTGCCTGTGATGCAAGAAACACTTTCTTATCTGTTTATATCTGTGAGCCATATAAATTTTTCTCATGTTTACAGGCCCAGTAATGACAAAAAAAATTAAATGTTTACATTTGAATGTAGTTTTCACTATACTGTATTGCGAGGTTTGCAAAATGCATGGGCTTAGCTTAAATTAAAATTGCTTGTATGTTCTTGTAACTTCTAGTTTTTTAGTTGTATTAATCTGAGTGCTCTCCTTTATCCTTGACTAAGGGGCCTACTTATTATGCTGTGTAAAATGAAATTCACAGGAAAAACTGTGTAAAAAGTTGTGTAAAATAATGGCAAATTCATCAAGGTGTGTTTTATTTTATGCCATGCAAACAACAGATTCGCTGTCGTTACTTTACACTGCTTCAGACCTTTGACTCAAAGAAAAAGCACATACAAATTATGCCATTTTTATGCTGTTTTATGCTGTTGGAAACAAAGTTAAAGTATAGAACACAAGGGAGCAGTGGTGTAATTATAGAGGAAGCAGATACTGTGTTTTTTTAGGCAGGTGGCAGTGCATCATTAGGATACAAGGGAGCACAGTAAAGGAAGGTAGTTGGTCCAAAGGAAAGGTAAAGCAGGGAAATATGAAAAAAGAAACAATAAGAATGGATAGGAAAAGAAAATGTGGGAAAGTTTCATGCTGTTTTCCTCCTCCAACAGGTCTCCAAAAGCTTAAAGAAAAACCAAAGGAATTGTCAGGAACATACATCCCTTCACCAATGCCAGTTACTGCATTGAAAGACACTGAGAGTTTAGACCCTGATGTACAACTATGCCAGCGTGTTGAAAGCACCATCATTGAAATCATTAACATGAGCGTCACAGGAGTGTAGAAATCTCTGTATATTTTATCTTTCCATCTGCTACTGTATATGAATGTGCTCAGTGGAAGAAGCAGAGTTAGACTTGGAGAGAGACTTGCAGATGGGGTCTTTTTCTGAGACCCACATTTATTTCTTCATAATGATATGGCAACAAGAAAGCTTAAAGCTTAAAAACTGTTTAGTGCTTTTGCTCAAAGAATTGGCCAAGTTGGTTCTTCAGCAAATTTGCTCTGTTATGGCATTTCCATCTTGATTTTGGAAGGTGAAAGATCCAGCAATGTCTGCACAGACCAAGGAACCATTATTGGCATCTACAGAAGCTTCGGAATGAACATCTGATGCACAAAAACTTAACACTGGTAATATGCCAATACTTAACATACACCGCATCTCATTGTTCGGTTGCAAGGAAATACAAAAGCGAGGCTTAAACAATTTGGTTATGTGAAATTTTTAAGAAATAAGAGTGGCAAATGTTGTGGTGTATGCATTACTTTCATAATCTTCAGGCAAAAAATACAATTCTAAATGGTGAATGTCACAGTGTTGGTACAATCCAGTGTTTGAGAACTGTTCAGTTGGACATCATAGCTGTCCCATGATATACAATTGTCTAATAAGCCAACATCTTAAAAGCTTACTGTGAGAGAGAGAGCTGACTGAAGTTCTGGCTTTTCTATGGGAGCTTAGTTCTCAACAATGGACCAAAAAAATCCATTATCTTGTAAAAAGGGACATTACCCTTACTGTCAGTAACTTAAAAAAAAAAATATTCACCATTAATATCACCCTGATTTATCTACTGGCTGGGATTCCACTTGTATCTAAGAAAGCAAACAAGCATTCTTCTCCAAATCATTGGCTTTCAAGCTGAGCCCCCCCAGAGGGGAGAAGCCCTACAGTTTTAGGAACTACTTATCTAAAGTGCTAGTGTGAGACTGGGACCTTATTCACTGTTCATAGCATTAGTCACATCAGCTCTGACTAAGCAGGATACTGTTTTTATTGAAGTTTCTAAATTCAATTTTAGATGTCCAAGTTTATCTCAAGGCAAACTTTCTATGAATGCAAATTAAAAGGAAAAAAAATCCTATGGGTATTGTGTGACATTTTTTCCAATAGGCAATACTGCACAGAGAGCTTATTTACTTGCATATTTGTATTTCTTTATACAGTATGAGCTGGAGCAGCCATAATTTCTACTGGTTATACCTTTCATCCAAAGGCTCCAAACTGCCATTCAACAATTCCGATTTCCGTGAAAATTTTTTAATATTTGAGTTGTGTTTCCAAGCAATAACTTTTAGACTAAGTATCATGTGGATTTGTCCTCTCTTGTTTTACTCAAGGAATCAATAAAATGTTCCTTTAACATTCCTTCATGTTTACTTTATTTTAAGCCAGACTGTTTCCATGTGCTTTCTCCAATCTTCTACCGGATCAGGTGCCAACACACTTGCGATGATAACCAGTATTTGTACTGTACGGAGCAAATGTACCCAAACATGGCTACAGTTTTATTACTGGCGTTTCTGTGGGGAAGAGGAGAAGCGAGACAGACCTCACCGTAACCATTCAGTACCTTCACTAACTCCTTAACGTACAGCTCCTGTATTTGTTCTAGATCCCCTGGAAGAAAGATGGATGGGCCTCTGGTCCACGGTGTGGGAAACGGGGGTCCCAAGAGGACCTCAAAACAGGGAGAACCCGGCACCCTTGGTGTTCTCTTTGCAACACAAATGATTTCTTCCAGCTTGTTTGCAACAGTGCTTTGTACTTTGCTGGAAATATGTGGAGAAAACTTTGCTAATTTAGTGGAGGAAATCTCTGCACACATACATTCTGGTTGGCTAGACAAAGCAGTTATACCAGTGCTTTAATACATTTTAAGTATTTCAAAAAAAAAAGTGTATCTGCACTGGGAAAAATTTTTGGTCCATGTGCACAGGTATCAGACCCATCACTCCAGATCATAGCAACCAAATCACCAACAGCTATTCACCATCAAATTTAAATGGCAAATAAAACATTCCAATTGATCATAGTGACTCAGGTGCCGCACCCCTGAACCTGTAGCATGGGAAGAAATGAAACGTCCAAACCATAGGATGCGCTAAATGTAGCTGTGCTGTGTCTTGCACTTACTCAAAATCAGTCAACTACCTATGAGATATAAAGGGGAATACCAATAGCCCCTCCTTTTCTGGGTTCAGATAATTCCCTTACACCCATCATAAACCCTCAAACATGTACAACTCATAATCACAATGTTCCTTGATTGCTTAGCTTGTCATTAGTACCTTTATTGTTGTCCGTGACCCAAGCAACCGAATGTATAAACATACATTTAGGGTGATAGCACACAGGCCGTTTTATTGCCTGCTGAGATACCTCAGGTGACAAAACATCCCAAATTTAATTCACACTGACTGAAGTGTAAATCACCATTGTGAAGATATATGCATTGTTTCCTGTTTCCAAAGTATCCTGAACTTACCTTGCAAGGAAACGTTTTTTGGTGTTACCGTTCCTTTAAAGGTGAACCTCCCTTTTAAATGTTATAACGGGTTTTGTTAAATTCACCAATATTTCAGGTTTAGATTTCCTTGCATCTATTTAATTACTATATTGCTAAACATACTCTTATTGTTCTGCAAATTATGAGAGGCCAGTACTGCTTGCTAGAAAGTCCTACTGGAAAAAGCATTGGGGTAAATCCATCAAAGAGTGAAGTTCCGCCACTAGAGTGAAATTCCGCAGCTCTCAATTCATTTCTATGGGATTTTGAAAGGCGTATTTATCAATGGGTGAAAGTGAAAGTTCACCCTTTGATAAATACGCCTTTAAAAATCCCATAGAAATGAATGGGGAGTGGCGGCATTTCACTCTAGTGGCGGAACTTCACTATTAACTTCACTCTTTGATAAATATACCCCTTAGCCTTATGTTCTGCACTTGCATGGCAGCAGTCTTTATATGGGAAGACATTGCAACTTTGTATGATAATATTATTATTATAATATAATACACAAAAGCCATGAATATCTTGTAAATAATATCCTTATAAACTGTGAGTTCTGATGTCATTTCTGTCACATGACTCACTAAAATCTGTGTATTATAATACATAAAGTACCCCCAGTTGCAAAATATGAGGATATTAGAAGTTACCTCTGAGTTCCATGACCTGTATAAAAATACATGTTTTTATATGGTCATGAAACTCCTCGGTAACTTATAATATCCTTAGATTTTACAAGAGGGGGTACTTTATTCACTATATAATCCATCCCATGAAATATTGTGCAGTGGATTTGTGGACTATGTACAAATTTCAGGCTGTTGGCAGCGTATAGGTGATTACAATATTTTTGTGGAGAAACAATGTGTCTGAGTGGGGGGTGAATCTCCTCAAAAAGTTTTTATTAAACCATCAGAAAATAATTTTGCCAATAAACATGATTTTAAATTAAATTGCAGCAATTATTAATTAGTTTTATGTTGTTCTTTAATACTCTCTAGTTTCTTATAGTGACGAATGAACTATATCTCCTAAATGAAAGCTTTTGCTAAAAGGCCACAAAAAGGACATTTCTGTGCCTACTAGAGCATGCAACTAGTTGTTTCTCAGTTTTATGCAAAAAAAAAGCTTAGGTGAAGACTCATAATTTTGTTCCAGACAGCCTGTGTATGTTTTCTTGTATTACTCTGGATATCATGGATTACCATGGGAGCATTTGCCAGCCCCTTCCATTAATCAGTTTACATAGAAAAATGTCCAGCGTGCAAGAACTAGGGACAAACTAGATGGCCAGACAAGTGTATTTGAAAGTTAAGAGCACATGCTTACATGGACAGCTGTATCATAAGAAGCATAAAGACTGCATTAATATGGATTTTGTATGGAATCATGTTACATGGATTAGGAAATCAAAACTTTAATTTTAAAAAATGTACTTAAACTTTAATTTCTGCTTTTTTCAGGGGACCAGGAAAGAATTACGTAAAATCCGGGAAAATTTGTTAAAGCAACTTTTCCTTCAATTACTGAAAGGATATGAGCACAGGAGTCAGTTTTACTTTGAAAAACAATACAGTGAAAGCTTGGATTTTAAGTACCCTGGTTTTTAGATTTCCCGCATTTTAAATTTTTAATTTGTGGTCCCACCAATTTATAATGCATTTCAATGGGTGCATTTCCCTGATTTTAAGGAATGTTTTCCCGGATTTGACATCAAAATTTTGTCCTGATGTACCCAAAAACTGATTTTATTCCCTCTATGAATGTTATTATTATTCATTATTTATGAATATTTATATTATTTGTGAACTGTAAAATACTAACCAGATGTATATTTTGCCATGGTTCTGCCTGTTAGGGTCACAGGCAGATTCAGGGAGATTAGTTGCCTGGCGACAAATCTCTTCTTCTTGGCGACTAATCTCCCTGAACTGCCTTCCCGTTGGCTAAAATGTAAATTGCTCCGAGTGCCATCCCACCGGTGATTTACATTTTAGCTGGAGGGAAGGCAGGGGAGGCAGTTCGGGGAGATTATTCACTCGAAAGAAGAGATTTGTCGCAGTGCGCCAAGGCTGAACAGTATTTAATATTGCAGCAGTTATTACACTGGCTGTTGTTACACTGATGCTTCTTTGACAAATAGCATTGAATGGAGGTGTTTTAGCAAGGGTTTGTACCCACAAGAATATACAGTTGTGTTTGCTGTGCAGTTTTATACCTTACACCACATGCACCTACAGCAACAGAAAATAACTTGGTGCCCATGTGATCTACATTCAGCATTGGAACAGAACCACAGTGTAGAATTGAAACACAAGTATTTCCATAAAACTGGTCTGAGTAGTTTCATTAAAGCTAATGGCACCAGTAGAATTTCTGATGTCACTGGCATGATTGAAAATACTGGTCACACAACATGTGGCATTTATGTCAGTGATGGGCAGCGCAGGGAGAAATTGGCCGGGTGAATCACTACATGTGCCGCTGGCCTGTGAGTGAAGGCTGGGGCTTTAAGGCACTCTTAGTCTATGCTGTTATAACAAGATGAGCAGAGCATCACCATCATAGGAGTCAGTTTGTCATTATTAAGCCTGTTTCTACCCTAGATTATGTTGTCCAATACACATTCCATCATCTCTGCTCCTAATAAGTAGGCCTTATGCTCACATATTTGTGGAATACCTCTCACGTTATTTACTGTTTTTTTTTGTTTCCAAGCAAATGCTGTTTACAGAATAAGAAGTGTTGCTTAATACTTTACTGATTTTATCTTTTCATGAATGTTATTTCAAAATCAAGAAATGAAATTCTGTTCTTTAGAATAGAAACCCTGCAGCTGAAGAAGCAAATGGTGCCATTTTGCTGCATATATTTGTATATTTAAAGCATATGGGAAAAACTGCACTCTCTGCACACACAGGTCTTCTATGAATCTCACGGTGCTTTATATGAAAAAGGCTAGGGACTTAACCGAAACATTAGCCTGCTCAATAAAGCACCAAGAGATTCATATTTACCTGTGAGTGTGGATTTTTTTCAAATGCAATACTTGTGTGACTGTGTGTGTGTATAAGTATATATATATATATAATACAGGTAAAGCTTTTATTTGCAGGAGCCGTAAATAAGTTGCTAGCAGTGTATATGCTTGCCTGCACATAGGCTATTAGTATTGAAATTAGGGATGCACTGAATCCAGGATTCGGTTCGGGATTCAGAAAGGATTCGGATTCGGCCGAATCCTTATGCCCAGCCGCACCGAATCCGAATCCTAATTTGCATATGCAAATTAGGGACGGGGAGGGAAATCCCTTGACTTTTTGTCAGAAAACAAGGAAGTCGAAAATGTTTCCCCTTCCCACCCCTAATTTGCATTCATCATTTCTGAAAATTGCCTAGAAATATTTACATTTCCTGCACTTATCTCACCCAAATTTTTACATACAATGGTAAACCACCCTTAATATGAACGCCAAGGGTCTACTGAATCGTTTGCCCAATATGCATACCTTGCCCTTACCTTGGCCATAGCTTGCCCTTAACTTGGGTTTTTTTCACCATAAAGAAGCCTTTTTGGGGTTTGCCTAGCATCAGCCTGACCTTGGCAAATTGCTTAATGAGGACAGTTTCTGTACCAAGCTTTAAAAAAAAAAAAAAAAAAAGTGTCAATAATAACATAATTTGGTCTTAATCGTGGACATATACCCACTATTGCTATTGAGCGCTGTGTTACCAACTTCTAACCTCTGTGATGGGACTTTGTGTGCGTGAATGGGCTGATAATGGTACTTATTGTGGAGGTTGAATGAATATTTCACAGTTGCAATTGCCATATTTCACGTTAAGTCTGGTTGAATTTATTGATTAGGAAATCGTCCTACTCCTCTACCTTGGATCACACATATACCCAGTACCCCTTGCCTCCAGTTATTCCAACACCCCATTCTATACCCTGGTTTTAATAAGTTCGGCATGTATGTGTTTAGCAAAATATTAAAAGCTAAGTTTTAATACTACAAATGAGTCTTCGGAATTGACAGATGGGCAGGTGCAATTTCGTGGGTCTCCTTTTTTCCTCTCTACTATTCCTAATTTTTTTCATACTTAAAGGATCTTCTAGTAACAAAACTACTTTAGCTTCAAAGTTGTGCGCAAAAATGCAAGCATCTTTTACAACAGATCAAGATGATTTTCGGGAAGAGGATTCAACAGTCTCATGATGAGCAACAGCAGGTAATGAAAATCCTGTTAACCTGTGAACAGATCTAAAACACAATTACATGGTTTCAAGCAAAACAAAATGATATGGGTACTAGCTTCAGGAATTGTATTTTGAAATATAAGTAATCAATATGTTTATATTCTGACAGATCCATCTATTCTTTGGAAACATTTCCGATAAATCGAGTTCCTGCTTTACCATGGCCAAAGGAAACATTTCTTTACAGAACTTATTTGTCACTGTTTCTCAATATTAACAATAGTAAACACTCTGCCTAGTAACCAGTTGGTTCTGCTGGGAAGTCCTCTCTTCTATGGCTATGGGCACAATCAATCAATCCATTGATTGATCCTAAATATTTTTTTCTCCAACTTTGTTTTTGGGTGGTGGGGGATAGGTCTTCTTTGCCTCCTGCCATGAGAAAATCAGGATGAATTCTACAATGTGCCTTTAAATAATACAATGTAATCTGTTTTTTTTATTTTTTTTTGCAGTCTAACATTAGATTATATTCTACTGCATTAATGAAAAACAGCATTATTCATGTCTTTATGTCTTCCTCCCTCCAAAGGCCGTAAAGAAAAATCTTTAATGGGGAATGAAAAAACCTTACCAAACACATCTTCAGATATACTGTCAACATGTTTCTTAATACAAAAAGGTACCCAGTATTAATGTAAAGACATCAGTGTTGAACAGCACAAAATTAAACATCTTCTAGGCAAAAGGAGCCCTCCCCTATACAGTAAGATATATTGGGTCTAACTGTCAATGAATATCTGATACCCAACTGCTGCATGACGAGAGAATGAAGAGAAACAGAGGAATAGTGAGGATGAACTTGATTATTTCAGAAACAGTTGAAAAATTTCAATTGATTGTATTTAGAAAGTTTCTTTTTTCTTATTTCAGTATGCTGAAGCTTATATAAAATTTTAAATTTTGCGATAGTTGCCCTTTAAAGGTTTGTAACAATAGTAACTGAATTTTTTAAAGCGTGGGTACACCTGTCAGATCTAATTGTTACATTAGATTTTGTAAATTAAACCCTGTTGTAATTCACCACCCTGCTCTAATTCAGATGCTACTGTTCAGATTCTAGGTACTGTATAAGCTTCCTTATTACACTAATACCAGGGTCGGACTGGCCCAGAGGGACACTGGGAAAAAACGCGGCCAGACCCCCTCCCCCCAAATTGGGATTCCACAAAAAAAAAAAAATTTCTGGAGCTGAGCGGCGCCTTCATGCATGCGCCCTGGACAGCAGTCCCAGTGGGACCCTAACTTATAGACAGGGAGTTAATTATCAAAGGTCGCATTTCGAATTTATATATATATTTTTAAACTCTTATAAATTCAAATGTACTCACAACTCAAATGGGAGGCTATTTATGAAAAAACGTGAACGTCTAATCTTCGATCTAATAATCCTGACCAGAAAATTCTAATCAAGTTTGCCTCTGAAAAAACCTTGAATGTCAGAAAGGCAATTAACGTATTGAAATAGTTGAACGGACATCTGCCATTGACTTGTAAATTAACTCCGCAGGTTTTAGGTGGCGAATATACGAATTAGAATTGTTTCCATGGTCAAGGAGTGATTAATCTCCCATTCGAATTTACATTCAAGTTGATGCTTTTAAATTAGAATTTGTGAGTTTTGACACAAAAAAAAAAAATCGAAAACTCGAATTTGCCATTCGAACCTTAATGAATCTGCCCCACAATGCTTGCCTAGCTCCACATCTAAAATTGCTCTTGGCAGCTGTCTTGAAGTTACTCCTTTGTGGCACCAGAGGGCGCTGCAGACCACTTGCACAAGTATTAGAACTGCAAACACAGCCAGTATTAAGAACAGTTTCTGCATTATGTTGTACATCTTATAATTCAAGGGGCTGTTCACTTCCAACAATATTTTCAGTTGTTTCCAGATAATCCGCCAGAAATAAAGACTTTCTATTTTCTATTTGTGACAGTCTTTCTAATATTGACGTTTAAAGTTTCATTTTTCACCATTTTATGTCTCTCTAAAGCAGGTCTGGGGGGGGGGGGTGTCACCAACTCTGGAAAACTGTTCTAAACTGATACATTAGTTGATACATTTCTTATCTTTGATAAGAACGTTTCAGTATCAAGTAGTTGCTGCAGACCCAGACCTTTGGTTGGGTATAATATTTTTGGCCAACAGATGCCCTTTAAAGGCAGCTGTTAAAATCAATACAATAGTTGCTAATATTTCACAGATGCTGGACGCCGGGGTAAAAAACGAGACACCAGCACCTTTTAACAAATTTTTCACTGTATCACAAATTTCACAAATTTTTTGGCGAAGCAAAACACCCGATCACTACTTTTGGCTTAATGTAGTGTGTGATATTCTAAGACAATTTGTTTTTTCATTATTTTGCATTTGAATCAACAGCTCTCCATCTTGGAATTTCAGCAGCTATCTAGTTGCTATGGTCCAAATTACCCTAGCAAAGAGGCATTGATTTGAATGAGAGGCTGGAGTAGATAACAGACGGAAAGAGGAGTAATATAAAGCAGCAATTACAATAGCATTGTACAGCCTTACAGAGAACTTTTTATGTGGCAGGCCAGTGACCCTCATTTTAAATTTGGAAAAAGTCAGAAGTAGAAAGCAAAAAAGAAACTATAAAGAAAGAAAAAATGATGTCCAGTTGAAAAGTTGCTGTTCTATAGCATACTAAAAGTTAACCACTCTTTTAACGTTACATATTAAACAGATGACAGATTGGTTTAGAAGAACCTGTGGATGATATGGCTGTCATTAAAGTTGCCAATATAAACTTATACAAGTATGGGACCTCTTATCCAGAAAGCTATGAGTTACGGGAAGGCCATCTCCCATACAGCCCATTTTATTCAAATCATTCTAATCTTTTTAAATTACTTTATATCCTTATTTTCTGTAAATAAAAAAAATGTACCTTGTACCTGTAACTAAAGTATAATTCTATGTTTGTGGTAAAACAAATTGATCCAAATTATGGAAAACCCCTTTATTTGCAATACCTCAGGCCCCAAGCATTCCATATAATAGACCAATACCTGTGTATTGGTGTATGTTGTCAGCCAAAGCACCACGGATTGTAAACCTTTTCAGGACTATCTTTATGTACAACAGTATATTGGTTTCTGTGTGTATGTCGACTTTGTGCTTTGTACCCTTATGTGCAGTGCTGAGAAATACGTTCAGGCCCAGATTTTTGGCGAGGCCACAAAGGCCCGGGCATAGGGTGGCATATTTTAGGGGAGGCATGATGCCCAGCTGCATCAATTCGCCTCACCACGAGCAAAGTTGGGAGCAGAAGAATAGTAAAACTGTGTGTGCACGCAGCTGGTCTCGGATTGCATAGTTGCGAAGTTCTGCATGCATAGGTGCATCTGGGGCTCTGCGCATGCGTGCCCATGCGTTGGGAGAAGGAGGGAGTGCTTGAGGTGGGAGGGAGCGCTTGTGAGGGGAGGGGGGTGGGTATTTGAACTTCTGGCCTAGGGGCGGCCAAAAAAGAAAACCGGCCCTGAATACATTGGTTCTTTAGAATTGAATACAATAAAAATAATAATAATGTATGTGCATTTAAATATAGAAGGCCACAGGGAATTCTGTCATGGTACATACTTTTTTTTTTTTTTACAGATTAAGTTGTTCTCACCTAGAACTGGGTCAAAACACTTGATCAAAGAGTTTTTGAGAAATGCCATAAATGTGGGATCTGCAGTGGCTATCATTGCTCATCTCATGAATCGGAGCATTTGATCACTTAAAAATGTCCAAACATAACAATCCTTCACAACATGAAGTGCAAAAATATTTCCCTCACTAATAGAGAACCTGGACTCAGAGAACCTGCATCTGGTCACCTATTTGGGTCAGCACCATTACACCATTAATGGTGACACATCATCAGTTTAGTTTAAATCTGATTGGACAATTCTTTGCGCCCTTTGCATTTCTAGCAACACAAATTTAATCCCTGTAAAGAATTTACGTTCAACCAATAGAGAAGTGCTGAGGCGGTGATTTGGGAAAGCCCTGTGCATGCACAGTAACATAGTAACATAGAAGGTTGAAAAAAGACACACGTCCATCAAGTTCAACCTTTTGAACTTACGCTCAGTAAGTGACAGCAGCACAGAGCATGTGCAGTGAATCAGCAGTAAAGAAGATGGGGAGCTACTGGGGCATCTTTGGAGACACAGATCTTTACTGCTAAAAGGCTGTGGTCTTTTGGACTGGTACAGAAGCCCAAAACATAATGTACACCAGTTCTAGCTACTTCTTTAGTTAAGCTTTAGTTGTCCTTTAAGCCCAATTTGAGGGTCAACATTTTTCCTAACATTACATATAGATGAACACATTGCTCTGTAAGCCAGATGGCCATAGTTACGTCATATACATGTTCACCCAAAACAGGTGGCTTATGTGAATGTTTTTTTTTCATTAGTAACCAAAATGCTTGTGCCATTCTTATAACCTTTGTAACATGCACATTACTTTGAATATATACATTTGCTAATCAGACCGCTGAGGAGATCATAGTAATCAGCTGAGTGAGCAATAAATGCAGTTTGTACATTTAAGAAAATAAAGAGGCTTTGTGGATGCTTGGTAGGTTGTCTTTTCCACCCCTGTGATTTACAGGCTTCATTTTGGCTATAAAAGAAGAGGACAGGATAGAATACTGAGCTATCATTTTTATATTCTGTTTAGAATTACAGACTTCAAGGAAAATAACCTAGTGAACAAATTTACATTGTCTTGCCAATAATCCTTTTTCACAGCACAGCCAACAGAAAATTACTTTGGCTAATGCTTATTTGTTTTTTGACCTGGCACATTCCAAAATGTATTTGAAAAAATAGCTTTATAGAAGATTATGAAGAAGCTGGATCACCGCAAGAATAATTGACTCATATTAATTTAAGCTCCAGTTAGGCTTTGTTATTTTTATGAGTAAAGTCACTGTCCTGGGAAAATGATAGCAATTTTTTTTTTAAATTGCTTCAACATCCTATGCAACAGTTTTTTTTTTTAAAGATGATTAGTCCAGTGTTTGTTAGGTTCAGTTTGAGATGACATTGATTCATCCAGGTGGAGATTGCTAGGATATTTTAAAGATATCTGGGTAGGCAAGGGAACCAAATGTTAGCAGGAAGAATGGGGAACAAGGAACGTGGAACACGCTTGGTCAATACCTATCGGGCAGATCAGCATAAAATCAGGAGACAGAAGAGTAGCCAAGTTCACAGGCCAGATCAAACTCAAACAGTAGTGCAGTACAGAAACGTGAGAGTAGTCAGTAAACGGGTTAAGGTCAGGACAGGCAGCAAACTAGGATTGGTCAGGGACAGGCAAGAACAGGAACAGACAAGACAACTAGAAATTGCACCAGGAACTATGGACAAAAGACCTACGTTGGGCAACTTGAAGATGACCCTTTAAATACTCGAATTTTGCGGCAAGAGCCATGACGTCAGACACGGATGCGTCAAAACCCGGAAGCTGCACAATCGCATGTCAAACTAGGAATGGCACGCGATGAGGGAGGAATCAGTGAGAATCCCTGCCGGGAGTGAGGCCCCCACCCTGGCCCCCTAGTCCACCAGGTATTTTCATAGTATGTAACTGTGTGTATGACATCATAAAATGTTTTTGTGCTATGACTTCACTCTAATTTTTTACTATATAAAAACTGTTTTTTTTTTTTTTTTTAGAGCAATGATTTCCAACAGGTCTACCTTCTATGCTCAACTTTGGCTCCCATGCTGAGGGACTCACCTGGAAGCTGCCTGCACAAGTTTTCGTGAATGTTTGAAAATGTACAGTAATTCACATTACCAGAATTGATGAGAAATCAAACTAACAATGCTTTAATTACCGACCTTCCAAACAGTCTATCATGTGGTATACACATCACATATACTTTCTAAAAAATTGCACAATATTGGTGGGTAGTTTTTTTTTAAGTAAGTTACTAGGCTCAACTAATTAAAGCTGACCATGCACTTAAAGATCAGATTTTTTGGCAAGGTGTCCAAATGAGATCTTACCCAGTAATGCCCAGTTTGGACTGGATCAATTCCCAGTGAGTGTGGCACTGTGTTCTTGTATATACTAACCCGCACCCAGGACAGGTTTCTGTTCCGTTTTTGGAGTGCTCATATATATTTCTATTTAGACTGCAGTCACTTTTTTTCTGTTAGAAATGGTTGTACAGTATGGGGCAGATTTACTAAGATTCGAATTGGAATTTTGGGGTTCTAAATTAACCAACTCGAATTGGAATGTGAGATTTATTACAGTCAGACCCTTCAAAAATTCAAGTCAATGGCAGAGGTCCCTTGAACTATTTGAAGATGTTAATAGTAGTGATGAGTGAATTTTTTTGCCAAGTTTTCCTGCGAAAATGACGCCATAGACTCCAAAGGGAGAAAAAAAATGTTGTGTGTCAAAAAATTTGATGTTCAATATTTAAGTTTTTTTTACGAGTTCGAATTTTCAAGTTGGTTAACATTTTTTCAGAAATAATATACCATTTGAATTGTGAATACAATCGAATTTATTCGAGTAAATAAAAATTTGACTTTTGATAAATGGGCCTTTATATGTAAAGTATATTCAGTTTTTCATGTGGGCCACCATCTAGAACGTTTAATAGTGTCTATATCTCTTGCAATGAAGGATGTTTTTTAATTAAGTATTTTTTGTGGATTGTACAGGATTTGTTTATCCAAACTTTTTTTTAAATTAGGAGCCTTGCTATTTAGCTTTTAGAGCTGACAATTTAGTACAGGTAGAGGACCTGTTATCCTCGGGACCTAGGGTTTTCCAGATAAAGATATTATTATTCTGTTATTTGGATCTTTATACCTTTAGTGTACTAGAAAATTATTTAAACATTAAATACATGGAATAGAATGGTTTTGATCCCAATTATGATTAATTATATCTTAGTTTGGATCAAGAACAAGGTACTGGAGTCTATGGGAGACGGCCTTTCCGTAATCTGGAGTTTTCTGGACAATGGGTTTCTGGATAACGGTTTCCATACCTGTACATAATTTAGTATGATCACCTTCTATAGCTGAAGGTTATAGTAGTGAAAGTGTATCTCTCACCGCACACTCTTGATTAATTTCAGTGTTGTGATGACTTTGGGAAATGGGGACAGCAGTGCTAAGGAATCCCCTTTTACACCAGCTAAGAAAGTAAACAGTAAATGGAGAGTAGTGTAACAAACACTTGCCGTATCAAGAAACCTGCTGTGAAAAGGATCTGTCTTAATGTGCTAGCCCACTGCAGTTTAACATATTGCTTACAACCTGCACAATAGAGTTTGAGTGACTTGAGTTACACATTCCAGGAGACTGGCAGTCTGTTACAATCAGAGCCCCAACTTTATACCAGGCTAATTTACAGAGATGGGATGAAGAAAGTTACGGATTTGTATTACACACTCTCACCTGACACCGTATCCGATCTCTATCCCGCTGATTGACATCTTGAATAAGTTCTTTGAAGCGAGTTCCAGCTTAATTAAAACGTTTGCTTGGCTTGCAGTGATCTGTAAAAGCCTATGATAAATATTGAATCGGGTTCACCTGCTGGTTACTGTGAGTGGATAAACAGCTGCTTTGTGCGGCTTAATCATGGGATTGTGGCAAGGGAGATCTACCTCTGTTAAAAGAGTTAAAGAGTAGTTGAGAAGCTTTAGTAATGCCACTTCTCATATCGCAGCAGGGTGCCCTCGTGTGAGATTTCACACAACACAATATTGAGCAGTGTAACCCTGAGATGGGTTTTGTGACCAAATTATTTTCCAGATTATTATAGCCCTCTTTTATCTTAACCAACTACTGCCTTCCATGGGTGATCAAAGACTTTTTCCAATAGATTTTTCTTCTCGTGCCATTGTTTTTCTGCCCAGTTCCCATTCTGCCATATTATTAGGCTGATGGTCTGTAGTTGATACTTTTTGTTCTAAAGTAAAACGTCTAAAGGAGCTAAGATCAGTCAACTGTTAGGATTTCATTAGAGAAGTATCTGGATACCTGAGAACATGTGAACTTATGCCAGTTTTTATATTTGTCTTATTTTAACTATAGTTTATACATAGAATTTATTGTTTGCTGGGATATGTATATAATTATTTTTTTTAATATTTAATGCGTGTGTTAAGGATCTGTCATCTAGAATGCATGGGACCTGGTGCTGTCTGAATAAAGGATGTTTTCATAATTTGGATCACCATACCTTAAGATAAACTTCATTTAAACATTAAACAAACCCAATAGGGTTTGCCACCAATATGTATTCATTCCACTTTGTTACCGTCAAGTACAAGATACTGTTAATTATTACAGAGTAAAGGGAAATCATTTTGAAAAATTTTTGCTTACAATGGAGTCTATGGGAGATAGCTTTCCCGTAATTCGGAGCTTTCTGGGTAATGCTTTTCTGTATAAGGGTTCCTATACATGTATATACATACACATATAAATACATTTTTCACATTTATTTGGCATAATTGTATTCCATAAATTCTATAAACTGTAGTTGACTAAATTGGGTGATGGCTCACAGCAACTGGCTGTCATTGTCCCACTGGCTGTACCACTGCTTTGCTGGACGCCTATGGAGATCTTCAAGCATTACTTACTGTATGCAGTACAGTAGGTGAAAGTTTTCCTTGTCGCCATGGCCTGACATTTTTTCAACACGTCTGTGGTAATTACATGTCTTTGTTTTTTTGTTGGTTTGTTTCTTCTGATTTAGAAAGCATTTGTGACTTTATAGACTTAAAGGGACAGTAACACCAAAAACGCAAAGCAGCGGAGCACAGGGGCTCCATCTTCGCCAGCTTCGGTTTCATCCAGATCCTCTTCTTGCCGTTCGGTAATTTACGGAGCTTTCCGGCTCCAACTGCGCATGTGCCGACATGGCGGCGCTCGCTTAACGAAGAAGTTGAGGCAGACAAACATAGCACTTCTGTGCTCCGTTGTGCTGTTCTGCAAATGCAGTCAGTATTTCAAAAAGGGACACAATTCTGGAGTAACACTGTGCAGGGGGGGGCGGGGAGAGGGGCCAGGGGATACTTTTGACTGTGGGGGGTTTCGTTCTCTTTTAACCCCTAACTTGTTGGGTTCTTATTCTATTGGTTTCACACCAATAGAACTGTGTGTTGTATTTGCAGAAGCACATTTAGGGGGTTATGTAATAAAAGGCACTATGTTTGCCTAGGAGCAGTAACCCATAGCAACCAATCAGCAGGTAGCATTTACTGGTCACCTGTTTAAAGGCAAACATCTAATTGGTTGCTCTGGGTTACTGCTCCTGGGCAAACTTAGTAGCTTTTATTACATATAGGGGATAGTCTTTTGTAAAACTGATTTGTGTAGGGTGGGAGAGGTAGGGGAGGCATTTATTTATTACACCCACCCATTAATTTCCTACATACACACGTACACTTATTTAGAATAGGACCAATGGTCAGATCATCCATTTGGGCCTATGGAGACCTGTCTGATAAGGACTGCAACAACATAGTAATAAGATCCTTGTCCATAGAGATTCTCAAATCTGGTAGATAAGCTGCTGACTTGGTCTGAAAGAGCTTAAAGCTGCAAGTGTATGCCCACCACTTTATATATTTTATATGCACTTGGCTTTAAAGTTCAGCCTTGGCTTTTATTATTATTAGAAGTTCCATTGTAGTATAATGTTAATATGCAGTTGTGCCAGAATTCTGATAAGGGTGCACATTAAGTAAGATATGACACAACAAGCCCCAGTGACTCATTTGTACAAGCATATATTTGCTATTATTGTCTGGCAAGACCATTAAACAGCAGGGTACTAAAAGAAAAACAAACCAGAAGGAGGTATTTTTAGATGGACCTCTTAAAGTGGATGAAGTGAAATTTGACAAGTTACCTAAAAATAAGAGTTTGGTAAGTAGATTGTAAATGGAGTTTTTTTTAGTCAAACAATATTCTCTCTTTCATATTAACTGGATCCAAGAAGCCCAACAACAGAGCAATGTGTTTTCTGCAGTAACTGTTGAATACGCAAAGCTTCTGCTCTCTCCGTGTATAGCAAGTACTGTTGAATTCCAGGATTTTACAGGCTACTATAAAATTGACTACATTTATAGCTTGATTGCTCCCATCGGTCCCAATACATGTGAACTTTTTAAAGGTAGTGCACTGAGCACAGTTTTTGTGAAAAGACCTCTGTTGTTCCAATTTTATGGCTTGGCCAGAGAAATTTTGCAGGTACAAAATACTCTGTTCTTCCGTTTCTTCGTTTGCTATTCTTTTAGTACATTCTTTTGATGGTTTCTGGAGGGAATTTAGCAACAGTGCTGAAAATGACATAACATGTTTGTGCAGGTTTTTTAAATGAGCTAAGATCAGATAAAAAAAAAAGATGTATATAACATTAGGTGGCTATTAGGTGGCTGTGCACATCTGAAAGTTGTCTAATTGGTCAAAAGCTATTGTTCCATTTGTTTCAGGCAAACAGGCCAAAAAATTGGAATTTCAAGAAAATCACTTGTGATTCTCATCCAAAAAAAGAAATATTTGTATGGTTGATAGCATAAGAAGTAAAACAAAATCACCCTATTAACAACATTGTGGTATGTCTCTCTTGTTTTTAAGAATAACAGCATTACTAGTTTTCAAGTGAAAGGAGTTGATGAGGAAACTGTTGAAACTGCATGAATATAACCCAAGCCAGGAGTTGTAGCAGCCTTTAAGTCAGCCACACACTGTCCAATCCTACACTGTATTCAACCTGTGGTTCAAACTTACCATTTCCACATCCACTGGCTCATTTGATATGAATGTTGAAACTATGGCCTGTTGACACAGACCGTGATTGTCCTTTGCAACTTTGTGTTCTTTAGAAAAGCAGCACACCCAGACCCAGTACAGTTAAAGTAACCCATATGTAATACACTGTAGTAATAAAATAAAACTTAGGCCATAGTAGAGCTCTAACTGATTAGCAGTTCTTGTTATATATGTTAAAGGGATCCTGTCATCGGAAAACATGTTTTTTTTCAAAACGCACCAGTTAATAGTGCTACTCCAGCAGAATTCTGTACTAAAATCCATTTCTCAAAAGAGCAAACAGATTTTTTTATATTCAATTTTGAAATCTGACATGGGGCTAGACATTTTGTCAATTTCCCAGCTGCCCCTGGTCATGTGACTTGTGCCTGCACTTTAGGAGAGAAATGCTTTCTGGCAGGCTGCTGTTTTTCCTTCTCAGTGTAACTGAATGTGTCTCAGTGGGACATGGGTTTTTACTATTGAGTGTTGTTCTTAGATCTACCAGGCAGCTGTTATCTTGTTTTAGGGAACTGCTATCTGGTTACCTTCCCATTGTTCTTTTGTTTGGCTGCTGGGGGGGAAAAGGGAGGGGGTGATATCACTCCAACTTGCAGTAAAGAGTGATTGAAGTTTATCAGAGCACAAGTCACATGACTTGGGGCAGCTGGGAAATTGACAATATGTCTAGCCCCATGTCAGATTTCAAAATTGAATATAAAAAAATCTGTTTTTTTCCCATGACAGTATCCCTTTAAGGAAAATGTCTTACTCCCAATTTTAGAGGGGCCGGGGCTGAAATGGTTCTGATGAGGACCTAGGGGCACATTTACTTAGCTCGAGTGAAGGATTAGAATGAATAAAACGTTGAATTTCGAAGTTTTTTATGGCTACTTCGACCATCGAATTGGCTACTTCGACCTTCGACTACGACTTCGAATTGATTCGAACTAAAAATCGTTCGACTATTCGACCATTCGATAGTCGAAGTACTGTCTCTTTAAAAAAAACTTCGACTACCTACTTCGCCACCTAAAACCTACTTCGCACCAATGTTAGCCTATGGGGACCTTCCCCGTAAGCTTTATAAGCAATTTCTAATTGAAGGAAAATCGTTCGATCGATGGATTAAAATCCTTCGAATCGTTCGATTCGAAGGCTTTAATGGTTCGATTGAACGATTTTTCATTCGATCGTTTGAACAAAGTAATTGCGGTAAATCTTCCAGGGTCGAATATCTAGGGTTAATTAACCCTCGATATTCGACCAATAGTAAATGTGCCCCCTAGTAATTTCAATTTCACTGCCTGCTCTGTTATTTATAGTGCTACCAGACTATTTTCAGACTACAGTAGTTTCTTGGAAGGCGCTCAGAAGCATCTTTCAGAATCATCCATTGTGAAAATTGAGAGCCCTGAAAGCTGAAAGTATAACACTAGGGGCATACAGTGGTGGAACTACCGGGGGAGCAGGGGGTGCGAGCGGGCCAGGGCCCGCACCCCCTCAGGGCCCCCCGGCAGCTCACGCACCACTGACAAAGCCAGCGAAATGCGGCCGTACGGAGGGGGCGGGGCCCGGCTGCGCGTCACGCACCAGGGCCCGCCCCCCTCTAGTGACGCTTCAGGGGGCATATTTATGATACTTACCTGTCCATGGTCAGGACTTTTGGGTGCAGAAAAACTGCGTGACTTCCTGAACTCTACTCGATTACTCAAGCTTTGCAGGAGACTGATATCTTAAAAAAATGCACATAGAGTAAAATGGGGGATCAAAGCAAATGTTGTCATGAATGTGAAAAAAGTTTTCACTTCTGGTGTTAGTATCTCTTTAACAGGGCTGCAATAGTATTTCTTGCACAGAAAATTCTTTTCCTTTGATGACATTGTTACATCTCCAGGGGTAAAACATTTGAATCACATTAGATAATTTTAAATTAGGTTCCTGGTTTCATATGCAGTTTTTTTTTATTCTGTATATCCATTTTCTAAGGCATACTGCCCTTTGTCATAACCCATTAAGGATAATTTACAAGTACAACCAATGTGCAATGCACACAAATGAGCAAATGATTGTAAACCTCAGTATTTACCACTTACAAACCTTGTTGTTGACGGTGTATGCTGCATATTATATATAATTCTCCAGTACAGTGGCTGAGAGGCATTAAAATGGAAAGGAGTGATTCTGGTGCAAAGTCATGAATTAAATACCTTCTATCAATCACTTTGGAAGTTGTAGTATGCACAGTGAATTAGTTCTCTGTTTAATGCTGTATTTTACTTTCATCATGGAAGATACAATGAAACGTCTTTCCTTCTTGCAAATGAAAGCTGAGCCAGCTATATTTGTCTCTCTCCATGAATTTCTGTAGTCCATGAATGCTGCCTCAAACTTTCTGATTGAAATAATAATTATATAATTTGCTCTCTACTTTCCTGCTAGGCAGATATTGGATTGTATGTAAAGGACACCGTCAGGTCAGCTGTTTCCTCCTTCACTTACAAGAACTCCATTCATAATGTGTCCTATTTATCCCTTTGAGTGAATAAGTAATTATTCAATATAGAAGGCAGGATATTTGGAACTGACTCTATGATGTGGCAGCACATCGTAATGAAACCTGCCTTTCCTCGCAACTTGAGAGGGGAATGTAACAATTCCAGCAAGAAGGAAACTTTATCCGGATTGACGGACTATTTCTTTGGCACATCAGTGAACCTTTTATCCCTGTGACTGACAGCTCCAGAAGGGTCACATTCACCTCCTTTCTATCACTTATTGTAATATTTAATGGTGGACAAGGTTGAGTGGGGCTGAGGGTAATCTGAACTTGCTTTTCCACAGTGTGGAGGCTAAAAGACAGCTTGATCCCCAGTATTGTGGTGTAACGCATGCTGTGGCTTAGCATTTATTTATGGAGGATAATCTTACTGCTTACAATTAAGAAAGAATTGTAATATGTTGTCTGTTTACTGAAGCTTTAGAAGAACCCATCTTGTTTTATAGATTTTTCAGATATGCATGTGTTATGTATAAGTCCTGTTTGACCCTTATATGTTTCTATTGTTTAAGTGGGGGTTCTGGTCATTTAAATCTTTACCATAATATAACAGATGTTTGCCTTTATATCTGCTTTATGTCAACAGTCCTTTTAGTAATTTGGGTCACATACCTGATGTCTACTAAAACATATAAAAATGTAAAACAAAGTACAAGCTAATATTTGATCACCAACAAAAAAAGGATTTTTTTTTTCTTAATTGTTATAGTGAAGAAACACACTTTCCCCATTGCAACAGTTAAACAAAATATTTATTGTTTCGGTTTTATTAACAAGCAATTAGCTATTTACTCTTAGCAATATTTGATCTTTCCCTTCTGGAGACCAACAGTCTTCTTTCTCTTGTAAATGCAGTAATCGTCAGCGGATAGAACGTTTGTGCCCACGCTTTCCTTGACTGTGTAAAAGGTAAACATGACCTTTAAAATATACTGTATGCAAGATGGCCTTCCCATATTCTGGGTAACGGTTTTCCGTATAATAGATACTATACCTGTGATGTTAGTGTTATCTTTTTTTCTGTGTTTAAACTAGCTTTGCATATAGTGTACTATTACATGTATATTTATACTGTACATATCAAAAACAATGAATAGACCGCATCTCAAAAGTATATCTCACAAAGTCCACCTTTATTAATGACCAAAGTGCATAAGAACAAGTTGAGGCATCATCACCTGCCCCGTTTCGGACCCTGAGGATCTAATGGTCAATAATAATAGTGGACTTTTTTAGATATACTTTGGAGGTGCGGTCCATTCTTTGTTTTTGATCCGTACAACTTTATTGGGACCAGCACTCCTATATTAGATGAAGCACCTGACCCATAAATTGGGGACTGAGACATGGTTGCACGGCTGGAACAATCTAAATGCTTTTTTTTGGACATTAATTGTTGAGTTATGATTAGTTTCTACTAGTTTTGCTGAAGTCTTTTACTCTGCTACTGGATCTGTGCAAATGTTATCAACTTAGGATCTATTTCATTGCTGGCTAGCAGTTTATCCACAACTATCTGAGTGTATCATCTCACTGTCTTAGTCCGCAGTAAAAGGTAGTAATATGAGTGCTAAGTGCAGATTTAAATCTCCGACTTTTGCAGCAATTCAAATGACAGTTAAAAGTATTTACTTTGTGCTGAATTCAAAAGGAAAAAAAGATAAGGTCCAGATATTTAATAGCTTGAAATGTCACCAACTAAAGATCTATCCCAAAATGATATGATGTTTTGTTAACATTAAAATTGAACTGCTCTTCCTGATTGTGATAAGTCTCTGCAACAGTTGTCCAAAATTATCAGAAGGTGCAGATTTATCAAGGGTCGAATTTCGAGTTTATGGGATTTTCTAAAAACTCCCATAAACTCTCATGAACTGAAAATTCGGAACAAAATGTATTGAAAAAAATTTAAAATTTTTCAATTCGGGTGAATAGGATCGACCTGTAAACTCAAATTCGATTTGAGTTTTTTCACAAAAAAAATGTTTTTTTTCAAGAGTCCACCAAACGAATCCAAATTGATTGAAGGAGGTCCCTCATAGGCGAAAACACCAATTCAGCAGGTTTTAGATGGCAAATAGTGAAATTTGAATTTTTAAAGGGACAGTACATGATATATTTTGAATTTTTTTAAAACTCAAATGAGTTTGGACTATTCCCTAGTCAAATTACACTAAACTTCAAATTCAAATTCGAAAATTCAAATTTTCAATTCGAGCCTTGATAAATCTGCCCCTTAATGTATAGCCAGTATAGTCTGACTTTGGACCATAACCCAATTTTATTTTACATATCTGTATGACAAATCAATTGTCCACCTGGTGACCAGGTCACGGGACTAGTCAACAACTTAAAGGGGTCATTCATCCTTGCATAATGAAAGCAATTCTAATTCTAAGCAACTTCTCTATATGCATTAATTACAAAATGTTAATGGTTTTATATGTTTTATAAGTTATATGTAAATAGAATTGTCATCAATTTTCTCTTTTCTCTGGTTCTGACAGTGTGACGGGAGTCTGGTCTCCTGGCTGCAACATTGTTTGAAGAGTCATTTACAAATCACTTGGAAATTGTAATGAATGTGAATTGGAAAGCTGCTATGATTAGATTTTCTTTCAATATTGACACCTCCAGCCCCTATCCCTTAACACTAAATGCTTCATGTAAGTAAAAGGGGTGGGGTGGCACGTGTCCTGACCTCCTTCCTTCTTGTGGTTACAAGGTCTGCTTCCATTTATTTACATTCATTTTTCCAACAAATATTCCAGTAGGCCATTAGTACTTACTTTAGTAGAATGGAATTCAATATAATTGATGTGCCCTTTGTATAAACATGCTGTTGTGTTGTTAGAGACTGCATTCTACTTTTACCACCCAGTGCATTCAATTGCAAGCAAAAGGTAAGAAAATGCATCCAGTGTTATGATGACTGGAATTAGACCACTGGCCAGGAGCACACACAAATAAAAATACAGGTATTGAAACCTTTAGCTGGAATGCTTGGGTTGAGTTTTTCTGTAATTTCTGCTAACAGTTTATACTTGACCAATAAAATGCTTCTTGCTGAAAGGTTGCTATAGGTGAGTAGACGTGTAGCAACTGTTGAACCTTTTATTACATTTACCCTATAAATTGTAGGCTCCACCGGGGCAGCGACTGATAATGAATGATGTATAATCTCTGTAAAGCCAATCTGTCGGTGCAATGTAAATAAAGTAAAATAATAACAATACATTTGAATTAATCATGTCTATATTTTACCAAAAAGGTTATGTTATTCCCTGTGTAATGTCAAACTGGTTGGAGCAGAATCACATATCCTTTTCGCTGAAACAAACACTAGTCATTTTTTATTAGCTTTTCTCTTAATGTACCTATTAAAGCTAGGAAAGTAGCCTCAGATTTATGTATTATGTCCAGGGCTGTGCTTCCACACTATAACACTATTCTTTTGTTAGAGTTTTTATGTCTGATAAACGGCAGATGTGGTAGGGCACTTTAACCCAGTTCTTTACTTTAAACAATAAATACAGTAGATCTTGTTTTAATAAAGGTAGGGATTTTATCACTGAATGAAAAAGTCCTTTGAGGCAAGACCGAGCAATTAACAATGCTCAATGTGCTCGCTGATACAGAACTAGACATTTCTATTCGGAGATAAGACTTCTAAGGACATCTAAAATGTGTTTTCATTGATCAACTTTATAAAATTACTTAGGGGCAGATTTATCAAGGGTCGAATTTCGAAGTAAAAAATACTGAATTTGGCCATTGAAGACTCCCTTTCTGTAATCAGTATTGTTTTCACCGAATCTGGCCATCGAACGATCGAAGTAAAATCGCTCGATTCGAACAATTTTAGCGTACGATCGAACGATTTTACTTTGATGTGTGAAGACTTAGAAAATGGTTGGAGAAGGCCCCCATAGGCTAACATAGCACTTCGGCAGGTTTAATTTGGCGAATTATTGAAGTTTTTTTAAAGAGACAGTACTTCGATTATCGAATGGGCGAATATTCAAATGATTTTTACTTCGAATCAAAGTAGTATCCAAAAAATTACTTCAAATTTTTTTAATTAGAAAATTCTCTCGAACTCACTTCGACCCTTGATAAATCTGCCCCTTAGTGATTTATTTTAAACCAATGAATTAAATTTATGCAAATCCAAATATTTCTATTCATGTGAGCAAAAACCTCAAAAATAAGCCTAAAGTATATTTTTCTCTTTAGTTGTTCATTGCTTTAAATAAATACAGGTTTGGGGCCTTTTATCCAAAATGGTTGGGGCCTGGGGTTAAATAAGCATACCCTAGATCTGTTAAAAAGTCAATTAAACATTAATTAAACCCAGTGCCAAAAGGATAAAAATAGCTAAAAGCACTTAAAAACCCAATGGGTAATTCAGAGGAGGTAGTAATGAACTTACCTCCTCCAAGCAGACACCAACGAAAGTGGCATGCTCCCGTTCCATATTGCCTGATGAAGCAGGAAATGCCTGCGAAACGCGTTGCAATACTGTTTTGTGAATAAACTATTATTGAAAATTACCACTTTCGTTGGTGTCTGCTTGGAGGAGGTAAGTTCATTACTACCTCCTCTGAATTACCCATTGGGTTTTTAAGTGCTTTTAGCTATTTTTATCCTTTTGGCGCCTCTGTTTTGTCTTACTACTATATCGAGTCCACCCCGAGTGGAGGGGTATCATCCCCTTTTTCTTCTTCTACAGAGAGCGACGTTTTATTCCTGAGTGGGGTCAGGATAATCTCCCCACCTGCCTATACAGTGGTTGCCTATCGGTAACCCTGGTTTGTGAGTATTAACTTGTTTACTCTACCATTACTCCCTGTAAAAACACCTTGATGTGTATTTTTTAATAGTATGGAATAAACTTCTATTTTAACTACACCGGCTGGCTCCAGGAGTGTGTGCTCGTTTTTTCTGGTAGTACCTTTGCAAACTGGATGATATTAATAGCATGTCATAAAAATAAGTCTGTGGGGGACCTTGAGGGTGCTGTGCATCTCCTGGCCATTAATTCTGAGTGAAGTTACATAATTGCAGATTTGCTTCAAAGGGGAAAACATTTGAACATTATTTCCGAACCCATATAAAGGGTTTGGTGCCATAAGAATAATTAAAGCATGTGTCTGACTAGATGTTAATAATAGAGTGACAAGATTCTCTTTCTGTAATCAGTGTTGTTTTCATTTACGCACCACTGATTCCATTCTTCTCAGTGTCTAAAAGGAAAGTGCAGCACCCATCCAAAACAATATTTCACATTCATTTTAATATTTTACACTTGTGATTGTTTATATATTTGTGAGTTGAATTCTAAACCATAACCTAAAAGGCCCACACATTAAATACAGGTATGGCAGGGCCCCCGCCCACCCAGGTATGGTAGGGCCCCCGCCCACCCCAGCCCTGAAATCCCACCCTAGATCCCGCCCACTCCACACAACAGTTAAAAAAACCACACAGACATCAGTGCTTACAAAGGTAACCCCCCCACACACAAAAGTTATAAAAAGCTATTGGTGGTCAGGGCCCGCCTACAAGTAGAAAAAAATAATTGGTGACCAGGGCCCCCCTATTAGTTTAAAAAAAAAACATTGGCGCCAGGGCTAGAGAATTTTTAGAAAAAGTTAAAAAAGATTGGGGCCCCAAAGAACATTTTTTTTAAAAAAACCTTGGTGCCAGGGCCCCCCTAACAAAAAAATGTCTCAAAAATCAATAAAATATTGAAGTAATATTTCCCTTGAAACAGAATGCTAACAGCAATGCAGTTAAGGTTTATTGAAGTGTATTTGTGCCAAGGATATAGAAAAGGAATTTTCTTTACTTGCTTTATATAGAAGTGTTACCTCCGTACACACAGTCAAAGGGGAACTGCAGCTTTAGCAGGTTTTTATTTCATCCCCTTCTGTACATGTTAGATCCAGTTACATACGTAGCGAGTGTGTCAGATAGCCTCTTTGGATGCTCATGTGTCAGTGCTAATACATTTTACATTTGTAATCTCACCTCTGAAGAATCTTATGACGACCATCAAGTAATAATTTCCACCTGCCCATGTTCTCCATTCCAGCTGGCATCAGTTTTCATGTGAGGCCATCTTATGGTCATTAGGGATCGACATTGTACTATACAGTGGTAGCTACGTGCAACTTCAATATTAGAAAAAGGGCCACAAATAGAAAAACGGAAAGTAATTGGAAAAAATCTTTATTTCTGGTTAACTGTTTGAAACCAACTGAACTGGAAAAAGTGTTTGAAGACGAGCAACCCCTTTAAATTTAGATCAATTTAAAATAGCACATATACTAACATTTACCCGTATTAGCTTATTATTCTTTCTGTTTCCAAAGGGCAGAGTATTCAGACTCACTCAGCACACCGCTGGCTAATAGCAAAGATCTCCATATCTACCCCCATTTCCCTGACTAGTTCCTTTGTTTTTAAGCACCTTAAAGATATAGCACTGTCAGACTACACGATTGGCCAAAGTATAATCTTTATTGCAGAACTCTGTAATGCCTGAAACTTTGGTCCTTATAGCTCCACTGGCCATGTGCTGACCACCTTGCAACTTTCCTATTCCTCTCTTTGTCAAGTGCAGAGTTCAATGTTATTACCTCTGAACCCTGTCTACTACATTGTGCACTTTGACTATTTTTTTAAAAACATGCCTGTAATGTATAAACTCTTAGTAAAATAGATCATTCTTCATTCTCCACTTCAATTTGGCTTTCCAAGTACTGAATTCAGTGTAAGTAGATTTAATTAATAATTTCTAGCTAGTCGAGAGTAAAGAGGTTACACAGTTCCATATTTCTGCTGCATATCGGCTCTACAGTGTTAAGCAAGAAAAGCTGAAAACATTACTGTATATTGCATGTTTCAGTGGTTGAGAAGCTGTTATTCTGAGAGTTAAGCTATGATTCAGATACATGCAAATATATGAGGCCCACTACTGTGCTCTTAGTAGCGGTCTGCTACAACATAGAAAATATATTTTTTGTAAATAAAATGTCATTTGCACTTACCTGTTTTTATGGAGCACACTTTCATTGCAAATGTTTCACTTGCACAATCTCAAGATCTTGGAATTGGATGTATGTTTAATGAGAGGTAATTAAGCTGTCGAATTAGGTGTCTGCCTTTAACAAGACTATGGTAATCAAGAGAGTTGATAAAGTGATAGCGAAGAAAAGCCGCATGATAAAGTGTGATAGCTGAGCTGACATCTGTTCAGCAAGGTTGTGTTACAGAGGCATGAGTGACGAGTTTTGTTCTGACATGGATACAAACCTGAATATCCTTTTCCCTAGCTAAATTAAATAATAGAAATATTTTGTATGAAAATTGCCTTTTTAAAGAAAACAACAAGGGGTAGTTTTCATTCACAGCTCTCCCTCAGATCTGCCATCTGCTGCCATGTCTTTGCAGCTTAAGCCACATAGCACTCTTTCAGGGGAATGTAATAAAAGTTGCTAAGAGCAAAACAATTCGCACCAATAAGACTAAAAATCCACATCTCGCAATGTAATATTGTTCATTAAACTGTTATTGCATTGCGAATTTTGATTGCGCATTGCGACTTTTAATTGCGCATTGCGAATTTTAATTGCGCACTCATAAGAAGTGCTTGAAGGTGTCGTAATCTTTTGGAGCAAACATAACGACTTTTTCAGTAAGAAGTTTTATTACATTGACTGCGCATTGGCACAAACTATAACATTCGCAAACGGTCTTTCACTGTCGGAAGTGGTCGCTAAACAGTTTCCGGGCTCGCAAAAGCTATATTAAATTCGCACAAAGCAAAATTTGTTCGCGCAAAGGCATAACTTTTCGCATTGCGAATAGTTTTTCCGTTAGCGATTTTTATTACATTCCCCCGTTTATTCTCTATTCCATATAACCGATTCCTGTGAATCCAAACTGAGCCAGAGGGACTTGCCCCGGTTCCAAAGGCAGCCACAATGTACTAAAAAATATATATATCCAAGATATATGTTCCATGGCTCAATTACGATACATACTGACTCCGCCTGGCCCATCTAACACTTTTCATACCCTCCGGTACTTAGTCATAGGTGTCTATGACTAAGTACCGGAGGGATGAAACGCGTAAGGTGGGCCATGTGTGGTCAGTATGTACCATTTAAAATGTGAACTATAATAAAAATTTTCATTTTTTTTAACTACTAATTGAGCCTTGGGACATATAACTATAACGATATATATTTTGTTTTTTTTGTAACATATATTTTTATTTGTTTTTACAAAAGAAAATGTGCATTGAAAGATACAGTACAAGTCATGTTTTAAACAATATATCTATATTATGTTGTTATACAATTTCTATTAAAACATAAATAAAGTATCCTACAACATTTTGTGTTTGTTTCTTTCTTTTACACACTACCTTCTGCACAGTAATCTTTAATAATGGCTAAATGGCTAGAGGATATATATATTTTTTTAGTTCACATAGCTGACTTCAGGCTTTACTATGTATCAGTGCACACGTACCAAAAGTAATTACAGCTATACAATTCTTAAGAAGAAGAAAAAAAGTACCCCACTTAATCCAATTAGCTCAAACAGGTCACTAAACTAGATTGTTAATACACCTTTATCAACGGGTTAGGACTAAATAAATATAAATTTATAGAAACCTTATAAAACCACCAATAATTAACAATGTAATAGTACCAACCACTCGATAAATAAATTATTCTGTTTTAAAGTACAATGCAGTATAATTAAAACAGAATAATTAATTTATCGAGTGGTTTTATTGGGTTTCTATATATATATTTATTTAGTCCTAACCCGTTGATAAAGGTATATTAACAACCTAGTGACCTGTTTGAGTTAATTGGATTAAGCGGGGTACTTTTTTCTTCTTCTTTAACATTGTCAGTTATATTACATTGACCAAGGTAAGACCTCTGCTGTAATCCAAATGATAAAATCATAACCAATTTCCGAGGGTATCTGTTGTGCGTTTTTGAAAATAGCTATAAAATTCTATTACATACATATGGCAAATAATCAATTTCCTCCAAGTTGCCTATGCATTCTGAACTTTTCTACTCTCTGCTCCCAGCTGTCCTGCTACAGGTTGTACTGGTGATTAGAACTCTTCCTTTAACCATTCTTCTGATTTCCATCTTCCTTTAAAAAAAGAAGCTGTGGGTTGATGAATTTAGAGTCAAATACAAGAGTCCTCTGCACTCAACCCATTATCAATATATTTAAGACAGTGACATTTTGTGCATACTGCTATTCCCTTGTTTGATGAATTTAGAGGCCATAAAAGCACTAGACAGCATGGCTGGACTGCTGTTTTTCAAAGCAAGTTGAGGACACTCCAGTAAATATATACAGGTATGGGACCTGTTATAGAGAATGCTCAGGAATTTGTAACTGAAGTCTGCTAAGAATTTTATCAAATAAACCCAAATGTTTTACCTCCAATAAGGATTATTTATATCGTCGTTGTGATCAAGTACAAGGTACAATTTTCTTAATACAGAGGAAAAGCAAATATGTTTTAAAACTTTAAATTATTCAATTAGTCTGTGGGAGATGGCCTTCCTATAATTTTGGGATTTCTGGGTAACAAGTTTCCAAATATGGAAAAAGCACATGCGCATACATGCACACACATAATCTATTCTACGCTGCTTTAATACAACAATTGGATGTAGGTTTATATTACTCCAAATGCTAGGTACTCCAAGGTAAAGCTTGCCCAACTAGTATTGCCCAAATTTGAATAACAAAAGTAGCAATTATACAGTAGATTGTTCTAGTTTTTACACCTAATAGTTATCATAGAAAGCATTAAAGGGGTGGTTCACCTTTACGTTAACTTTCAGTATTTTATAGAATGCCCAATTCAAAGCAACTTTTCAATTGGCCTTCATTTTTTCCTTTTTATAGTATCTGAATCATTTGCTTTCTTCTTTTCAATCTTTCAAGCTTTCAAATGGGGGTCACTGACCCATCTAAAAACCAATTACTATTGCTGCTTTTAATTACTCATCTTTTCATTCAGACCCTCTCCTATTCATATTTTAGCTTCTTACTCAAATTAATGCAAGTTTGCTAGAATAGTTTGGCCCTAGCAACTAGAATGTTGATATTGCAAACTGAAGCATAAAAAGCTAAATAACTCAAAAACCACAAATAATAAAAACGGAAAAATAGTAATTGTTTCCGTACTTCCTATATGATATATAAATAATATAGATAATCTTTATTCATCATATGAACTATGTCTTATAACATGAGAAACGGCACAATAGTTCTCTTGAAATTTGATGCTTACATTTTTAGTATGGAAATGGTGTACATCAAATATCATTCTTTAAATATGACTTGTGGCTTTTATCATGGAGTTCACAAAATGAATGAGCAAAATTTGCTGCAATACAGACATGGCATCGATAGACTTGGGACATAGATGAACTGGTTAGATTGGGCAAAAGACTTTGCGCATGTCCTTACTTTGCTGCTCGGGAGTTAATGTAGGATGCTGATATAGTTTTCTGTCCATACAATTACCTTTTAGATTCTCAAATCAGGGAGTGCGAAAGTATTTTGGGTGTCTCTTCTACCTCATATACCTAATATATTGGCATGTGCTTTATGAACCATATTTTCTTTCATATTTGTTTTATATTGCTTTTGCAGTTATTTTCATGGCATCCAAGTTAGTGACCACAAGCCTCTAAGGGCTGCGTGCTACACTTTAACCAAGTATGTATGCTATTGGATTAATTAATGATAATTTAATGGCACATTAGTAAAGGTTACCTCGAACACACTAAGGGGCAGATTTAAATAGGGTCGAATATCAAGGGTTAATTAACCCTCGATATTTGACTGCCGAATGTAAATCCTTCGACTACGAATATCGAAGTCGAAGGATTTACAGCAAATAGTTCGATCAAACAGATTTTATTCCATCGATCGAACGATTTTTCTTCAACCTAAAAATTGATAGAAAGCCTATGGGGACCTTCCCCATAGGCTAACATGGCACCTCTGTAGGTTGTAGGTGGCGAAGTAGGGGGTCGAAGTTTTTTTTAAAGAGACAGTACTTCGACTATCGAATGGTCGAATAGTCGAACTATTTTTAGTTCGAATCGTTCGGTTCGAAGTCGTGGTCGAAGTAGCCAAAAAAATCATTCGAAGTTTTTTTTCTTCTATTCCTTCACTCGAGCTAAGTAAATGGACCCCTTAATGTATTTTACATCAAGTAAATGGAAGGTGATTTCCTGCAGAGGGGGATTTCCCTGCAACGTCCACAACAATCACAGTTGCTTTTTTTGACCTAAAAGCAGATTCCGTTGTAGTCAACCAGTATGTTTAACTCTTACATATGTTGTCCTACGGTATTTCTGTTAAGTTTGAGTTAATTCTTAAGCTGGCCATAGCCGTGCAGATATACCTTCAATATCGGACAAACTATCATTCTGTGCCATCTCCAGACCTGCCACTAACCATTCAGATCAAATAAAGTAGTAAATGAACAGATCAGGGGTGGATTTACATAGCGGGGGCCCCTAGGCCCACTGCTGTTTGTGGCCCCTGTCCCCTCCCCTTTACTTCCTTTATTGGGACCAGAGCAATGGGGTTTGGTGCACCGGAAATTTAAAAAATCATTATATCTCCTGCACATCCCCAGTGTTTTTGAACCAATGTGGGTGTGGTTGGGCAGCATACCGCCCCCTAAAATCCTGCCGCCCTAGGCCCAGGCCTTGGTGGCCTTTCCACAAATCCAGGCCTGTCTCTGACAGCTATTGTACAAAAGTTATGTCAGATCGGAAATACATGCAGAGATATTATCGGTAGCCGAAATTTTAGAAATTTTCTAACCTGTCCGATCGTTGGAACGACCGATCGCCATGGCACGAAAAATTTTGGGACACTCCACATGGTTAGAAAATTGTACAATCAAATCTTTGCGTCTATGGCCAACTTTAGACTCATATTTAAGTAAAGTCTGGACAAGACAATTCTAGCTCTACCTTAAGTAGAGGAGAGTTAGAATAGGGACATTTTCTTTTTACAAAGGAATGCTAAATGGCCATTAATGCTGTCTTTTTTTTTAGTTTGTGAAAGATTGCAGGAGTTGTCTGTAAGTAAAGTAGAATTCTTATCTTGTTCAGCATACAGCAGTGCCAGAACAGTATAGATTTAGAGGCAGATTTATCAAGGGTCAAATTTCGAGTTAATGGGAGTTTTTTAAAACTCCCCTGAACTCGAAATTCGACCAATCGAATTTATTAAAAAACTCAAATTTTCAAAGTCAAGTGAATAGGATGGACCTGAGAACTCGAATCTAATTTGAAACCAATTTGATTCGAGTTTTTCAAACTTGATACGGGAATGTCAGGAAGGCTGCAAACAACTCCAAATTGATCCCAGGAAATCTTCCATAGGATAAAACTTAAATTTGGCAGGTTTTAGGTGGCGAATAGTCAAATTCAAGTTCTTAAAGGGCCAGTGTATGATAAATCTTGAAAATCAAAAAATTGCCTAGTCAAATTTGACAGTTTTGGCCTTTAAAAAAATGTGAAATTTGAATTGTCAATTTGCCTCTTGATAAATCTGCCACTTAGTTGTACAAAGCTTGTGAATCGAATGTGTTCTGCGCTAGATTATACATGGTAACTTAATTACTGCTCCTTGTGACGAACAAATAAAATCCTGTTTCTAAGCAGAGATACAGGGTTGGTGAAACAAGCTAAAAATAGCATAATCAACCATATATAAACCATTAATACATTTTAAACTGCTGTTTACTTCTTTGTAAATGTTCCTTTTTAGATTGGAAAACTATCCAAAATGTATTGGCTACAAGCTAGGGTGCAATACAGGGGACTAGTAAAAAGACACATTTTTCAAAGTTTACATTTCCACATGGATTAGTCTCCTACTCTATCAAGTGCATTTGCCTTGACTACCATCTCTAGGATAACACTTCCCATAGTATAAAATTTACATTATATAAAATACCTTTTTTTAAAGGAAAATAAAGAAAAGATTATAGAAGAATATTATAGAATTGCCCTTTAGCAATTATACACCTGGGCAAACAGACAAGATACCCCAGATGAAGACCGAGAAGCAGGAGAATATTCGACAAAAGATTATGGTCTACACTCTGAATTTCTGGTGTCTAAATCCAGCTGTGGTAATGTGTACTACATTAAAACAAAGGCTCTTAGATTCTATAAGCTATTTGTACATAAACAAAAGAAAAGTTTTTGGTAAATGTCGTTTTTGGAGTATCTTTTTCCAAAGGATGTGTAAGTATACGATAGTACATGAAAGATAGTCTCACTGTCAGGCTTTTTCTCTGAAGTTGCCCACTGACATGCTACATGTTTTTAGACAGGATTATATTGATATGATGAATCTGTACACAACAGCCTATATAGTGCCCACGAGCAGGAAAAAGGCTGTAAATATTCTTGGATAATCACATCCAGGGGTCAATTCTGGACTGCAGGGATGTTTCTTAGGGATCACGTGTGAACAACTATCACATCAATACTACTTTAAATTGCTTTGTTTCTCATCTGCTTGCTAAAATATTTTACAATACACACACAAATTACAGCTGCACATATAGGGGCATATTTATCAAGGGTCGAATTTCGAATTGAAAAAAATTCGAAATTAAAAATTCAAAAAGACCAACCAAAATTAAGTCTAAGTTTTCTTTTAGTCAAATAAGTCAGTTTTTGATCGAGTAGGTCTGTATTTGGCTGAATTTGAATTATACGAATCGAAGGAATAGCGCGTTCGATCAAATTCGATTCTCTCCCCCCCAAAATTTGATTTTTCAAAGTCTACCAATTGACTACAAATAGGTTCTAGGAGGTCCCCCATAATTTGGCAGGTTTTAGATGGTGAATGGTTGAAGTCGAATTTCTAAAGAGACAGTACATGATAAATTTCGATATTCAAATTTTTAAATTTTTTTCAAATTGGAATCGAATTTGGACTATTCCCTAGTCGAAGTACACAAAAAGTAGCTCAAAATTAGATTTTTTTTCATTCGAAAATTCACCTAGACGTTTGATAAATCTGCCCCTTAGGGGCATATATATCAAGGGTCAAATTTCAAATTGAAAAAACTTTGAAATTCGAATTCAAAAAGACCAACCGAAATTGAGTCAAAGATTTTTTTTGATTGAATAGGTCTGTTTTCGATCGAATAGGTCCACATTTGCCCGAATTCGAATCATACGAATCGAAGGAATATCGCATTCGATCGAATTGGATTCAAAGTTTTTCCCAAAAAGACCCGTAAATTTTTCAAAGTCCACCAATTGACTCCAAATGAGTTCTAGGAGTTCGCCCATAGGCTAAAACAGTCAAATTTTTAAAGAGACAGTACATGATAAATTTTGATATTCGAATTTTCAAATTTTTTGCAAATTCAAATCGAATTTGGACTATTCCCTAGTCGAAGTACACAAAAAATAGCTTGAAATCCGAATTTTTTTCATTCGAAAACTCACCTCGAATCTGCCCCTTAGTGTAAAGTGTGAAACACTATGTTCTTTTCAGTGCCGCTTAACAATAACACTTATATGTATACCTTTTCTTATAGCTGCTTTTTCCAATACTTTATAAATACTTACAATACTGTAAAAAAATTTCCTTACTGTAACATAGTTATGTTTATGTGCCCAATGTGCAAATGATAGCAATATATATATATATACTATAAAATGCACAGCAATAATAGTTCTTATTATTTCAGGCTTTCTCAGATCTAAGCAACAATGCAACACTATTGTTTTGACATCAGGCACTTGGCCTCCAATGGGATCATTTTCAGCTGAACTTGGTGTTAAGTTTTCAATACAGCTTTAGGCAAACCAGGTGATTTATAAATCCCAGATGAACTCTCTCTCTCTTATTGCTGAACTACTGTGACATTACACAGACGACATGCACATGTTAATGCAAATATATGAAAACATCTAAATGGAATTGGAAATGTGAAATTTTTCTACAGTCTGCTTCACTATGGCTAAGATTTTTCTGGGATGCATCTATGCACTTTATACCTATAAATGAATGATGACCATGAAACATAATTACAGATGCAGTTTACTCCAGGTCTTGTAAAACACAGAAACCAGTTGTTTTAAACAGCAGCCCAATAAATGGTTCATACTGATATGATACTTGGTTACTATGGGTTCCAAGAGCTAAACCATGGTTGAGTTGAATGATATAGTAAAAAACTTGCCAAAATTGGTGAAAAATCATCTGAAAACATAATTCATCAGGGAAACCAGATTATAAGAAGCATGATAGAGAGAACATTTCATTAAAGGACCAGTAACATAATTTAAAAAAAAAAACCCACCAAGACTGTTTTAACTTTTAAATCGCAAAGCTTTTATTAAGAAATTACTTACCGATTCCCTGCATGCGCTCCTCTTCAGAAAGGCGGCAGGGCGACGATCCATTGTGCTGCGCTCTATTTCTCCTCCCTATGTTACTGGTCCTTTCAAGGGATTGATCACCTTCCAAACCCTGTTTTCAGTTAAATTGTTAAAGTGTTTTTTCACTTACTTTTTACCGTTTTTCCAAATTTGAAGTCTAAAGTTTAAAGGGGTTGTTCACCTTCAAAAATATTTTCAGTTCAGTTGGTTTCAGATTCAGTTCACCAGAAATATTATTTTTCCAATTCCTTTCTATTTTCTAATATGAAAGTGTAAAGTTTTATCTTTCACCTTCTAAAACAGCTCTGGGAGGGGGGTCACTGACTCTTTAACTGTTCTAAATTGATACATTTAGTTATCTTTGTCCCTGCTGAGCAGAATCCCTGAGTTTCATTACAGGCAGCTGTTAGAATTGATACAATAGTTGCTAATATTCCAAAGATGCTGCTGAGCAATGTATCGACTAACTATAGCAATTAAATATAGCTAATTGTAACAGTTCAAAATGCTCCTGGATCACTGAGCTGCCAGACTGAAAGACAAGAGTCTCAAACTTACAGTATATTTTGGGAAAGTGGTAAAAAATAAAAGATGGAAAGCCTTTGTTTATGGGGAACAATCTAAAAACAACTCTACTGAAAAAAAAAAGTGTTTGGAAGGTGAACAACCTCTTTAATGTTCCTGTCCCTGGTGTCTGGCAGCTCAGTAATCCAGGCGCAGATTCTGAATTGTTACATTTAATTGTAGAAATTGTTACAATTTGCTATATTTAATTGATACATTTCTCAGGAGCATATGTGGAATATTAGCAACTATGGGGTATATTTATCAAAGAGTGAAGTGATTGCCACACAGGGGCCCATTTACTTAGCTCGAGTGAAGGAATAGCATAAAAAAAACTTTGAATTTTGAATGATTTTTTTGGCTACTTCGACCATCGACTACGACTTCGACTTCGATAGTTGAAGTACTGTCTCTTTAAAAAAAACTTCGACCCCCTTCTTCGCCACCTAAAACCTACTGAAGTGCAATGTTAGCCTATGGGGAAGGTCCCCATAGGCTTTCTAATGTTTTTTAGGTCGAAGAAAAATCGTTCGATTGATGGATTAAAATCCTTCGAATCGAACAATTCGAAGGATTTAATCGTTCGATGTAATGATTTTTCGTTCGATCGAACTATTTGCGGTAAATCCTTCGACTTCGATATTCGAAGTTGAAGGATTTACTTTCAGCAGTCGAATATCGAGGGCTAATTAACCCTTGATATTCGACCCTATGTAAATCTGCCCCACAGTGTCGGACTGGCCCACCAGGAAAGCTCCCGGTGGTCCCAGGTGTCACTTATGCTGCTAAACCTTTGGCCAATTTCATGGCCATTACCTATTTCTATGAGAACAATGAGGCTAAATAGATGGAATGATAGATTATAGTATGTAAAGAAAAGAGACTAGGGGAATAGAGGTTGAGTGAGGAGAGGAAGAATAATAGTACTCAATGTGGGCCCCTGGTCTAAGGTTTTTGGGTGGGCCCCTGGTCTAAGGTATTTGGGTGGGCCCCTGTCCCAGTCCAACACTGTCGCCAACGTCCACTATAGTGAAATTCCTCTACTCTCCATTCATTTCTATAGGATTGTGAAAGGCATAATTATCAAAGGATGAACTTTCACCCATTGATAACTACTCTTTTAAAAATCCCATAGAAATGAATGGAGAGTGGCACATTTGCACTCTAGAGGACTGTGGCAACCTCTAACTTGACTCTTTGATAAATATACCCCTGTGTATCAATTCTAACGGTTGCCTTTAATGAAGCTCAGGGATTCTGCAAGCAGGGCAAAAGATAACAAGGTATCAACTACAATGTATCAGTTTAGAACAGTTTACAGAGTCGGTAACCCCCTCCTCCCAGAGCTGCTTTAGAAAGACATAAGAAGGTGAACAATTAACCTTTAAAGGGCACCTGTTGGCTAAATATATAATCCCCAACAAAAGGTGCAGGCTAATAGAGCCTGCATTTTGGTCTGAAGTAACAGTAATTTTTTTTTTAATTGCCCATCGCTAGCACTAGGCCACGCGCACCATAATTAGTGAATGCCGCAACTTGCTCATTATGTGCATGACGTCAGATGTTCATTTCTGCATGTGAATGATGTCAGAAGCCCATTAGTGCTTGCGCTCTAGCTGACATGGCCACTTGCAACGGATGTGCGTATGTTTTAACGCAGATGGGGGACAATTTTTTAAAATAAAATTACTGTTTCCCCCAATCGGAGTGGGGGCTCTATTAGACCGCACCTTTGTTTGGGGTTAATAATTTTTAGCCAATAGGTTCCCTTTAAACTCCAATACTAATACAATACTAAACTCACTCTGGTGAACTATCTAAAACCAACTGAACTGGAAAAAGTGTTGGTGAATAAACCCTTTAAGCCCTCAAAGCTATAATATCAAGAGTGTGGATCTTTTTAGGTTCTCTTTTGAAAAGAACTTTAGCTCTATCACCACCTCTTGGTAGAGGTGGAATGTTTGTCAATCATAATAGCTCATAGTAGGCAAGGAATGTCTACATGCCAGAAGAATATTAGCTTTTCCTAAGGACAATGCCAGATGTAGATCTGCAGATCTATGGTTATTCATACGAATCCAAAAAGAGGTTTTGCCCACGTAATAAAGGCTGTAAGGGAATATAATACAATAAATGACATGGTCTGAAGTACAAGTCAAAATGTCAGTTGGTGACACATTCTCTCACCCCCATAAGGGTAAGAGGTTTCAAATTTGGTGGCTCAGAGTCCAACTGTAGATATGGCCATTGTTTTTTAATCAAAGCCTTCACATGATGACTCACCAGCATAATGTTTGAGAGACAATCACCATGTTCTCTGGTCTGTCATGTCCTGTTGGTAATACTGTTGATTCCACCTCTGAGCTGTATGGATCCACATTAGAAGTATTCTATTGGGGTTGTTTAAAATTTAAATGATTCAAAATGATCAGAGTGAATAAATGAGTAAATAAATGATGATGAATTATCAATCTCCCATGGTAATAGATTATTAATTACTGCTAAAACTAAAAGTATCTGCCCAATAATTGAGAGAAGAGCTAATATATTTTGTACTTTACAACCCTGTTACATATTTGAGCCCTGTGGTCCTTTCTCCATATTAAAAGTTCAATTCCAATAGGAGTCGCTTTATTCCTCAAAGAGAAAAACAGAAAATTTTGATACAGTTAATGCACAAACTTTTGATCACTTTAGATCTGCTTCGCATCTTCACACTTATATTCGACATGTGTCAGCGGTGGTGTATGCAGAAGTGTGCAGATGCGAAGCAGAGACATGTGCATTGAGGTCTGAGAGACGGCAGGAAACTTGCGCCACTACAGGGACTTTTAAATTCAACCACATGGCGATTGACTTTTTAAAATTATATATTAGTATAAAAAATGCTTCTGCACATGCCATGCTTTATTGTTCAACAGTTTAGCCTTTGAGAAGTGCAAACATTTCTTTCTATGTATGTGAGTATAATATATTACCAAAGCCAGCATGATCTACAGTGTGGGTATTAACTGCATCAAAATTCTCTCTTCTCATAAGCCGATGCGCCCTGTCAAGGCAGTGTCCATTGCGTCAGTCCTGAACTAGTTTAAAAGCGATGTATCCACATCTGCTACATGCTGATCTATTGGACAGCCATTAAAGGGGCAGAAATAAAGGGAGAGCTAACATTAAAACGAGAATCCACCTCCATATATTATACTGTATATACATACGCAGCAATGCTGCTCATCCTATAGTATACAAGCAAATTTTGGGTGCATGAGACATGGTTAAACTATATAAAATTTCTCAGCACTCCAAAAACATAAAGTGGCATAAATGCTTCTTCTCTGCATTGAAAGTCACATTGTCAGCCTTTATGCAGACACACAGAGGTTTGGCATGCAAATGAGCGAAAGTGCATTTTTACACCAAAATTCCAGAGTGGATTGGTGGTTTCTTAGTCTAGATTTATACAAAGGCCAAGGAACAGCCATGGTTGGCACTACCCCAATCGCACATTTGGCACAGTCTTGGCTTCTATCTGCCTACATTTTCTTCCCAGGCAGAGAGAAGCAGATTTGCACCCGTCTGCTCTCCTGAGTCTCTGACAAGATCTGTGTCTGCATAGGCCGATCCCTTGCTTGTCGGGAGCAGACAGGAGCGTATCAGCTGTATCTCATGTGCCATTAAGCTAAAGCTTATGGGTCTCTTCATATGAATGAAGCCAGTCGTCAGATAATATAAACTGATTTTTAACTGCTTTTCCAGTTCAAAGAATAACACAGTTTTGAAGGATAAATAATGTGTTTATGGATGTTATGCCTTACCAATCAACCTATAGGTTCTGCTTAAACTGTGTACTGACAAAATGCAAAGTTTGTTTTAAGTCTAACACATGGATGCTAGATCGCAATGGTTGTATTTTGGATAGCTAAACTTGTGTTTTTGTATGTTGACTATGGATGTTGTAATCTGTTATTGCCATTCTTTTTATATGGTAAATTATACCTCTGGCCAAGTTTGCTAGAGTTTTAAAGAGAAAGGTAATATTGGGTATTTAAATATGCTAATATTAACTAGCTGGTTTAAGGTCTAGTATGTTTTATGGCTTTCCTTAAAGGAAATTTACAATACCGTTAACACAAATTTACTTTCCTCAACCTGTAGTTTTTCTCATGTAGATTTCCTAGATGGCCACTAGATGCCATTAAAGACCGCAGATTGGAAAATAACTATTCAAACACAACTGCCTTAACATTTGTTTTACAATGTTTCTTCTGATATCTCATAGGCTTTTCATGCAGAAATATCCTTATCTACCTATGGTAGATAGCCTTACTGTAATTTGGAACTTTCTGAAAACTATTTTCCAGATATTAGATCCCATACTTGTATATGCCACCATGCAAAATTTTCCATGCACATGACAATTAGCTGTGTTTACTGAAGTCTCTAACGTTGTGCTTGTACAGAAGAGCACAGTTTTATGTTGAAACTTAAGACAAGTAACAGCAAATGTTTTGAGCTTAATATTATGGTAATGACCTGACCTTAGCATTGATACAGTGTAGTGAAATTTGCATATTATAAGTTTGCAGCAAAGACTCTTAACCCCTTTTCCTCTATTGGCCTCTGGTTCAAAGATATATTTATTATAATAATAAAGCTAGGATCAAGTACAAGGTACTATTCTATTATTACAGGGAAAAAGAAAATCATTTTTAAAAATTGCTTGCTTAAAACAGACTACGGGGCAAATTTACTAAAGGGCGAATTGGCTAACGCTAGGGGAAATTCGCCAGTGTGGCGTCATTTTGTTACTTTGCTGATTTACTAACGGGTGCTGGCGTAAATTCGCTAGCGAAGTGGTCCTACTCTAGCGCTACTACGCACCCTTACACCAGGCGAAGTTGCGCTATGGTGAAGGGATGTAACTACGCTAATTCACAAACTTGCGGATTTTACTGAACGTTACCTCTTGCGCCAGACTTGCCTTTGCCACCTCAGACCAGGTGAAGTGCAATAGAGTAGATAGGGCTTGCTTCAAAAAAATGTGACATTTTTTCTAAGTCCCAAAAAACGTTGGCGTCTTTTACTTTTTTAAGGGTGATAGGCTCAAAAAGTTCGTAAATTTTTTGGGGGTACCCCCCTTCCCCCCTACATTTCCTAACATATGGCACATAAACTATACACTGGGCACATGTATAGGGCAAAATAACAACTCCATTTTATTTTATGAAGCTTTCCCAGGCTTGAGTAGTGTAATGTATTTGCTGCTACATATACGTTCATTGTACTTTAACTTGGCGCCATATGCAAATTAGGCATCGCTAGCGTAACTTTGCTTAACTTGATGAATTAACGGTAGCACAACTTCACTACCTCCCTGAGCGCAACTTCGGATTTTAGTGAATTTTCATCGAAGCGCGACGAAGTGTGGCGAAGCCAATGCTGGTGAAACTTCGAAGGTAAGTAAATTTGCCCCTATTTATGAGATCATTATTCCATAATTTGGAACTTTCTGGATAATGGGTTTCCAGATATGGAGCCTATTTCCTGTATGTATTTAATCTTTTCTCCATGGATTTATGTGTATTTCTTAACTGCATTCTTATTTATAATGATGTTTATATCCATAGTCATTATATTCATAATACCTTCAGTAAACACTGAAATAACAAAATATTTATAGGATAACTATAAGCAAGCATCTTTCATACTTGCTGCAAGTATGAAAGATGCCCACTATATTTTGGGGAATTGTTGAAGGCAGTATAAGGACAGCCTTAGAGACAGCTGGAGTAAGTGTAAGTGGCAGATTAAAGGACCAGTAACATCAAATTTTTTTTAAAAAAAATTTGTTAGTACACAACGAAAAAAAACACCAACACAAATTATACTTTAAAAAAGCAAAGTCTTTATTAAGAAATAACTTACAGAAACTCTGCTTCGTGTCTTGTACAGAAACGATTTCTCCTCCCTGGCTCTCTGCTGCTGGATCTTTTAGCTGCCACATTCTGTGCTTTCTGTAGTACATGCTTCCAGCATGAACTTTCTGCAGATCTGCGGTGCCTTCTGCATTCGCTAATTATCCCAGATCTATGGGTACAGGACGGGAAGGTCCGGACATTAAAAGCCGGCTCTGGATGCTGCTGCCCTTCGCCTTTTGAGCCGGTTGATCTCTTACTGCTGCCCCTGCGCACCGGCACCGTATCTTCCTGGCCCAGTCTCCCCTCTTGCTGGCTGCCCGGGAACAACTGCCGGCGAATTGCTTTGTTTGAATTCCATTTCCGACGCATTCCATTTCCCTGCGCACCGGCACCGTGTCTTCCACCGTGTGTATAATATCTGTGCACAACTCAATGCGTGTTCCGGTGCGCAGGGAAATGGAATGCGTCGGAAATGGAATTCAAACAAAGCAATTCGCCGGCAGTTGTTCCCGGGCAGCCAGCAAGAGGGGAGACTGGGCCAGGAAGATATCAACCGGCTCAAGAGGCGAAGGGCAGCAGCAGCATCCAGAGCCGGCTTTTAATGTCCGGACCTTTCCATCCTGTACCCATAGATCTGGGATAATTAGCGAATGCAGAAGGCGCCTCGGCGATGTTGGTAATTGCACCGTGGTTGGAACCGATGAGCAAGGCACCGCAGATCTGCAGAAAGTTCATGCTGGAAGCGCTGCTGTACTACAGAAAGCACAGAATGTGGCAGCTAAAAGATCCAGCAGCAGAGAGCCAGGGAGGAGAAATCAAGTGCCGCTCAATGGATGGTCGCCCTTTCACCCTTTTCTGTACAAGACAGGAAGCAGAGCTTCTGTAAGTTATTTCTTAATAAAGACTTTGCTTTTTTAAAGTATAATTTGTGTTGGTGTTTTTTTTCATTGTGTACTAACGAATTTTTTTTAAATTTTTTTTATGTTACTGGTCCTTTAAGTGCTTTCCAAGACAATGTGATGGATTGTTAAGAGGAGTTGATTGTATTTATTGTATCTGTAAAAAATTGAATCTACAGAAAAGTGATGAGAAAGACAGAATCAGGTTCATAAATGGATAGTGAACTTTTTCTGGTGATGTAGGGGGTCGTCTGCCTGTGTCTGTCTCTATAAACTTCTGCTCCCACCTCCCCTTGGCATTAAGCTGCTTTAGAGGATGCTGGTAGTTGTAGTCTAGCAGCCGTTATAAAAAAGAATGCAGCTTGCAGAACCCAAGTATTATTTGTAAACTGTACTTTGCATAATTTCAATTTATTGCAGCTATTGTGCATGATCACAATTAAAGAAGGAAGAACAATGTACCAGTAGAATACTGTTCGTAAATAAATGCTACGTTGAAAAATATAGCAGTGTTTTTTACATATGATGTCAACTACTATCCATTTATAATACACAAAAGCCATGAATATCCTGTAAATTATATCCTTATAAACGGTGAGTTCTGATGTCATCAGTTATAAACGGTGAGTTCTGATGTCATTTCTGTCACATGACTCATTGAAATTTGTGTATTATAATAAATAAAGTACCCCCCAGTTGTAAAATATGAGGATATTAGAAGTTACCTCGGAGTTCCATGACCTGTATAAAAACACTCGGCCTTTGGCCTCGTGTTTTTATATGGTCATGAAACTCCTCGGTAACTTATAATATCCCTATATTTTACAAAAGGGGGTACTTTATTCACTATATATTATGTAGCTCCTGAGGATGTTATATATGAACAAAACATAAATTGTCTCTTGCTATACCTTGTTCAGAATTAACAGTGGCTATAAAGCACTTAAAGGAATAGTTAAGCATGAAAATAAAAACTGTGTAAATAGATAGGCTGTGCAAAATAAAAAATGTGTCTAATATAGTTATTTAGCCAAAATGTAATGTATAAAAGCTGGAGTGAACAGATGTCTAATAAAACAGCCAGAACACAACTTCCTGCTTTTCAGCTCTATAACTCTGAGCTAGTCAGCGACTTGAAGGGGGGCCACATGGTACATTTCTGTTCAGTGAGTTTGTAATTGATTCTCAGCATTCAGCTCAGATTCAAAAGCAACAGATATGACCCATGTGGCCCCTCCTCAAGTCTCTGATTGGTTACTGCCTGGTAGCCAGGGTAACCAGTCAGTGTAAACCAAGAGAGCTGAAAAGCAGGAAGTAGTGATCTGACTGACATGTTATACATCAAATCACTCCAGCCTTTAAACATTACATTTTTGGCTAACTAACTATATTAGAAACATTTTTTATTTTGCACAGCCTATTTATTTACCCAGTTTTTATTTTTACACTGAACAATTCCTTTAATCAAGCACTTTCTTACCTAAAATGCTGTGATTAGAGCCACTGGTACACAGAACTGCCTTTTTTCTGTATGTCTGGTAAGGAGCAGTTTATAGTATTTTAATTTTATGGAAGTTAAAATGAATGGAACACATTTCCAAAGAATAAAGCAAAACAAGTTTTCCAAACCAAATAAATAGGAGACAACTTGCTGTAAAATAAGCCTTTATATTTAAGCATATATTGTTCGGTGGTGGAGCTTTCCGCAGAGATTCTTTCAAACTAAAAAGTATGACTTTTTTTTATAAATTGAGCAGAGCTAGACATGTAAATTCTGTATTGTGGTTCAAAACCTGCTGCTACGGCTCATTCTTGGTCTGATTTTGGGATCATGTTTCTTTCTTGGTTGCAAGACATTGAAGGGTTTTCCTGTGGAGCAAAGGATACATTTTAAGATCTCTTTAACAACCGTTGAATGATATCTGGGCAGTTGCCAAAGTAAATTTTAAAGATGCTGACTCTTTTCATTCAACAGAACATTTTTTATTGCCATTTTTTTCCTTTCACTATGCTTTTCCAGAAGATCTTGTTTTATAAAATATATCATTTGTATTAGAAAAAGGAATATGCTGTGAATTCAGATCCCTTTTCATTGTGTAGAATTGTGTGATGCCTTTCTAACGGAATTGTTTTATAGCCAAGTTTTAAAGTGCATTTAATTATCATAGTATACATATATTTTTTTCATATATTTTTTATAAAAAGCTGCTTAAAAAGATAAAGTCATTTGGGGGAAGAACTTCACTGTCCTGTTACTTTCTTTATTTCTTGTTAACATATGTTAGGGTGCTTCTTGGTTGTGTTTTATAAATAATGTTATACATATATTAAAATTACATTAATACCATTAGTCACTAATGCAGATATAACTGGGTTAAAATTATATGATGTTTGTCATGTAGACTATATATTTTATTATGTTTTGTGACGTATTGTTATTATTTGTGTACGTAATATTATTATCATTATTTTATTATTTTTTTAAAATGTTACAGCTATGGTTGTGCTTTGAGATCAGCATCCTTAGCAGAACTGACCATGATAGCTGCTCACTGTAACGATGTAAATGCTTGTAATGCCTGTTAGTACACAAATAGCAGTGTCTGAAAGCAAAGCCATGTCTGTAAAGAGGGTATGTATTTATGTATGTGTATATATACTGTATGTATATATGTATATTTTTATTAAATAGGTATATTTGTTCATGCAGCACTGTACAGTAGAACAGTATATTAATAGAAAAAATATGGGTCAGTATTATAGTATATTTGAAATACAAATAAATACAAAATGCAGTTAAATTCAAGATTATGTGCCAAGGAAGGAAGTCTCTTCCCTGTAGAGCTTACATTCTAACATTCAGGTTTGTGGGTAACTTACAGACTCACATAATAATAACTGCTACACTTTACAGTGGTTGTACTTCCTCATAAGAACCATGACTGATTTGGATGGTGTACCAGTGCTCCAAGAGATAGTCTTTGCATTTGTTTTTGAAGTGACAGCAGTGATAGTTGGTGGTGCTCTGAGAGGAGTGGAGGAGCCAGACAGGAATTTATGGAGACACAAGAGAAGAGTGGTTACTCTTTGTTTTATTGGAAGCCCTGATAAGTATTCAGTAGTGGAGAAGCCTGTTCTCAGATGAGAGGAGGATTCTAACAACAGAATTTAATATAGGCTGCAGTGGGAGTTAAGATGGGGGTTATGGAGACCAGTTAGTAGCAAGTTGTAGTAATATAGGTGGGATAGGATGAGGGCATGGTTGAGTGTTACTTGTGAAGGATTTTAGCACTGCTGTGCAGAAAGAAGTAACAGGTTTGACTGTGGTATTAATATCATCAGAGAAGGTCCACATTCACAACAATGGGGAGAGGGAGGGGGTTGTAACATGCTGTTCTCTCTGTTTGTACTGTTTAGCTCAAAGAATAACAAAAACCATAGATATTTCATGATTAAAACAGGTAAAAAGTATGGTCATCAAGGGTCCAGTGGGTATACTGCCCCTTTACAAGAGAAATTTTGTCTGAAAGACAAACATATATCAGTGTATTATACTCTTTTAAATATAGAAGGATTGTGCTTAAAATATTAAATGAATATTTCTGCAAAATCCATAGTAATCTAGTCCATCTCTTCACTTCCCTCTGCTTCCTTTGCCAAGCTGTGCAAGGTAGCACTCAGCACACTGCACTGTAGAACCTCCATCTGATAGGGATCTGAAGCCTGTCTTTGCTTGTGTGACTGAAGGCCTGTGACTGGCTGCCCCCCATCCTACTGTGCTTCTGGCAGGGATCGTTAGGACATGCCCAGCCCTTATTTGAAACACAAAGAGTGATCTTTACAGATATATAAAGAGTTCCCATAAAGGGGCAATTTTTGAAGATAATATTATTTTTTAGCCTGAAGTAAAACCAAAACTATGTATTATTCATTATTTTTCAAAAAATCCTATATGTCTCCCTTAAGATGGAAAGAATGGGTTTAAGAAGGAAGAGATCGTTTGTGTTGTGTTGAGTAGAGGTGGTATCTTTTTGTGGACGTACTGCTACTTTGTTGTCAGCAAAGGCCTGAGGAGAGTGTAGGAAGTTAAGTGAATCAGTTGGTGAGGGATATAGATGGGTAATGAATACAGAAAACAGGTTTTGTGGAACGTATTTGTTATTGTTTGTAAGAGTGCTTTACTTTTGCTTGACCTTTGACATGGCAGAATTAAGGCATAAAAAACCCCAGAATCTGCTTATACATGGGGTTCTGCAGACTATGTACAGGAATGCAAGAATCTTGGTTGTGAGATCAGCCAGGGGCTTGTGATCAGGAGTGCACTGAGCATGCATGGGTGCACATTGACCAGAGCATCATGATTGCATGAATCCCAAGGGAATGAGGGATGGGACTAGAGAGAGTGGCTAGGGCTGGGAGGTCAATAGCACATGTACAGTATTCCAAATTAGGACAGTGAGGCATATGGGGTAAGTAAAGTATGAGTGTAAGACTGCGTTTCAGCACCAGCTGTACTAGTTATTGCAGCATTTATGTATGTAATTCTCTATGTTTTGATTAGTACTGTTTACACCATAATAAAAACCTAAAAAAGACATGATATACAAAGCATTTTAAAGGCACAGTAACACCAAAAAATGAAAGTGTTTTAAAGTAATGAAAATATCATGTACTGTTGCCCTGCACTGGTAAAACTGATCTGTTTACTACAGAAACACTACTATAGTTCATATAAACAAGCTGCTGTGTAGCAATGGCGGAAATTGAAAAACGGCTATATGGCACAGGTTAACTAATGGATAACAGATAACACCATTAGACAGACAGAGTTTATCTGCTACCTGCTGTGTAATCTGAGCCTTTTCTCCTTTGAATGGCTGCCCCCATTGCTACACAGCAGCTTATTTATATAAACAATAGTAGTGTTTCTTAAGCAAACACAGCAGTTTTACCAGTGCAGGGCAACAGACATGATATTTTCATTACTTTAAAACACTTTTATTTTTTGACGTTACTGTTCCTTTAATTGTAGGCAGCTCATTAGTCTACAAACTACCAGCCGTTAAGTCTCCACTTATCTCCTCTTTTCTTTGTGGCAGATTTGGAATGCACTCTGTGACGGTCCTGATATAATTTGACAATCTTTCATTTAGTTATTTACGTAAAAAAGGTACCATTCTAATTGTAACTATTGCTAGTTTTATTTTAGGAAAAAATGAGAGCTGTATGTTCTGAGTGAAAATTTAACAAATACATCATTTAAATCCCAATAAGAATCCTATCAATTTGGCACATACATATCTGTAAATATTTTGCTTTTACGTATTTCACCTTGAGCCTCTATTTTGCGATAGGGAACAGTGGTCAAACTGTAAGAAATGTGGGAGTAAAAGACTCAACTCTATCCTTTAATATACTGAGTAACGTAGCATGTATGCATGTTCTTGGTTTGTTTGTGAGGTCAATGCCTCATATGAGCTAGAGCAGAGGTCCCCAACTTTCTTTTACCCATGAACCACATTCATATAAAAAGAGTTGGGGAGTAACACAATATGAAAAAAGTTCCTGGAAGGTGCCAAATAAGTGCCGTGATTGACTATTTGATAGTCCCTATGTGGACTGTCAGCCTACAGGAGGCTCTATTTGACAGTGCAGCTGGTTTTTATGGGTTTTTTTCCAAGCCAGAAATCGGAAAATAAGTACCAGCTGTGAGGCCACTGGGAGCAACAGTCAAGCAAAATGTTGCTTATGAGCCACTGGTTGGGGACTACTGAGCTAGAGGGATGAGTTAATGCTCAAAGGGGAAATCACTGGGAAAATTGATATCCTTCATTATTGCCCTCTAAGCAATCTGTCTCTATACATGCAACTTTGTGTTGGAGACGGTTATCTTCTATTTTTTCTATCCCACACCAATGTATTTGACCTAACCATGAATTAAAACCGTACTCTGAGTCCTGCATGTAGAGAGACACATTGCTGAGAGGGTAAGTAGTAACTTTATTATTTAAAAGATATGGGAAGTTCTATTTACTGGGGGGTTGGCAATTTGTTATGTACAGTAAATATGATTTACCTAAGACCCACTGGGGGTACATTCTGTGGGAGCTTCTTTACAGCCATCTGTGGACTGGGGCAGGTGCAGTAGAGTGAAGTTGGTAACACATGCATAATCTGTGGAACTTGTGGGACATTCTTCAAAGATGGCAGCCTGTGAGCTCAAAGTAGGTATCCCAGGCTGGTGTATTTTTATTAGCGAAGAAGCCCAGGGTCTACGGTAAGTGATTGTATTTAAAACTCTCCTTTTCCTATGAGTTGATGCTCAAATAATTTTTTAGTTTCACTATAGTCACCCCTTTGAAGTTGCAGTAAGCACCGTTATGGTATGTACTTTTATACAGAACTGCAATGTTTAGGGGTATCGGTTTTCTTTTATGAATAGTAAGGTGCAGTGGTGGGAAAAAAAGTTACTTCAACAAGGATAGAGTGCGGCAGGGTTTTGTCATTTGTTCCTTTCTTAGCTGATTTACTATACAGTTTCCTTTCTGTAATAGCTTTCGATTTATAGTTAATCGTTTTGTGAGGAGAATTTTGACTTTTTATTGCAAAGTACAATTCAGTGCTTATATTTTGGAAATGAGGTTTATGATTAATTAGTATGCAAACTATCATTATTATTATTTTTTTACATGAAACTTTGCTTTATGTGTTAATGCCATTTAGTACAACATTATTCCTTGAATTTGATTGTGTATGAAAGCCTAGTAAATCATAGGTATTCCGTTTGTTATTAAAGGTATTGGGATTCTATGCCACTGCTTTAAACTGGACACATATAAAATATACATGATGCTTGACTAATTTCCTATTGTTTCAGCTCCATTCCACATACCACCTGCTCTTTTAATATTACACCTTCCCTGTGGGTGTCTGTGTGTGCACTGAGCTTAGATCATGGATCTGCAAAGACTTTATTTATGAATGGTGCAATCTATGACTGAACACATCTAACCAAATCGTCTGTCTGGAATATGTATGATCAAAGTTCTATTTAGCATTCCAATTTATTTTGGGCCTGTGAGGACTGGTGTATGTCAATATGGTTGTGAATGAATGTAAGTTGTACTTAGATATAAACTTAGGTATAAAGTATTTTTGACAAAAAAATTGACCCTTCGCCTTCAGCCATCCGACTGAACTCCATTGTTACATGCTGTAATGAAACACCGGGAGCCAGAAACGGTGAAAATGGCCACAGCATTTATTCACATTTTATCAAATGAATAGGACCTTTCCAGCCTCACCCTAAGGCAATATTCAAAGCCAGAATTCCATAAGAGATCGCTACTATGCTCTGCCGCTCCTCACTTAAGATCAGCACTATGTCATTATATCCACCACTGAGTATTAGGCTGCCTGTACCTATAGAGAGGATGGCCCCAAACTCTGCTATGAGCAGGAGCTGCATCTCCCACCCTGCCGTCGGTCCGGAATCTGCAGTGTGTCGATGATGGGAAATCCAAGCAGACTGTCACCTAGCACAAGCAGTAGTAGCGTCGGTATCAATCAACCCACTGTGCAGTCACAGGAGAGAACCTCCTTTCACCCTCTTCTAAATTTACCTGTGCAGTATTTTGGCAAGGTCCTACCTATGCTGTGACAAATAAAACTTAAAACACACTATCAAATATCCACTGTTTTGATCCAGAGGAAGGCAAAAAACCCAGCCTGAAGCCACTGCCAATTATGCCTCAAGAGGGAAAAAATTCTTCCTGACCCCAATGACGATCGGAGCCAAAACCACAATATAACGGTACATGCAGGAAAACATCCACATTTGCTTATTTATAGATAATATGACAACATAAAGAGAAATTCCTGACATTTCACAAAATATGCAAAAAAGGGGAGGGTAGGTGGTATGTTTGTACCTGCTCAGAAGATAAGGAAGTGAACTTCTTCTTCCCCTGACATCACATCCCTGTCTTTCTGCGCCCCAGCCTGGCATTCCCCTGCCATAACTCATTCCTTCTCACCCGCTCACAGCTACATCTGGTTCTGCCAGTCTTTAACTATAAACCAGTATAATTTGGCTGCTGGTCATTTGGATCCCTTGTCAAGCAGCCTCTGCGTTTATAGCTCCAGGGCTTTCCTTTATTGTGCTATTAGCTTTCTTTTTTTTTCTTTTAATGTTTGCATAGCTATTCTTTTTATATAACAAGATTCTCATTTAATTACTTGCCAGTATATGACGAGTAAAAATTCATAGAGCCTTTTGTCACATCCATGGCTTTGATATATATTTCCCATCTGTAGTTATTCCAATATTACATAATCTTGCATTTATCATAGACTCTCATTTGCCAGTTAGATGCCCAGATATCAAATCACTCAGCAAAGAAAACATCTTGCATGGAACTTGTAGTTTTGCACAATTTAGTATTGTCAGCAAAAATAGTACTTGCAATGCCCACATCACAATTATTACTAAGCAAATGGCCATGGACAGGCCCCTGCAGAACTTTACAAACAACGCTAGTCCAGCATGGCAGCAGGTACCCATTTAAAACAGAAGTCTCTTTTCAGTTCCAAATTTATTTTAAAGAGCATCAAAAATGCTAAAATGCTGCACTTGTATTGCATCCTAAATCAGCACCTATTTGGAATAAATGATGGTCTAAATCTAATTGTATAAACATGAATTAAGTAGTATTAACAGTCTGAACTCTGTATTTCAACTCTGAATAGTACCAGTGCTTATTAATATTTTCCTTGAATGCCAGTGAGCATGTAGAAAATACAGCTGCTTTTTTGCATGGCAGGATTATCCCCAACTCAATCTGTGCTGTTACAAATTTTTGCCCTTTAACCATTTAAATGCTAAATTAATTTTTGGACACACAAGTTTATTTTGTTTTTTGCTTGACAGTCAATATATGCATCTAGGGCACCTGTCCTCTGTGTTTCTTGTTGGCATCTAAACTTTTGTAGCATCACAACATTCCCTGTGTTAAACCTGGGCTTTTTCTAGATAAGATGTCCTTGTTATCTCACTGATAAATAATGTGGTATGTACTTTGCATGAATTATTAATGTATTTTCAAGATTTGTATCACCAGTAACCTTCTCAGGATTGCTTCAGCTTTCTAAAGTAACTGACATGAATTTTATACACTCCTTTAACAGACAGACAAAGGGTCTTTTAAAAGTGGTTAATGTTTTACATCTAGGAAAAAAAAATCTGATCTAATGTGTGATAAATGGATAATACAACACTTCTCAATGTTAAGTGTCTACTTTGCTGTGTGAATAGAATAATTCCTCCCGAAGACTCCATTCAAACCTAACATAGAATCATTTCCTGAAAAATATTTAATTACTGGTTAAGAGGAGGCTTTTAGGGCAAAAACAAAACCTTTGGGAAATACATCTCTATATACTCACCCAACCGCTTACTACACTCCTCTACTGACCAGCTACTCAACTCTTCTCTCATTACCTCCTCACATGCTCGCATTCAAGACTTGGCAAGGACTGCACCCCTCCTTTGGAACTCTCTCCCACGGTCTGTCTGACTTTCTCCCAACCTTTCTGCTTTCAAGTAATCTCTTAAAACTCACTTCTTTCGAGAAGCCTACCCTCACTCTGCTTAACTACCAAACGCAACACCACATACAGTACCACATTTCTCACCCACTTAATTCGATCTTGCCCACTCCCACACCTTGTGTATTACTCCCTTCCCTTTAGACTGTATGCCTATGCATAGGGCCTTCCTCACCTTTTTGTACCTGTACTGATGTATGTAACTCCATATGTTCTATGTATATAATTCATGTGATTTAGTTGTATAATCACATTTACTTTACAGTGCTACGCAATATGTTGGCGCTATATAAATACATGTCATTAATAATAATTATAATAATAATAATAACTATGGAACTTGCACAGCCATTTTGTAATTTGGTTAGTTACAAACAAATGTAATCATGCATAATTATGACCCGCGTGCGCAATTAACATTGTTAAACAAATATGCTCCCAGCTAATGCCACTGGATCTGGATTTAAATTTTATTTAGCCACGGAGTGCTCTCACAATTTTTCCTTTTTGTATTTTGTATTGTAGCAGATTTATTCTGTTTGGAAGTTCAGCAGCTATGCTGCAGGCCAGGCTTCCATGTGGTTGTAGCACCCCCATACCTGTCTCTTTAAATGGTGTAACAATGCCTTTGGGAATGGGTGTTGGTCTGGGCAGTTTCTCTCTCTTAAAAGCCGCAAGCGGGGGAGGATTAATCTCATGGAACCAATGCTGGGGTCTAGGTTATCTCTCCCCTTTGAAAGCTAATGGCGGGGGAGGACTAAGCCCTATGATGAAAACCAATGCCCAGGTCGGGAGACCTTATTTTTCAGGTAATGCTCTTATGCCGGGAGGCTTTAGCATTTGAAATTATGACCAGAGGTAAATAGTTAGGGACCGCCATATGGGTTTTACCTTGACGTGGTATGGTGGCTTATCAATCTTATGATCATAATTTTGTAACTAAAAAACCCCCTGTCTTTGTAAATACATGCATCTGCATAGATTACTGATATGACAGGGGCCCAGGGAATGTGCATTGATCAATTTTTCTTCTTTTTTTCTATGTCTGTAGTTAATTTGGCCAGATCAGTAGCACTTCCAATGTATTTTAGTACATTTTTATTTAGCCATGGAGTGCTCTCACAATTTTTCCTTTTTGTATTTTGTATTGTAGCAGATTTATTCTGTTTGGAAGTTCAGCAGCTATGCTGCAGGCCAGGCTTCCATGTGGTTGTAGCACCCCCATACCTGTCTCTTTAAATGGTGTAACAATGCCTTTGGGAATGGGTGTTGGTCTGGGCAGTTTCTCTCTCTTAAAAGCCGCAAGCGGGGGAGGATTAATCTCATGGAACCAATGCTGGGGTCTAGGTTATCTCTCCCCTTTGAAAGCTAATGGCGGGGGAGGACTAAGCCCTATGATGAAAACCAATGCCCAGGTCGGGAGACCTTATTTTTCAGGTAATGCTCTTATGCCGGGAGGCTTTAGCATTTGAAATTATGACCAGAGGTAAATAGTTAGGGACCGCCATATGGGTTTTACCTTGACGTGGTATGGTGGCTTATCAATCTTATGATCATAATTTTGTAACTAAAAAACCCCCTGTCTTTGTAAATACATGCATCTGCATAGATTACTGATATGACAGGGGCCCAGGGAATGTGCATTGATCAATTTTTCTTCTTTTTTTCTATGTCTGTAGTTAATTTGGCCAGATCAGTAGCACTTCCAATGTATTTTAGTACATTTTTATTTAGCCATGGAGTGCTCTCACAATTTTTCCTTTTTGTATTTTGTATTGTAGCAGATTTATTCTGTTTGGAAGTTCAGCAGCTATGCTGCAGGCCAGGCTTCCATGTGGTTGTAGCACCCCCATACCTGTCTCTTTAAATGGTGTAACAATGCCTTTGGGAATGGGTGTTGGTCTGGGCAGTTTCTCTCTCTTAAAAGCCGCAAGCGGGGGAGGATTAATCTCATGGAACCAATGCTGGGGTCTAGGTTATCTCTCCCCTTTGAAAGCTAATGGCGGGGGAGGACTAAGCCCTATGATGAAAACCAATGCCCAGGTCGGGAGACCTTATTTTTCAGGTAATGCTCTTATGCCGGGAGGCTTTAGCATTTGAAATTATGACCAGAGGTAAATAGTTAGGGACCGCCATATGGGTTTTACCTTGACGTGGTATGGTGGCTTATCAATCTTATGATCATAATTTTGTAACTAAAAAACCCCCTGTCTTTGTAAATACATGCATCTGCATAGATTACTGATATGACAGGGGCCCAGGGAATGTGCATTGATCAATTTTTCTTCTTTTTTTCTATGTCTGTAGTTAATTTGGCCAGATCAGTAGCACTTCCAATGTATTTTAGTACATTTTTATTTAGCCATGGAGTGCTCTCACAATTTTTCCTTTTTGTATTTTGTATTGTAGCAGATTTATTCTGTTTGGAAGTTCAGCAGCTATGCTGCAGGCCAGGCTTCCATGTGGTTGTAGCACCCCCATACCTGTCTCTTTAAATGGTGTAACAATGCCTTTGGGAATGGGTGTTGGTCTGGGCAGTTTCTCTCTCTTAAAAGCCGCAAGCGGGGGAGGATTAATCTCATGGAACCAATGCTGGGGTCTAGGTTATCTCTCCCCTTTGAAAGCTAATGGCGGGGGAGGACTAAGCCCTATGATGAAAACCAATGCCCAGGTCGGGAGACCTTATTTTTCAGGTAATGCTCTTATGCCGGGAGGCTTTAGCATTTGAAATTATGACCAGAGGTAAATAGTTAGGGACCGCCATATGGGTTTTACCTTGACGTGGTATGGTGGCTTATCAATCTTATGATCATAATTTTGTAACTAAAAAACCCCCTGTCTTTGTAAATACATGCATCTGCATAGATTACTGATATGACAGGGGCCCAGGGAATGTGCATTGATCAATTTTTCTTCTTTTTTTCTATGTCTGTAGTTAATTTGGCCAGATCAGTAGCACTTCCAATGTATTTTAGTACATTTTTATTTAGCCATGGAGTGCTCTCACAATTTTTCCTTTTTGTATTTTGTATTGTAGCAGATTTATTCTGTTTGGAAGTTCAGCAGCTATGCTGCAGGCCAGGCTTCCATGTGGTTGTAGCACCCCCATACCTGTCTCTTTAAATGGTGTAACAATGCCTTTGGGAATGGGTGTTGGTCTGGGCAGTTTCTCTCTCTTAAAAGCCGCAAGCGGGGGAGGATTAATCTCATGGAACCAATGCTGGGGTCTAGGTTATCTCTCCCCTTTGAAAGCTAATGGCGGGGGAGGACTAAGCCCTATGATGAAAACCAATGCCCAGGTCGGGAGACCTTATTTTTCAGGTAATGCTCTTATGCCGGGAGGCTTTAGCATTTGAAATTATGACCAGAGGTAAATAGTTAGGGACCGCCATATGGGTTTTACCTTGACGTGGTATGGTGGCTTATCAATCTTATGATCATAATTTTGTAACTAAAAAACCCCCTGTCTTTGTAAATACATGCATCTGCATAGATTACTGATATGACAGGGGCCCAGGGAATGTGCATTGATCAATTTTTCTTCTTTTTTTCTATGTCTGTAGTTAATTTGGCCAGATCAGTAGCACTTCCAATGTATTTTAGTACATTTTTATTTAGCCATGGAGTGCTCTCACAATTTTTCCTTTTTAAATTTTATTATCATACTCAGACTGATATTCTGCAATGGTCACACTATTACACCTTGGTTTATAGAACATGCATAAACATTTCTACTGCAGCCTTACTGTTATTGGTTGGCACGTATATTCTTCTCTCAGACCATTAAAGGGAAAAAGGGCAAATTGGGTGACAGTCTGCAAGCTTTATTAAGGGAGAACTAAACCCCCATGAGAAAAGCCCATCCACTACCCTCCATTATCCCCCCCTCCCTGCTACTTCCCTGCATTGTGCATTAGTGCAAAAAGTGTCACTGAATGTCAATCTCCTGTATCCATGCAGAGTAGTGCAGCGGTGCTAAGGGTGCCATCTTCCGCATCTTCGGACTTCTTCAGATCCTCTTCCTCCCCTTCGATAATTTACCGAGCTTTCCTGCACATGTGCAGGTGGCACAAATACTGGACTGGTTCCAACTGTGCATGCGCCAAACATATCAGTGTTGGTGGTCCCTTTCCAAAGAAGACCAAAGAGTGGAAGATGGCATCCTTGAGCTCCGCTGTGCTACCCTGCATGAAATTGATATTCAGGGATACATTTTACACTAATGCACTATGCCAGGAGGACGAAGGTGGAGGGTAGTGGGCAATGTTCCCTCTAAGCTGTTTTTAAGGCCAGCGTACACAACAAATTGTGGTGCGCTCAAAGAAATTTGTGTGAAAACACTAAATTATACATTTATCCTGACCTGCACACACTTTTTTTTAAAAAAAAATGTGCACATAAGTTTAAAATGTGCGCACAAAAGATTTTTTTTGCTCACATTGCCAAGAAGGAATTTGAGGGAACATAAATAATGGGCTTTTCTCAATGGGGGATTAGTTCTCCTTTAAACATACTAGCAATATAAATAGAATAGGAATTTAAGAAAGCAATATTTTTTTCCTAATTCTGGCTTTTACTTTAAATCCACTGTTTTGTCCAAAAGTGTCTTACAGGTTTAATATGTGTTTTTCTGACAATACATACCAATTTTTAGCAATAATATTAAATATGACTATTGTACTATTATAGATTTAACTTTGGCCTAAAGACATAAAAAATCAAGTGCAAAGATGCTTTGGACAATTGATGCTCATTCAATCTGAAAATAGCACAAAGGCATTGAAAATAAATGTCAAAAAGTGAAAAAGATTGCATAGAAATCTAAGATGCTTTTAAACAAGATTAAGATAAGGACCATTAGGGTTCATGTCGCCGACCTGTCTGCATTAAGATGTATCTTGCTTGGCGCCTGAAAAACAGATGATTCATTCAATATGTGTTATATCAAAGTCAACCCATCCAGTGTGGAGCAAAATGCTAATACTTGAGAGATGTTTCTTCCTCCTATCTATCTGACCTTTGTTTTCTAGCTCAGAAAAATAAATATTACCATGTTTTAAGGGCCAGACAATGCTGAATTCAACATCTATAATAGGAAAATAAATAAAAAATGTCAACATTAAAAAACAAACAAACCCGTGTATAAATATCTTTTATTTTACATGGTCCCTAGCAAAATAAATACGGGAAAGGTGTAATGGAGCAGATTACTGGAAGATCTGCTACGCAAACTGTGTTGCATATTGTAGCTGCACAACAGAGTGGATTACATCATGATTATATTGTATAAGAATCTAATAAAACTGTAATCAATATGGACTGTTATATACCTTTGCCTTAAAGTTCCAATTTAACTACTTGTCACTGCTTTAAAAATTTATTTTTTATGTAAATTATAACACCTGAATGAGATATTCTTGATGCTTTTATTTAGCTTTCACTTGCCCTGTATCTGCTTCGACTGTTCCTTCCGTTTGTTTTGTAATGTTCTTGACATAAAAGTTGTGCTCTGTTATCTAATCTTTTATGAACTTTGAGGGCCTTTACGTTCCCTTGGTTTAAACCTGTAAAGAGATAAATTAAATATCAAATTGTAGCCATGATGAGCTCTAGCTGTACAAGAGACAGAGTTCTGTGCTTTTCATGACACATAATGCATAAATGCTGTTTATTGTTTTGTTGCATGTTTGGTTAATAATGGAGTCAATGGTGTCACGCCATTATTTATTAGTGTGCCCCTTGTTTGTTTCCTTTTCTTAGTGGAAGCATGAAATATAACAAAAAAGGTCTATAACATATACCTGTATATAGTGGTCAGTGGCGTAACTAGATTTTATTGGGCCCCCCAGCAATTTAATTTTAGCCCCCCCAAATATGCAGAGTTTGTCCTGTTTTACCAAAACATATTAAAATGGCTCATTAATTAGGGCTTCATGGGCCCCCTATACCTTCTGGGCCCTTCTGCTTCCTCTGTAAATACACCCCTGATAGTGCTTTATAAATTGTAAAATGGCATATTTCATGATCTGTGGTGAACATTCCAAACAACATGTGGTACCAAATTACATGTAGGACCATGATATGTAGGACCAGAATGCATGTTTCATCCATTGAGAAGAAAGATATTGAACACAATTGAACACAGGTATTTTGATATGAGTAGAACTGATAATGAATGATACAAACAAACATCTGAATAGGCAATAGGGTGGAGCAGGTCAAAATAAAGCAGATATTTTATATGACTACATTCCTATTATGGTTGAATGTAGCAGTGAGTGTGAGTTGTTATGGATAATCCCCCCCCCCCCATTGTTTATAGAGAATGATATACTGATAATCAGCGGCGATTCTGCCGAAGAATCCGCCTGAGGCGGCTCCTCAAAATGCCGCCCCACCTTCGCCGGCTTACCCATCTGGTGGGAGGCATCCGAGGCAGGAACACTAGTGCAGAGAGCACAACTGCGCTCTCACACAATAGTAAAGCTGAATTTCCAGTTTCAAAACCGGAAATTTGGCTCTTAAAAGTACAGGAGCGGCTTTTTGCCACCCCTGGAAATGTATCTTGCGCCGCTGCCTGAGGTGAGCGCCTCATTAGCAGAGCACCCCTGCTGATAATACATATATCCTGTGTCCTAGTGATAAGTAGATAACGGTGTAATAGTGCTATAACTACTTTAAATATGGCAGAATACGTCTTTATTATAGAAACTCAACATGTACTCATTATAGAAGCTCAACAAAAACCAACCATAGAGATAAATGGGAAGTTACTAGGGATGAGAGAAATATTAAGCAGTAAAAAAAAAACTCCCATAGACTTTAATGGATAAATAAAAGTCATGTGAAAACACGTCCATTGACTTAGCGTTTGGTGACTTTTTTGCAAATTTTTGGCAAAACAATAAGGGTCAGATTCGCCCTTCACTAGAAGTTACTTGCAATTGCCAGATATATAAAGGACAGTATATGTTGAGATAGAAGTGTACATTTTTGTAATATTGCATGTGTAGTTAACATACAGTACATTATGAAATGAGAGATCTTAAAAGCCGATTAGAGCAATGGAACATTTTCTGACTTTTAGCTTAAAAAATAGGTTACATTTGAAAAAGACATTTATCTCAGGAATAAAAAGTGTGAGTTCTACTACACGTTTTTACTACCAACAAAATAGAAGTGAAAATGTTCCCTAACATAAGTATCTAATTTGTCCTGATGTATACGGTCATAAAAGCACTTATCTATGCAGTGCAAAGTTTGCAAACGGAGAAATCTATAGGGTGCCATAAACTGATACGCACAGCAACATTTCAACCAAGTGGTTTTCCATCTGTTATGCTATTTTATTTAGGGTGGATTTCTTTCCAGAAAGACAGAGAACAGTTCTTCATTAGGTAGGAGTCAGGACATTATCTATAAGCTATGTGAGTTTGTAGACAAAGGATATATAAGTCACATAATTATAGTATTACCCTATTCATATAATAAAGGACTAATTTGCAAATGCAAAGTACTCAAAATGGTGCAAATTGACAAGTTTTCTTTACCTACACTGCAGCAGTTATCCCAGAACTATATCGTCACTGCAAGTACCCAAAATAGCATACAACCCAATCTGCACATATTTTAGCAATGCAGATGTAAATTACTATCCACCTGGTAAATCAAACATAAATTGCAGTATAAGTTGCATAACATTCATCAAGTGGAACTGCTGCATTGTTGAAAATTGTAAGTGAACCATGTATAGGAGCAAAGTACCTTTCGGATAGTAAACATTTGTTTGGGCTTGCTTTATTTTAAAAGTATTCTTTACCTCTATCCACTGAATTCTGACTTCATCACCTTACACCTACCCCTCCTATGTATAGCTTCTGTGTAAGTGGATCTGCCTTTCTTCTAGTTTGCTGTGAACCCCTTGCACAGTTTGCTGCCAAGGGCTTGCAGAGTCTTGATGCACAGGAGCAAGTGCTGATGAACTCATACTCATGCTGTAATTAGGGGACCAAAGCACTCCTGCAACTGGAAATATAAGTGGCATGAGTGTGGGGGCTGTATGTTAAGATTAGGGTAGCCATTGGTCCCCTATTTTACTGACCTAGCAAGTAAAGCACAAACTTATTGTCAAGTACATTGCTGGCCAGGACCGCTATAGCTAATTGATGGCAATTTACTTTACCGTAATTTTTAACACCCTTTATTCAACCCCTGGCTGACCAACATAAGCCTTGATGTTTCCCAAATTCGGCTCATTTTTACCTCATTGTCCCCATCCCCAAAAAGGCATCAAGCAAAGAGAACACCAACCTATACATAGCAATTAAAAGGTTTGAGATTATTCTAAAGTAGACAAAACATTAAAACAGTTCTCCACTATATACATATGTTTTCTTAAGATGTTAGCACCCACTGTAAATGCAAATGGCCATTCTAGAAAATGCTTTTTTGTGCAAAACTCATTTATTTGGTTCTATTCGATGTTATACCTGTATAAATAAGTACTACAGTTACGGGCACTTTTATTCAGAATGTCAGGAAGTGGAGATTTATAGATAAAGGGTATTTCCATAATTTGGATCTCCATACCTTAAGTGTACTAAATATTAATTTAAACATTGATTCAACACAATATTATTGTTTTGTCTCCAATAAGGATCAATTAAATGTTAATAATTTGATTAAAATGGTGTCTGTGGGAGATGACCTTCCAGTAATTTGGAGTTTTGTGCATAATGGGTATCTGGATAACGGATCCCATATAATACAGGTCACGAGCACAAACATGTTTTCCCAATTGCATCATATGATGACACTTTTATACCGTCTGATACAGCAAGTATGGAGTCTGTCTTTAAATCTTATAAAGTAACTATATGAATTTAGAATATATGTTATTTCGGCTTTTTAACCATATTTAAAGATATCTTAATTTTCTTTGTAGTAAACATTAATGACACACAGCTATTTTCATTTGCTTCCTGATAACGTGTGAACTTCAAAACAAAATTCTTATTGATCATTAAAAGCACATGGATGGGTAACATCCATTTTTTTAACCGATGTTGAACAACATGTTATTAGCTTTAATGTAACATTCCAAAATACAAGATAAATTAAAGCAATCAAAGGAAATTAGGTTTGATGGCCAAATGACTCTAAACAAGCAGGAAAACATAGTTTTATTTTATAGTAAAATTAAAATAATGTAAAATGTTTTCTAATTTCTTTCCCCAGGCAAACCTATTAACTTTAGATTGTGTGTGGGGGAGTGTTATTCTGGTAGCCTGTAGCACAATGGCAAGGCATCATAATCCCCTTTATCATGGATGAACCATATACCAGTTCACTAAGAGGCAAATGCATCAAGGGTCGAATATCGAGGGTTAATTAACCCTCGATATTCGACTGGGGAATGAAAATCCTTCGACTTCGAATATTGAAGTCGAAGGATTTTGCGCAAATACTTCGATCGAACGATTGAAGGAATAATCGTTCGATCGATTTTAATCCAACGATCGAAGGATTATCCTTTGACCAAAAAAAGTTAGCCAAGCCTATGGGGACCTTCCCTATAGGCTAACATTGACTTCGGTAGCTTTTAGGTGGCGAACTAGGGGGTCGAAGTTTTTTCTTAAAGAGACAGTACTTCGACTATCGAATGGTCGAATAGTCGAACGATTTTTAGTTAGAATCGTTCGATTCGAAGTCGAAGTCATAGTTGAAGGTCAAAGTAGCCCATTCGATGGTCGAAGTAGCCAAAAAAACACTTCGAAATTCGAAGCATTTTTTCTTCTATTCCTTCACTCGAACTTAATGAATGGGCCCCTAAAACACCGCATTTAAAGCTAACATTTTTTGACTGTTTGTTCCTTGGCTCAATAAGTGTATTTCCCAGCTTCACACAGAATGTAGACATTTGTTTACTAAAAGTGGGAGTACAGCAGATTTTGTCCTTATCAATATGGTAGCATAGGTTTTCTCCTATACTTCTAAAACATACAGGTGTGTTTGTAAATATGAGGGACTTTAGATTGTAAGCTCCACTGGGATAGAGACTGATGTAAATGAACAATTTTTGCAAAGCACACATTCCAAAAACATGTTGGAGCTCTATAAATAATTGAAATATAAGGCTTTTACAATAATTACAACATTTCTCGCTTATGATTGTTTTTCGTGTCAGTTGCTTCAGTTATGTGACACTTAGGGCTGAACTCCATGGGCATTTTTCGTTTGATCGGCGTGGCAACGAAATGCAGGCGACAAGTCAGATGCAAGTGCAGTTGCCAAAATATAATGGGACTGAAAGTCGAAGGTAAAAACTACATGGTTAGACTGTCGGATGAAGACGCTGTTCTCTGCATTCACATCCGACAATCGCACGGTGCCAGATGTAATGCAGTCTTTATCTGCTTAAAAAGGACAATTCTCTCTTAAAATACGTTGCAGCAATGTTATACGTTGCAGCAATGTTGTACATAGTTAGTTGTTGTTGGAAAAAAAGCAAACCAAAAAGACATTGTACTTGCAATAGTTTATCAAGCAACTTGAGGTCAGATTTATCAAAAATCAAGATTGTGGGGAAAAATAGCGGACGAGAAAAAGCTTTTACTTGCCAGATTTTTTTATGGTGACATTTTGTGTTTTTTTTTTCCTTTAATAAATCCTGACTATTTGACATTTTGGAAAATACTTGTGCGTTTTTCTGCGTCTGCAGTTTTTCTCTGTGGTTTTTTTGAATCAAGCAAAAAAAAAAAAAGAAGATAATTCTATTTTTGAAAAATCAGCCCCTTAGAGTTTCAAGACAGTACATGTAGGCAATTGAATTGAACCTGTTATCGCTATACCATAGGGATAGCCTTCTGAGGGGTATCCTATTTTCTCATCTTGTAGAAAGTGATACCATCATCCTGCTCCAGTGTATTTACCTGTGTTATCCAATATTTAGAAGGTATAATCAATTGAGAGTTAATATGAATTCATAAATCATTAGTATTATATGTAAGCACTGGCACTTTAATTAATGAATTAAAGCACTGGCAATTGATGAATTGATAACTAGAGTTGATGGTTAAAATAAGTTCTTACATGATTTAAATGACTTGATAATTATATTGAATGATTAATTGATTTGTGTGTTAGCACTGAATTGATTAAATATAATTGCACCGTAAAAGAAGCACGAAGCACTTTCACTAATTGATGTACCTTAATGGCAATTTAATGTTTTAAATCAATTTTGGAAAAATAAAATATATTTGTGTGGGGGTAACTACTTTCTTTGGATAAATTGTGATTTGTAATTACACCTCTATACAAACGATTAAATAAGAGTGATAATTAGATAAACTACAAGAACAATCCTTGGTTTTAACAATATTTAGAAGGGTCAAAAAAGCAGTGGCACTTTAGACTTTTCTCCTTCATTTACAGAGTGGGTTACAGGCATGAATCCAATACATATGAGCACATTGTACCATATCACATCTTGTTGTTAAAATGAATGCTGAATGTTTACAATCACATCTTTTATGTTGGATACATGCCTGATTTTAACATGTCTTCTGTATTTCCTTTGCCTATATATGATGCAGCATCTCCTGGTCTGAATACAGGTCCACTCCTTCAACTGATTTCGGAATACTACAGAAATCCACAGCATACATTGCTTATTATTATCTTATCATGTATGCAGTACACGCAGTGCATTTAATAACCTCTGTCTTATGAGTAGCGGACACAGTTACTCTTTAAGTACAGGGAAAATATCTTATTAGTTATTATGGCTTACCAGATCTTGTGAAAACTTGTGTCCCATTGCACTTAGAGACTCTCAGAAGATATCATGTAGATGCTGCTTAATGCTAAGGGGAATACAAGTAGCTATAAAATTACTTTTGCCTTTTTGCGTTCTTATGCTTATGCGCATATGTCGGTAATTTTATTGTTTTTTTCATGATAACATTAAACATAATAACCATATTATTGCAGCATTGTTTGGCGAACAGGATGTTACAGTTTTATGTTTTTAGCTTTAACACTGAAACCACAAAGTCCTAAAAAGCCAATCTGCATCTGCTGCTGTACTCAAATCTGCACAACAAAGCGGCCAAGCTAAAATACTTGCTACCAAAATGTTTCAGCAATCTTTTGTTTTAGCAATTGTTTATGTTTAAATGATCACAAAGATGGCATGCTGCTTTTCCTGACCTATTAAAAACATAAGGGCTTGAAAGAATGGCAGTTAAAGTGAGTAAGTGGCAATATTAAAAAAGTTAAACAAATGCCAAAAAACATTTTCCAGAGGACTGGGATTGTAACAATGCCATTAATGAGGGCAAAGAGGTTTTAATGCAATTTGCACATTCTTAAGTTTCAAAAAGAGGTTTTCAGTTAGTGCATTATTAATGGGCTGCACATCTGGAAGTGTGTAAAACCATAGACATTGAGCAAGTGCAGCGTTTCCCCACTAGGCCTGCCTTTCTCTCCTCCCTAGCGAAATGTTTGTTTTCAGAAGCCTTTAGACAGCGCAATGACAATATCCAGATATTATGTAAATATTCTACACTGCAGACATTCGTACGTGCAATAGAAAAAGATGCGGTGTGCATAAAAAGCGACTGTAAAATAATAGTGATATTCCATTTTGTTAGCTTAAATGTAATGTGTCTTTGTGTGTATTTTATTTGCCCACTTCAACTGTCTATGAAATTATTCTGTTTCAGAATCTTCTGATATAATCATTATATCTGAAGTTATGTTTTAATGGTTTATCTTGGAATACGAACATCCTAGTGGGAGCAAGACGCAGGGTATGTACTGTGTGTGTGGAAGGCTCCCAGTTAGAAGGACTGCCAGACTGTCACCATGCACAAATGCATGCAGGGTCGGACTGGCCTGCTGGGGCCCCGGGATAAACCCGGTGGGCCCCTAGGCCCTCTCTCTAATTAAATTTGCCAGGTGGGCCATCTGAATACTGCACTGAAACACGGGTGGTGGGCCCCACCAAAATCAGAAGAGCACTGGTAAGAGCCCACCGCTCGCATCACTCTGCACTCTGCTGTGAACCTCATGTAAGCAAGTGGAGGCTTGGAGCTGAGGACCCTACTCGCATCATGTGATTAATGGCCTACTCTGTGATACTGTTAGCACCCGGCCTGCACTGTGCCTGCCCCAGTGAACAACTGCACGTAAATCCTACGTTTCAGGCAGGCAGGACTCGGCAGCAGACTATTCCCATATGATAAAAAAACTCCAGAAAAACAATGAAACTTACCCAACACAATAAAGTAGGAAATATATGCATTATGAATCAGGGCCATTTCAAGGGTGGTAAATTACTTTAATACTGTACACCCATGATGAAACCAAATAAAATTTGCGTGTGTAAATCATTTTCTTTCAAGAAACATAAAATGAGCAGTGTCTGAATGAGGTGAACTCTGTTTTATCCTGTAAATGATGTGCAATAATAAGAAAAAATTATCTGGCCTAGGAAAATGCCACAGAGCCAGGCCATTATTTGCATGCCTTTCTGAGCAAAACAATACAACTGGAAGGTTTGGCTTGGTGGTTGTACTTGAGTGAGTAGGACTAAAGCAACACTGATAAATGAAGTTCTGTGGCAAGTAATTAAAGGGTTGGTTCAGTTTTTTAAAATGATTTGCCTTCTTTTTCTGACTATTTACAGCTTTTAAATGGGGGTCACTAACCCCATCTAAAAAGAAATGCTCTGTACAGCTACAAATGTATTGCTTTTGCTACTTTTTTTTTACTAATGTTTCTATTTAAGCCTCTCCTATTCATGTTCCAGTCTCTCATTCAACCAATGCATTGTTGTTATGGTAATTTGGACCCTATCAATCATATTGCTGAAATTGGAAACTGGAGAACTGCGGAATAAAAAGCTAAACTGAAAAAACACAAATAAAAATGAAAACCAGTTGCAAATTGTCTCAGAATATCACTCTCTACATCAGACTAAAAGTTCATTTATAGGTAAACAACTCCATGTAGGCTGCAGCACTCCAGATGGTTCTTGCACTGAAAACATTATTTAATATTGTTAAGGCCATTTCAGTTTTTACATTTTTTTTTTTAATTTTGATATTTATTTGTAGGCGCTATTTTGACCGGGGGGAGTGTCGGCCCTTGAGATGACACGACCCTTGACACTGAAGGCTTGGTTAGAAACCTTTCCATTTCAAAGTTTTTATTATTCGTTTTTCCCTTTAAAATGATACAGTATAAGGCTAAGGGCACACTAGGCGATAGCGCCGCGATTTGACTCGCGGCGACTTTTCGCCGCGACTTTTAATCCGCAATCGCTGTGGAAACTTTTGCGCTGGCGTCTATGGGGAATCGCGAGCGTAAAAACACACGCGGCGATCTTTTTTCTATTGTCGCTCGAGCGACAATAGAAAAAAGATCGCCGCGTGTGTTTTTACGCTGGCGATTTGACGCGATTCCCCATAGACGCCAGCGCCAAAGTTTCCCCAGCGATTGCGGATTAAAAGTCGCGGCGAAAAGTCGCCGCGAGTCAAATCGCGGCGCTATCGCCTAGTGTGCCCTTAGCCTTATACTGTATCATTTTAAAGGGAAAAACGAATAATAAAAACTTTGAAATGGAAAGGTTTCTAACCAAGCCTTCAGTGTCAAGGGTCGTGTCATCTCAAGGGCCGACACTCCCCCCGGTCAAAATAGCGCCTACAAATAAATATCAAAATTAAAAAAAAAATGTAAAAACTGAAATGGCCTTAACAATATTAAATAATGTTTTCAGTGCAAGAACCATCTGGAGTGCCGCGACTTTTAATCCGCAATCGCTGTGGAAACTTTTGCGCTGGCGTCTATGGGGAATCGCGAGCGTAAAAACACACGCGGCGATCTTTTTCTATTGACGCTCGAGCGACAATAGAAAAAAGATCGCCGCGTGTGTTTTTACGCTGGCGATTTGACGCGATTCCCCATAGACGCCAGCGCCAAAGTTTCCCCAGCGATTGCGGATTAAAAGTCGCGGCGAAAAGTCGCCGCGAGTCAAATCGCGGCGCTATCGCCTAGTGTGCCCTTAGCCTTAAGCGTTTCTCCAAATCCTGCGAAAAGCCAACTTCCAAAATCCAGTGCTCTATTTTTCCTGATATAAATCTTTTATTTGGATTTGCAAATAAGAAACATTACGAACATCTAGAAGGCAACTCATACATTTCACTCACCTCAGTCAACAATCAGACTTCCCCGAGATTACAAATATATTTCTAAGGTACTGGTAAAATAAACAACTGCCATAATTAAAGTGGATAATATTAGTACACAAAAAAGAAAACAGAGAATAAATGCATAAAATTGTGCGGGGTGGGGGGCAACGAGGAGTGATAAGATGGGTAGGGCCATTAAGATAGAAATTCAAGTACATCAAACCAAGACAATCACAAATTAAGATGCTCATAAACACAGTTGGTCGTGGTTCTCAGCAACCCTTATTAAAGTCTTTTGTTCAGCTGATAGTTATGTTCTTTTTTCCAGAAAGTTTTCAAGTCTTTGTTAATCAATCAGAAATTCACTGACTTCTGGGCCTTGGCTATACATTGCTTGTGGGTAAAGAAAATATATGACCTGTATTTGTATGTCAAATCCTATTATATACATGTTTAGGAAAGCTCACGTTTCTCAATCATCTTAAAAGTACGTGCACAACCCAGTACCCCTGTTAGTTTGTGCATTAAAGCCTTAACTTGTTTCATGCTTTTTTACCTCTTTCTATCTGACTTTCAGTAAAAAAATACTCTCATGAATTGTGTACCATGACTAAAGATGCTGCAAACTCAAATATAGTTTTTATACAATTAAAGCAAATTCAATTCTGAGCTACTTTCCCATATACCTCTAACTTTTAATTAACAACCATTATCCATCTGCACTTCTGCCTGTACTCCTGCCTCTGACTACACAAACCATTGGAACAGTACAGTATTTGTCAGGTCCTCGCTGATCAAGACTTCAATTTTCTCAATACCTTGGGCACTTTTGTAATTTTTCTTCTTTACTGGTCTGTTAATGCCATTATACAATGCATTGCAGATATTGGAGGCTAGGGAGTATATTAATTAAATTGTATATTTTCTCCTTGGCTAACTTAGCCAAAGTTTGCATCAGTATGTCAGGTCTGTTTGTGCAGAACAGAGTTGGGCCAGGCCAGTCAGGCGCCCTAGTTAACCTGGCACCGACTGGGTGCACGCATAGAGGCTTACACATACATGTCCTAAGTTGCTTTAATAACTTGATTAAAATTGATTGTCCTCAGTAATACTGCCTTTTGACCCCTTTCCTTAAGGAGATAGAAATAGAATTGTTATTAGGAATTATGCCAACACTAATGTTATCAACAGGTCTTACAAGAAGAAAGCACAGGTCTGCTATTAAATCAACCATCTGAACCTTCAGCCAATTATATATGCATATGACTATCCCACAGACTTTTTAAAGCATATAACTGTATACTGGATGCAAAGTACCACTGTTAACTGTTGAATTCACTCAAGGTGCTCAGTTACAAGTGGGTCACTTTTCAGGAGAGTTCACCAAATAGACTAATAAACAAAGAGTAAAATGATATGATGGTGTTGAGTTTCTGCATTACTTTTCGTTCATTACTCCAGTGGGAGGGTTCTTTCTCTTCCATAGGAAGTACAAGCTTAATGCTCTCAGTCAACCAGCTGCATATGAATGAAAGCATAAGAAATGCTAGAAACATAGGCCTTTGGGACCATTATGTCTTATTTCTGCATTCCTGATTTTCCATCTTTATTTTTTTATGGCCCTTATATATATCTCTGTGCAGAGTCATTTCTCTGCTTGCTGACAGCTCTAGGATTTTTGTCCTATAAAATCTGTGTTATGGCTGTTATGCTACAGAAGCATAACCTTTGTCTCGGACACACAGTCAGGTGTTCGTTGTAGTCATATGAGATGTAACAGACTGTATTTTTGTGTTTTAGCAGGTGGGTTAAGACTGAATGTGCCTGGAAGCCTGAATGTGTTACTCTTTAAGGCCTTTTTTAATATAGAGAGAACACATTTCTTAAAAGAGCAAAGCTATCTGGATTTCATGATATTTTTTTCTGTCAAAGGCAGTTGAAATATATGCTCTAATAGCAAATATATGGCTTCTTATTATGCTCTTTTCCATTAAGGCTTAGACAGGCAGCTGATATAATTAGTATAAGAATCAAGCAAATAACATATGAACTGCAACTTATTGTATTTCAGTGCACTGTTAATTGAGTGCAAATTTGAGTGCAAATAAACATTTACTAATTGATTCCATTATATCCTGCCTGGTTGTACTCATGAGCGTTCTGAATTGTGTTTTACTCCATTTGCATTTCAGTGCGTTTTAGACACAGCATGTTGCATTTCCTTGATGTTTGTTCAGCTATCAATGGAACAGAGGCTGGGTTTGGAACAGAAAAAACACACTTAGTTATTTAGCATTTACACACTTTCAGGGGGCCTAGTGGCTCCCATAGGGAGTAGTCCGGACCAAGGAGGAAGCCAGGAACCAGAGTCCAAGATTGTGGTATGCGAGGGGTTAAACAAGAGAATAGTCAAAGTCCAGGAAAAGTTTCAGGAGGCAGGCAGATTAGGCTCAAAGTCAGAGTTTCAGGCAGGAATCAGGATCAGGATCAGGATAACAATAGCAAACACACCCAGGTTCTACAGCACAAGAAACCTATAATTGGGCAGGGTTTCAGTGTCCAGGGCGCCCTTTTATGACAAAAACCCGGCACCAGTGATGACATCATCATGCAGCAACACTGCACCGATGTGTTCAACATGGGCGCCGCCATCTTGGATTTCCATCGGCACCAGTGATGACGTCATCATGCAGCGATGCTGCACCCAAGTGTTCAACATGTGCGCAGCCATCTTGGATTTTCATCGCGACCGCCGAGAAGGTGAGCAACGCCGTCGGATGATTCTGGCAGTCCTGACACACACAATGGATGCAATTTTTCTTGCTCAGCATGCATTTGAAAAACTCAGAAAAAACGCTATGTGTAAGAGCCCTTAAGTAAGATGCATGTAAAAGCATGTGTTTCAATTGTTGCCATGGGATGTTGCATTGGATTACTGCCCAGGTGCAAATTTGGACATTTTAGCATATCATGCTTTTGGTGCTTTTCTAGGCTGTTGCAACTACAAACGAAGAACATGTGCAATATTTGCTATATCTAGTTATAATTCTTTAGGCACATGAATTGTCAGATATAAAATACTGGAATCTCACTATGTTTTGGCAGATATCTTATAAGTTCTAAACCTTGTATTATTATCTATGGGGCATTCCTGGAAATTGGATATCTCCTATTCTGCACATCCTTGTATTTATCAACAAATTTTATTACATTAAAAGCTACATTTTATAGGAGCTCCAAGGGTTGTGTTATTGTTTTTTTGTGCAGTTGTATGCTAAACAAATCATTCTTTGACTAATGAATCCTTATTGTAGGTAAACCAATTCTGTTGGGTTTATTTAATGTTTAACTTATTTCTTCAGCAGACTGGTCTGCTATGAAACGGTCCCTTATCTCAAAAAATCTTGAGCATTCTGGATAAATGAATGATTGTTTATTTATAAAAAAACTTCTTAGATGGACAGTCAAATCTGATTAAAATTTTCTTGGCAACGCGTGGCTGTGCTGCTGTTTTCCCCCTCAGTTAGTCTACAATACTAAAGTAATATTTCCTTAAAAAAAAGCTTTTGTGTCATTTTTGCAAATCAAATGTTTATTGACCCACTACAAAGTCTTCTGCTGTTAATTGAACAATAAAACTTTTATCAAAGGTTGTGCCATTAGACATGAATACCCCTGACTCAATTGTTTTGAGTTGTGATGCAATCCAACATACTTGTGACTGAGGTTGGAACACATGGCCTGTGCAAAAAAATACTGATCTATTTATTTATTACTTATCTATTTATTTTTATTTTTAGAATTTGTAGGTCATTTTCCAGAGCTGCTATAAAACTCCAGTGTATTTCATTGGGTTTGCACATGGAAGATATCATTTTCCATTTATTTAATATTGATACCTTAATTTACAGCAAGTTGGGGAAATGAAGACAAATTCCATTGTTGCTGCTCACTTCCTTGTGAGGCTGTTTGTAGCTGCTGCACTTTATTTTAACACATGGTTTGAATTCTACCTTGATTACTTTTAATAAGTTTTGCTACAGCCATTTTCCCCACAGCTTATGCAGCAGTTACAGAAGATTTATCTTTGCATTTGAGATTAAGTTTTCTACTCTCCTGACTAAACACGTATGTAAGCAGTAAGCTATGGCAGTTTTATTCTGTCCCCATGTCTTCTTGTTGGGAGGCAACTAGGGATGTAGCGAACTGGCGTTTATGTGTTCGCGAACGCCGTTCGCGAACACCGGCAAAAAATGCGAACAGTTCGCGAACTGTTCGCGAACTTCGAACATCCGAAAATCGTTCGATTCGAACGATCGAAGGATTTTAATCGTTCGATCTAAGGATTTTCGTTCGAATCAAACGATCGAAGCTATTCGATCGAATGATTTCATTCAATCCAATGGCTTCGATCGTTCGATTCGAACGAAAATCCTTCGATTTTAGCGATCGAAGGAATCGAATGGTCGAATGGTCGAACGATTTTTTACGCGAACGCCTATTGGCGAACGTCGCGCGACGTTCGCGAACATTCGGCGGACGCGAACAGTCGAAGTTCGCGCGAACAGTCGAAGTTCGCGCGAACTAGTTCGCCGGTGAACAGTTCGCTACATCCCTAGAGGCAACATTGTATTCAATGCCTCACTCCTTTTCATTTATTTATTCCAATATCTGGTCATTCAATTGTAATGTTCTATGTGGTCCTATGAGGTCTATATGGGTGTAGAAATACAGCGGCTCTCGCACACCCAAATTATATTATGCAATGTCTGGTGCTCAATGGTAGTGGTTCGGCCACCTCACAAATCATTCAAGTAGAAAATTATCCAAGGCACACAGGCTGCTGCAAGCAAGGAACCCCTTGCACGTTTCTTCCGCAATAAACGTGCAAGGTGTCTATATGGGTGTGGCATATTTATCTATATATCTATCATTTACCTATTATCTTTTAATCTATCTATCTATTTATCTATCTATCAGCTATCTATTATCTTTTTATCTATCCATCTATCAACTTTTTATCTATCTATCTATCTATCTATCTATCTATCTATCTATTATCTTTTTATCTATCCATCTATCAACTTTTATCTATCTATCTATCTATCTATCTATCTATCTATCTATCTATCTATCTATCTATTATCTTTTTATCTATCCATCTATCAACTTTTTATCTATCTATCTATCTATCTATCTATCTATCTATCTATTATCTATTTATCTATCTATCTATTATCTTTTTATCTATCCATCTATCAACTTTTTATCTATTATCTATCTATCTATCTATCTATCTATCTATCTATCTATCTATCTATCTATCTATTATCTTTTTATCTATCCATCTATCAACTTTTTATCTATCTATTTATCTATCTATCTATCTATCTATCTATCTATCTATCTATCTATCTATCTATCTATTATCTTTTTATCTATCCATCTATCAACTTTTTATCTATCTATCTATCTATCTATCTATCTATCTATCTATCTATCTATCTATCTATCTATCTATCTATTATCTTTTTATCTATCCATCTATCAACTTTTTATCTATCTATCATCTATCTATCTATCTATCTATCTATCTATCTATCTATCTATCTATCTATCTGTCCATCTATCATTAGCAACCAGTCCGCAATTACCTTTGGTCATTTTGTTTTCAGGCTTATCTTACTTCACATCTGTTTAACACTTTTTATTCATGTAAAATTCATGATTATTACAAATTGCTGACTCAAATGTACTGTATAGACAGTACAGTATTACAGGTATTGAATCCGTTATTTGGAAACCTGTTATCCAGAAAGCTCCGAATTACGCAAAGGCCGCCTCCCATAGACTCCATTTTATACAAAATATTTAAAACTGATTTCCTTTTTCCCTGTAATAATAAAACAGGACCTTGTACTTGATCCAAACTAAGATATTAATCCTTATTCGAAGTAAAACCAGCCTATTGGGTTTATTTAATGTTCAAATGATTTTCTAGTAAGGTATGAAGATCAAAATTACAGAAAGATCTGTTATCCAGAAAGCCCCTGGTTCCATGCATTCTGGATAACAGGTCCCATACCTGTATTTTCAAAACATTAACAGCTTCTAGTCTTATGGCTAACTTTGAATGTGGGAATAGAAAAAAAGCAAGCAGACTTCTTTCTGTATAATAAAATGTGATAGTAAAAAGGGAAGTAGAAAACCTAGGATTACTTTTTATGAAAAATGGTAAAGAGTATATTTTTAGAAGTATACTAAAGGGATACTATTGGTCAACAGAAAAGATAAGTAACTTTGCATGGTTCTTTCTGTTGCATAAACATAAGTTTCACTCAGTGATGCCTCATACTGTACAAATCAATGGGTTGTTTTTTCTTTCTATTCCATGCTATATTTAAACGCTCAAACAAACTGTAATGTATTTTGTTGTTCCCTTTAAGATCTTTCTCTGGGTGACATATAAGAAATGTGTTTTTTTTGTAGCCATTGGCATGCAAAGTATTTCATATTCCATTATTGTTGTCACAATTCAGACTTTCAATTATTTAACAAGGTTATTGAAAAATTGATGGCATGTTTATACCAGGGAGACATCCTGTAGGCCACAGTGTTGATTTATGGCAGTGAGGACACAGTTCATTGCTTCTGTGTTCTGCTTGTGGAAGGCACTTTGTCATTTCCCCAGAAGAGAAATCATACCAGAAAAGTCCTCTGCGCTGGGAACATAGTGATGCATACCGTGTCTTCAAAATGTGAAAATAAATTATTTACCTTTTTATTGTGTTTTTTGTGTTTATAAAGTGTGTATAATGTTGTTCATAATACTATGCTTGTTTAAGGTTTTAATTTTAATATCTATTTTTTGCTTTATTTTTTAAAAATTCATACCAGCTCTTTCAAAACCAGCAGGTCAAGTCAATGCACAGTTGTGGTGTATTCTGTGCACATTATTCAACCAAACTGTACAAAATATTAATATTTGTCACAAAATAAATTATAGCAGTGGTTCCCAACCTTTTTTGCACCACGGACCAGTTTAAAGCAAGACAATTTTTTCCAAGGATCAGGTATGCGTGGGTGCATTTCAGGCTTACCAAAAAACACTGTCCAAACAGTATTATGGTCCTTGTTGCAATCGGTAGAAAGTTTCCTGGGCTTTGCACAACTGTTATCATGGCGATGGTGCATCAGGGAGCTGAGATTGCAGGTGATTAGGGCCTTTTCAATTGTTTTTGCAGCTATTATAGACTGCAGCCAGGACCAGAGGAGGCCCGTTTTGGCACAGCCTGGCACTGGTCCATCATATCATGATGCAGGTCAGAGAGCAAACCATGTTCTAAAGTAGAGATAATGTAAGTGCTTGAAAATTGAAAGCCAAATAAAAAGGAAACAAAAAGGAAAAATAAAAAACGTAGTTGAAATGGATGCCATTGTGAAAAGAAAGCGCATACTGTATGTTAAGGGGACAGTGAAAAAGCAAGAAAGGTGTGGTGGGAGCAGAGAGTAGAACAGCAAGAGGAAGACTGGATGGGGAGAAAAGGAAAAATAATAGAGAAATATGTGTGTGTGTGTGTCATAACAAATACAGTGATAGTAGGAAGTAATGGAAGGGCAGATAGTCAAAATGATTGGAGAGAATGGTAGAACTCAAACAAAAGGTTTGGGAGAAAATATATGGAATAGGAAACAGTAGGGAAGAAGATGAAAAACAAGAGCTGGAAGTAATAGAGAGACAGGAATATCATCACAAACCCACCTTATATTTTACCAATCTGTACAACTGCAGAATGTGGAACTCATGTGACCTACTAAATAGTGGCATTTTGAGACTCCCTTATTGTCAGGGTTCCGATGCACCCTGAAGTCTACCCTGGCAAAAGTAAAGTGATTTGTAATCAGTGCAACTCTGATGAGTTTACACAATGTAATATGCCAGTGAACCAAAGGAATGTTATATATATATATTTCACCAAATTTCTAACCTCTGTGAAAAGAGCTACAGTTGCAGGTAGTGTAAAAAGATGGAAATAAGCTTTAAGTTAAAGCTTTATTTATAAGATTTATTTATAACTTTCATTATTTATGCCATTTATTCCAACATGTTAATGGTTTTAAGTACACAATTTAAAAGATGCATTGAAATTCTTCCTGGATATAAGACAAAAAAAAAAAAACTTTAAAAGGAAAAGGTCTACTGGGGTAACACCAAAAAGCAAAACCACAATACTCCCAGTGAGACCATGAAAAGGTTTAACGTTATGCAAATAGCCAAAAAAAAGTTAGACTACCGTTCTTTCAGAAAACACATCCTGAAACCACCGCCCAGATCAAATTACTCTAATTGATAAGCTCTTCAGCCTTCAGCCTTCAATGAAAACAGTAGCCATTCTGGTAAGTGCAGAAATCCCATTCTTATTATGTCAGCACCTAGTTGACTCACCTCACAATTCAAATGATATAATGGCAGAGCAACAGCTATATGAGATGTGGGACAGGTTTACAGAATGGGGCTACCCTGAACATGTGCTTAAACGGGCATTAGAGTCGGCTAGACATAGGGTGACAACCTCAGTAGCTGAGGCTAAAAAAACGTCTTTTATTTACAGTACAAAATTTTCTACTGGCTCTAATGTGATAAATACTACCATCAAGAAAAATTGGAGTATTATTCAGGCAGATGGGGTTCTGAATAAGGTGGTCCCAGATAAACTTATGAATTGTTACCAGAGGGGCACTAATTTAAGGGATCTTTTGGTTAAAAGTGATCCAGTGAGGTGCCATCAAACTAGACAGGAGACCTGGCTTCAAAGTGATTTACCTGGATGTTTTAAATGCTCAAGCTGTACTTCGTGCAGGTTTATGACACCAGGGAATAGCTTTTTACATCCCCATACCGGTAAGCGGTTTCTGATAAAACACCACATCACCTGTACTACAACCCATGTAATCTATATGATTACTTGTCCTTGTGGGCTGTCATATATAGGTAAAACTGACCAAACATTGCGGTTAAGGATGGATGGACATCGATCCGCAATTAGTACAGCGTTTCGTGATGGTAGTACGAATAAACCTGTGGCAAATCATTTTCTTCAAGTTGGGCACAGGTTACCTACTTTACGCTATATTGCCATTGACCATGTTCCTCCCCCTAGAAGAGGGGGAGATAGATCCAAAATGCTTCTCCAGAGAGAAGTGTTTTGGATTAAAAAGCTCAATACTATGGTACCGACAGGGTTAAATGAGCACTGCTCCTTCTTGTGCTTTCTGAAACAAAAATAACACAAAATAAGATGTACATTAATATTTGATAAGGTAACTGTGTTTATTTTGCAACATTCCTGTTTGCACAATATTTGTTACATTTGTTGCAACTATGTAAATACTAATGAAAGTGTCTCCTCATGTTCTCTTCCTTTCTATATGGTTCAGGTGTTGTTTGGTTTAACCCCCGGCTGGGGTGGAGCCTGCATCACATGTCCCATGGGGCTGCACGGGATTGGGTGAGTGTTAATTGGTTTTACTTATTTATGGATACAATGTTTTTAAGTGTGTTATTGGTCTTGATAAAGGTCTTAGGAACAGACCGAAACGTTGACCTCCTTTTAACATGTATTGAATAAAATTTATCTTTTTTAAAAAAGCTACAAAGGATCCCAGTGTGCACCTTACCTTTTTGGATTTTGTATGCAGCTGCAATTGGTAGCACCTGGGTCAATTGCTCCAGTGGTGTGCTGAACCGTTTGGATTGTATATTATATATATATATATATATATATATATATATATCCATCCAGACAATTTAGAAAAAAAATACACCTGTAAGAAATATTTATCATAATATTCAATAATAAATTCAGGGGCAGATTTACTAAGGTTCGAGTGAATTATCGAATTACAAAAAGTTAGAATTACAAAAAGTTTGTTTTTTATATTCGAAGGAAAATCGCATGATTAAATCGTTCGAATTGTACGATCGTACGATGAATAAAATCCTCCGACTTTGAATGTCTGAGGATTCTATTTGATGGTTGAATTTCCACTTCGAAATTCGACCCTTGATAAATTTACCCCATAGTGTAAGTGCTAGAAGGCGGCATCAACAGTGTGACTATTTTATGTTTACAACTAATCATACCAAGTATCTTGGAAGCTCATTATAATGTATATATGTATACATAAATATGTTGATTTGTTTAAAGATTGGATTTTAGAGGTTTTTGAAACCACAATTGTCATTGAATTTATTAAAAGTTTCCCATTAAAAAAAGTAGGAAATGAAAAAAGACAATTTGTAGCAAAAAAAACTCTGACGTGATTGGTTTAAAAAAAGGTCAAATAGGATCAGAGCTCCTCCCATAGACTTCTACAGCACCTCAATAATTTTTATCTGGCATGAAAAGCTTTTGTTTTTTTTAAATTGATAAATCTCAGATTTTAAAAGCTTTTTACAAGTACAGGTATGAGATCCGTTACCCGGAAACCCATAATTCAGAAAGCTCCGAATTACAAAAAGGGCATCTCCCATAGACTCCATTATAATAAAATAATCCAAATTTTTTAAAAATGATTTCCTTTTTCTCTGTAATAATAAATTGGTACCTTGTATTTGATCCAAACTAAGATATAATTTATACTTATTGGAAGCAGAACCAGCCTATTGGGTTTATTTAATGTTTACAAGACTTTTTTAGTAGATGCAAGGAATGAAGATCCAAATTACGCAAAGATCAGTTATCCGGGAAATCTCTGGTCCCAAGTATTCTGGATAACAGGTTCTATACCTTTATAGGAAAACCACAAATTATTTGTTATTGGTGGAAAAAAAAAATCACAATTCGATTGTTAGTAAATGGGCCCCATAGTGTTGAAATATTGTGAAAAACCCAGAAGATTTTTCTAGGCAAAACTAAATGAAAACATGCTTCAAAGTATGCCCCTCACTAAAGCATTTTACCATCCTTTACAAAAAAAAACTAAAATGGTTCATTGGTTTCACAGCTTTCCTACCATTGTAGTATTAGATATCAATATGTTTGTAGCCTATTTTAAGTGCTAATTTTGTAGTCTCACAGCAAACATAAAACTCTCTGAATGATTAGTGCTGCAACAACTTCATTGGCAGCTTAGCAAGCATGTATTCAATAATATAATTTCCAGAAACATTTTATTACCCTTTGCTCTGTAAATGCATGTCTGTTAAATGTCACACATTATAACTGATAGTCATACAAGACCTGTAAGCTACAGATGAAAAACTACATTTGGTAAGTGAAAAGCGTAGCTGTGAGGGGAGGGAGGTGTTGTGCAGATTGCTGAATTTGATTATTGATGCTAATACTCATAGAAATGCTTTACTTTTTCTTTTGAGGGTTTAGTAAATATTTATATTTATACAGATGCATTAGCAGGAATCCATTGTGAAAATTGCATCCAGATGGGGGGTGGGGGGTGGGGTGCCCGGCCTGCACCTGGGCCCCTGGATCGCTAGTTATGTTATGGAATAAAGATTTACATTATCAGTTATCAAGGAGCTGCATCATGCAACTCATAAACTGACTTTGCCTAGTAACTAAAAGACTTTGTGGCAGTGCACATATTACAGTTGAGCATTTTGCTCATGGGATCTGGAAAAAACAACTATCACTGCTTTGGGGCACTGTTCAATGTTTTTATCTCTTCTTATAGCATGGTGTGAACCTGTTTTTGATCCTGTGCTAGTTTTTTGTTTATATACGACTAGCGCAGCTAATATTGTGAAAGGATAAATGAGGGTCATGAGGCACATTCACATTTTATTGTTTATATTGTTAAGTTACATATGTGTTAGTTGTCCATTTAAATATGCAAATATGTTGAAAATTTCAATTTTCTTTGCATCTAAATAATGCAGAACATTTTAAAGTGAAACCATGTATATTTTTTACTAAGGGCTCTTACAGACGAGCGTTTTTAGTTGCGCTCCCCTGCGTTCCGGTTTCAAGCACTCAACCACAGAGAAGCACAGGAGTAGACGCATTTCAATGGGTCTGTACTCACACAGACGCATGTAAGTGCTGAACGCAGGTTGGGATGCAGCATGTTGCATTTTTCCTGCATTCGCCGCTTACATGCGTCTGTGTGAGTACAGCCCCATTGAAAATAATTCAGTGCGTCTACTCCTGCTCTCCTCTGCGGCTGAACGCATGAAACCGGAACACAGGGGAGCGCAAATAAAAACGCTCGTCTGTAAGAGCCCTTAATCCCTCATCCTTGGTTCTCCAGAACAATTGTTTAACCTCCTAACTAATGAACTGTTTATCTGTAAACCTGAAACCGAGGCACCTGCTACAAGGCAAGTGAGCAACTCAGCACATATACTTTCCCAAGAAATGAAGAAAACAATAACCCCCACTGATTAAAATGATTTTACCACCAATATTGGTTGTTATGTTTTCAGTATACCGTAAATCATAGAAAACTACAGAGGTTTAGTAATAATTCTCGAGCCCAATCAAACATTACTTTGGATCAGACCGGATCAGATTTTATAAAAACAGATGAAATAAATGTCCGTATTTTTTTTACCAGGAGGAAACTGTACCAAAATACCAATGCATTAGGGTTCACAAAACTCTTTTCTGAGCTGTCGTTTGTTACAGTGAAGAAAAGATCTTTTCCTAAATCATTAAGCCTCCATTTAACATGAGTCCAGAAAGTGTGACTGTGATAAAATGTTATGTGCTGACAATGCTTGAGAATTCACCAGTTCAAATGTTTATAAATCTACACCTACAGATTTCAATGCATTTATATTTGCTGATTTCCATATTTTTTTTTACTAGTTACAAAAAAAGTGTAGTTATTTGGTAAATCAGGTTTTGTCCACAATTATGTTGCAGCTACTAATGTGTATGTTTATAGTTAGTAAATATGTCATTATTGACATTTGCTTGATAAGAATGCTATTTATTTCAGATGTTGGAGAAACTGAAAGACAGGTGGATGCGCACTGGTTTATGGGAAAATCTGGAGAGGCTCAAGACAGTCGTTAAAGAACCTCAAGGAGGGGACAAAATGGACTTTGACAAATTGCTGCAAATGTATTATGAAGCAACTCATTCTAAGGATGACAAAGATAAATGCAGGGAACAAACACTGCCATAAAATCAATATATATATATATATATATATATATATATATATAAAAAAAAACACCCAAAAAGGTTCTAATCATTTTTTCATTTAATGCAGTGAGATGTGAGTTCACTCCCATACATGTATGGGAGTTAATTATATTGTGTAAAAATACCGGAGTTTCACCAGCCAAACCAAAATGCTTTCTGTGGAGACCCCCACACAGACCAGTGATCCTATATATCGTTTGAAAGTGACCACACATATATAAGCCGCTTGGTCTGTGTGTGTAAAACTTCTTTCTCTGGAAACTGCCATTGCCATTGTGTTCAATGCACAGTGTATTTACTGCAAGTAGAGATGCACTGAATCCAGGATTCTGGTTTACCTTAGAAGGACTAGGATTAAGACTTCACAACTGGATAACTAAAAATGAAAGGTCAGCTGGATCTATTAGTCATATGCGTGTCGAGAAAAACTCGACCCAAGCACGGACTGAACCTGCGCCTGTCCACACCCTACTTCCGGCTTCCTTATATAGATCCGCGTCCGCCCCTCCAATGACATCACAAAAGGGGAGGGACAATCACAAAATAATCTGGAACTTTTTGTTTGAATTGTGTCAAGAGTGATTTATGAAGATGATATACATCAAAAAAAAGGGGAGGGGCAAGCAGGCCACCTATAAAAGGAAGTTGGAAGCCGGCAGTGTGAGGTTGCGGGCAGGGAGAGCAGGCAGAAGAGCTCAACCCAGACCCGCCCGCGACCTGCAGATGGGGCAGCGAGGTTGGCTATATATATATATATATATATATATATATATATATATATATATATATATAAATAAATATGTGCAATCCCAAGAGAAAGAGAGAGAAGACCTAGAGAAGAAAGAAAAAGTAAGAAAGGAAAAATAGCAGATAGAAGCCTGTTTCTTGCATAAGTGAAGGCCTTTCACTGTAATATTCCCTTAGTGAGCTACAGTAATTGTAATAGCAAAGGGAGTATGCACTTTAACAGATGTTCCCTTCTTAAAATTAGTTCCACCCAGATAATACAGCCCCACAAGGCTTTTACCTTTACTTCTTGCGAAGAAACCAAAAGTCTGTGTAAAATAACAAAAATAGGCTTTTGTACCATAGAGTAGCCACACCAACCAGCATCTGTTGGTTAGTGTGATGGCTCTGTACTGTAATTCCTCAAATGCTTGCAAAATAATCTATACCACGGGTGTTCAAAAGGTAGGTCGGGACCAGTAGACCTTTAGCTGGTGATCACTAGAGACACTCAACAAAAAGCTTGCCTAAAGCACACTCCTGTTTCATGCATTCATTTAGATTTTTGGGTTAGGTTATATTAGAAATAGTTGTTAAATATAACAATATATATTTTCTCATAAATCAATATTTAAGTATATTTTCCATGGAACTGAATGCTAACAATGTTTTTATGGATGTAGATCCAAATGTAACAACTTCACTTAAAGGAGAAGGAAAGGCATTGTACACTTGGGGTGCCAAATGTTAGGCACCCCCAAGTGATTGTATTGACTTACCTGAAACCCTGGGCCGGTGCTCCTATCAGCAGAAAACTGCACCGGCCTGGGGTTACTTGTTCTGAATTAATTTACCATTGAAAATCAGGTCTCTTCCTGTCAAGCCTTATTTCCCAGAATGCCTGCATGTTCTGTAAAAAAAAGATCTGAAAAGCAGAATTACAGGAGTATTCAGTGCATTGAGAGATTTCTTTGCAATTGCATTTTCTTTCATTATACAAAATGTAAATTTTCTAAGAATATATCAAAAATTTAGTCTTACCTGAAATTTTCCTTTTCTTTAGTCCGAAAGGCAGCACATCACAATTGGGTAATAGATTCCATTCCCCCTGATAGGACAGAATAATAAACAAGCTTAATTAACCCCTATAAGAGTCACCTCCTCCCCTCAGGCATCAGTGTTCATTTTCTAGCTTCTTAAATAAAAACACACCACTACTTTAAATTTATCGGGAGGGATTATTGTGCTGCCTTTCGGACTAAAGAAAAGGAAAATTTCAGGTAAGACTAAATTTTTGATTTTCTTTACGTCCTACAGGCAGCACATCACAATTGGGATTTAGCAAGCTAAACACAGGGAGGGATCATTATTTCTCTGCCAAGGCCGATACCCAAACTGTATTGCTAAAAGGCTGCTTCTTGAAAAGGCTGCTATGTCAAGCTTGTAGAACTTTGCAAAAGTATGTACATTACTCCAAGAGGCTGCTCTGCAGATATCTCAAATATGCACTTGTGGTCTTTCTGCCCAAGAAGTGGACACTATCCTTGAATATGCTTTTAACTCTGCTGGAGGTTTCCTCCCTGCCATATAAGCTTTCCTATCCAAGGATCTTTAAATGGTGACTCTTCCACAGGAATTGTTGTTCTTTTAGAGTCTTGCGATCAAAACATCCACCTGAAGTGGCTCCTCCCAGGGTGCCTCCTTAGCATCTATAGGAAACATCAATTAGAATCTTTTTATCAATTTGGGTGTGTTTTTCCACCTAAAATAAATAAAACCGTTCCTTAGATTTGTGTTGTACTAATGAGGAAGCATCACTATCAGCAACTGAATCAAGATTCTAAACTAGATTACAAATCTCTAGAATGTCAGCAGGTGACATACGTGTATTTATATTTGATCTGACTTCATCAACATATTTTGACAACAGTTTCTTGAACCAGCTAACAAACTGTTCCTTGTTATTTACTGGCCACTTGAAATACATGATTCACGATTTGACTAAGAATAATCTTCAGGCAATGGCTGATCACATCCTGAACAAATATTATATCTGGATTTTCGCTTTTTTCTGGAAGATCTTTCTCCAGACACCTAAAATATATGAAAAGTGAGCATAAGTACACATATTAACTTTGTAAATGTGACCCCAGTAAATATGCTACACATAGTACCTTTAGCAGCCTAATCACAGTCTAGCAGCTTCCGCTACAGGAACGGACACACAAATGGCAAATGCTGCAAAATACCTGTTTAAGGGGATACCGCAGCTGTGAGTTTCCTGGAAATATCTTAAACTCCTCATACTCACCATATTTTGCATGCATGTGGTATAAATGATGCTCTCTAACCAGTAACAGTTTTATACTGGTAAAGGTAATAGAATGCAGGACAGCCTAGGAATGGTAACAGCAATGATAATTTGCAATCATTTGAATATCACATTATAACAGATTTCTAAACACTCATTTGAAATTGTAAACTGCAGATGCAATACCATAAAATAGAACTGTAAAGGAGTAATAGGATATTTGCAACCCCTATATCTTTGTAATATAGACAATAAAATTCAAAGTTTCCTGAATGCATTGCCCTTGTACTCTACAAGGTCATGAATTAATGGTGGTTAACTGCAGTGCCGTCTAAAAACTAATGCAGCATAATGGACAAGGTACCACTAGCTACAATCTACACCCACATACCTCGCATGCTGAGGGATTATAGGGACTTTAACCAGGGCCGGCTTTAGGCCAATTGGACCAATTGGGCCCAATTGGGCCCCGCACCTCTGGGGGGCCCCGCACCACAGGGCAGCACAGATAATATTTCCCTCAGCACATGATGCTGCCTGGCCTGCCCCCAACTTTGAGAGTCCAGCCCATCCCCAAATCCATAGGTCTAGCCTGCCCCCAACTCTCATAGGCTAAATCACAACTCTCATAGGCCCAGCTTTCCTCCAACCTTGATAGGCCCTGCCTGCCCCCAATCCAACCAAGCCTGCTCCCAAGCTGAATCGGCCCAGCCCCAAACTAATTGGCCCAGTCCACTCTCCTATTTCCTCCCTCTCTCTCTTACCCTGTGTGCCCCTATTATGTTACCTTGTCTGCCCCTTTCCTTTCTATTTTGTGCCTGTATGCCCTTATTTTCCTAAATACTTGGTGTGTCAGTAGCCAGCAACACTTTGTCTAGGGGCCCCGCCAACATGGTCCCAATTGGGCCCCACATGTGATAGGACCAGCCCTGACTTTAACTACATTATATTAATAACCCCTTAACTAGAACATTAGTTAAAGTACAGTTCTGTATGTTTGGATCTATATGTCACTTAAAGCTAGTCACTTACAACTGGGTAGTTGTATCATTAGAATAAGACACAGCATTATCTATTTAGTATCCATATATTTTGGAATTAACAGATAACCTGCCAAAATCCGCATCCATAAATGTAGTAAAGTTAGTGTTGATATACTTAGCTATTGAGCAAAGTCAAGATTACCTACAGAGTACACCGTAGGATAGAAACACGGAAAAAGCCACAAACACAGTACAAATACTTCAGAAATTGGCATGTGATAGTAGCTGGAATAACCTAGAGAGATACTAAGTACGGTAGTTGTAGAAGGAAATAAAAAGACCTGAGGCACTATGTTAATATGGTGCATAAACCAAAAAATTCAGACAATCCATCATGAAACTATTTTCACCGCTGTAATGTCATAGCAATGAACTTCTGAAAATGTTTACTTTTAACATTTACATAGCTATTGTAATAGTGCTCATTTCTGCAGAAATTGCAATGTGGTAAACACATTGTATTCATCTGCTTAAATGCTGTCAACTGTAAAGATTGCAATATGTTAATATTTTGAATTGCACAGTACAAATAATTCAGCACCTTGAATGGTTATACGATAACTTTGGTTGCAACCTAACTTGTAGTATAGTAAGAGTGAACTGCAGCTGTGCACATAAGATCCATAAATTGAATGTATGACCTTATGGACAGGTTACATGCAGATGTCATAGTAAGGCAACAAGTGAAGTAAAGGGTGCCCTTAGTATAATGCAAGGGGATGTTAGTAAAACTGAATGGTTATATCATGATAATACTGATGTTTGCAGACCTATATAGTTGTATGAACTACAGGACTTCAACTGGCCTCCATATTCTCAATGACTATCCTGCTAGTACTGGTTAAATGCAGACATTCCAATATGGTAATAGAGAACTGTAGGCGAGTATTTAGTACAACACTCTGAAAGGCTATACAATGATAGCTTTGATCATATCATTACATAAATTGTAAATAAGTAATAATGAAACACAGAAGTGCACTTAATATCCATATACTGAATGGCTATTCTGCTATTACTGGTAAAATGCAGACGTGACGATATGGTATTATAGGGAACTATGGAAGCACAACACACTGAATGGCTATACAATGATAACTTTGATTACCAATAGCATATAGTTACATAAGTTGTAATATAGTAATAATATCTGCAGAAATGCACGTAATCCAAATGCTGATGGACTATTCTGCTAATCCGGTTTGATTGCAGCCATTACACTATAGTAGAATAGGGAGCTGTAGTTGAACATTTAGTAGAACACCCTGCGCAGAAGTGCACTTAATCCATACACTGCATGGCTATTCTGCTAATCCTGTTTGAATGCAGCCATTACACTATGATAGTATAGGGAGCTCCATTTGTTGCATGGCAGCATCATGGTATCACAGGTTAATGCAGATGTTGCCGTATGGTAGCAAAATGAAGATAGCCATGCACTTAGTTTGAATGCGGTCATTACATATGATATGTTGTATGATGATACTGCTTAATACAGGTATTGTGGTACAGAATCCTGGTGGGGAGCAAGGGTGTGATTAGTGTAACACAGTACACTGTATGGTTATATCATGATAGTACTTATGTCTGCAGACATAGTAATAATAATAATAATAATAATAATAATAATAACAACCATATATGCTGTTAGAATTCATATGCTGAATGGTAGACATTGTAATTCAGGAATGAACAAACATTTTTACACACAAGAAAAATTGCAGGTAAGAACCACCGCTTGAGGATTAAATCCTGCAATACTCACTGCTTCATGGTGAAATTGGAGTCTCATGTGGTCATTTACCACCATTTCCTACTAACCATAACAAGTAACCGGTTTAGTAGCCATGTTGTTGGGAAACACTGTGTTGAGAAAGTGACAATACTGTGTATATCCCAGGGATTTGGTTAACCATACCCGCAACAGTTCCAATGCTTTTACTGAGATAGCCGAACAGCTAATTTGTTACGTCAGGCTCAAATACCTGCAATCCCAAAAAGATCATTTGCATGCCAGAGGCAATTAGTGCACCAGGCTCCTTTGCATTAGGAGCCTTTCCCTTAAAGGGACAGCACATTTGCTGATGTAGGCTGAGGAAAAAATAAATAAATAAATAAAAACAGCGAATATTACTGAGGCTAGTTTACCAAACTTTCCATAATGATGTGGATCCAATCCACTATAGTTGATAAGGCTGCACAATCTGAATGCTATCTGGCAGACTGCAGAGAGCACAGTGAGGAGAGGCCCATACTCCTGTTTGGATGTAAAAACCAAGTTATTGTATGCATGTGATTCCTCTGAGTACATGATTTACATTGTGAGTGGGAATAGTTATTAGGCAATAGTTCTTCACATCCTATGACCCATAGTAATTCTGCTAAGACTACCCATTGTACCTTAGCAGCCTAGTCAAATTCTAGCAGCCTGGCAGCTTCCGCTCCAATAACTGACCCAAATGAAAAAGGCAAGATTACCTGCTTTCCATAAAGTTCCTGGTTTATACTGCCTTGTCCACTTAGACGTACACCTACACAGAACGGTAGTGCGACGTCATCAGCATACGCCCGGTAATACCGGCGTGTAGCGCTGAACCACATCCAGACACATTCTTCTTCTCTCTGCAGGTCCTCACCCTCTCTCCCAGCAGTCAGGTTACTAGTGAGGACTCTGCATTGCCTAAGGGAGTTTTTCCTGCCTCCCCGAAGTGACCCACGCTGGCGTGGTCACTTCTACGGCCTTCAAGCTCTCAAGCCTGGATCTTCAGCCTTCCGGCCATCTTCTACGTCCTATCCTGGAAGGACAGAAAAAAAAAAACACTGATGCCTGAGGGGAGGAGGTGACTCTTATAGGGGTTAATTAAGCTTGTTTATTATTCTGTCCTATCAGGGGGAATGGAATCTATTACCCAATTGTGATGTGCTGCCTGTAGGACGTAAAGAAAAGCTAGATTTCCCCCTTTCAGTGTCAATTATTTTATTATTCTGGATAACAAGTCATATACTGACATTTTGTCCACTCTGATGTTTGATTACACTAAATTTCAAATTATTTTTGTTATAAAGTTTTCACATATTTTAGATGTTTTATATGGGTGGAAAAATATTGAGAAAAAAACCTGAAATATGCTGTTTATGTCATGTTATGATTTGCATGCTCTAGTCTAGGTTATTTGTGATACTTGTTTACCCCAGAATTCAAATAGAGGGCTGCGGATGTCAAAATTAAAAGTGTGGCTTATGCCGTGTGGATATGATAGTATACTTGCAGAAGAGACAACACTGTAAGCTACCCAAACATGGAGGCCATCTTGAAACATTCCTTGAGGTATCCTCAGTGTTTATTACTGGACCAACTCTATTTCTCTGCATCACTGTAATTTGCACAATTGACAATATATATTTGTGCTGCAGAAGGGTGAATTATGTTCATTAACTCTGTATTATATTACATTATATTGTTATATTGTTGCCATTCATATGATTATATAGATATTATACCAAGCAGTTCATTCTGTACACTTTTATCTTTCTGCATTGGGTGTTATCAATAAACATGTCATGTGGCATACAGCACCTGCTTCAACATGCACATTGAACAGCAAAAAATAGCCTTATAGTAGGGCCATCCAGATGGATGTCCGTGGGCCCTCCAAAATATTTTTTGTCCCCCAAACTTGCCGTGTGCTTCATAACCTTTGCATGGCATAATCATGGTTATATAAAAAAGCCCACTAATACATTATATATTATATATTGACCTTACATCATGGATACAGTAGGACAGCTCTTCCTTACTATATTTCCTCTACAGGCAGCTATAGGCTTTAATGGGTTAATGAGTTTGCACTTGAAACTAATCTCCCCAATGCTGTTTGCTGTCTCTTGATGGAGAAAATGATCTTGTATCTAAAACAAAAAAAAGTCTTCTGTATTAGAATTGTTCCATAATATATAACCAAATCAATCCATTCACAAAATGCATATTCATATTTTTAGCCATGTTCGTTTCAATTTCAGCTGCTGCATGTGTAATTCATCTACCAAATTCAGATTTTAATAAGGGTTTTTTTTTTATTAAGGCAGTTTAAATGACTGTTCTTGATAGCTGTATTTTTTTTTGTTGCCTTTATTAGCTTCCTTTTCCAATCCATAAAACATTCCTGAGTGATTTGTGTTCGCTTCTCCCTGTCCTCAGCAAGCCGTTGTGACCTTTACGTTTTTACAACACTGTCAAAGTATGTTGAAGGCTTTAAAAGTGAAGCTTTCACCTTGGGGATTTATCAGTTTGAGTGACACTTAGTAGTTTACCTAAACCGCAGTGGCAGTGAACGTATGGAGCAGTGTTGGACCTCAAGGGAAGCGCTCTCTCTTTTTTCCCCTCCTTCTGCCTCGCTGGACATGGATTTAATATTCTCTTTAGAGTAGAATTGTTGGTCACATTAGGTTTTAATCAAGTCACTTGTACATAGTCCCTCAAAGCTTATAAGCTAGAGATGAGTAGATGTGCTTGGGGTGAATTTGATACACGACTTGCTGAACTGTAAAGCTTTGTTAGATGCCACATGCTGAAATTGACATCACTCAAACTGTGCAGTTGTTCTGTTATCATGTAAGCCATTTATGTCCCACTTATCAAAGGGATTACCAGCGAGAGTTTTTGGAGTTTTTTTCATTTTTAACCAGTCTTATACTTAAAGGAAAAGTAACATCAAAAAAGTGTTTTAATGTCATAAAAATATCATGTTGTGTTGCCCTGCACTGGTAAAAGTGTTGTATTTGCTTCAGACACATTACTAATGTTTATAAAATAAATTTATAAAAATAAATAAGCTGCTGTGTAGTAATGGGGACAGCCATTCAAAGGAGGAAAGGCTCAGGTTACACACTAAATAGCAGATAAGCTCTGTAAAACATAATGGTATTATCTGTTATCCACTATTAAACCTGTGCCATTTAGCCTTTTTTCAATTCTCGCCATTGCTACACAGTAGCTTATTTATATAAACTATAGTAGTGTTTCTGAAGCAAACACATCAGTTTTACCAGGGCAAGAGTACATTATATTGTTATTCCTTTAAAACCATTTCATTTTTGGTGTTACTGGTCCTTTAAGCATTTTATAAGGCCTAACTAAAAAAAGAGCACATCTTTTTGCAGTTGATTAAATACAAGCTGTGTAAAAAATTCTATGCATAAAATCAGCAATAAAAAGCACATCTAGAAGAACATTCGACATAGATGTTCAATACATATGCATTGCCTTATTCATTTATTAAAGCTTTAAACTGGATACACTATTTTGTTCTGCAATACTTTATAATGATAAGTATATATAAGCATACCTGTTTTACTTCTTCACTCTGTGGGTTACAGGGGGGACAAAAAGATGATTCTGATAAAAATGAGAGTCACAATTCCTGTTTTAATCACCTTTGTTCTTCATGCCTAAAAAGAATGCAATCAAAATAGCCAAGGGGATTGCAGGAGACTGGAACATAACACTTTACAAAGGTGTAAGTCAGCAGCCAGAAATTTGTGAAAATTCATATAAATATAAAAATGTATATTATATATTTTTCCCTTTGGCTTCTGCCCAACTAAGAAAGCCCTGCTGTGCAGGTAACCCTAAAGGGGCAACAGATCCAAAAACTAATTGCTTTGAGCTTTTACTTTTTTTAAATGCTGTTTAGAAAATGCTGCTCAGTTTATTTGATAATGGTTCTGTAAACACTTTGCAATGTTATTGATCCTGTTGACATTAACTTTTGCTTGTATAGTCCATTGTGGGGAGCACTAAGTACTGAGACCTGCTGAACTCGGCACAGTTTATTGATGCAAATACAAATCCATTTCCACATTTTGTGCCTGCTGTTCTTATATTGCTGGGTTAAAAAAAGTTTACTGCTCTATCGGGGGAATGTAATAAAAATCGCTAACGGAAAAACTATTCGCAATGCGAAAAGTTATGCCTTTGCGCGAACAAATTTTGCTTTGTGCGAATTTAATATAGCTTTTGCGAGCCCGGAAACCATTTCCGACAGTGAAAGACCGTTTGCGAATTTTATAGTTTGCACCAATGCGCAGTCAATGTAATAAAACTTCTTACTGAAAAAGTCGTTATGTTTGCTCCAAAAGATTACGACACCTTCAAGCACTTCATATGAGTGCGCAATTAAAATTCGCAATGCGCAATTAAAATTCGCAATGCAATAACAATTTCAGGAACAATATTACATTGCGAGATGTGGATTTTTAGTCTTATTGGCGCGAATTGTTTTGCTCTTTTATTACATTCCCCTGTTAGTCTTGTTTTATTCCAGTTTAGTTGAGATAAAAAACACTCAGGCAGCTTTATTCATTTGTACTCTGGTTTTGATTGGTTATTGTGTTTAAGTATGGTCTGTCATGGATTAAATGTAAAAAAATGCTACACTGCTACTGGCTTCAAGGGGTAATTTACCCTTTCATTTATCAAAATTTGCATTTTAACTAGTACCCTAGCAACAATGCTGCACTCAGAAATGAAGATAACTATTAGAACAGCTAAACAAAAATCTAGAAAAATTCAAATATCATTTTTAGTTTGACAGAGTCAGTGATTGACAACTGGAGTGCATTTTCAGATGAGAAAGGCAGATTACGAAAGCATCCCTTATACCTTTTTGCTAAAATATAGATTTCAAGACAGAAAATTATAAATTCTGCATGTGCTTTATGTACTTTTTTTGTGAATTGTGCTTGCAGGCAAGGTAAAATAACCCTAACCAAATAACCTAAAATAACTTAATTTTAATTCTCTGCCCTGATGGCTATGACTGTTGATGCAATGCAATGTATGACAAAGCAGCTTATTAATAGTGATGGGCGAATTCGTCCCGTTTCGCCGGAAAATTTGCAAATTTACAGTGAAATTTGCGAAACGGTGAAAAATTCGCTCTCGTTTTGGACGCCCGTGTCTGTTTTTGGCGCCAGCGTCATTTATTCGCTGACGGTGAAACTCGGGAATTCACTGTGAATTCGCGCCTGTTGAATAAATTTGCTCATCACTACTTATTAACAGACCTGTCTTTGCTGGGGAACTAAGACTTTTGCAACATTGTTTAAAAAGTAACAACCAGGAGTGAAGCAATTGCAGCTTTCAGTAGCAATTGTATTGACAAATAACTTGTAATTTTCAATAAATGTGTATACTGGAAAGTTGCTTAGAATTATGTTTTCTTTTATTAGGCAATTTCTTTTAACTAGCTAGAAACCCTTGTTAAAGGAGTTGTTCGCCTTCCAACACTTTTTTTTAAATTTAAAAAAAGTCTTTACTTCTGGTGAACTATCTAAAAAAAGTGAACTTAAAAAAAAAGTGTTTGGAAGGTGATCAACCCCTTTAACACTTGGCTCATCTGGCATGTACAATATGATCCAGTTTGGATAACTAGCTAAAATTGTGTTTTGCTACAATATTTGACTCGTAGTCGCAGTCAGTCAGGTGACATTATCAGAAGTGCAATGATTCTGTGTGATAGTTTGAGTTGATATTCAGTCAATCAAAATTAAAAATATGCACAAAGCATACATTTAACATACTGTATCTGGTTATCAAGGCTGTTTTACTGACATATCCTACTACATCTACCTAGTATTCATTATACAGAGACATAGACATTCCTGGGCCTTGCAGCAATTGCAGTGTCTACTGCCTCTAATGTTTCATTCTCTCTCTGTATTACAGTTTGCTTTAAAAAAGTAGAAACACAGTGACAGAATGCTTGAAAAAAAAAAGGAAAACTGTTCAGCTCATATGGCAGCTTGTAACGTTCAAGCATGGTAACACTCTACTCCTTCACTGACAGATTAAGGAGAAATGTTAGCAGGAACACATCTTTCCCCAGAGCCTCTGGAAAACAGCACAGCACTGCGACAAGAGGTGGTCACAGTCAAAAGTCCACATTGAGCGTTTCAGTAAAACAATATGGTCATTGTAACTGTATAATCAAGCTGTTACTTTTCTCACTGGAAGTTACAATATCCACTAATGGCAAACGTGGCTTTTTTTTTTTTTAAATGACCATAAAGGAGGGAGTGTCAAGTTATTGTCTCTTATTGTGTCACTACCAACTGTAACATTGATAGCTAATGGAAATAAGATAAACATGGTCAACTTTATATATTTACTCATTGGTAGGGTTTATGTTTCTGTTCTGTTCGCCCCTCACTAATGATTATGATCATTAGTGATGGGCAAATTTGTCCCGTTTTGCTGCGCTGAAAAATTCAATTTGCAGGTGTCAAAATTGACAATTTGCTGCGCATTAAAGTCAATGGGTGTTCCTTTAATTGTCGCCGGAATTGTCGCCGGCGTCAGAATTGTCACCAGGGTAAAAAAAAAAAAACTTTGATGCTGGCGAATTTTCACGGACTAATTCGCCGGCAGCGGAACACAGAGATTCGCCGTGAATTTGCGCCTGCCGAATAAATTTGCCCATCACTATTGATCATACAGTATAATGTACAGTAGTTATAAAATTCATAAATCCAGTTCATCAGTATACAATGGTGTATGGTCAGTGTCAAAGATCAATACAAGAGTCCTCTGCACTCAACCCATTACAATGTATTTAAGACATTGAGACATTTTGTGCATACTGCTTCTAAAAAATGCCTTACCCTTTAAACAAAACAGGGATTGTTTGTCGATATATTGCAATATATTTAAACAGCCCAACTACGTCAAAGTCATCCCATATCTGGCCAGTCCTACACTCAAATTGCATCTGATTCATTAAGAATTCTATTGCTTCATTATACATTTTACAAAGGGACTAAGTTTTACCTGCAACTTACTAGCTGCTTTCAAAGTAAAACTCCCAAACTTGGTTGCCCTTTTATTAGCCACCAGTGTGATCGCCTGAATATAGCTGGGAAGGGTGGGGGCTACAACAAGATCCCCACACAATATGCCAGGCAAAAGCTAGTTTTTCATGTGATAAATGACTAAATAGATCACGTTATCCAGAAAGCTCCGAATTATGGAATGCCTGTCTCCCATAGACTTTATTTTAGCCAAATAATCCAAAGTTTTAAAAACGTACTTGATCCAAACTAAGATATAATTAGTCCTTATTGGAAGCAAAACCAGCCTATTGGATTTATTTAGGGGCAGATGTATCAAGGGTCGAATATCGAGGGTTAATTAACCCTCGATATTCGACTGCCAAATTAAAATCCTTCGACTTCGAATATCGAAGTATAAGGATTTTGCGCAATTCGTTCAATCGAACGATTGAACGAATAATCGTTCTAACGATTCAAAGGATTTTAATCCATCGATCGAAGGATTATAGCAAGCCTATGGGGACCTTCCCCATACGCTAACATTGGCCTCGGTAGGTTTTAGGTGTGAACTAGGGGGTCGAAGAAATTTTTAAAGAGACAGTACTTCGATTATCGAATGGTCGAATAATCGAACGATTTTTAGTTTGAATTGTTCGATTCGGAGTCGAAGGTCGAAGTAGCCAATTCGATGGTCGAAGTAGCCAAAAAAACCATTTGAAATTCAAACTATTTTTCCTCTATTCCTTCACTCGAATTTAGTGAATGGGCCCCTTAATGTTTGCATAAATTTCTAGTAGACTAGACTAGGTATGAAGATCCAGATTACAGAAAGTTCCATTATCTGGAAAACCCCAGGTCCTAAGCATTCTGAATAACAGGTCCAATACCTGCACAAATAAACTGGGATCCCATAGGTTTTAAGCAGCAGTTGAATAGCCATATGCAGCGTATGTAATGTTTCTTATTGCAAGGACCCTGCCTCCACAGTGATGATATCAGCAGTGATCAAAAGGCCCCTCTATTTTTGGAAATGTAAACTCTAGGCAAAGGTTTTGCATTATTATTTGCATTATTGTAAAATGCAGTACATATGTTAAAAGGTGAATGCCATGGGTTTCAGAAAAGAATGTTTCAGAAAGTGGTTTTCTGGCCTAAGATCATAAATGGTAGTCAAATAATACAAAACTGACCTAATGAAGTGTATGTTTAGGAAAAATGGCAGCCATTCTATTAGAACTAAATCCAAGTTTGTTTCACAACCATACAGTATGTATAATTCTCTGTTACCCTTATGGGGCAGTGTATGTATTTTACATACTTTTAGTTTTACATAATGCATTTTGACAAACAGGAACATGTTTCCCTTTTGCCTCTTCAGTAAGATATACCTTGGTGTCAAAAACTGGGCATAGGGAGTATACTGCTTTTAATCAAAGCAAAGCATGTCTCATCCTTTCAATAAGGTGCGTATCCCTGTTTTTAAATCTGTTAATTGTCTTATACTGCAGGGATACAGTCCCAACATAAACCTTTGTTTGCTGCAAACATAATTGGAACCCAGCTTTAGGTCCTGGCCCATAGGCTAGGGTTAACTGCCCTTAAGTAACTAAAACTTTTACTGTGGATTACATGTGCAGTGATTTCCTTTTATTAAAAAAGAACAATACATTACTGCATTTTTGAAAAAAAATAGCACATTACTTTTCCTGTCTTTATTTATTGATTGCCTATGTTATAGAGTTATTTTTTTGGATTATATGTTGTTGAATGCTAAAATATTCATTTGGGGATCCTGGCCTGTCAAATAATTACAGTAAAGTAGCTATAAAAATGCTCCATATCTGAAGGGGGTTCTTCTTTTGCCTGTACAGGCTGTAAAGTTATTACATTGCATCATGGTCATATGCTTTATTTAGCACAGAAAAATGTAGAGCCCAGTAGAATATGTTCATCCATAATCAATATATCACTCAGCTTCGAATATGTACCCAATTGTAAGCAGTTGAAAATGCAATATAGAGATATGGAATTTACTATATCAAAGCCAAGACAGTTGTTTTAGCAAGTTCCATTTTCATCCCTGTTTAGCAGCTGCAATGAAATAATACACTTCCTTCTTGGCTACTAAGCTTTTTCCATTTTGGCTACCAGTAACCTGCTATAAGAGTTGAAGGTAGTGATGGAAGCCTGTGACTAACTAGTGCAGGAAACAGTAGCAGCCTAGGCAGTGGCATAACTAGATATATATTATTATTATAAAATGTTTAGAGGTTGACCTGTTTTTCCAATATTTATTGAAACTGTATATTAATGAGTGCCCCTGTGCCCCCCTGCAACCACAGGGTCTGCTTCACCTGTAGTTACACCCCTGAGCCTAGGCAAGAATAAACTGGATACTGTGCCTGTAACACCTTCATGAAAATTGGTGGAAATGTATCTGGGGAAACCATGTCAATTAGTTTATTCAACTCTTAATATGAAATTATGATCTAAAATACAAAATGAAAAATGAAGGTATTAAGGTAGTTATACTATGTGTGATTCGCAGATTTTTCCCATACATTAAAAAAATTCAAAGTAATCCAGCTCTTCTTTGTAAAATCCCAAACTATGTGTGTTTACATTCCAAGTACGATTGCATAAAACACCCCATCCCTGTAGACTTTTCTTTTTTTCAGTAATTCACACAAGACAGTAGATTGACATTAACTATACGCGAGTATTCCCAGAATGTGCTTTGAACCTCGAAAATTCTTTGAACCTTTGATATTATTGCATTTCGTTATCAATATTTGGATGTAGATAGGAACTAATGAAGTGCGAAAGGACTCTGCTCAGAGGAGTAGCACATCTGTCAGCAGCTGTCTTTATTGAAATGTATTTTATTCAGTCACCTCATTAGAAAGAATAGTTACATTGCTGCTTCCTGTTTCTTTACGTCATTACCAGAATGTCATCTAAATTACAGAGAAATACTGTATATACAGACTATTTAATGTTTGGGAACAGCTGATTTTGTGTAGCCAGTCAGTAGTTCAAGTGATTAAAGGGCAGCATTGAAAATTGTCAGCTAAATAGAATAGAAAGGAAACCTTTGTGAATGCATGAACACTTTTTTCTTTCGCTGGCCGCAGTGGGGTCCATTTCACACTGTTGTTCTCATGGATGTATATTTTTGGGTAAAAGTGTCAGTACATGTAAATAGACCGAAAAAGAGATCACCTGAAGATCTGTAAATTTTTATATATGAGCTTACATACAGTAGAAGTGATTTGTAACATTTCCTTTTCAGCTGCAGTATATTTGATGTTTTTGTGTGGGTTATATACATGTACATAATGTCAATGTCAGGGGATACAGGTTGTGTGCTGGGTGACAGCATATTCACATCAGGCCCCCAACAAGCTGTAGATCATAATGAATAATGTAACCCCTACTAAAATGTATAAAAGCCTTGTGCTTTCAAATGACTATATAACTTCTCTGTGACTTCTAATATCTTTAAAAATCATAGTATAGTATACATTATGTACTCTATAAATACACACTTTCTCTCTTTCTCCTTGCAAAGGTATTTATTTCTAGATCATTTGTTCCATAAAGTATCCAGTTATTTATTAATTTATACCTGTATTGAGAAACAGTAACTCATTTTAATTAAATGTAAAAGCTTTGTATGAACATAATTTAAAGCAGTATTATTGGGGTTATGTAATAAAAGGCACTAAGTTTGCCCAGGAGTAGTAACCCATAGCAACCAATCAGCAGGTAGAATTTACTGGTCACCTGTTTAAAAGCAGACATCTTATTGGTTGCTATGGGTTATTGCTCCTGGGCAAACTTAGTGCCTTTTATTACATGTGGGGGCAAGTGTCTGGATTGCCCCTTGCCATTCTCTATACTCACTGGTAGATCTAACTATTGAAGTGATATAGCAGAAGCCAGGAAACACTTTAATTCCTGCAATGCTTTGCAAGCTTCCTTACAGTTAGTATGCTAACTGAGATTTATTTATTTTTTATTTATTTTATTTTTTATTTTTATTTTAAGGAATGTACAGCAGCCTTGTGTGCACTAAGCATGAAGCCAATTTGGGAAGAAAAAATAAATCCCTTTAAATATTAAAAAATATGTGTTAAAATGTGTTTGGTCTGCTCTATTCTTAGGGCCTAATGGTGTCTATAAAAAGGTCAGCAATTAAAAATCTATGTGTATAGCATGTACCAGAAGTTCATTCATTTGGTAAAATGGAGAAGTACTACATCTTGTATAGCCATTGATTCACTTGTTTTACCCCTCCCCTGCTAGAATGGACTTGAATGGTTTAGTTTTTAAGGTGGCCATACACATTTCAATAATTATCTTTCCTGCGACCATAGATAGAAACAAAAAAGTTCTACCTGTTTTTGATGATTCAGAATTAAGGTTTGGCCAAGTTCAGGCCCATTCAAAGTCTCCCGATTCATCCTGTCTGATCGATGAGACATGACCTCATATGACCACTTTTATTCATTTACCGTCGCATTTTAGTTTGATGCAGACTTTGGGGCAAATTTACTAAAGGGCGAAGTGATTAAAGTCATTTCGCAACTTTGCAAATTTACTATCAGTCACCCTGGTGAAAATTCGCCAGCGATGCTGAAAGCCTAGCGCAACTTCGCACCCTAACGCTGGGGAAGTTGCACTCTGGCGAAGGGGGCGAAAATACGCAAATTTACTAACATTGGTCTTTTTCTGAACGTGACCTCCTCCATCCAGAGTTTACTTTGCCAGGTTAGAGCAGGTGAAGTGCAATAGAGTAGATAGGAGTTTTAAAAAAAAAAGTTAAAAAATTTTCTAAGTCCCAAAATAGTTGAATTCCCAAAAAACGCTGGCGCTAGGCTGAAAAAGATTGAGATTTTTTTTACGGTTAACTATACTGTGGGCACATGTGTAGGGCATTAGAACACCTAAATAAACTTTTATTAATTTTCCCTGCGCTTGCGTAGTGTTCTGTATCTGCTGCTGCATACACCTCCATTGAAATTCATATTTGGCGCCGTATGCAAATTAGCCTTCGATAGCGCAACTTCGGACCGCTCATCGTAACTTCTGAAACGATCAGTAACTTCTGCGTAACTTAGGATCTTCGTGAATTTGCGATGTCATGACGAATCTACGCCTGGCAAAATTCGGCGAATTCCAGCGAAGACAACGCTGGCGGATCTACGGAGGTAAGTAAATTTGCCCCTATGAGCACTGATTGTGTATTTCTTTTGCACTGTGTATGTAAATCCCTCTCTACAGCTAACCCAATAAGTGTGAGTTAATAACAATTTTTTTGTTTTTCACTTGAGTAATTGAAAACTTATCCACACAAGAACATAGCAGTAGATGCAACTGTGAATTATAAAATATTTGGAATTTAAACATTTCATCTCAAACTACTATTTTTGCTTTGCATGTATCTCATCAACAATTTTGCTTAGCGATTCCTGAAGAGGTGTGTCATGTGATCTCTTTTGGTAAAATCAGTCACTGAATTCACTCAATAATTGATATTGGTGCATTTAATTAGAAAAAAGCCTCAAGGCAAACTAAGCTAGCCTCTAATGTCTGGATTTTGAAAACATGATAAATTCATATTTAGTTTACATTAATATATTAGGCAGTATGTCATTGTAATTTACATTCGCTGACCATTTCACTTTGTAAAATGTTTAAGTTTAAAGCCATTTTCTCTGGCAAAAGATTAAAAGTGTAGAGTGATGAAAAAAATGTTTCCTTTTAAATATGCTTTTTTTTTTTTTTTTTTTTTACAATTCGCAGAGGTTGCTGTATTCCAAATAATATTGTAATAGTGAGTGCTGGAGACATTTTATCTAGATTTTACTTTGATTTTAAGACAGTATGTATGTTCTTTGTTAATATGAATTAATAGTTTTTCATAATGTGGCTCCTAGAATGTGAGAGACTGTGCTTGCTTTTGACCATGGGCTAGTTTGTTGTTTTCCCATAATTATTAACCATTTTCAGTGTACATGCCTTCTCATTTCATGAGTTTTTAACAGGCAACTGTGAATAGCTAATCACTTTCCTGAATTAGCTAACGAGCCTAGTATGCACAGAGACATTTTTATAGTTCTCCTATGTCAACATGTATAAGAACTATTTTCTTGGGCTATCCACCTCAAAATAAATGTCATTGCCATCTTTTTAAGGTTAAGGTAAATAGGATTGTGATGAGAGCACTTTTTGGTGGTAAAATATTGACTGAGTAATTAGCCGTGACACTTATTTTACAAATTAACTGTTCATTTTTTCTTTCGTCTGCTACAATTTTTCTTCTGTTTGTTCTTTTTCCCTGTTAGCGTTACACATGGTCTCCTCTCCTCATATCTAGTTTAAAGGAGAATTAAAACTTAAAGGGGCTGTTCACCTTCCAAATCCAAACACTTTTTTCAGTTGCATTGTTTTCAGATTGTTCAACAGAAACAACAACTGTTTTCATTTGCTTTCCATCTTTTATTTTTTATTGTTTTCCCAAAATTCAAGTTTAAAGTTTAATGTTTGTGTCTCTGGGGTTTCGGTCTGGCAGCTCAGGGATCCAGGAGCATCTGAACTGTTACAATTTGCTACATTTAGTAGATACAATTTGTTTGTAGAATATTAGCAACTATTGTATCAAATCTAACAGCTGCCTTTAATGAAACTCAGTGATTCTGTTCAGCAGGGACAAAAATAACAAATGTAAATGTATCCATTTAGAATAGTTACAGAGTTGGCGACCCCCTCCCAGAACTGCATTAGAAGATGAAAAATGAAACTTTACACCTCAATATTAGTAAAGTACAGTATATAAAATAAGGCATTTTATAGCCATATTCTTTCTTAGAGTGTAATTCTCCTTTAAAGCTGCTAGAATTTCAGGCAAGATGTAAACTGTACTGAAATTCTTACACCTTACGTCTCAACCCCTTCTCCTTATAGATTGTTTGGGCAGGCCCTCTTCACCTCTTGTATCAGTTATTGGTTGATGTATGTAATTTTGTATGTTCAGTGTACAAACCCATTTATTGTACTGCATTGCTGAATAGGTGCTTTATAAATATATGTTAATAATAATTCCAGGCACATAACCATATTTTTTTTTTACACCCAGCATTTAATATGATCAGAACAGTCCTCTGATCCTACCAGTCTCCTCCCATCTACCTTGTTTCTATTTAAAGATTTGGCTAAGGGAGATCCTGGCATTATATTCCCAAAGGGAAATGAACCATGACACTGGAATTCTGGAGAAAAAATGACTGCATTGTGTGTGTGTGTGTGTGTGGGGGGACATGGTGATTGTGTACATACCCTTTAATATGGTAAAACGGAAGTGAAGCTTTTGTTAGGAGGTTATACGTAAGCTCTTATTTTAAAGAAGCTTTGTATAGTACTTTGAACTTAATATCTTAAGGCCGTGTCTCCATACTTAGGGATGTGAGATGTAACAAGAATGCCTTTTTCAATGCAGACACTACTATTAAAGGGCAAGTTCATATAGAAATTTACATAATAAAACCCTAAAAGAAAACATAATCCAACTTTCCAATATACATGTTTTTTAAATATACATATATTTATTATTTGTAAAAAATTTCCATTGGCTTGCCCACAATGAGGCAGGAGTCACCACCTTTCTCTCTATTTTAGAAAGTCTAATAGGAGTGATCTAGATCTGGTTTAGGATTTTGTACTGAATAAGCCTATCCTTAGTGAAAATTAGGAAATTTTAACAATTATCTGTTGCTTCCTTCCAGTCCTCCTGAGTCCATATCCAGTATGCCTGGAGCCATTTGTCCATCATGAGGGCAAAGGGTTGAGGGACTGAGTTTAGGAGAATCTGATATGTCCTCAAGATCAGTTTAGAAGTTTCAGGTGAGTGTAACATACATTCTGGGGATGTTATGTGTTCTGTAAGTGATGAAAATTGTGCGCTAAATTCGTCCCTGAGTTGTAAATATTTGTACAATGGAATGTGGTGTTGGCAGTATTTTTGAGACTGTTCCTGATATGTGGGGAATTCTGAGTTTATAATAAGGTCTCTGAGGTGTTTCCTTCCTATACTGGGCCAGAATTTAAATCTTTGGAGTTGCCTCAAAAGGGAGTTTTTTTTTTTCAATGGAGGAGAGTTGCCCAGGAGTTTAAAGACTGATTGTCAAGCTTTGTGTGGAGTGAGCAGAGTGGGGGAGGGGACCAGTGTCATTGGTGTGTCAATATAGAAAGTTTTGGAGCCTGGCTATTGATTCTACCATCAATGACTGTAAAAGCCAATTTGGGTTGTATGGATCTGGGAGGAAGCACAGTGCACGTAATACAGCAGTGAGGCTAAATAGTGTAGGTATAGATTTGGAAAGCACTGTATGGAGCTGTTTTCCCAGGCTCCTGGTTGTTACTTTTTAAACAATGTTGCAAAGACAGGTTTGTTAATCAGCTGCCTTGTCTAAAGGTAACCATACACGGGTTGATAAAAGCTGCTGACAGACTGAGTCAGTGGCCTTTTGGTCCGTGTATGAGGCCCTCCGACTCGCTTTCGATCGATATCTAGGCGAAAGTCGGGCAGATGTCGATAGAGCAGGGGTAAAAATCCAGTCGGATTACGGACTGCATCTGTTCGTTGATGCGGTCAGGTGATCCGACTGCATTTTTTGTTTGCATTGTGATCCGATCGTCGTTGGGTCCTAGGGCCCACAATCGGATCAGCCCAATATTGCCCCCCTTAAGGTGGGCATATTGGGGAGAGACTCTCTAATTTCGCGACATTGCGAGATCTCTCTGTGTATGGCCACCTTTACATTGTTGCACCAGTCTGAGCCATCAGGGCAGAGAATAGGCAGGTAAAGATAAACACTGCTTTTAGTAGCAGTACATATACAAATAACCTAAAAACCATAGCATATTTGTAATAAATACATATTGCAACATTGCCAAGAATTATGTTTTCTTTTTTTTTTTGCCTTGACATTCCCTTTTCTATTATTTAGGATGATCCTGCTTAGCTTAGAATGACATTTAATTAACACTTCTGTAACAGAACAGGTTTTGTGGCTTCTTTGAATAGCTATTAACATAATTCTTGATATCACTTGAACTTGTAGTACAGCAGTAAAGAGTGAAAGAAGTTTATCAGAGCACAAGTCACATGACTGGGGCAGCTGGGAAACTGACATTATGGGGCCCATTTACTTAGCTCGAGTGAAGGAATAGAATAAAAAAAACTTAGAATTTCGAATGTTTTTTTGGCTACTTTGACCATCGAATTGTCTACTTCGACCTTCGACTATGACTTCGACTTCGAATTGAACGATTTGAACTAAAAATCGTTCGACTATTCGACCATTCGATAGCTGAAGTACTGTCATTTAAAAAAAAAACTTCAACCCCCCCCAAGTTCGCCACCTAAAACCTACTGAAGTCAATGTTAGCCTATGGGGAAGGTCCCCATAGGCATTGCAATCTTTTTTTGGTCGAATAAAAGTCGTTCGATCGATGGATTAAAATCCTTAGAATCTAATGATTCGAAGGATTTAATCGTTCGATGGAACGATTTTTCATTCGATCAAACTATTTGCGGTAAATCCTTCGACTTCGATATTCGAAGTCGAAGGATTTACATTCGACAGTCGAATATCGAGGGTTAATTAACCCTCGATATTTGACCCTAGGTAAATCTGCCCCTATGTCTAACATCATGTCAGATTTCAAAATTAAATATAAAAAAACTGTTTGCTCTTTTGAGAAACAGATTTCAGATAAGAATTCTGCTGGAGCAGCACTATTAACTGATGCATTTTGAAAGAAACATTTTTTTCCTTGACAGTATCCCTCTATTAGAAGACTTTGCATTTTAAATATGCAACACTGAATACATAGCAGAGCCCGGAATGCTTTGTACCAGGGTCAGTTAATGATGGTTCCAAATATTGACCTGACATTTCTTTAACTAAGGCACCATTATTTCTAAGATTTTGACATTTATTTCCATAGTTTATACAACTTTATTTATTCTGTTTTGTACCATTTTATACATTTCTCTGAATGGCTTTGGGTGCTTTAGTATTCTTCCCACTCTCTTGAGATATCTGTCTAATTATGCATAAAAGGATCCAAAGGCTAACAGGTATTAGATGTACGCTAATATAAATACAGCATGTTCCTTACTCCTGGAAAGATCAAAGTCTAAGTCTCTGTGACAGCTACAAGATGGCAGACATTGCTACAGGCCTTCTGCTGCCGTTTGTTGATTCACTTTGTCTGTAAAGCATGCCTGATGGCTAAGAGTATATTTTAAGGATGATCAGGTAAAAGCCTGCCTTCTGACATTTTAACTAATCCCTTCTAGCCCGTGGTTTATTGCACATTGAGGATATTTGCTAGCAGGGCCAAGTGGCTTTTTCACATATGCAACCTGTCATGTTGAATTGTGCCTTTATTTGATGCCCGCTAATGTAAAGTTATACGATGAAATGGACTCTGATTGCATTAAACTGACATGAGCCATTTTTAACCTTTTGCAAGACTTCTGATGAATGTTTAACCCACAGCAATCCAAGTAGTCATATGGTGCGGAAACATGATCCGTGTTAGGTAACGCATCCGCCCCCCGCTTTTTTAAGTATCAACATTTGTCTGCTAACTTGTCTGTGTCATGTCAGTCTGCAATAATTAGCACACTTGCAGACTGTATCTTAAATGAATAGTGCTAATCTCTGGGATCTGGTGTTTAGGAGGCTCTAAAGAGTCAAATCTACCTAAAGCTATAATTATAAACGGCAAGTGTGTTAGAGCACAATCATCGCTCACTGTTTGTGGGTAATAGAATTTCTATTAAAGCATTTTATTCCACAGTCATATGGGCATATTTAGCAGTGTTTATATTCTTTACCTGTTAAATACATTTACTGCAGATAATCATTAAAGCAATTTAGTAAGACACACTTCTTTTATTGGCTCTCCTGTTAATTCAGTTGCCTACACCTTTGTCTTATTATGGGCAAGTTAAAAATGACATATCTGCACACTGGATATTTTGTTTTCTGATGCAACGTTTCGCTTGGTTAAATTTATTCCAGTGAAAGGCTTATTTTTAGAGTCATTAGGCTAATCGTTTTTTTATTTTGAATTTCCTTAATATTTTCAACACCATGATTTTTCACAAAAGTGCTTCTGTTAGGCTGAGCTGAAAAGTAATTATAATATTTAGTTACAAATTAAATGAAAATGCATACAAAGGGCATACATTTCTATAGCTGCTGCTTGATACTCATTACTGAGCTACAGTGGTCTAATGCTTGTTTCAAAGTACATCAGCATGTTGCTTATTGCTAATTAGTAGCTAAATAATGTAAATTATAAATAAGTGTCTCAGATTATACAGAACCTGCTAGCCATGCATCGTTGTACTTATAATGATTTTTTTTTTTTTTAGAAATTGCATTATTGTTGAAACGCTACAAAACAATTATATGTTTAAAATGTGAGAAATGCAGCAGGGATGTGCAGTCTATGCTAGTAGTTTTCAAACTTACAGTTCAAGAGCCCCTCCAAACTGCGGTTAGGAATCCCCCTTAGCGCATAACATAGTTACAGATGTAGGAACCTACAGATGCACCAATCATTGAGATACAGTTTCAAGAATATCTAGGGAGCAAATTAGTGTTTACCCTAAATCCCACCCTAATTAACCATCACATTGGGCTTTTGGGTGTATATTGAAGAGCAAATAGGCATCCCCAGATCTTACTGGTTTCTGAATAACCCCATCACACATCAAGGCCCCCAAGGGGGTTAGCCCTACATTTTGAGAACCACTGATCTGTACCTAGGCACCAGCTTTATGCTGCATTCCACCAAATGGAAAATCTAGACATTCCAGACAGTGGCCCAAATCTCTTCTACACCAACTATATTCTGATGAGTCTGTCTCTTTTCTCTTTCTTATAATGAGACTGCGCTCCTAATAAGGCCGTTTGAGAATGTTTCTTTAATTTATTCTCTCCCAGTATTTAATATGGCGTGACAAATAGATATTTTAACGTATATCTGGATATCACAAGGTGAATAACTCGTGTAAAAGCCTTGGGGTAAGTACTTGCACTGAATCTGAACAGATGTCTAAGGTTTGACTTTGCCAGATGTACTCTGCCACTTTAGGAAACCATCTCCAAGAGGATGCTAATGTATTGCTTACATGGATAGAGGCATTCACAAAAGAACCTTGCAAAAAATATAAAGATGTTGAAGTTTTGAAGCAGTTGCAAAACAATGTGGTGCAAAGATATATCTATTTAGCTCTGTTATATCTAAAATAAGTTAAATGTGTGCGCTCTTTAAAGCTTTCGTCTAACTCACATGGCCTGAAATGTCACAGTAAAACTCTGTCAGTTTGCAGAAAGAAATGTGCCACTTCTTTTCCATCATGTTCTCCTTAACTGTCTGGAGCAAATATTAAATCTACAGAATCAAATTCAATTTTCTGTCTGGATTTAAAGTTGGAATTTGTTAATTTGACAGATTGTTATAAAGGGCAGAGGAACAAAAAAAAAATCATTTTTAGCCCAACCCATGCTGAAAGTTAGCTGTCAGAAATAGTTAGAAGCCTGCTCTTTTTCTCCTGAAGCATGACCCTTCATCTGTCAGTTCAAAAAAGGTTAACCCTGTACAAAAGGGCAGTCCAAATCATGCAGTTTTAGGACTATAAAGAGAGAAATACAAGTTTTTTATATTTTAATATCTTGAAGTGTATTATTATCCTATGTGCAGGTATCAAACCCATGTTCTTTAGGGTGGCACTTCATTAGTCTACTACAATAGAAAATAAATTATTTGCAAAACTGGTCCTAAACTTTTTTGTGGTTTGAAAAGTGGCTTCCTGGCATTCATTTGGTCCTTCAAGAAAATAAGTTAAGAAACACTGTTTTAAAGGGGACCCGTTACCCAAAAAAAAAAAATTCAAAACCCTATTTTATCACATTAGTCAAGCAAAATTAACTTTAATTATACTATATAAATTATTTGAATCTTGTTTCCTTCAGTCTCGGAATTCATAATTATATCAAGCAGGCAGCAGCCATTTTGTGGACACTGTTATTAAGACAAGCCTTACATCATCTCAAAATCTTGTTTGTGCACCAGAATGGGGGACCCCATTTCCATTCCCATGCACTGGCTACACAATTAAATGGTGAAGAGAATGTGGAGAGCAGTGACATCTAGGAAGTGCTGAATGGAAAGTGAAAGTAATTGCCTGCCCCGCCTCTATGCCTAAGGCATAGAGGAGGAGCAGACAATATTTGATTGACAGCTAAGATTTTTAACAACAGCTATGAATGCTTTAATAAAAAATAGAAATTGAATAGAAATGTTTAATTTGAAAAGGACTTTTATTATACAGCTTTTTGTGTCTGGATGACAGGTCCACATGCACGTTTTGTCCTTTAGTATCCTATTTGACCAAGCTCATAATGTTTATCAGGCTTTGACCTGTAATGTAATACTACTTTACATTTTTGTGCGTAAAGATAGATATATATAGGCACACACAGCAAATATGACTCTCATATACAGTACTACTTGACTATGTTCCTTTGTTATTACTGAACCTGACTATGACAATATTGTCTGTGGCAGAGGGAAACTATCCTCTAACATGAGCAGATTGGATTCATCATCCATGTCAGAGTTTGCTTAGCTTGATGTAGCCCTCATTTCTTTAACTAACTCAGTCTTCGATATGCATATTTGTTGATTATAAAGCAAAGAATCATAAAAACTGTTAAAGGGGTAGTTTAGTTTTCAATTTTTATCTACATTGAAATAGTCATTGATATTCTGAGACAATATGCTATTGGTCTTCATTTTTAATGATTTTCAGTTATTTGTCTTTTTTTTGTTCACCAGCTCTCCAGTTTGGTATTTCATCAACTATATGGTTGCTAGGGTCTTACTTACCCTTGTAACCAGGCAGTGGGTTGAACAAGAGACTAGAAGATAAATAGGGGTGAGCCTGCATAGAACAATAAGTAAAAGCAATGATATCTATCAAATTGTATTCTCACAGAGCCATAGTTTTTTGGCTGATGTGGTCAGTGAACCCCCCATGTGAAAGTTGGAAAGAGGCAGAAGAGGAAGGCAAAAAACTCATAAACTATAAATAATGAAAAGAAAATGCAAAGTTGCTAGTAATACAGCATTTTATAACATACTCTGTAAGTTAACTTAAAGGTGAACTACACCTTTTAAAAAACAAAACAAAATAAAACGAGGTGCAATAAAAGTCACAGTTTGCCCAGGCCAGAAAAAAATCCATTAGCAAACAATCAGATGTAGTACAGTACATGCTACTTGTTGGTTATTAGATGTGTAACACAGTTCCCACCTCTTACTACACTACTCGCAACATTTGTAGTCATGCCTTTAAACAGTGAGTAGTGTTTGAAACAGTTTCAGAAAAATATATTTACATTTACTTGCATAGGGGAATGAAGTGAAATGCGTTCAAATAGCTCTGACAAAGCAATGGTTTAAGGCTGATGGTCTATATTAACGAAGCGTACAGACCTCAATTGCCAGAGATCCTAATCTCAAACACACACACATATATGTACAGTATATACAAGTATGGGAATCGTTATCCGGAAACCCAATATCCAGAAAGCTCCAAATTACCGTATGGCCGTCTCCCATAGACTCCATTATTATGAAATAATCCAAGTTTTTAAAAATGATTTCCTTTTTTCTCTATAATATTAAAACAGTACCCTGTACTTGATTTAAACTAAGATATAATTAATCCTTATTTTAAGCAACGCTTTTGGGTTTTCTAGTATACTTAAGGCGCAAAGATCCAAATTACAGAAAGATCTGTTATCTGGAAAACCCCAGATCCCTGGATAACAGGTCCCATACTCGTATGTGTATTATTAAAATGTTAGTAAAAAAAATCTTGATATATTATGAACTTTTCTAAAGAAGCTATGGGTGCTGTCCACCATACATAGTAAGTAGGTCACCCCCAAAACATACAGTTTTAGACGTGTGAGCTTCATAATCTGCATTTCATTTCTCAGCTCACTGTGAGCTTGAATGAGTTATTTCCCTCACTTAAGTTTAGTGACATCTTTTGAAGTGCAATAAAAGGGGAGAATGAATTCTGTATGTTATATGACCTAGTTCTCACAAACCCAATTAAAAATGTCACAGACTAAGAAACTAAACCACAGTGCCAACGTGCCACATTGAATAGTGCAAAATCTTTCCTTCAGATCTTCTGAGTGCTAATATAAAGTACATTACCATGATGTTAAGTCTGCTTAGCCATTCCAAATAATATGAGTAACAGACATAGCATTTTATTAATATTACGTTCTTTTCAGCTAGGAAACATGCCAATGTAAGCAAGCAACTGTTACAGGATTTTTACTGAAGTTTTTGTTGGTCACTTAACCCCCTCCCCTTATTAGGTGTCCGTAAATTAATGCAGAGCACTGCCTGGATTGTAGTTTTTACCAGTAACAACAGCTTTAATCCCATGCTCCTTTCTTCTATAATATGACATCCATAAAAAAGACGTCAATGCCTGAACACTGCCATTTTTACACTGGTAGATTTTGTTATAGTTTGATATCATTTTTCCATTTTAGGTTGAACTAAAGCGAAAGTATAATGATCAACATGCAAAAATCAGGGGTCTTTTACCTGGCAGCCAGTGGTATGAAATTCAAGCATACAGAGCTCTCAACCAAGCCTTGGAGAGGTAAGATCTCCATTAAAGAAACTTGCAGCTATGACTCATGTTGATGAAAATGTTTTTGTTTCCTGAAAATAGTTACAGTATCTGTTTCATATTGTAATGATGATAGCTTAAATCTAGGGCAAATCTGCAAGTTTATATAGTGGAAGTTTTCAATGCAGATGTACTGTACAATCATTTAGTTTAGTTCAGAATAATTGATGCTAGATTTATTACTGCAATTCATATCATTAATAGAAGTTTAAAAAAAAAAAAGTCTTGTGGAATCTGGTGTTTTATTTTATTAAAATCTTTTTTAATGTAGATATGTTAAGTTCTAAATTATGTTCTAAGGGATGCTTTCCATAAAATGGTGGTATAATGTAGATCTATTTGTAGATAATTTGCACTTGCGGATCTTAATTTTGTTAACATTTTGACCTTCATTTATTTGGTTTGGAATTTAAGCTGGCATCTGGTTTTAGGGCCTATCTGACCCAGGTAACCTGAACAAGAGAACAACAGGACACATATTTAAAGTAATAATACAGGTATGGAACAGAATGCTCGAGACCTGGGGTCGTCTAGATAACGGATCTTTCGATAATTTAGATCTTCATACCTTAAGTCTACTAAAAAATCAAGCAACATGAAATAACCCCAATAGACTGGTTCTGCTTCCAATAAGGATTAATTAAATCTTAGTTTGGATCAAGTACAAGGTACGGTTTTATTATTACAGAGAAAAAGCGGAATCATTTTTAAAAATCTGGATTATTTGATTATAATGGGAGGAATGGCTTTTCTGTAATTTCTGTAATTTGGAGCTTTCTGGATAACAGGTTTCTGGATAACGGATTCCATACATGTAATATCAATAATATCACAATTAATTTATTGGTAGTAAAGGCCAGTGACTGCAATATACAGCTAGAATAAAAAGTGAAAATAGGCAGACTAAAAAGGAAGGAAATAAATTAATGCAAATTCCAATAAAAAAATTATAATATTATGGCCTACATCATCCTGAAAATTAATTTGGTGAAAATCCCTTTTAAAATACAAATGTGTTTGAGTTTTATCTTTATTTCTTTACTATTTTGTCGCATGTATAAAATGTCCTGCAGTGGGTGCAGAGGTTTTTATTGTTATCCTTATCTTCAGTTTAAACTACATTTCATATCCGAATGAGTTAATTTAATTGCTGACGCAGTCTTTCTATAAGAATAAAACTGTGTGGGTAGGAGATACGTAAACCAGAAAACAATCATACTGAATGCTTGAATATGGAACATATTTTGATTTCCACTGATATTAAATAGATTCCATATGTTCCTTATCAGGAAGCATAATACAACTCTGTATTATTGATCAGTGCAGTTGCAACATAATGTTTTCTGTTTTTCATTTATATATTGTCTTTGCTTGCCTGGAGGCACTTGCAGAGTCCAAGACAAAATCCAAACTTTGGTTTGTTTACTGCAATTTGCTCCTTCGCTTAAAAAAATCACATAAAGGCCATGAACAGGGAAAGAAAGGTAGTGCAGACAAGTGACCTTTTAGATGAAGATCTCCATCACCAGTATATTATAGATGCTGACAGTGACCGAGTGTGGTTACATTTTTGAAGGCAATAGCATACGATGGACATTTATGGCAAAGGAAGCAGAAAAGGCTTAAATCTGCCACTATATTGTGATGACTGCAAAGGTGAATAATTCAGAAACAGTTTCTGTATATATATCTTTTTTTAGTTGAAGCTTCCAGAATGACTTGTTCTGTTAGCTGCACCTTGCTGCCTATTACTCTGAACATGACATCATACTTATACTATTTAAAATAGCATTTGAATGGAAAGCTGACCGCAGTACAATAGTGCCAACACATTTACAAATCACTATACAGAGATTCTTTTCATCTGCCCCTGCCCAACAGTCATAAAATGAATATCTGATTCACTTGCAGTTACATTTAAAACCAATGACAAAAAATGTAAATTGAAGCGTTGCTTAGATTATGGGTTATTTCATTTTGTAAAGTTTTATTTTTAGGATTTCAATTCGCCTGCATTGACAGCTCATTATTTCTTTAAGCTCAGCTAGGGAATATAAAATATTTTTATGTAGGACGCCAGAGGCGTAACTTTCATGTGGCATTTAAATACTGCACTGTGACAAGATATTTGCTTGAGAACTCTGCTGTTGCACAAGCAAAACTCCATTGGTGCCCATAAACCAGTGTGGTGTATCTGCTATAAAAGCTGGGGGTGTAGCTTATCACATTTATCCTTGCCAGGATGTCAGCACTGAGCCCAAGTTTGAATGTTGTTTCTTAGTAAAGCCATCTACACATTCTGCCATTATTTCTTTTTCTTCAAGGCACTGTGTCATTTTTGTGTGCCAATTGTATCTGAGTAACGCTCATAAATATATATTCCCATTACTGCCATCAATATCACTGCTTTCACGTAGAAAATCCATACCCACGCCCTGTAAGGTCTCCAGTAGAGGGACTTCCTCACTATTATTAACCCAATTATTAAAGTACTTTAAATATACATGCAGCTCCATAAATACAGCTACATACACATGTGGAGCAAGTCTTTATTTTTGCTTTTATATTTGCTTTATTTTTGCTTTTATTTTTGCTTTTAACACTCCATTTATTTTAGTGCTATAAGGGTGTGGTCATGTGTGCCAGATGCACATTTCAAGCCTTTCAAACTAAAATGGCACATGGTGCAAGATTTGGTCACAAATTTTGTCCTTGGGTAGCATTGTTAATGCTCTATTTTGCATCCACTTTATTAATGTCATTATTTCACAAAAGCTATTATCTGCAATTTTGAAAGTTGCTGCTAATGTATTTTTATAATTAATTTTTTTAATTTGTTGACATTTTAAAGGGAAATTTAAGTGGTAGGTACGATCTGCTGTTTTCTGGCAGAAAGGTAATGGCCATGTAATAAGGCTACAAAAAACATTCAAAAACATATGGGGATATGTAATAAAAGGCCCTAAGTTTGCCCAGGAACAGTAACCCATAGCTACCAATCAGCAGGAAGCATTTACTGTTCACCTGTTTAAAAGCAAGCATCTTATTGGTTACTATGTGTTACTGCTCCTGGGCAAACTTAGTGCCTTTTATTACATATGGGGGTTAATATTGTGCTCACATCACCCTAGATTCATGGTAGATTAGTTACCATCAAGTACAAGGGACTGTACTATAAGTAAGGAAACTCAAATGAGCCAATTTGAAATATAGCACACACCTGTACTGATATTAAAGAATCGTTTGTTTTGTCTAATTCTGTTTAATTAAACATGCGTTGTTTCAAAAAAAGGAAGAAAAGTTAATGAGGGCTTGCTTTGTTACCGAGAAAGGCTTTGGAGTAAACAATCACTATTCTCCTTTTCAGGTGTATTCGCCATAGAAATAATTCTGGTTGATGATTGTTTCCGCAGCAATCCTAAATACATCACTGGTAGGGAAAGAAAAAGTACATTGCTTTTTTCACTTGTCAAGCAATGAATTCAAATACATGTTTCCTTAAAAATCAGTGCTTTGTTTTTGTAGAATTGTTAAATAATTAAATGTGTTCTGATCTTAATTTTGTAATTGTGGTGGGGCTTCTTCAACCACACCCCTAAAAAATAGTAAACATCAAATCTTAAAATCCTGTTATTAGGCTTTGTTGGGGGCTAAGCTGCAAAGGAAGTCTCAGAGCAGCTTAGTTAGACCGGGTCTGGACTGCACAGGGGACTGTTGTGACCAATCAAAAACCATTTTGCTGACAAAATCTGGCTGAATATTACTAAAACAATACATTAGTAAAATAATTGTATAAACATCAAAGACAAATTTATTTGATTGAATCTTTTTTATTTCTATTGGTTATAATAAAAAACATTCATTTTCATTAAAATAATTTAAATATCAGCATCCAACACCAACTAAGCAAACATTAGGGATTACTTCCCTAAACTGGATGCTTGTCTTTTTGTGCTTTTAGCTGTGAGGGGCATAGCAAGACTAACAAAAATGGAAAAGAACTGGAAACAAAGCTTGCTTTTGCTTTAGAAGTCAGCAGGGGGAGCTCAAGTTCTACCGTGAGCCAAGGAATGCCGTGGCTTGTACATAAGTAGAGCTCTACAGTAGCTGTTTCTCGCAGTGGTATATTTAATCTTTGCCTTGTATTACAAATAATATGGCAGAAGATTAATATCCATGTTGTAAATGGTCACTTCCATACTTTTGGTTTTGATTGGCTGAACACCTGTAATCCTCCCCATACCTGAGTCACAAACGTATAAGGTAGCCGTGTCAGTGAATGGGATTATGATTAAATTATCATATATGTTTTTAAAAAAGCAATCACAGAAAACTGATGATGAAAAAAATTGTAATCATATTCTAAATTCTGTCAGATGAAGATCAAGACAGTAAGGGCCAATAAAGTCTGAAATATTGTGCATCGTATGCTCATGAATCTATCATTTCTGTTCACATTTACTTAATTGTCTTATGCTTTTAATAGGGTTATCAACATGGGTATAGCAGTTTGTATAGCACCACTCTACCTTTAATAGAGCGCTTACGTCATTAACTGAATTCTCAAAGAATCAGCAACAGAGAATGCAAATGTCCAGCACAACCTGTGATGAGGAAACTTCTCAGGGAATGTCGTCTTATTTCAACAGTACCTCTTCAACATCTTCATTGTTGGAATTTACAGTGCATCCAACACATCAATCAAAACTTAAACACTTAAAAACATTTGAGAAATCAAAATTGAATAACTCCAAACAGAGAACATCTTTCTATAATTATTTGACAAGCAAGGCACACACTTCAATCCCATAGCAATAATCTTCAAAAACACGTGAGTCTAACTTAGAGGCCTGTTGTAATGAACTTGGAAGTGGTTATTGTGCCTCTACAAGATCAGGCTCCTTATCACAGGGCTTTGGTGGAGAAAATAATGTTCCTAGAAAGCAGGATGAATACCATGATGAAAGCTGTACAGAAATCATGTGTAATGCTGTGCCCCTGTTCCATTGCACAAATAGAGAAACACATGCAAGTGTTAGTCCACCACTTAAAGATGCGGCATCCTCAGTTTCTATACTGATACTACAATGCATTGTAATCCTAAATTGTACGATAATGACAGGCAAGAGAATCTTGTGCCTGTCAGGAGGATGAGTCAGGAGGATGATAAATGTAATGAAGAAAAAGAGAACAAAATAGACAGTGGAAGAGCAGACACGTCTGTTATGAAATATAACCTTTACCACAAAGAGGAATACCTAAATGTTTCAGGCAATGAAAATACATTTAATATAAGCAGCATTAAAGGGGCAGAGCAAAAGAACAGCGAAATCTGACTTCCGCAATCTAGAAATAAAGTGGTGTCCTATTATTTTTTTAGACTAAGTGCATAAGATTAGTTAGACTAATGTACAAGTCTTTTTGTGTATTGCTTAGGTAGCAAGTGACGTTTCACCTTGTTTGGTCAAAAATTATGTTTCTCTAAACCACTATTTTCCATTGTTTGAAAGGTTGATAGCACAGTATGCAGCAAGTTAAAGTAAAATCCTTCAATATTAAACATTACATGCAGATATTATTATTCAATTATTTCACTAACAGGATTCTAAGGTGACGTACATAAAATTACCTTAAAAAATAAACTGCATAAATAACATTCTTAAATCATGTTTGTTTCACCATTATATTCGCTTTATTTTACAAAAGATACCATTTTTTAAAATGATTTAGATATAAATTAGTACCTGGACTAATGGAACGGTACATCAAATTTTTCGTGTAGCTCTTACTGTAAAACAAGATATTGCTGACTGTAAATAAAAATGTATTATATGTTTTCACTCTTGAATTATAAAAGATATTTCTATTAAACTATGTTGTTCTTGTTTTTCTTTGGTTCTCCACATCAGAATTGATACTTTTTTAAATTTGATGATTAACGGGTATGACCTACAAAACTTTCACACTTTCTTTTATATATATTTTGAAAGAAGGTAGTACAAAACAAATGATTACATATATCAGAAATGCAGTAGAGAATAAACAGACCCTCTGCTGTTTTGGTTTATTGTGCCTTTATACCCAACATGTTTCGGGGATTACCCCTTTTTCAAGTGTACAACAATCATAACATGAACAAATTTGAATGATACCCCATTGTGATGTCACGGTCTCGATATGGTCCCAGATCTTTGAAATTTGATTTGATCTTTGAAACTTGATGGTAAGGCAGTACCATTATTTGAATTAAACAGACCAAAAAGTTGAACCAAAGGATGACCAGAATGTAGATTTAATACATACATCAGGATAACTGACTGCATTCAGGAGGAATTTTTAAGTGGAAGTGTACTTAAGGGATACAAGATGAACTTAAAGGCAAAATAAGGAAATGGGCTATAAATAGTGAGAATGGGCTATAAATAGTGATGAGTGAAATTTTTCGCTGCGTTCCGCCATATAAAGATGGCCATAGACTCAAAAAAACCAGTTGCATTGTTTGTAAAAAAGCCCATTGACTCCAATGCATTTCATTAATTTTTGCCAGTTTGCAAATTTTTTGAAGAAGCAAAATGGGACACATTTGCCCATCACAAATTATAAAAACATTGAATAGCCTTCCTACAGATTTTGTATGGGTTGAAGAAATAGAAACATATAGAAAATGAGAACATATATTTTGGCCAGACAATGCCCCTAGTAAGTGCTATGCTGCCGGCACCATGAGGGAGCTCACTGTGGGTGGCACATAATTAGGAGTGTCCTAGTTCGCTCCAGATGTACACTAGATGTATTTTCTGTCTTAAATATAATTATTTTCCCCAAACTGTGCTTGGACTATTGACCCCCAACTCCAGTAGGGTAATATTTTGCTATGATAGGTGTCCTTTAAGCATAAGGTATTATTTGCTATATGTTATGATGTGCTTAAAATGTTACCTGTACCAAAGCAAGGAATTGCTAGTTACTAAAGCTCACCTCTTCCATCAAGCTTACACTAACCTGTAAACCTCTAGCACCTATCTTACAAAATCCCTCAGTTTGCTGTACAGCTAAATATTTTAATACCTTGTGTCTCCCAATTTTATTTATTCTAAGCCCTTGCTGGAAGGGTCCTCACTACCTGCTCTGTTAGTTTGTCAAATATTATGTAGCCTTATGTACAGTGCTGCCTAATATGACCATAGAACCTGTGAAGAGACTGAGAAACAATATTTGTAGTAATGCAAGTAATAAGCTCCTTTCACAGGATCCATTTCTAATACTAAAACTGATGAAACATAATATTTATCATAATGGGTTGTCCTTGGAATTAAATAAATGACCTTGATTGCCTCTTTTTCACTGAAAAACCAATCTTACTAATCTTTTCTTATAAGCTGATTTCCTCATTGTGAGTATTGATTTTTCTGCACTAAGTTTGTCCTGCTCAGAGCTTTATAGTAATGTATATGTACAAAATCGGGTGCCCACAATGACTACATATATAATTGTAGTTTTTGGCTCAGAATTGTTCCATCAACTGTTTTAAAGTGTTTTCTGTTGAACATAGAACTTTTTCTGTTTTGGAAATACTTTCACATTACAAATGAAGAGCTGGATATTTTTGCAGTGATACATATTTATGTTGAACCACAACTATCAGTCTATTAATGCTAATATCTTCAAACAAATAACAAACTGGCATTCATGTCATCATAAACTAAAGTGCAAATGTGAAGCATCTGTTTGTTGCACGTTTGTATCCTTTTCTGCAGTGCCACACCCTACCTTTTCAAACGTTTTTCTGAATTACAAATGTAGAAACATGGTTTGTATTTTTGTTGCATAAGTAGAAAACAATAATTGAAAAGCTAATAGAACAAAGAAAAATCCCTTAACTTAGAATATTATAACACTGTTTGTGTATATTGTGTAGGCAGGCGCTTATAGATATACCTGCAAACTTACCCTGGACAAAAAACCGAGAATTTTTCAGTGCATTATACTCTTAAAAATATAGAAAGAATTTGCTTAAAAAAGTAATTCTTTGTGTTGATTTATTGAAAATATCTGCAAAAACCCTACTACTGACTGTCTGTTCCACTTCCTACTGCCTCCTTTCCTAGGCTGTGCAGGGGAGCCAGTGGAACTCCGCACACTGCACTGTAGGATAGGAACCAATCAGCAACTGAGCAGACCTAATAGGGAACTGGAGACAGTCTTTGCATGTGTGAATGTAAGGCTGCGATTGGCTGTCCCCTTCCTGCCGTCCTCCTGATAGGCACTGTTAGAACCCCACCCCTTATTTCAAACGAAGGACGAAGGACAAAAGGACTATGGGAGCTCCAGTAAAGAAAATAATGAAACAGACACCATATAGTATTTATTATTGCCTACAATACTGTGTGATTTTTATTTATATATGTCTCATTTAAGCTAATGATGTAGCACAGGCACTATAGCTGTACATACCATACCAACCAGGCAGGGATTTATATGATGGACTGGAAGATAAAGATGAGATCAATATGTTATTATAATAAATTCTTTATAAATTATCTATAAAGAGTTTTTTTAACCATACTACCTGAGATTGTATACAATTTATTTTGCATGTGCAAGACCCTAGCAGTAAAATAGTAAGTTAGTTACCTTATTAACAAGTTAGGCCGGTCACAGCCCCCCCCCCCAGCCCCCAGGCTTCCCTTTTCCTGTACTGACGCTTTCTTGCAAGAAAAGCCATATTTCTGGTTTTAAAACTGAACATTTAGCTCTTTTGGTGTTTTTCACTACTATTAAGTGTTTGTTACAGGCACCATGTGATCTGCTATGTTTATTGGGTTCACTTTCCAGGGTATTGCCTTTAGCAATATACAGTACAGTCCTATTTTGCCCTCATTCTGGCAGTTTCCTATTTATACTGTATGTTTATTCTTATCCTTATAGACTTTCCTCTTTCCACCTGGAGTCATTTGTTTTATTCACTAGTGGTTGAATAATGGTGGGTTCTCTGTAATGTTATGGCATTCCTTATTAGAGGTTCCTGTTAGAGTCCATTACCCTTCCATTATGGATAAAATAATTTGCTACATCCCGGCATCCTAGTGAGTGCTGACATTGATTTCTTCAAGGAAAAATTGTTTCTTATTTACCGTGATCTTCTTTTCCTGGACAAACTCCTTATCAGTTTGGCCCATTCCTTTTCCCGTAGTTTTTTGGAAACTTGTTACAAAGACGCTGGTGGGGCCTGGGGTTGAACTTTTTAAAATTTGGTGGGGTTCTTCTGAAGGGAGAAGGGTGTGCGTACTGATTGGAGTTTGTCCAGAAATGGAATGTCAAATTGAATCATTGGTTGGAGTTTTTTACGAATTTGGCATAGGTCCTATATTTTTCGTTGTACTGACTTTTTTAAATGTATGTGTTAATTAATATTGGAGGTGGCAAATTCAAAACCAATGTGTGAGGAGTATTAACAAATAACATGCTATTAAGTAAGTAAGCCAATAAAAGACATCCCTCTATACTATATAATCCAGTTTTATACACAGTAAGCTTCAGAACACCCCCAAGGATTTTAAACCTTAGGTTCTGTTCATTCATTTAAGTTTCTATAAATGCTTTTTGTATGTGCATTTTTTCTAATGTACTATATATTTATATAATGTAAGAGGGAGAGGGAATGGTTATGTGTGCAAGTGTTGTGGGTTTTTTTTCTAGGTTAAGTTGAAAGTAGAGTGACGACATCTAAGCAAATGTAGCATAGAGGCTGTAACAGAGCTGTACATTTTTTGCTTTCATTTAAATTCAAAGTAATATCTATCAATCTTAAAAAAAACAAGATTTCCCTTAGGCTAATGCCACATCTCAGTTGGCTGAAAAACACAGGCTGAGACTCAGCCCCTACAAAGCAATCTGCCTCTTACCTTGCCTGCACCTGGAACCATTGCGCCTGGAACCATTGTGCCTGTCTGGGTGTAGGAACAGGCAGTGGATATCAGCACCAAAATGCAAACTCATCATGTTTTGGCACCAAAATCCCCCACGTGTGCCTGCATCAGAGCTGACACCATTGTTCAGAGTACAGGAAAGGTAAGGGGCAGATGATTGCATAGATGCTGATTCTCAATCTGTGTTTTTCAGCTGAGTTTCACCCCTTGTGGCTTTACCCTTAAAGTCATTTTTTCCATTTAGACAATTGTAAGTAGACTTTTAAATGATCATTATTGCTTTCTTACAGCATGTTATACAGCATGTTATAAATTTGCATTCAGGCAAAATACAACATGGGCAACACCGAGGCACTCCGAACACAATTTACTGATCCTTATTTTTGGCTAATCCAAAGATGGCATGCAATAATTTACCAGTTTATTAGGAAACTGACATTTCTTAGTGCAGAAGGACAATGTGAGAATTTATACACTGGATCCTTAATGGAGATTTGGAACTAATTTCTATAATATTTGCTGCCATTTTTGATACTTTTGGGATGCACTAGTCCATGGATGTCAGTCTCAAATAACACCTTACAGTGATATAAGTGGTAAAAACGTAGTGGTGCTTATTCACTAATGCAAATCTTAGCTAATGCAGATGGTTCAATTATTATTTAACAAAGGTTACCTGTCCGAGATTAAGTAAGATTAAACCGATATTTTAGTACAACATATTCATTTCAGATATTTATACAAATACCTTGACTGCTAAATATGTACAATTGTTAGATTATTAAATTTGCTTATGTAGTGCACTTATTTTTCACAGTACCAAAACAGTAGGGGCCAAATGGCCTTATACTTTACATGATCTATACTGAGTAAAATATTGTCTCACTATTTTTCATTGTTTTGTGGTGTTTTCTAGAAGTTCTGACATAGCGTGGTTAATAACTTATAGCTTGATCTTGTCATCTTTACTTTAGTAAAATATTAAAAGCCTAAAGGTAAATTATTTAAATCTGCTGTTAAAAATACACAGTGTTGCATCTGCCTTGTTACATCTGTAGTTTAATACAATACCCAGTGCACATTCTTCACAGATCACATGCTGTCTAGTGGACTTTTTTTTGAATATACTAATTAATTGAGGTTGGAGGTGGCAAACCCATAAATGTTCTTGCTTGGATTTCCTTTCACACATCAAAAACATACAGGGGGTTAAGTGGCTTCTGATAAAATTTACCATTATGTGTGGTAATGCGATAATGATATTAGATTGTAAACTCTAATGGGTCAGGGACTGATGTGAGTAATGTACAATCTATGGAGAATAGCTGCAGGTAGTGGGGATGGTATCCTTGCTCAGATTGTATGTAGAGACAGAATATAGGTTAAAGCTTTAATTCTGCTTCCTCTGCCAAGGAAAAAGTATATAGATACTGACAGATTTCATTTGCATTCACACTTCTGGTTCTCACCATGTCCTGTAAGACCAGACTACCTGTGTTGTATCACGAGAGCAGTTTATCTTGCTGTTTGCTGTGAAGCAATGTCTCTATGCTCTCCTGCCGGTAACTTCATTATTCCCTGTGCATGACTTTCCCATGGAAAAGACCCTGTGATTTCTTTGTTCAGGATTCTGACTCTTGGCAAGTTTAGAATCCACAAAGCTCACATCAAATAAACTTTCACTCAGAGTGGCCTCCTGTAGCTGAATTTCCCCAAGCATTCTGGTGATGTCAGTGTGGACAGGCTCAGACCCCAGATGACACCCATTTTCTGCTGCTTGCATCTGTAGTAACCAATCCCGTAGGATATCACACATAACTCTAACAAATCTAGGACTTAAGAGGCATGTTACGTTTAAGGATGGGGAGTAAACTTATTAAGGAAGATAAGCCACTGGGTGACAAGGGACTTTAAGTAGAGCTTCCTGCCCCAAAAGGAAGAAATCTGCAAATTGGACCCATGTGCCCCCCTAAGGAGGCTGGGATCAAAGTGTATTTGAATACAATCGTTGTGCTGTAAACATGGACAATATATTTCTTGTGTTCCAATGTGGAACTGGGTACGTTATGGGAGATTCCATTTGAGAGATCATGGAAAAAGGCAGCAGAAAACACAGGACCATGAACAATACTATATAAGAGCCTTGAAAACGCTATAGTACTTCCAAAGTAACTGACACAGCTACATAGTTAAAATTGTATATCCCAAAGACAAAGGTCATAAGCTAAACCTCTCTGTTAGTCTACATTAAGGCAGTGCTCCAATTATCAAAAAATAGCTTGATTTCACAACACAGTAACTTGGTTTTATATATATATATATATATATATATATATATATATCAAATTGGCAAATAAACCGCACAACCAGGTCTTGCATAGAGTGTAAAAATCACAAACTTATTTATTTATCGACGTTTCGGCTCCAAACTTAAGCCGTCTTCAGGAGGTGAAAACCACACACTTTACACACATATTTAAAGGCTAAAATGGCGCCAACATACAAGTGATGACGTCATCACACTGCTGTGTTCTCATTGGTAATTGTGAATTGACGTGTATGACCCAAAACCAGCCGGGTTTAAACAATACTGTCATTGCAATACACAGTTAAGTCTATTTCAAGACTTCATATATCACTATGCTGCAAATATAAACCATCGTGATATTAGTGTATCCGCGTTCTGTGATTCAGTGTTAATGTGCCCAATAAAAGATAAAAAAGAAAACTAGTGTAGCGCACATCTGGTGCGCTACATTACCTAATACCCCAAAGGAATGTCAACCACATAAGAATCTACCTTATCGCCGTCATTGTAGAACACATGCCACCGATTGTTTGCACAGGTAAGCGTATAACTTCATCCAGGGGGAGTTTCTCTTCAGTCGGTATCCCTACCGACTCATTCGTAGAGCATCGAGGTTCCAAGCTGGTGATTGGAGTACATGCGCACATCAATCAATTACATCACTCGTTCGGTATTCGTTCCCCTTCAGCAGTGTAGGACGTCTATTACTGACAGTTGCGCCGATCAGCGCACAACACGGACTGCCAATAGGCGCCCGTGTTGACGCCAAATAGGGCATTGATCAGACTTCCTTGTATACTCATCTAGCCTCATCTCCATACGTCTGTAACCGTCAGCGTGTAGCGCAGGTATTCCAATAGGCCCCCGCGTTCACGCCTATAGTTCAGTCTAGGGAGAGCTCTGAGAGAACCGATTCTGTGTGTCATCAAATTGGCATTCAGGATTTGGAACCGTGACTTGGCTTAAATTGTTCGCTCTTCTCACTCCATATGGCTCGTACCTCTGACCCTTCATATTCACTTACTTATGCACGGTGTCATGTGTCACTACTCCCGGCCGACCATCAATCGCAACCCTTCATAATCCCTCAGGGGTATAGGGAAAAAAACCTGAAAAACAGTAAAAGCATTATTCAATCACCAAAGAGCAAATCGCAACCTAGTAATAAACATCATAATTGATGCGCTCATAAGTTCAATATCCACCATTCATATTTCACATAGTCACCTCTGGGGAAAAGAAATTAGTAACAAACTGACAGAGTGGGCCATTTAGTATCCATGTTCCACTGAAACAACATTGTAGCAAGTATACTGATACATACTCATCCTATCTCAGTATACATAAGTACATGAAGAGGAGCTCTTAGTAGAAAGGGGACATTGGCAAGGTTTCATTAAGGCCACGTGGGACCAGGGTATCCAATTTGTAAATCCACATAGATTCTCTTTGGACCAATATTAAATCCCTGTTTCCTCCTCTTCTGGGAACTGGAATATGGTCTATGATCATATGTCTAAATTGTGGTAATGTATGTTTGTAGGCCAGCCAGTGTTTCGGTATTGGTTGTTCTGCTTTACCCGACCTCAGGGCCAGTCTGATCGCACTCCTGTGATTGTTCATTCTTTCACGATAGGTTGTGGACGCTTTGCCCACATAATGTAGTCCACACGGACACCACGCCATATAAACCACATGGTCAGTGGTACACGTCACCCTGTGCGATATGTTAAATTTGTGTCCAGTCCTGGGATGTGTAAATTGGGGGCCCTGTTGCATTCCATTACATGTCAGACAGCCAGCACACCTAAAGCAACCTTTCTTTAGTGCCTTATCCAACCATGTATTCCCTTGCTTAGCGATGTCTGTTAAATCCTTCTTAACCAGCATGTCACTCAAATTAGGACCCCTTCTGTATGCAACCAGAGGGGCTTTTGTTTCAAAAAAGGGCAAACTGCCATCTGATTCAAGGATTTCCCATCTGGTTTTTATGGATTTCTTGAGCTGTAGACTTTTATCAGTCTAGTCAGTCACAAAAATTAGATTAGGATTAGCTTTGGGGTGCCGATCATCTTTAGATAATAACTTGTCTTGTGTGTACATTTTCGCCCGTTCCAACTGCTCATCTATCAACCTCCTTGAGTATCCCCTTGAGGCAAACTGTAATCCAAGTGCAGAGAGTTGTAGTTCAGCGGTCTTTCTGTCCGAATTGTTACGAATAATTCGTAAAAATTGGGAAAATAGGACCCCCCGGGACATATGTGGTGGATGATGTGAATGTGCGTGTACTAGGCTATTTCGATCGGTCAGTTTTTTATAGAGAGAAGTCCCTAGTTTTCTCCCTTGTTTAGAGATAGTAATGTCAAGGAAGTGGATTTGTTGTCTGTCATATTCTAAGCTGAATCTGATGGGTGAATCAAGATTATTCAAAGACGAATGAAAACTCTGGAGTGCATCTTCCGACCCCTGCCAGATCAGGAGCAAATCGTCTATATAGCGTTTATAGAAATGGATATTCTTACCACCCATAGGTAACAGATATTGGGTCTCATATTGTTCCATATACAAATTTGCAAATGAGGGGGCGACATTAGAGCCCATCGCGGTCCCAGAGGTCTGTAGGTAGAAGACCCCTTTGAATGTGAAATAATTATGGGACAATATGAGATCCAACAATGACATCAAAAATTCCGTGGGAGGTACTCCCATGTGTCTTTTAGTTAAAGCTTCCCTGCAGGCCCCAATGCCACCTACATGTGGGATTACTGTGTACAGGCTAGACACATCCATTGTAACCAATAGACTGTCTTCTGTAATGTTCAAATCCTTCAAGAGTGTTAACAGATGTGAGGTGTCCTTGATATGGGACTCCATTGATTGGACAGCAGGCTGTAAATACTGGTCTAAGTATTTGGCCACAGGTTGAAATAGGGAATCCATGGCAGAAATAATGGGACGCCCAGGGGGTTCAGTCATAGATTTGTGGATTTTCGGTAAAGTATATATAAAAGGAACTTTAGGGAAATCAGTCACCAGAAACCTATATGTACTGTCATTTATCCATCCTGATTCTACAGCTAGTTTGGTCAGAGAGTCCAATGACTGTTTGTATGTATTCGTTGGGTCCCCTGTCAACTTGGAATAAGTCTTCGTGTCCGCTAGTTGTTGAAGAATCTCCTTTTCATAGTAGGTTCTATCCAATAGTACTATCGCCCCACCTTTGTCCGCCTGCCTAATAATAAGATTGTTGTTAGCCTTTAGTGATCTAATGGCCTCTCTTTCACAAATGGGTAAATTAGAATGCATGTGACCCTTCCCTTTATGGATAGTACATGAATCCTTAGCTAGTAGATGGGTGAAGGTGGCGATGGACGGGGACGTGTTGGGAGGTTCAAATTTACTTTTAGGTTTAAGTTCTGCGGCAGATATCTCACCCATTTCTCTGTCCTTGTAGAAGTCCCTTAACTTAAGATTCCTCTTAAATCTGTGTATGTCTTTATATACATCAAATGCATCAGAATGATGAGTGGGGATATATTTCAGACCCCTATTCAACAGTCTGCTTTCTCCCATAGTTAGAGGGTGCTGTGAGAGATTAACCACTATATTCTCCTCGTACCCCTCCGTGGTGGTTTTTTTGTGACAATTAACTCCTCCCCTTCTCGTTGCCCTTCTCTGCCTCTGTCTGGGTGAGTGGGGGGGGGAGGGTGATTCCCTAAAAAAGGCTGGGTAGTGTGTGTGGAGGTGCTGGGGTCTGAATCCGTGGAATCCCCTGAGCTGTCTATCGTATTGAGTGACCTTGGTTTAAATTTTCGATTAAATCTCCTAGTGGTTTGTTCAGAGATTCCCAACAGCCATCTATATACTTTTTTTTGTTTATAATCCTCCTTAACAGTTGAAAGTTTCCTTTCTTTGAATGACACCAACTCTTGTTTATACTTATGTAGATTAGACTCAATATTTTTCAGCCAGTCTACAGACTTATCTTGCGATAACTGCAGCAAGTGGTCAATTTCAAATTTGGAGATCTCCAACTGTGTTTGTTTCAATTCATTTCCTACAAATTCGATCACCAATAAAAGTAAATCAGATGAACACTTGTTTAGAATTTTGCACCACTTGCTACAGAAATCTGCATTTGAACGACCTAACGTAGGAATATTTTTAATGCGAAAGCCCCTGGGGATAAGCTTCTGTCTGTGATAGCTAGATAAGTATGACCCATGTAAGTGTAAATCGACTTCTCGTTTCTTTAAACCTAAAACATGATGGTATAAATCCCGAGGGGTCCTACCAGTGTCTGAAGAAACAGGTAAATCAGCGAACAGGATTCTTTCGGCGTCCTCTGTCGAAAAAGTGTATTCCCCTGTGGTATCAACTTCCGTCTGTGTGAGAGCTGCATCCATTTCAAGTCCACACTTCAGTCAAAGCTTTATGGCGTGTTGTTGTGGAGTTATCCTCATATTACAATCAATCCAATGATCTTTAAATCAAAAAATAGAAAAAATGCCGGGTGCTACCAGTAAAAGCCACCCCTAGTCAGGGTAGCTTCCTTATATTCAAAGAGCATAAACTGGAGCACTCCCAAGTCAAAATCAATGCCTAGGTGCTGGTTAAATAATTAATATCAAATTGGCAAATAAACCGCACAACCAGGTCTTGCATAGAGTGTAAAAATCACAAACTTATTTATTTATCGACGTTTCGGCTCCAAACTTAAGCCGTCTTCAGGAGGTGAAAACCACACACTTTACACACATATTTAAAGGCTAAAATGGCGCCAACATACAAGTGATGACGTCATCACACTGCTGTGTTCTCATTGGTAATTGTGAATTGACGTGTATGACCCAAAACCAGCCGGGTTTAAACAATACTGTCATTGCAATACACAGTTAAGTCTATTTCAAGACTTCATATATCACTATGCTGCAAATATAAACCATCGTGATATTAGTGTATCCGCGTTCTGTGATTCAGTGTTAATGTGCCCAATAAAAGATAAAAAAGAAAACTAGTGTAGCGCACATCTGGTGCGCTACATTACCTAATACCCCAAAGGAATGTCAACCACATAAGAATCTACCTTATCGCCGTCATTGTAGAACACATGCCACCGATTGTTTGCACAGGTAAGCGTATAACTTCATCCAGGGGGAGTTTCTCTTCAGTCGGTATCCCTACCGACTCATTCGTAGAGCATCGAGGTTCCAAGCTGGTGATTGGAGTACATGCGCACATCAATCAATTACATCACTCGTTCGGTATTCGTTCCCCTTCAGCAGTGTAGGACGTCTATTACTGACAGTTGCGCCGATCAGCGCACAACACGGACTGCCAATAGGCGCCCGTGTTGACGCCAAATAGGGCATTGATCAGACTTCCTTGTATACTCATCTAGCCTCATCTCCATACGTCTGTAACCGTCAGCGTGTAGTGTTTCTTAATGAATCAGATAAAATTGAGCATAGGACTGGCCAGATATGGGATGACTTTGACGTAGTTGGCCAGCTTAAATATATTGCAATATATGGACAAACAATCCCTGTTTTGTTTAAAGGGTAAGGCATTTTTCAGTAGCAGTATGCACAAAATGTCTCTGTCTTAAATATATTGATAATGGGTTGAGTGCAGAGGACTCTTGTATTTGTCTATATGTATTTTGTGGTCACAGCCTCATTGCACCCCCGCCTAATGGTTTTAAAAATTAGTGGTGAGCACAACTTTCCCTTGTTTGTTATATATATATATATATTTTTTTTTTGTTTGTTTGTTTGTTTTTGTTGTTGTTTTTTTTAATGAAAAAATCATATACACCTGTTTTCAGAGCTGCTGCATAAAAGCCAAATAACTCAAAAACCACAAATAATAAAAAAACTAAGCCAAAATGCAGATTGTCTCAGAATATCATTCTTTACATCATACTAACAGTTAACTCAAAGGTGAACAACCCCTTTAACCCACTGGGTGCAGTAGGTATATGTACAGTACCTTTACTTGTATTAAGTATCTTGTTTTGAGAAAAAATGCAACAATTGTTCCTTATAATTATGGTCTTGATCCTATTTACAAAAGTACTGTACATGGTCCCATAGTGTCAAAACAACTATGACTGGTGCTTCTCACGGTGCAAAAAAAAACTGAATGCCACATTTATTTGTGAAAGTGCTATGTTTTGTTCACAGTAATTGTACAAACTTCTTACAGCCTGGTGATATTGTTGGCAGCTTTCATTGGTTTTTTTCTATTTATTTAGAAGGCTTCCTTACTTTCAACATTTATCTTTTCTCTTTGCTGTTTATCCTGTGACAAATCACTTTTATATTCTGTGATGATCGCTTAAGGGGGAAGATCTGAAGAATTATGCATGTAAATAAAAGTGCCATTTCATCTTTTTATGATTGCAATGAGAGTTCAGCTTGTAGAGCTAATGTCAGCAATCTTTTTTGTGGTTTTGCAAAGAAAAGCTGATGGGTGTAAGAGGTGCTGATTGTTGTTGCGCCAGGTGCATGGACTGTGTGATCAGCTGGCTCTAGATTTACATACCCTGTATTGTCTTTAATAAAAGCAAACCTGACAATCCTTAAGGCCCAATGCTCAAAATTCACACTGGTTCACCTGTTTTACCTTCCATAAGAGACCACAGAGAGAATGAGGTATGCGGGTAAAGCAAAGAATCCGGGCACATTGTACTTTTAATATTAGCAATAAATATTATATTGTGACTGTTACAAGGACCAGGGATTGATTTGCCAGAAAGCAGGCCTTTAGTGTGTGGCTTTAATGTGCTTTTATTTTTTTTATTTTATTTTGGCACTGTTCCGGACAAATGTGCAACATACAAAAGAGAGGGGATTGATTAATGCCAATAGGTAGATAGCTAGGACCATATGGGATTTCCCTTGAAGTGGTATGGTGTCATGAGAATTTTATAATCAAAACCTTGTTTTAAAAAAACAGTTTTTTAAAAATGCATGCACAGAATAAATATCTGGTAAAACATTGGATCAGGGAATGCGCATCATCAAAAACAGTCGCACTTCCTTGATACTTTACTTAGTCTTGGAGTTCTCTCGCAAACCCTTTTTGTATTTTAGCAGAGCTATTCTGCAGAAATAATGGTACAAATTGTCATGGGGTTGCAGCACCCCACACGTGTCCCTCCCTTTGATGATGGTCTTATGTCTTGGAGACGGTAAAGCAGAATGAGGGGCCATATACACTATGCTGTGAAAGCTATTTATTTTTTTTAATCGCAGCGTAAGCGTGTGATGCACAATTAACATTTCAGAAGGAAAATAAAGACCTCCTTATTCAGAATGACTGACAGTAATACAATTGTCAAAAGGAAAACATGCTGCTGCTTGTAATAAGGCGCCGGTGATGTCCATTGATCAGGCAGGCTATGCAACACAGCATTTTTATCACTGCTACAGATAACGGAGATCAAAAAGCTTGGTGTTCCACAGACTGTATGCATGAAAGAGTCTCTTCTCAGGGCACAAATAAGCAGAAAAGAGTAGTTATCAAAAAGCCCTATTGCAAGTAGTCAGCATTCAGAAAGTACTTTATACGTATTGATTGAGATACATTCAACTTTCCTGTTAAAAAAAAAAAAAACAAATAGCAAAAAGTCTTACAATGACCTCAGTAAAAGGGAAATCTTCAATAGACATGCATTAAAGAGTGCCTCTGATTCCATTGTAAGGCTAAGTGGTCTACAAACATTACTTGTATGTATACAGCTTCTTGGAAAAAGGGGTCCTGTTTGTTTTACATTAAAAAGATTGACATCCACCCTGAACACAGAAATTCATTCCAACACCTTGGCATGCAATGCTGACAAGTTTTTTTTCCTGTAGAATCCCATTACTATTCACAGCATTCCAAACACCTCTATACTCCAGGCTCTTGCCTACCTTCTTGACTTTTTGAGATTTTGCAACGGATTCTCCGCAGGCCGAGAGCCGTGTAGTGTGGCCCTAGTCTACAGTCAGTCACTGCTGTATATAGCTTGCTCTGATGATATGTAAAGCTATACATCAGTCCATGCACTGTGGTGCCTATTGTGATGACAAAAGTCTGTGATTCATGAAGTTCTGAGAAGTTTCACAGGCTACACTGTAGTATCTTGGTGGTGAATCTGATTTACTGCATGTACCCCATCTGCAATATTATAATTCCCACGGTGACTAGTAAAGGTTTCTAAAGAACTGCTCAATGCAGTGTTCACTATTGAGTGACCCTGGTTACACTTACTGGTCTGACTGCTCGTGGGGGTTTACTCACTGCTGTAGGGTAACCTTTGCTTCCCTGGCCTTAAAAATATGCACAACAACATCTTATTATTTTTACTCTGAAAATCTTCCCTCTAGGAATGTAATCTTTAAACAAACATTATTAAAACGTACTCATTTTTGTATTGGCAGTTTTTTTTCGAATTTGATATATCAGAAAGCAATTGCAAATGTTGCTTTAGAAATGATTTTTCAGTAAGCACAGATGACTCCCTTGTAGCATCATGGGAGCTATAGTTCAGCAAAAGCTGGACTGAAATGGGTTATCTCTCAAAGTGTCTGTAAAACTGTCATTATCATACAAAAAGAACATATTACACTTCTATGGACATTTTCACACCACAAATGGTACTCATTACTCATTCATTGAAATCCAAACAGCTGTTAATAGAGCAGAAAAAGAATAGGGATGTAGCGAACGTCGGAAAAAAAGTTCGCGAACATATTCGCGAACTTGCGCAAAAACGCGAGCGGTTCGCGAACGGTTCGCGAACCCCATAGACTTCAATGGGAAGGCGAACTTTAACATCTAGAAAAGACATTTCTGGCCAGAAAAATGATTTTAAAGTTGTTTAAAGGGTGCAACGACCTGGACAGTGGCATGCCAGAGGGGGATCAAGGGCAAAAATGTATCTGAAAAATCTGCCTGTGTGTGCTTGGAAGAGATAGTGTAGGGGGAGAGCTGTTAGTGATTTCAGGGACAGATGATAGTAAGTTTGCTGGCTAGTAATCTGCTTGATACTGCTCTGTATTGGAGGGACAGAAGTCTGCAGGGATTTGAGGGACATTTTAGCTTAGGTAGCTTTGCTGGCTAGTAATCTACTGTTCTCTTTAAACAACTGCCATACGTTGACCTTGTAGGCATTGTTTGCCCAGTTTTTTTGGACGCAGCCACTGAAGCACAGTTGCCAGAAAAAATATGCCATATAAATGCTGAAAATAGTCATTTTTTCGCCATACGTTGACCTTGTAGACATTGTTTGCCCAGTTTTTTTGGACGCAGCCACTGAAGCACAGTTGCCAGAAAAATTATGCCATATAAATGCTGAAAATATAAATTTTTTTGGTTGCAGCCACTGAAGCACAGAGGCCAGAAAAATTACGCCATATAAATGCAGAAAATATGCATTTTTTTGGTCGCAGCCACTGAAGCACAGTTGACAGAAAAATTATGCCATATAAATGCTGAAAATATAAACTTTTTTGGTTGCAGCCACTGAAGCACAGAGGCCAGAAAAATTATGCCATATAAATGCAGAAAACATGCATTTTTTTGGTCGCAGCCACTGAAGCACAGTTGACAGAAAAATTATGCCATATAAATGCTGAAAATATAAATTTTTTTGGTTGCAGCCACTGAAGCACAGAGGCCAGAAAAATTATGCCATATAAATGCAGAAAATATGCATTTTTTTGGTCGCAGCCACTGAAGCACAGTTGCCAGAAAAAATATGCCATATAAATGCTGAAAATAGTCATTTTTTGCCATATACGTTGAGTCAACGTATGGCAAAAAATGACTATTTTCAGCATTTATATGGCATATTTTTTCTGGCCTCTGTGCTTCAGTGGCTGCGGCCAAAAAAACTGGGCAAACAATGCCTACAAGGTCAACGTCGTTGACCTTGTAGGCATTGTTTGCCCAGTTTTTTTGGCCGCAGCCACTGAAGCACAGAGGCCAGAAAAAATATGCCATATAAATGCTGAAAATAGTCATTTTTTTTGGTCGCAGCCACTGAAGCACAGTTGCCAGAAAAATTATGCCATATAAATGCTGAAAATATAAATTTTTTTGGTTGCAGCCACTGAAGCACAGAGGCCAGAAAAATTATGCCATATAAATGCAGAAAATATGCATTTTTTTGGATGCAGCCACTGAAGCACAGTTGCCAGAAAAAATATGCCATATAAATGCTGAAAATAGTCATTTTTTGCCATACGTTGACCTTGTAGACATTGTTTGCCCAGTTTTTTTGGTTGCAGCCACTGAAGCACAGAGGCCAGAAAAAATTAAACCAGTAGGGTTTGCACCCTAGTTTGTAACGGTGGCGGAGGGAGGAGGAGGACGCTAAAGGACAGCTGTGGTGTGGAGTCATGAGGCTTGAAGAGAAGGACAGCTGCATAGAAGTCAGAACAAGTCTTCCGGCGTGCAGTAACCCTCCGAGATCCACCCCTCATTCATTTTAATAAAGGTCAGGTAATCGACACTTTTGTGACCTAGGCGAGTTCTCTTCTCAGTTACAATCCCTCCTGCTGCACTGAAGGTCCTTTCTGAGAGCACACTTGAGGCTGGGCAAGACAAGAGGTTCATGGCAAATTGTGACAGCTCTGGCCACAGATCAAGCCTGCGCACCCAGTAGTCCAGGGGTTCATCGCTCCTCAGAGTGTCGATATCTGCAGTTAATGCCAGGTAGTCCGCTACCTGCCGGTCGAGGCGTTCTTTGAGGGTGGATCCAGAAGGGTTGTGGCGCTGCCTTGGACAGAAAAACATTTGCATGTCTGACGTTACAGACTGGCCAAAGGGCTTTGTCCTTGCAGGTGTGCTCGTGGCAGGATTACTGGCACCTCTGCCCCTGGAATGTTGATGAGTTCCTGAAGTGACATCACCCTTAAAAGCATTGTACAACATGTTTTGCAGGCTGGTTTGTAAATGCCGCATCTTTTCGGACTTGTGGTATGTTGGTAACATTTCTGACACTTTATGCTTGTACCGAGGGTCTAGTAGCGTTGCGACCCAGTACAGGTCCTTCTCCTTAAGCCTCTTGATACGGGGGTCCTTCAACAGGCATGACAGCATGAAAGACCCCATTCTCACAAGGTTGGATGCAGAGCTATCCATCTCCGCTTCCTCATTATCAAGGACTGCATCATCCACGGTCTCCTCCCCCCAGCCACGTACAAGACCAGGGGTCCCCAAAAGGTCACCACTAGCCCCTGGGAAGCCTGCTCCTGTTGGTCCTCCTCCTCCTCCTCCACAAAGCCACCTTCCTCCTCTGACTCCACTTCTGGCACCTCTCCCTGCGTTGCAGCAGGTGCCTGGGTTCGTTCTGGTGATTCCGACCAGAAATCGTGCGCTTCCAGCTCCTCGTCACGCTGGTCTACAGCCTCATCTGTCACTCGTCGCACGGCACGCTCCAGGAAGAAAGCGAAGGGTATTAGGTCGCTGATGGTGCCTTCGGTGCGACTGACCATATTTGTCACCTCTTCAAAAGGTCGCATGAGCCTGCAGGCATCGCGCATAAGCACCCAGTAACGGGGGAAAAAAATCCCCAGCTGTGCAGATCCAGTCCTACCACCCAGTTCAAAAAGGTACTCGTTGACGGCCCTTTGTTGTTGCAGCAGACGTTCCAACATAAGGAGCGTTGAATTCCAGCGAGTCTGGCTGTCAGAAATCAAACGCCTGACTGGCATGTTGTAGCGCTGCTGAATGTCAGCAAGGCGTGCCATGGCTGTGTAGGAACGTCTGAAATGGGCCGACACCTTTCTGGACTGGGTGAGAACGTCCTGGAATCCTGGGTACTTGGAGACAAAACGTTGGACTATTAAATTTAACACATGTGCCATGCAGGGCACATGTGTTAAATTGCCTAGTCTCAACGCTGCCAACAGATTGCTTCCATTGTCACACACCACTTTTCCGATCTGCAGTTGGTGTGGGGTCAGCCACCGATCGGCCTGTGACTGCAGAGATGACAGGAGTACAGATCCGGTATGGTTTTTGCTTTCCAGGCACGTCATCCCCAAGACAGCGTGACAACGGCGTACCTGGCACGTCGAATAGCCTAGGGGGAGCTGGGGGTGCACAGGTGTGGAGGAGGAGAAGGAGGACCCAGCAGCAGAGTAAGAGAAGAAGAAGACGAGGTAGAGAGCGATGGAGGAGTAGAGGTGGTGGCAGAACCGCGTGCAATCCGTGGCGGTGACACCAACTCCACTGTTGTTGTTGAGCTACCCATTCCCTGCTTCCCAGCCATTACCAAGTTCACCCAGTGGGCAGTGTAGGTGACATACCTGCCCTGACCATGCTTGGAGGACCATGCGTCAGTAGTCATATGGACCTTTGGCCCAACACTAAGTGACAGAGATGCGGTAACTTGGCTCTGCACATGTTGGTACAGGTGTGGTATTCCCTTTTTAGAAAAAAAATTGCGGCTGGGTACCTTCCACTGCGGTGTCCCAATTGCTACAAATTTGCGGAAGGCCTCAGAGTCCACCAGCTGGTATGGTAAAAGCTGGCGGGCTAAGAGTGCAGACAAGCCAGCTGTCAGACGCCGGGCAAGGGGGTGACAGTCAGACATTGGCTTCTTACGCTCAAACATGGCCTTCACAGAAACTTGGCTGGTGGCAGATGACTGGGAATGGGAACAGGTGGTCAAGGTGGAAGGCGGAGTGGAGGGTGGTTCAGACGGGTCAAGGAGAGCAGAGGTAGAGCAGTAAGATGCTGGACCAGAAGGAGTGTGGCTTTTAGTTTGCCTGTTGCCTTTGAGGTGTTGCTCCCAAAGTGCTTTGTGCTTGCCGCTCATGTGCCTTCGCATAGAAGTTGTACCTATGTGGCTGTTGGGCTTACCAAGGCTCAGTTTCTGACTGCACTCATTGCAAATTACAATGCTTTTGTCAGAGGCACACACATTAAAAAAATCCCACACTGCTGACTTTTTGGAAGTGTGCGATCTGGCGGTAACAGTAGAAGTTGGCGGAGTTGGCGGTATTGGCGGCAATGGCGGGTGCGTTGGCCGGCTGAACACAGGTGCCGATACATGTTGTTGCCCTGCTGATCCCTGCGGGCTGTCCTCCCTGCTTCTTCTAAGTCTTATTCTCCTACTGCCTCTCTGACTCTCCGTCTCTCCATCTGAACTACCCTCCTCTTGCTCTCTTCTACTAGGCACCCACAAAACATCAATCTCCTCATCATCATTCTCCTCAGATGCATCAATTTCTTCTGACACATCACAGAAGGAAGCAGCAGCGGGGACCTCCTCCTCATCACTCATTATGTCCATCTCTATCGTGTTCTCTGCCAGAATTAAATCTGGTGTAAGGTCCTCATCTCCTTCATCTTCTTCTGGCAATAATGGTTGCGCATTACTCAGTTCAAGAAACTCATTGGAAAATAACTCCTCTGACCCAGTGAAGAAGGGGCACCGGTGGTGGAGGAAGTGTTACGTGGGGTGGCCATAGCAGTGGAGGATGAGGAGGATGTTGTGGTAAAGTTAGAAACGGTAGAGGATGGGGTGTGCTGTGTAAGCCAGTCAACTACCTCTTCAGCATTTTGGGAGTTCAGGGTCATTGGCTTTTTAAAACTGGGCAATTTGCTAGGGCCACAGGATTGCATAGCAGCACGGCCCCTAGCACGGCCTCTGCGTGGCGGCCTGCCTTTGCCTGGCATTATTTTTAAAAAAACAACAACAACAACAAAAACTCAGTTGGTTTTTCTGGAAACGATAATACACACAGCTAGATGGCGGGTTGAAGAAAACACTGTGCAAATAATGCCTACAAAGTCAACGTATACACTACTACAGCGGTGGATACGGATTACGTAAAATATATGAATGCTGCTTGAAAAAAAGTAACTCAAGTGGTTTTTCTAGAGACGATAATATTATCAATATTTAGACAAAATGTGAACAAGCTCACACAGCTCGATGGCGGGTTGAAGAAAACACTGTGCAAATAATGCCTACAAGGCCAACGTATACACTACTACAGCGGTGGATACGGATTACGTAAAATATATGAATGCTGCTTGAAAAAAGTGACTCCGGTGTTTTTTCTGGAGACGGTAATATTATGGATATTTAGACAGAATGTGAACAAGGTCACACAGCTCGATGGCGGGTTGAAGAAAACAGTGTGCAAATAATGCCTACAAGGCCAACGTATTCACTACTACAGCGGTGGATACGGATTACGTAAAATATATGAATGCTGCTTGAAAAAAGTGAACTCCGGTGTTTTTTCTGGAGACGGTAATATTATGGATATTTAGACAGAATGGGAACAAGGTCACACAGCTCGATGGCGGGTTGAAGAAAACAGTGTGCAAATAATGCCTACAAGGCCAACGTATTCACTACTACAGCGGTGGATACGGATTACGTAAAATATATGAATGCTGCTTGAAAAAAGTGACTCCGGTGTTTTTTCTGGAGACGGTAATATTATGGATATTTAGACAGAATGGGAACAAGGTCACACAGCTCGATGGCGGGTTGAAGAAAACAGTGTGCAAATAATGCCTACATGGCCAACGTATACACTACTACAGCGGTGGATACGGATTACGTAAAATATATGAATGCTGCTTGAAAAAAGTGACTCCGGTGTTTTTTCTGGAGACGGTAATATTATGGATATTTAGACAGAATGTGAACAAGGTCACACAGCTCGATGGCGGGTTGAAGAAAACAGTGTGCAAATAATGCCTACAAGGCCAACGTATACACTACTACAGCGGTGGATACGGATTACGTAAAATATATGAATGCTGCTTGAAAAAAGTGACTCCGGTGTTTTTTCTGGAGACGGTAATATTATGGATATTTAGACAGAATGTGAACAAGGTCACACAGCTCGATGGCGGGTTGAAGAAAACAGTGTGCAAATAATGCCTACAAGGCCAACGTATACACTACTACAGCGGTGGATACGGATTACGTAAAATATATGAATGCTGCTTGAAAAAAGTGACTCCGGTGTTTTTTCTGGAGACGGTAATATTATGGATATTTAGACAGAATGGGAACAAGGTCACACAGCTCGATGGCGGGTTGAAGAAAACAGTGTGCAAATAATGCCTACAAGGCCAACGTATACACTACTACAGCGGTGGATACGGATTACGTAAAATATATGAATGCTGCTTGAAAAAGTGACTCCGGTGTTTTTTCTGGAGACGGTAATATTATGGATATTTAGACAGAATGTGAACAAGGTCACACAGCTCGATGGCGGGTTGAAGAAAACAGTGTGCAAATAATGCCTACAAGGCCAACGTATACACTACTACAGCGGTGGATACGGATTACGTAAAATATATGAATGCTGCTTGAAAAAAGTGACTCCGGTGTTTTTTCTGGAGACGGTAATATTATGGATATTTAGACAGAATGGGAACAAGGTCACACAGCTCGATGGCGGGTTGAAGAAAACAGTGTGCAAATAATGCCTACAAGGCCAACGTATACACTACTACAGCGGTGGATACGGATTACGTAAAATATATTATGGCTGCTTGAAAAAAGTGACTCCGGTGTTTTTTCTGGAGACGGTAATATTATGGATATTTAGACAGAATGTGAACAAGGTCACACAGCTCGATGGCGGGTTGAAGAAAACAGTGTGCAAATAATGCCTACAGGGCAAATAATGCCTAAAGGTCAACTTATACACTACTACAGCGGTAGTAAAATAAAAAAAAGTAAAATAAAAAAAAATGAATATTAAAAAAAAAAATTAAAGTTGGTGCTGCTGAACTACTAGGAGCAGCAGATTAGCACACCAGTCCCACTCCCCAACACTGCTAGACTAATAGCACTGGGCTCTTATAGTAGTAGTAGTAGTAGTAGTAGTAGTAGTAGTAGTAGTAAAACAACAAAAAAATAAATAAAAGCAGTCCTTACAAGGACTACTGTTATTGCAGCAGTCAGCAGATGAGATCAGAAGCAGGACAGCTGCCCACTGCAGCTACATACAGAGCACTGCAGTAGAAGGTAGATTACTAGCCAGCAAAGCTACCTAAGCTTAAATGTCCCTCAAACCCCTGCAGACTTCTGTCCCTCCAATAACAGAGCAGTATCAAAACGATTACTAGCCAGCAAACTTTCAACTGTCCCTGAAATCACTAACAGGCAGCAGCTCTCTCCCTACACTATCTCTTCAGCACACACAGGCAGAGTGAAAAAAACGCTGCAGGGCTTCGGTTTTTATAGGGAAGGGGAGTGGTCCAGGGGAGAGCTTCCTGATTGGCTGCCATGTACCTGCTGGTCTGGGGTGAGAGGGCAAAAAAAAGCGCCAACAATGGCGAACCCAAAATGGCGAACGTCGCGCGACGTTCGCGAACTTCCGGCGAGCGCGAACACCCGATGTTCGCGCGAACAAGTTCGCCGGCGAACAGTTCGCGACATCTCTAAAAAAGAACAGGAATCTTAAATGCACAGACACATTGCAGAATAAAAGTGTATTTTCTTTCCATTTCTTTGTGTTAAATCTGTTTAATTTGGGGAGTGCTTTCTTAGCTAAAAGTGTGAATTTGAAATTATACAAAGGTTTCTAGTGATTTAGCTCATAGTCTGTATAGTGAAGGCGCAGCTGTCAGGATCTTGATATTGTGCAGCATCAGTGAGATGATGGAAAGTCTAGAACGATTATATGCTTAGTGGTGGGCATTGGGCAATTAGAGCTTCTAACTACTTTTTAATCACTGCTCTGGAAAAAAACAGCAAAGTGTAACATTTTTATTCTATGGTAACATAAAAAATGGTAGGAGCCTTTTTACAAGGAAGGATAAAGCAACATTGGCTGGTGCGTGTTTAACTTTTCCCAGTAATATAGAGAATAGCAGCAATATGCTATCAGACAATTTATGTTTTCCAATAAGCCATTGGAAAAAAACATCATCATTAACAGCCATCATTTTTCACAAGTTCTCCATTAAAAATATAATGGTCAAACACTACATAGGATCACAGGTGTTACATTCTCCTAGGGAAGTTAGGCCTATGGCACATGTGAGTTTTTGACCATATCAGGGGCCCTGTAGTTAAAGGGCCCTTCCATTCAGAGGTTACTATTCCCATATTATCACCATTTGACATTGATGTCTGCCATAGGTAATGTGTTTTCCATTCAAATGAACGTTGGCAGCAGGGCAGGGCTTTAAAATAACTAGGCCTTTAACTGGCTAGAGAAATTGAGTAGAATGCCAGACAACTATCAATTGTCAGGAATTCAGAAAAAACAGCAGGCAAAACATCCCAAATTACTGCCATAGGACTGAAGTGTAAAAGGGAAGGATATAGATTTAGGGCTCTTACAGATGGGTGTTTTTGGCTAGCCCAGACGCAGTCAATTCTAATTTATGGCACCGTCCTCTTGATGACGCAACTAAGTGCCGAATGCAAGTAGAACGCAACATGCTGCATGCCACCTGTGTTCGACGCTTCCACATCGTGAGGCTGGTCCCATGAAGAAGAGTTGACTGCTCTGGGCAAGCGCTCCCCTGCAGTTGAACGGATGGAAATCGCAACACAGGGGAGAGCAGCCAAAAACACCCATCTGTATAAGCCCTTAGGAAAACTATATATCTAATAAAGCCTATTTGGGAAGCTTGGTGTCACGGTCGGCACCGTGCGCGCCCTAAGAAACCTTTAGAGGAGTGGCAGCATGGTGGGCGTCCCCGCCGAGGAGGCTGCAGGTGTCCCTGCAGACCCCCTCCCACTAGACCACCAGGGTAAGTTATTACACTACCCCCCATCGAGGAGGGGCCACCGGACCCCCAGGTTTCTCAGGAAACTTAAGGTGGACGATCAGCCCTAATGTCACAAACAGGAACCCAAGAATACTCCTCAGGGCCATACCCCTTCCATTGTTCTAGGTATTGCAACTTACCCCGCACAAGACGAGAGTCAAGGAGTTCATGGACTACAAATTCAGGCTGACCCTCTACCAACACTGAGGGAGGAAAGGACTGTGGACAGACCTGTGAGGCTGGTTTCAAAAGAGATACATGAAATGAGTTAGAATTGTCAGGTAATTTGAGACGAACAGAAGAAGGGTTAATTATTTCAGTTATGGGATATGGACCAATAAACTTGGGTCCAAACTTGAGTGAAGGAACCTTAAGTTTGATATTTTTTGTTGATAACCATACAGAATCTCCTATCTGAAATTTGGGTGCTTTCCTAACCTATCTGCTGCAGAAAGAGACTTATGCACCCGGACCAGATCTTGGCAAATTGTTCGACAGAAGAATTGACAGATGGTACAGAGGATAATGAACCAGAAAAAGATAATGCTTTGGGATATAAACCATTAACAATAAAAAATGGAGACTGACCAGTAGAAGCATGGGTTGCATTATTGTAAGCAAATTCTGCCCAGGGTAAAAGTTCAGCCCATGAGAATTGGTTGCCAGACACATAACACCTTAAGAATTGTTCAAGGGACTGATTAAACCTTTTAGTTTGACCATTAGTTTGAGGGTGGTATGCGGTATAGAATGACAAATCCATCCCAACCAAATTTAGAAACAAACTGTACCTCTCTATCAGAAACAATATTGACTGGAAAACCATGTAATTTGAAAATATTAGAAATAAGTAACTCAGCCAAAGTTTTAGCAGATGGGAGGTGTGGGAGGGAAATGAAATGACTCATTTTGCTGAATCTATCCACCGCCACCCAAATCACTTGAGATGGAGGGAGGTCAACAATAAAATCCATAGACAGATGGGACCAAGGTCTGACAGGAATAGGTAATGGCCTTAGCAATCCATGTGACAGGTTTCTAGAAGACTTTGACTTTTGACAGATAGGGCAAGAATTAACAAAATCTTTGACATCTTGTTTAAATGAAGGCCACCACACATTACAAGACAACAAAAACACAGTTTTAGAAATACTGGGATATCCCGCCATTTTTGAATTATGAACCTCACCCAGAACCTGTTCCCTTAAGTCCTCAGGTACAAATAACCTCCCCAGTGGATTGTCTACAGAGGCAGGAGATTGAACTGAAGACAATAGTGTGGCAAGGTCTGATCCCAGAGTTGCCACAATCAACTCTCCCGGAATGATGTGAACACATTCACTAGGTTCAGACAGGTTAGACTCAAAACTCCTAGAGAGTGCATCAGCTTTAGTGTTTTTGGAACCATGCCTGTATGTGAGAGAGAAATTAAACCGGGTAAAAAATAAAGCCCATCTAGCCTGCCTAGGATTCAACCGTTTAGCAGACTCAATGTATAACAGGTTTTTGTGGTTAGTAAATTCCGTTATAGTATGTTTAGCCCTCTCCAACAAGTGTCGCCATTCCTCAAAGGCCCATTTGATAGCCAACAATTCTCTATTACCAATGTCATAATTGCCTTTGGCAGGTGAAAATCTAGAGAAGAATGCACATGGATGTACCTTGTTGGTTATCGGATGCCTTTGAGAAAGGACCGCCCCTGCCCCAACCTCTGAGGCATCAACCTCTACAATAAAAGGAAGAGTAGTATCAGGGTGACGGAGAATGGGAGCAGACACAAATTCTTTCTTGAGAAATTCAAAGGCTTGAATAGCCTCGGGAGGCCACATACTTGGATCTGCACCCTTTTTGGTTAGATCCGTAATTGGAGACACCACCAAAGAAAAGTTTTTAATAAATTGACGATAATAATTAGCAATACCTAAGAACCTTTGGGTTGCACGTAAAGAAAGAGGCTGAGCCCAGTCCAGAACGGCCTTAACTTTCCCAGGATCCATTTCTAGACCCTTACCGGAGATATTGAACACCGAAAATTGGACAGAAGAAATCTCAAAGGTGCACTTCTCAAGCTTTGCAAATAAATTATTCTTACTTAACCTGATTAACACCTCCCGGAAATGTTTTCGATGGTCACTCAAGTTAGAGGAAAAAATTTGAATATCGCCAATATATACCACTACAAATAACCCCAGCAGTGTCATTGACAAATTCCTGGAACACTGCGGGGGCGTTGCAAAGACCAAATGGCATAACTAAATATTTGTAGTGGCCATCCCTGGTGTTAAAGGCCGTTTTCCACTCATCCCCTTCCCAGATACGAATGAGGTTATATGCACCTCTAAGGTTAAGTTTGGAATAGATAGTAGCATTCTTGACCTGATCAAATAATTCAGAAATCAGCGGAAGGGGATAGCGGTTCTTGATGGTAATTTTCTTTAGGCCCCTATAATCAATACATGGGCGAAGACCTCCATCCTTCTTGCCCATGAAAAAGAACCCAGCACCAGCAGGGGAACTAGAAGGTCTAATAAACCCTCTTTGAAGATTTTCACTAATGTAATCTTTCATTGGTTGGGCTTTGGGCAAAGAAAGAGATAAGTTCTCCCTCTAGGGGGAGTAGACCCAGGAATGAGGTCAATTGGGCAGTCATAACGCCTATGTGGGGGTAATGTTTCTGCGGCTTTTTTAGAAAACACATCAGAGAAATCAGCATAAGCCGCAGGTAAACCCTCTAGGGATGTGAGGAACACTTAAGCAAGAGCCCTTACATTTTTGACCCCATTGAAAAATCTCCCAATCAATATGTGGATTATGTATCTGTTACCAAGATAAACCTAAAATTAGAAGAAAACCTTCGATTACATAGAAGGATAACTCCTCAGAATGCAAGTTGTTTGCGCACATGGACAAGGCCACAAACCTGAGCCCAAAGGGCTTTTGTCAATGGCTAAGATTCTCATGGAGGATTTAAAGGCGTTAGAGGAATATTTAACCTTACTGCGAAGGCAGCATCCAAAAAATTCCCCGCCGCCCCAGAATCCACAAAAGCGGAAACCTTAACAGAGCATGTAGGCCAGGTTAAATTTACACGTACCATGATCCTAGAGGAAAATTGGGGAGAAGAATCTTCTCGACCCAAATGGAGCTCCCCTTCGCCATTTAGGCTTTGAAGTTTCACGGCCTCTTAGGACACTGGTTAAGAAAAGGACCCTTTTCCCGACAGTAAATACACAGACCCTGAGACCGCCTGCTGGCCTTTTCCTCAGGAGTTAGATGAGTAATGCCCAATTGCATGGGTTCCTCCTGACAGTGGAGGAACTACCGGGGGAGCAGGGGGTGCAAGCGGGCCAGGGCCCGCACCCCCTCAGGGCCCCCCGGCAGTCCGTTCGCCACTGAGAATGCCGGCATATGCGGTCGTACAGAGGGGGGCGGGGCCCAGCTGTGCATCATGCACCAGGGCCCGCCCCCCTCTAGGATCGCCACTGCCTCCAGTGGTAGAGGCACAGAGGGGTTAGATGGCTTAACATTAGAAAACCCAGTAGAAAAAGGAAGTACCCTTCTCACCCCTTCACTCCCTCTGTCTTCTATCTACTTGGATGGCAAGAGACATTAGATCATCCAAATTAGTAGATAAAGGATAGTTTACTAGGCTGTCTTTGACAGTTCCAACCAGTTTCTACAGCCCACCGGTGGTGCAATACAGCTCTGCATCCCGTTTCCCCTGGTGTAATTTACGAATTGAGGGATCAGCAGATGATGCACGATCTGTGTCATCGTAACGTATCTAAAGAACGTTTCAAGGGAAAAACGGGCAGGGTCAGAGGAGGGTAATCTTCGGGCCCAAATTTGAGGGTCATCCTGTAACAGGGTCATTACAAACCTCACTTTTTCCTCTCCGGTAATAAAGGAGTGAGGGAAAAAACTCAGGTATAGTTTGCATGCCTCCTGAAAGACAAGAATTTGGTTCTATTCCCACTAAATTTTTCGGTGAAGATTTTTTGGGTTCATGGGATTTATGAGTATTACCCATCTCAACTCAACAGAAGAACACACTGGCACGGCATCAGGAGATCGGACCACCAGCTTTGGCATCTGTTCAGAAGTGTCCAATCTGTGTGACGGGTTGTGCAAGCCTTGCACTAGGTAATCTTGTTTTTGCTCTTGTACCTCCAAGCGCTGCAGAAGAGTGGTAAGGAGCGCTTCCGTAGTGGGAGGAGCAGTGGCAGCATGGAGGGCACCAAGCTGGTTGCAGGGTCTTTTGTATGTTGCTGCTTTTTTTCCTACCTCTCAGCCACAAGGCAAGCATGCATGCAGGGAAGGGCACAAAGCCATGTGAGAATAGAAATATCACAATGTGAAGCATCGGTAGACATACTGTTATCTGTCCAGGAGACATAATAAACAAGTAACCAGCAAATAAAGAGTGTTAAATAGAAAAGGATTCAACCATTCTAGAAACTGTCCTCATCCTAAAGCTGAATACATGCTTTCTAAACTAAGGTCTGTTGGTCTTTGTGAAGTCGTTTGCACATGGATGGGAAACTGGCTACAGGATCGGGTAAAGAGGGTGGTTGTTAATGGTGCATTTCTCTACTTGGAGTAAGGTTCATAGTGGGGTCCCTCAGGGCTCGGTATTGGGTCCACATTTATTTAATTTATTTTTTTAATGATTCAGGGGAGGGAATTGTATTAGTCTTTGCAGATAACACAAAACTATGCAGCCAAATGAATTCCATCCAGGATGCAACAGGATCTTGACAAACTGACATCTGGGCAGCTAAGTGGCAAATGAGATTCAATGTCCATCAATGTAAAATTATGCACCTGGGATGTTAGAATATCCAAGCCACTTATACCCTTAATGGGACTGAACTAGGTAAATCCATTATGGAAAAGGACCTTGTAGATAATAAACTTGGATGCATCAAATTGGCAGTCAGCAATTGCAAGGGTAAACAAGGGCTTGAGCTGTATTAAAATGGGGGGGGGGTATTCTTCCACTGTACAGGGCGTTGGTAAGGCCCCATCTAGAATATACCCATCAGTTTTCATCTCTAGCACTCAAAAGGGATATTATTAAATTGAAAATGTTCCTGAGAAGGACAACTAAGCTAGTGAAAGGTATGAAAAATCTCAGTTATGAGGAAAGAATGGCCAAATTGGGGAAGAGGTGCTTTAAGGAGAAATCAACCTGTGGGGAAAAAAACCGTACCCCCCACCCAAGGTAGATTTCCCTCCCTTCCTTCTTCACCCCAGGCTAGCTACCCCCCGGGGAAATGGCCCATACTCCATACTTACCCGTTGGCGCAGATTCTTCCAGCGAAGTTCCACGCGTCCATCTTCCGGCTACACGGTAAGCCGACTGAAAGGTCTGCAATTTCCATGTAATTCTGAGCATGCGCAGTTGTCGATAACTGGCAAACTGGTCCAACTGCGCATGCGCAGAAATACCGAACTCTCAGTCAGCTTACCGAGGAGCCGGAAGATGGACGCGTGGAACCCATTCCTATTAAAAGAAAGAAGGTTCCCGTTAAATATTCAGAAGGGTTTTTTTTGCAGTGGTACAGGCTGATACATTAGATTTAGCTTCAAGAAGGGGTTGGAAGGCTTTTTAGTAAAGAAGAGAATACAGGGTTATGGAAGATAGAACATTGGACAAGTTGATCCAGGAACTGGTCCAATTGCCATCTGGGAGTCAGGAAGAATTGTTTTCATTCTGTGAGACAAATTAGAGAGGTTTCATAGGGTATTTTGTTGTCTTCTTCTGGACCAACTAGCAATTGGGCAGGTTTTGTATAGACAGAAATGGTTGAACTTGAATGATGTGTCTTTTTTCAACCTAACTTACTATGTTACTATGTTGGAGTCCAGTATTTAAAGGTTTGGTATCATACATACATAGTAACATAGTAACACAGTAAGTAAGGTTGAAAAAAGACACATGTCCATCGAGTTCAACCTTTTTTTTTTTTTTTTTACTAACTACCTATCTGCCAGTTGATCCAGAGGAGGCAAAAAAAACCCATCTGAAGCCTCTCCAATTTGCCGTAGAGGGGGAAAAATTCCTTCCTGACTCCAAAATGGCAATCGGACTAGTCCCTGGATCAACTTGGACTATGAGCTATTACCCATAACCCTGTATTCCCTCACTTGCTAAAAAGCTATCCAACCGCATCCTAAAGCTATCTAATGTATCAGCCTGTACAACTGATTCAGGGAGAGAATTCCACATCTTCACAGCTCTCACTGTTAAAAAAGCAATACATATGCACCTCTTATCCTATAAAAAAAAAACAGAAAGTCTGCTGGACCCATGGACCCATTCCTAGTCAAGTGCTCTTTATTGCTCTCAATCTGTGGATTCTGGCAAATGCCAGAGGGGCTGCTGTAAGATGCTATAGACAGTCACTATTTATTGGGCTGGTGGGGGCTGTTTGGGCCTCTGTGTATTTGAAATGCTAGGGACTATTTTGTATTCCAGTCCAGACCAAGAAAGTTAAAATTATAATTATAGTCTAACAATTTAGTAATTTTCCTCATTACAACAGCCCCACTGCTATTCCTATCACATTCTATTACCTTGTGTCTCACTTATCCTCAACACACTTGATAACTCTATAGGGCAAATTCACTAATCTACAAAAATTCGCCCTCGATGGCTTCGCTCACAGCGCAACACTTCTCCAGGCATAGATTTGCCAGGACAACGCTAATTCACTAAAATCCGAAGTTGCGATAGCGTTACTGCGCCAATCGAAGCGAAGTTGCGCTAGTGTTGCCTAATTTGCATATGGCGGGAAGTTAAAGTTGAATGGACGTATACGTTGCAGCAAATACATTACACTACACAAGCCTGGAAAACCTTAATAAAAGAAAATAGAGTTGTTATATTGCCCTACACATAAGCCCACTGTATAGTTTATGTGCCATATGTTAGGAAATGTAGGGGGGAAGCCGGTTACCCCCAAAAAAATGTACGCTATTTTTCAGCCTATGACCCTGAAAAAGGAAAATACACTAGCGTTTTTTGGGACTTAGAAAAATTTTCAACAATTTTTTATAGGAAGTCCTATCTACTCTATTGCACTTTGCCTGGTCTGAGGTGGTGAAAGCAAGTCTGGCACAAGAGGTAACGTTCAGTAAAATCCGCATCTTAGTGAATTTGCGTAGTTACCTCCATTCGCCAGAGCGCAACTTTGCCAGGCATTAGGGAACAAAGTACCGCTAGAGTCTCCTTCACTAGCGTAGTTACGCCGTTAGTAAATCGGCGAAGTACAGAATTTTTGCCCCCTATTACCTTGTGTCTCATTTATCTTGCAACTATAGATTGTAAGCCCTTGCGGTCAGGTCCTCAGTTACCTGATGTATTGTTTGCCAAATGTCAGTTATTTATTACCGTTATATACAGCACTGTGGAATATGTTGGCACTTTATAAATAAATGTAATATACAGTTATGGCATCTGTTATCTGGAAACCCGTTACCTGTAAATCTCCCATAGACTCCATTTTATCTACAGAATTCAAATGTTTAAAACTGATTTGCTTTTTCTCTGTAATAATAAAACAGTACCTTGTACTTGATCCAAACTAAGATATAATTTAACTTTATTGGAGGCAAAACAAGCTTATTTAATGGCGTAATTGTTTTTTAGTAGACAAGTTATGAAGATCTAAATTATGGAAAGATCTTGTACCCGCAGAACCTCAAGTCCCAAGCATTCTGGATAACCGGTCCCATACCTGTAATATACAGTATATAGAGTATGTGACACTGCATACATGCACTTAAATCTTCAGCCTACATATTTGACTGCAATTACCTAGAATACAAACTGTTTTATTCCAGTTTTATGGCTTTAGTGACTACAATTCCATAATTAATGACTTTTATTTTTTGACATAAAAATAACTTTCTTATTTTACTGACTCTGGAAAAGAAATATAGTTTCTGAAAGAGAAATAGGTTTGAACAGCTCTGAAATAATAGGACTTTTTAGAGTCTGGACCAGAACTTTGACAGGTTTAACTGCACTTTTATTAGAAATTCTAAACTCAATAAATGATTTAAATGTCATTATTTATATTAATAATAGTATGAATTCAGGAGAGTTACTTTGGCGTAGGAAATCATAACAAACCTCGTTTTCAGAGGTTTATTTGATGCATAAAATTTATGGTGTAGAACTCTTGGGAAAATATGACTGTACTTGATAAGCCATCTATAAATTGTATCTATATGCTGAAAGAAGAATTAGGGTCTAGAAAACACATTAAAGTAATGCAAAGTGCACCAGGTTATATTAATTTATGTATAATCAACATTTAGAACCGTGACTAAGTGGCGTCATATTGGGGTGACTTAGATGTTTACAGTCTCTTGCACATCACTGTATATATCACAGGCCAAGTACAGGCTGAATCATGGTGTGCTTATGCCTATCATATAGATGACCCATATTTTCTATTCTAACCATATCATGTATTTTTAAATATGTATATGATATAAACATGGTATGCATCTCCAGTAGTGATGGGCGAATTTGCGCCGTTTCGCTTTGCCGGAAAATTCGCGAATTTCACGCGAAATTCGCACAACGGCGAAAAATTCGCCCGTTTTTTCGACGCCGGCGCCCGTTTTTTGCGCCGGCGCCCGTTTTTGACGCCGGCGTCCGTTTTTCCGGAATTTTTTTTTTTGACGCCGGCGAATTCACGCCTGGCGAATAAATTCGCCCATCACTAATCTCCAGAAAACTATTCTGCAGCACTCTACAGAGATTGTATATCATTCATGTAAGTCCCTGCCCCAGAGGAGCTTTCAGTGTAAGGTCCTTATCACATTCACACAAGGGTCAATTTCATCAGAAGCCAACTGATTCGTAAAAGGGGTGTGAAAAAAACCTAAAGAAGATTACCTGGAGTACCCATGCAGACACAGAGGAAATATTCAAACTCCATGCAGATTATTGACTTTATCAACATCAAGCCCAGGTCTCCAGTTCTGCAATGCTTACCTCTTAGTTACCATTTTGCCCTTCAGTACCAGAACAAGGGGTAGACAGAAGGGGTAGACACCTTGTGTGTGTGTGTGTGGGGGGAGCTAGGCACGTACCTCTTCTGTTACCTACCCCTAGTATGGGTCCCTGTCCCACCATTGGCAAATTGCTTATATCTCCCCACAACCCCCATCATTGGTGTGTGCATGCTCATTCACTCATGCGTAGGGGAGGCCCCGATTTGTGGGCAGACCACAAAGGCTTGGGCATAGGCCAGCAAGCTTCTGGGTGCAGCATGCAGCCCACTGACCCCATCTATACTTGGGCCCAGTCCCCAGTGATTGTGGAAATGGCACCAGAAGAATTGAAGAAGAAGGTGCAAGCATTGGGAGGAATGTTGTGGGTGTGCTGGCAGGCTGGGAGTGCCTGTGCCAGGGTGTGCACGGGAGGGCAGTGGGTGAGGGGTGAAGTTTGAGTGGCTTAGGGTTGCACCATTTTACAAAACGGTCCTGGGTTGGGGGGAGAAGGCTGGCTTGGTTGGTCCGCCACTGTTGCCCAAGAGGCAGAGGTAGATATATTAAATGCTGAACTGAAGATTACATAGGGATTACCAGCAGTTCAATATTTCCCCAGTTGTTAACACTTTCCTAAGGAACATTTTCTGTGTATTTTAATAAACAAGGTGCTGCTGCAAAACCTTTTTTAAGGAGTACAACACAGTTTATGTTATTATCAGTTTAGAAGTTACTTATTATGCAATATCAAACTCTAGATAATTTGCAGGTTTTTGCACTAAAAGCCATAGGTAGTGCTATACAGGTCATGAGGGTCATTCTTAAAGTGACTTTAAGAAATTGTATATTTTTTCAGACCAGCACCAAATTTAACATGTCATCCTCGCTGCCCTGTCTGCAAACTGTGGCACCTGCTTCAGGTCTCTGGTCACAATTACTGAAATAAAACAGTTAACTGTTCATCTTCTCTGGCCTTTTTAACAGCACTTTCCTACCCAAGATCAGGATCTACTCTATTCCCAGCCACAAACCATCACTACCTAGAATCTGAACTTGCCTGACATTGAACTCAAATCATTGCCAACGTTACCCAACCTGACCCCTTCCTCTAGTGCCCTGTAGCAGATTATCCCTAAGGAACATCTCACCTTATCCTCTGTTATATTACTGATGCTATAACAACACCATTTAAAAAGAATTTTTAATTATTCTAGTATCATTTTTTGTTTGAGGATGGCAAAGAACTGATATGGCTAAGCCCGTGCACTACTGGTATTCAAAGCATTTTTAAAAGAAAATATTACATGTTTTGGAGTAGATTTGGTAAATATAGAATACAGTTAAAATTAGGTTAATACATTATAGCAGTATTACTTAAAATCAACCCAAAAACATAGTTTATGGGTCGGTTTAGAGTCTAAAACACTGCTATAATGTCAGTAAAAGCCCTTACTTAAAAAGTAGCATCAGAGTATTAATATTAACTACTTTGAACCACTTTGCCTATTGTAAAACAACAAAAATTTTCATGAAAATCAAGATGATGTTAAGATGATGTTAAGATCATAGTTGTCAATATACTAATGGAAAGTAAAATGTAACCAAATTCCCATAATTCCCATTAACAAATATACTGTACCTAGTGACTATGGAAGACTAGTGTAATATAAATAATAACTGATAATTTCCTCTCTCATATTCCCACACCAAACCATTGCATTTTGACAGGTCTGAGATTGCAAAGTTGCTCAATGAGTTCATTTGAAAAAAACAGAAGTTAATAACATTGTTAATGGAAAGGTATAAGAAAATGTATATGGAACAGATAAAAGTTTTACTAATTATTTTCATTCCATGTTATTCAGATGGATAAACATATACAAATCAATAGATAATCATCCCGCTGAAAAAAAAATCCCTAACTACGAAAAAAAGCCTCTAAATTAGTATTTTATTTCTTAGTCGTTAAGCAAACTGGTATCCTTTTAAACTATCAGTGCGTGTTCTGTAATTAAAAGCTAATCTGTAGCCTTGTGCTGTTCTTTCTTTCAGTCTGCTTCCTGATTAAGGTTTTTTTAATACAAACTATTGATTAGTCAATCAGGCAGTGGCTTTATAGGCAGGGTGGGTTTTGTTCATTGAGGTGCTGCATCCTCTTTAATGCTCTTTTGGGGAATACCATTCTGACCTCAATCTTCAAAAAAGCCTTTCTTGGTGTTGTGAAGGAAGCCGGCAGGAGGTGGCATGGTGATGTCCCCAGACTGTATATTTGTTGTCTCATGTTAATCAAACTCCTCATTCCATTCAATAAAGATTCATCTGCCACACGAATACATAAACGGCTGCGTCTGAGTGACTGTCTTTTGTCTTGAGCAGATTGCTAAAACTCCATTAGGCGTTACTAAACAAAAAAAATGACAACCCTTATTAATTTACCCTTTACATTTTCCCAGCAGACGGGACGTTGTTATTATTATGCAAACACGATACACACGGCTGCACTAAAAGAAGCTCATTGTTGCCTGTTCTTCCAGGTTCATAATTGCTAGAGATTGTCAAAAGTTCACCGAACAATTGCTAATTACAGCAAACTCAGTAAACTGAACAAAGTGCCATTCTTTTGCTTACTTTGAAATGGGTATTTTTGTAGCATGCACATGCACCAATGAGCTGCAATGTCAAGAAGGAGACTCGTTCACAGGAACATTTTTTTCTCCCTCTCAAAACCAACTGTTGTGACAAGACAGTAATTCTCCGTTTCAGTCCATTGCACAAGTGGGATATGTTTGCTTGTTTTTTAACTGACACAATGTGGAGCCCGTCGCTTTAAAAAAACACAGGACCTCTCACTAAGTACTGAATCAACTTAAAGGAAGATATCCATTAGCTCAGCAATAGATACAGATCTCTGTGTCAAGTATAGCCTCAACAATGGGGGATCGGATCCTTAAAATGGAATGTTTGCTCTGAAATATATTATATTAGTCTCGTACAGACAGATGCTTTCAACCAAGACTTTATTCCTTTACTAGTATTTCTTGCTCAGATGTCGTTCCCAAATTCTAGATATTATTATGCGGATATGTTATTAAATGAATGTATATATTAATGAGATGATTGTATATAGAAATATATTAATGCAGTAATGAAGATCAAATGCATGGTTTTGCCAACATGTTGGTAAAACCTGTATTAGAATTTTTTTTACAGAAAATGATTTCTTGCTCGAAACGTGAGAATAAAAAATAGCCAAAAGCAGTATTAGAGTTTTGCATGCCCTTTTTTTCTTTGCTGAGATAAACAACGTTGAATGAGAAAAAATGTCCATTGACTAATGTATATGGTGACATTTTGGGAGGAAAAAAATGGCAGCAGCATTATTAGAATTTCTCCAGGCAATTTTCAATGACAGATGCATATGGTGACATTTTGGCAAAACTTTACCATTTTGTGATTTTTTTCCCTTACAGCTAATTTTTTTCAACAAAGTCAAACAGGGCAGTTTGGCATGTCACTAAAATGCATATATAGGGTCAGACTGGGCCGGCAGGTCACTGGGAATAAACCCAGCCAACGCAGACCCGCTATTTTCGCTGCTCCCTGATCTCCCTTCCGGCCCCTAGTTGCCGCCACGAGCAGGAAAAAAGGTAGGCGCGGGGTGCCGGAGGGGTGTTGCAGTGTGGGGTTGGCTGAGGTGTCCTCCATTGGGGTGGGGGGCCCCAAAAAAAAGCAGCCCCAATGGGCCCCAGGCCCCCCAGTCCGACCCTGTGCATATTTTTTCTTAAAGGGGTTGTACACCTTTGAGATAACTTTTAGTATGATATAGAGAGTGATATTCTGAGACAATTTGCAATTTGTTTTCATTTTTTATTATTTGTAGTTTTTGAGCTTTTTATTCAGCAGCTCTTTAATTAGCATTTTAAGCACTGTGGTAACTAGGGTCCAAATTACCCTAGCAACCATGCATTGATTTAAAAAAGAGACTGGAATATGAATAGGAGAGGGCCTGAATAGAAGGATCAGTAGTAAAAAGTAACAATAACAATACATTTGTAGATTTACAGAGCATTTGTTCTTTAGAAGGGAGTCAGCGATACTCATTTGAAAGCTGCAAAGAGGCAGAAGAAATAGGCAAATAACTATAAAACTATAAAAAATATATAATGAACACAAATTGAAAATTTTAGAATTGGCTGTTCTATAACATAATAAAAGTTACATTAAAGGGATACTGTCATGGAAAAACATGTTTTTTTCAAAACGCATCAGTTAATACGCTACACTGAAATCCATTTTTCAAAAGAGCAAACAGATTTTGTTATATTTAATTTTGAAATCTGACATGGGGCTAGACATATTGTCAGTGTCCCAGCTGCCCAAGGTCATGTGACTTGTATTCTGATAAACTTCAATCACTCTATACTGCTGTACGGCAAGTTGGAGTGATATCACCCCCTCCCTTCTCCCCCCCCCAGCAGCCTAAAACATAACAATGGGAAGGTAACGAGATAGCAGCTCCCTAACACAAGATAACTGCCTGGTAGATCTAAGAACAGCACTCAATAGTAAAAGCCAAGTCCCACTGAGACTGATTCAGTGTCGGGATCCAGCAGATCTGGCTCAAGCTGAGCCGACATCTCCTCAGGCCTGTCGAGCGCGTGTCCTGATGCGCGCGTGCGTTTAGACGCGGGCGCGCATTTACGTGCGCGTGCTCTGACGCGGGCGCGCGTTCTGACGCCAACATGCGTCCTGGGGTTAAAAGGTCACTCTGACCTAGGCCCAGTGCGAGGTGATCGTCTTACTGACACTAAGCGTATACTACTGATGTCTGTTCTGATTTCGACTACGGCTTGTTCCTGACTACTCTTCTGATTATCCCTGGATTCCTGCATTTGCTCGTCTGATCTCGACCTTGGCTTTCCTGACTACTCTACTGGATTTCCCTCAACTGGTACCTGGTTCTTGATCGTTTTCTGTGTATGACCCGGCCTGTTCCTGACTTCACTTCGTCACCTGCAGATAAGTGCTGGCCCTTATTACGAACTGTTATTTCTGCGGGCTCACCTAGCACTCCTGCTATTCCTTATCTGGGGGCGTCCTGTATCAACCCTCAGGGCGCAACCCAGTGGGAAGCGTGGGGGAGGCTCATACCTTCGGACTCGCCTCGACTCCTGACATTCAGTTACATTAAATAGGAGAAATAGCCTGCCAGAAAGCAGTTCCATCCTCAAGTGCAGGCACAAGTCACATGACTGGGGCAGCTGGGAAACTTACAATATGTCTAGCCCCATGTCAGACTTCAAAATTGAAAACAAATCTGTCTGCTCTTTAGAGAAATGGATTTCAGTGCAGAAGTCTGCTGGAGTTGCACTATTAACTGATTCATTTTGAAAAAAACATGTTTTCCCAAGACAGTACCCCTTTAAAAGTGAACCACCCCTTTAATAATATACATATAAATTACACACTTGAATATATATACCCACACACACATATATTTAAAGTAAAGGATCTATTATGTGAAATAAGCAGTATATGCTACAAGGAAGCACAAAAGTGAAAATATAGTGCAGTATCATAGTATACAAAATAAAATAGCCACACACTGGAGCAGATTTATCAAAGGTCGAGGTGAATTTTCGAAGTTAAAATCTTTGAATTTGGAGCTATTTTGGAATAAAAACTCACCCTGGTGGTCTAGTAGGCCAACAGGGACGCCCGCCACGTTGCTCCTCCATGGTTGAAGTGCCGGTTCCTTAGGGCGCTTGTGACGCGCATCTCCTTCTTTTATAGGCGTACTGGCGCTGGTGTGATGACGTCAGCGCGCAGTGGCACCAAATTCAAATGTATTTTAAAGGGACTTTGCCCGTTGTAAAGTTCATCTTGTGTGAGTTCCTGGATGTTTTTTGATTCATTCTGTGTTCTAATTCCTGTTCTGACCCTGCCTGCCTGACTTTGCTGACTTCTGTGTTCCCGACCTCTGCCTGTTATCCGACTGTTCTGAAATCTGTAATCCGACCTGTGCCTGGCTTGACTCTTGAAAGATTGATTGATTGATATCCTGGTTTTGACCCTTGCCTGTCTGACTGCGGCGATCCGGCCTGGTTTTACTACGTTTTCTGTCTGCTCCTTGTATTGTGACCTTCTGCCCAAAAAAGACTTTGCTAACAATCGTGCCCCTCTACTCGTCCAGAACCCTTATCTTGGCTCCTCTCTTAATAAGACCTGGCGGCATCCAACTAGCCGAGGGCTCCTCCCGAGGTGAAGGACGGCTGTTAAAGGTGGAAGCAAGAGCACAGGGATCCTAGCATTGGTTCTGGATTTTGGGTGCTGATTCGTGACATATTTTTTGTGTACTTCGACTATCGAATAGTCCAAATTCGATTTGAATTTGAAAAAAACGTTGAAATTCGAACATCGAAATTTATCATGTACTGTCTCTTTAAAACTTCAACTTCAACCATTCGCCATCTAAAACCTGCCGAAGTGCTGTTTTAGCCTATGGGGGACCTCCTAGTACCTATTTGGAGTCAATTGGTGGACTTTGAGAAATCAAAGTTTTTTTGGGGAAAAACTTAGAATCGAATTCGATCGAATGCACTATTCCTTCGATCGTACGATTAGAATTCGGCCAAATATGGACCTCTTCAACCCAAAAAAAACTTCGACTTCACTTCGGTTGGTCTTTTTGAAATCGAATTTCGAAGTTTTTTCAATTTGAAATTTGACCCTTGATAAATATTAGTGATAGGCAAATTTGGGGCGTTTCGCTTCACCGAAAAATTTGTGAATTTCCTGCAAATTTCCTGCGAAACGGTGAAAAATTCGCTAAACGGTGCCGGCATCTCATTTTTGATGCCGGCGTCCGTTTTTTTTTTGGCGAAATTGCACCAAAAAAAATCCATTTTTTTTTTACGCTGATGAATTTTCGCTGCGGTTTCACGAATCGTGGGCATTCAACGCAAATTTGCGCCTGGCGAATAAATTCGCCCATCACTAATAAATATGCCCCACTGTGTTTAATGTGAAGTAGTTAAAAAAAACCTATAAAGTGAAAGGCATGCTTGGAAATCAGTGAGTCAGTCTACTCAACAAAATTAAATGAAAATCAAGCTCATAAATATCCAAAATCGGGATCTCCCCTTTATATTTTGGTCTTCCCAATCGCCATAAAGCAGGATAAGAAATGATGTAGTATGTTTATTAAATGTTAAAGAGTACAGTACATTACAGAAGAGTAAAAAAGTACAAACTACAAGCGTCCAATATATCAGCAAATTGATATTGACATTGATATTGACCTTTATCACATTTCACACACAGTGTGTGGTGATTTTATTTTGTACACTAGGATATTGCCTGAGACGTAACTAGAGGGGGGCAGGCCCTGGCGCGGGACATGCAGCCGGGCCCCGCCCCCTCCGTACGGCCGCATTTCCCTTAGAACAGAGTGGCACGCAAGCTGCCGGGGGACCCTGAGGGGGTGCGGGCCCTGGCCCAATCGCACCCCCTGCTCCCCCGGTAGTTACGCCACTGGATATTGCACTCTATTTTCACTTTTGCGCTTTCTTGTAGCATATACTGCTTATTTACAGACGGGAGTGAGAAATGGAAGCTGCAGTTCTTTTCCATTTCACATTCACGAAATTTGATATTGAGGACCACATTAAGCGCTGGATTTACATTGCCTTTGGATCTATTATGTAGAATGTTTGAGACCTGGGGTTTTCTGGATAAGGTTTTTTTTGGATCATCATTGTTATGTTTTGGGTAGCCGAGGATGAGGAGAGTATAACAGTGCTTTATTAGCAGAGACTCATGCAGCCATTACACAACAGTAACTTTCACTTTTAAACTACCAGGAAGTATGCACAGTATAAATATGAGCACAGTGACATCTACAGGCCATTTGCATGAACACCCCAATCATCCCTTAAAATAATTAAAAAAAAACATACTGTATAAGTATTAACCCAATAGAATAGTTTCTATTTGGTTAATAATATTCCAATATGGATATACTGTATGCAGCTTAGTTACCGTGTGTGTGTGTGTGTGTGTGTGTGTGTGTGTGTGTGTGTGTGTGTGTGTGTGTGTGTGTGTGTGTGTGTGTGTGTGTGTGTGTGTGTGTGTGTGTGTGTGTGTGTGTGTGTGTGTGTGTGTGTGTGTGTGTGTGTGTGTGTGTGTGTGTGTGTGTGTGTGTGTGTGTGTGTGTGTGTGTGTGTGTGTGTGTGTGTGTGGTGTGTGTGAAAAGCCGCAAAGGCTGTGGTTTATTTCCTCAATGTTTCGGCTACCAAACTCTAACCGTCCTCAGGGAGAAATGATTTTCTATCATATTTAAGGTATGAAGATGAAAATTACGGAAAGCCACAGGTCCTGAGCATTCTGGATAACAGGTTTTTTGCCTTTCTTTGTCTATTAAATTTGGTGGTCACATATCTGTAAATATATATATGTATATATGTATATACTGTATGATACACTAGATATAAATTTTATTTTTATATTATGTAAGGTTTTACAAAACATCTTGTTCATGAACTAATTAAATGTATTGTTACCTGGCGCCAAAAAACGACCATTCCTTCTTCTTCACTTAATCTGTGGGTAAAAAGACATGTTTTCCTTTGGCGCGGATGTAAGGTTTGACAACTCTTCTTTAATCTCGTAATTGGTCTGAGACGAAGAAGCTACAAGATTATCCATCGAACATCTTAATCGTAATCTGTCTGCCACTATAGTTGATAAAACTTGGCCACAACTGATGTTTTTGCAAGACTCAGACCACAGTATTGATCCAGTAAGGGTCTTGTGGGATTACTCGCTATCATTTGGTTTAGGAAATGTGAGCAGACAGATAAAGAAGATCAGCTTTGGTGCTCTTAGCCTTGCTGCAGCTGACTTTTTCTTCTGCATGTACTTTGTCCCTTGTAGGATGTCATTGACTAATTACAAAAGTCATTTGAGAATGAGAAACTTTATTTATACGTCTTTTTAAAGGGGAAAAAATGGTGAAGCATCTTCAATATGCTACATAACCCCATTGAATGAGTTTGTATGAAATGTGTGCTATCATTTATTGCATTATATATAATAACTGGAAAGAGAAATGTTGTTAAAATATTGATTGTTGATTTAGAAAGCTTAAAGGATTCCTGATGGTAGATCTGCAGCACATATGTTAATCCAGTTCATACACTCCTGCCTCTATGCCTTTTAACTGGATTGTTGTAAATCTTCACTAAATATGTAGTCACATCAAGGACAAAAGTTACCCAAGGACAACTGCATATGGATACTACAGATTTATTCTAAGACATAATCTGCACAGGGAATTTTTTTTCTGCATTTGATTTTTTACTTTTTTTTACCTAGCTGAAAAAAGTATAATGGAATAAATGCATATATACTGTATATATAAAACAGAAGTGATTATGTCATATGATATAACACTTCATATCAATTTGCTGGTGATTATATGTCAGCTATTTTGTTACATGAAAGAGTCTAAAGTGGAATATACTGTATATTTAAGTAAATATTGCCCAATTACATATTTTCCCTTAAGCCCCAATTTTCTGATATTCTCTGTGCTGTCTCAGAGATCACCTGACCAGAAATACTGCAGCTCTAACTGTAACAGGAAGAAGTGTGGAATTAAAAGACAGAACTATGTCCATTAATTGGCTGTTGTGACCTAACATGTATGTGCCCTTGGTTTGTTTATGTGGACTGTGACTCGTAAGGGAAATCCCTTAGTAAATATTTTCTATTTATGATTACCCAATGCGCTAAAATATTATTATGACAAGGGTTTATTTACATGAAGGAGGGTTTTACATATCAGATGTTTTATGCAATATCTTTTTATAGAGACCTACATTCAGGGCCACAACTAGGGGTAGACAGAAGAGGCAAGTGCCTAGGGCACAAAGGTGAGGGGCGCCAGGCACGTAGCTCTTCTCTCACCTTCCCCTAGTTTCGATCATTACGACCAGAAGCTGCGGCAGCTTTCGCCTGAAAGTGTAAGTGTGAGTGTGCGCATGCGTGCTTCCTCTGAGCTTGCTCTTCTGCACATGCGCGAGCAGTGTGGTGGCGACATTATCGGGCAGGTTGCCTAGGGTGACCGGCCAACTTGGCCCGGCACTGCCTACATTGTTTGGGGGTTTAGATATACTATAACAACAATTATTTTTGCTAATATTCCTTTCACATATTAGGAAAAAAGTCACTTTCATTAAGGTTTGCAGATTGTAATGTTCATTGTAAATACACTGTAAAATGGAACTCATCTCTATATCCTTTCTGCATTTACAATGTCACGTCCTTAAATAGCCACCATGCACCATTAGTGGGTCTAGCAGTTTCTCAGTACATGTTGTTATAAATGTAATGCTCTTTCTTCTTTTTTCAGGTATGTACTAAACATATATTCAATAAAAGTTGAGAAATACAATTTAAATAATGATACCTCTTTTGATACATGTTCCAGTGAGGCGACTTGAGTAACTTGCCTCAGGCAGAAGATCACTCCTGGATACCAGAGTCAGCAAAAATGCAGCTCCTAGTAACGTTATGAGCTGAATCTTCGGTTTTCAAACTGGAACTTTGTCTCTTCTAGCACAGAGAATGCAATTGCGAATTGAACTGTGGACCCCCCTGGACCCCCTCCAGTGCCACAAAATGTAAGCATGGGGGGGCAACCTCAGGGTGGCAATGGGGTCAAGATCACCCCTGTAAACACTTTTCCTGAGTGTCAGGAAAGTGTTAATAACTACGATCCATCAGAATTCCCCAGTACAAATATTTAATCTGTACATGCGTTTTCTCAGCTTATGTCCCATTATAAGTAGAATTGCAGTAATAAATCATACCTGCATTACCATTTTATGACAGCATGTAGATGTACCAACATTTGGACCATGAAAAACACTTCCCTCATGGAAACACAAATGTGAACATTCTCCAGCCCTGCTCTATTTCAATAAATGTAAACATAGTTTTCCAGCTTTCATTAAAAAAAATATATTTTGATGGCAAAACCTGTTTTACAGTTGGTTCCCAAAAAATGCCTACTTGTTTAAAAAGTATACAGAAATCTGGCAAATATGTGCATGCCAAATTGACAGTTAGGGCAGATATATCAAAGGTCGAGGGGAATTTTCGAATTCATGATTAAATCCTTTGAATTGAACGATTCGAAGAATCTTAATCCATCGATCAAAAAAAGCTTAGAAAGCTTATGGGGACCTTCCCCATAGGCTAACATTGGTGCTCGGTAGGTTTTAGGTGGCAAAGTAGGTAGTCAAAGTTTTTTTTAAAGAGACAGTACTTCGACTATCGAATGGTCGATTAGTCGAACGATTTTTAGTTTGAATCGTTCGATTCGAAGTTGAAGTCGTAGTCGAAGGTCGAAGTAGCCAATTCGATGGTCGAAGAAGCCAAAAAAAACCTTCGAAATTCAAAGTTTTTTCATTCGAATCCTTCACTCGAGCTTAGTAAATGTGCCCCTAAATGTACTTCGACTAGGGAATTGTCCAAATTCGATTCGAATTTGAAAAAAATTAGAATATCGAAATTTATCATGTACTGTCTCTTTAAAAATTCGACCATTCGCCACCTAAAACCTGCAAAATTGCTGTTTTAGCCTATGGGAGACCTCCTAGAACCTATTTGGAGTCAATTGGTGAACTTTGAAAAATCAAAGTATTTTTTTTGGAACTTCGAATCAAATTCGATCGAATGTGCTATTACTTCGATTCATACATTCGAATTCAGCAGAATACAGACCTATTTGATCGGAAACTGACCTATTCCGCCAAAAAAAACTTTGAAAATAGACCCTTGATAAATTTGCCCCTAATTGCTAGGTGGAGTGAAATGGAGCACCTAGATATTGCCAATCACTGTATATAGTGTTACTTGCTACTCATTAGATCTAACTATATCAGGTCATGTCAAGCAGTGGCAATAAGGTCATTGATGGGGGGAGAGGGGCGGGAAGGTATTTTAAAACACTGATGTAACACAAAGCAGAATATTTCTCAGATAAAAGTGGACAGAATCTATGAATTACTAACATCCAACAATATCAGAATTACTTTGCTGTGTCAACACTGAAAATGATCGCTGGGTCAGTACTATTGGTTTTTAATATACAGGTATGGGACCTGTTATCCAAAATGCTCAAGACCTGGGGTATTCCAGATAAGGGATCTTTCCGTAATTTGGATCTTCATACCTACTCTACTAGAAAATCATATAAACATAAATAAACCCAATAGGCTGGTTTTGCTTCCAATAAGGATTAATTGTATCTTAGTTTGAATCAAGTACAAGCTATTGTTTAATTATTACAGAGAAAAAGGAAATAATGTTTTAAAATTTGGATTATTTAAATAAAATGGAGTCTATAGGAGACGGCCTTTCTATAATTCTGAGCTTTCTGGATAATGGGTTTCCGGATAACATATCTTATACCTGTACAACATGACATTTGATCTACTTGATTTTCCCTGAAAATACTTAAATCTAAAGCCTTTTTGAGACATAGCAAATGATAATTTCTGAAAATATATCATTTTATTTATTTACTAATTGTAAACACTTTATGGGTTTGACACCTGATTTCCATCTTATTAATCCAGCAATTTACACAAAAATTAGTTAAGTAGCGAACGGCAGCTGCTGAAGCAAGTCTTGAGCATTCCTTTGTTATGGCTGTTGTTGGAAATCAGTACTAAATAGTGATTGTCTTTTATACTAAGCACATCTGCCGATGTCACTGAACTTTTAATCAAAGGCAACAAAGCACTCTTTGTGATTAGCAAGTGGAGTAGTGAGCCTGAAACCAAAGCTGACTGCAATTTGTCAAGAGGCAAAACACAATTAAATAGTGTAGCTTTTAATTTTTTGCCTCAAATTGCATGTCAGTATTTCATGGATTACAAATATTTTACTATGGTGTTTTTATTTTCAATTTTAAAAATCAAGAGAGATTACCAGCAGTTTGAGGTTTTTAAATAAATTAATACATAAATAAAACTTTCCTGACTCTCGTGCTCCGATAGTACAAAAAACTTTGCTCTGGAAGGACCCCAGAGGCTAACATAGCACTTCGGCAGGTTTAAGGTGGCGAAATATTGAAGTCAAAGTTTTTTTAAAGAGACAGTACTTCGATTATCGAATGGTCGAATAGTCAAACGACAAAAAACTCGACTTTATTGAATTGTCATGCAGACCAAGGGTATCGTATTATTGAACGAAAACCAAAACTATCAAGAATTATGAAGGCAAAAAACATGTTCCTATTGTTAAATGGACCATTTGCCATTGCCTTCTAAATGATTTCGACAGGCTTTAGCTGGAGTATTTTCGGATTCTGGACCAGAAAAATTCAAGGCTTCATAAATAGGCCCTTAAATCTTTTTAGAGATGTGAAACAATTGGAGCTTCAGGAGAAACACAGAGTTTTGAAAGACGTTTTACTAAATGATTTTAAAACATAAAGTAAAGCGCAAGACAAGAGGAAAAAAAAAATCAAGATTCGTTTAGAAAAATTAAAAAGGAAGAAAGAAAAGGAAAAAAATTAATTTTAAAACTTTACATCAGATAAATCTACCCTTTATATAGATTGCAGATGATCATACAATGTTAAGGATAGTAGTTATAATAATATCCTGTGTTTTTAATCAAACATCTTACTGAAAAGTGTAATGTTGGGTATTAGACCTGATAAATATTAGCTATGACATTCAGCCTATAAAGTGATCTCTACTAGATAATAGCCTGTAATCCGCATTAGTTGGTAAGGATAAACCATGTAACAGCAATCTCTCTAGACTTTTGACAGTTAGATCAGTTAACATAATGATGTTTCCGTAAGCATTTGAGAGTTCAGTTAAAGACGAACGAAATTCCCAACCAAGCAGAATTATTATTGTTTATAAAGAAACGTGTAATAAAATGTTTCTGCTGTTACTTAATACTTTTCATTCAAGTATTTTTTTATCAAAGGTCGAATTTAGTAAATTTTTCTAGTGGATTATTTTCTCTCTTTGTAACACTACGTTTGTAACAACTAACAAAAAAAAAGCAAGGTGAAAAGCTATCTAGCCACAGGAGGCCTGGTGCAGGGTGTGCTCCTGACCCACCCCATGGGGTGGTGCCCTCCTGGCACGCATGTGAAAGAATCTCCCCTGCCGTGCCATCTGCAAAATGCCATTTTGTTGTTTTGGTGGGCCCCAAGGAGGTTCAGGCCCAGGTGATTGCACCCCTGGTAGTTACACCACTGAAAGAATGTGGAACCACAGGTCTTCAAACAAGCGAGTCTTTGAAACAGATAAAACTGACTTACCTTTACTACAGAATTATTTAAAGGAAAGGACATAGATTATCCAATCTAATATTAATGGGAATTGATCCCAGAACTCAACAGAGGTGGTGATTGGGACTGTATACTTTTACAAAAGGAGGTTTTCTGGATTTTGACATTGGATGCTGTAGCCAAACAGGGACCCAAGTACTTTTGCCCTGTTTTGGAATCTAGGTAGTATAGTGGCTCTATTATAGATGTAGTTTCTGTCTGCCTCTTAGAGTGTATTTTGTATATAAAGTTATTGAATGCGTTTTTAAATAATGTACATATATTTCACATAGTTTAGGTTTTTAGGATAGTTATGTTGTTTATTGTATGCTAAACCATCATTCACTTTACTGTTTTATTATCTTTAAGGGGCAGATTTATCAAAGGTCGAGGTGAATTTTCAATTAAAAACATTTGAATTTAGAGTTATTTTTGTGTACTTTAGACTGGGGAATAGTTCAAATTCGATTCGAATTTGCATAAAATTCGAATTTGGAAATTTATCATGTACTGTCTCTTTAAAAATTTTAATTCAACCATTTGCCATCTAAAATTTGCCCAATTGCTGTTTTAGCCTATGGGAGACCTTCTAGAACCTATTCGGAGTCAATTGGTGGACTTTGAAATATTACATTTTTTTTGGGGAAAAACTTAAATTCGAATTCGATCAAATACGATCTTACTTCGATTCATGCAATTCAATTTCGAATGAATACAGACCTATATGACCAAAAAAAACCTTTGACTTAATTTCGGTTGGTCTTTTTGAATTCGAATTTCGAAGTTTTTTAAATTCGAAATTCGACCCTTGATAAATCTGCCCCTAAATGTGACCTCTGGGTATCCACTTGAATTGAAGTTACTCAAGACCTCCTGTGGCAGAGCTATAATTTCTTACTGCCACACCTGATCTCTTACTTCTTTGGTAGAGCATGTCACCACTAAACAATGCTGTTCACTTGCCCTAAATTGGAATATGAGTGGTGGGAACATGTCCGCTTTCCATCCATCCATGGAAGTGTGGCTTTATAAAACACAATAGTATTGCTAGGAACCAGGTATTAATTTTTTTCTATAATTTTTACATTGTTAAAGCATGCTGAAATCATCAAATGAATATGACATGCTAGTTGTTATTTTAGTATGCAAGATGAAATATATATTTCATGTATAATTTGCTGCAGGTAATGAAACATACAATATAATGATGTGATTGTGCCCTAGAGGAATAAGATAATTATTGAAGACAATAAATCATGTTTTCATTCACTTTACCTCAGTGTTCTCTTCGCATTGTCTCGGTTAAGATGGGCCTGTATTGGTAATGACAAGCCTATAAGAATTCCTGACGCAAGGGTCCCAGTGGTAAGGCCTTGCTCTTTACCAGCCAGATGTAAGATTAGTGATACAATCTTACTGTAATCCTTCCAGTTTTATTTTATTATTATGTCTTGTAGAAAAGTTCAACCGTTGCAATATCATGGATAATGTCAAGAGCTGCCACAAATTCATGGCACAAATGTAAAGTATATTTATACAAATGGTCTGATGTACATAAACATTATATAAACAGGTTGTACTAAATAATAGGTGCCGGAAAATGTTCAGCATTTTCTAACTATATCTCATCATATGCCTAATAACAAGTATATATAAAGTATCTCTATATATAAAATATCTCTGTCTTAACAAAGCCTGTGAATAAAACAGTGTCTTGGTAGCAACAATCCTTTTTTGAAAAATATTTATATATATGTATGTGGATTGGACATAAAAGGCATTTGTCACCTGTTTGTCACCAGTACAAAAACCATAGTATTCCAAATACATAATCAGCATGGTGGCCTCCATTGCTACAATGTAATTTAATTCCCCTAGCACGATTATAATATTAGTACTAACTGAGCCTCCAGCAGCTAAAAATGAATTCCCCATTCATAGGTACTGTAGATCTGTTTTTTAAAGAATTTTTTTTTAAAGACAAAAGGGTGCATTTTGGGTGATTTGCTTAAAGGGATCCTGTCATCTGAAAACATGTTTTTTTTCAAAACGCATCAGTTAATAGTGCTACTCCAGCAGAATTCTGCACTGAAATCCATTTCTCAAAAGAGCAAACAGATTTTTTTATATTAAATTTTGAAATCTGACATGGGGCTAGACATTTTGTCAATTTCCCAGCTGCCCCATGTCATGTGACTTGTACCTGCACTTTAGGAGAGAAATGCTTTCTGGCAGGCTGCTGTTTTTCCTTCTCAATGTAACTGAATGTGTCTCAGTGAGACATGGGTTTTTACTATTGAGTGTTGTTCTTAGATCTACCAGGCAGCTGTTATCTTGTGTTAGGGAGCTGTTATCTGGTTACCTTCCCATTGTTCTTTTGTTTGACTGCTGGGGGGGGGAAGGGAGGGGGTGATATCACTCCAACTTGCAGTACAGCAGTAAAGAGTGATTGAAATTGATCAGAGCACTAGTCACATGACTTGGGGCAGCTGGGAAATTGACAATATGTCTAGCCCCATGTCAGATTTCAAAATTGAATATAAAAAAATCTGTTTGCTCTTTTGAGAAATGGATTTCAGTGCAGAATTCTGCTGGAGCAGCACTATTGACTGATTCATTTTGAAAAAAATGTTTTTTTCCCATGACAGTATCCCAAAACTTTCAGGCATTATATTTCCAGATAGCATTTATTGCCTTAACATGTTGCCGACCATACTTCATTTTAGAGGTTTTTATCTACTACAAATAAGCTCACTGTTAAAAATGCACAAATGTTTACTTATGTATTAAAAAATCTGGATATAAAAAGCACAAATAAATAAAAGTGTGGAACAAATATAAACAGAAAAAAATTGTCATGCCTTTGCAAGTGAAAAGGAATAATTAAGTCAAGCTCCCATTGACTTCTACATGACCTATGTAGATTTTAGATGCTGTAATTTTTAGTTTTTTGTGGTTTTTATGCTTAAAGGAGAAGGAAAGTCTTCTTCCATTTGGCAGTGGCAAATGTTAGGCACCCCAAGTGATTGTATTTACTTACCCTCTACCCTCTCTAAAAATCACCTGACTTTTAAATGGCTTGAAATTGCATGGATAACAGCGATTTGCAAAAAATGATCACTATTATTTTCTGTGATTAAAACATATTGTTGTGTGTTCAACCAGTCATCTGCATTATGGCCACGTTATAGGCAGGAATATTGTTTTTTGTAATCCTTTAATGCAAATAGGTGACTACTTTAAAATACTTTTTTGTCTTCCTCAGTATTAAATAAAAAGGAATTATAATTATATGAGCAAAAGTTTGAACTTGATGGACATGTGCCTTTCTGCGGCTTTTGTATCTATGTTACTATGGTGTTTGTGCAGGATTAGATTTGGCATGCATACAGCAGAGCAGACTGTAGTTGGATTTTTAACATAAAAAACATTAAGAACAAAATAAATTTACTAAATATGATTGTCGCCCAGGCTTGCTATGCCTGCTCCTTGATCTATTCATCCAAGTGTTTTTAAATGAGGAGTCATACTAAGGTTATGGTGAAAGATGCTTTTTAGCAGAGTTAAGCAGGGATGCTTAATACCTAATACCTCGTAAGTTTCCATGCCAAGTGCTCTGTTGTTTTGTACAGGGAGCTTGCTTGATTTTACACAATCACAATATCATAAAATAACAATTGAGCTCTTAGCAGATGGAACAATACAAAGAAGCTTTAAGGAAACAATGAATATGATTATAAATCTGGGTGGTATTTCAACCCCTTCACACTTTCCTGTGCCGTAGCTTTAGCTTCCAGTTAAAAAGCCTTATTCGGGTTTTAGCAGTAGAAAAATGGTCTTTAATCTTGTGCTCCAACAAAATTTTACAGGATGCAAATTAGGAAGGTTTAATACAACAACAATGTCATAACATATATTAAATATACTTTGTTTAAAGCTAGATACATAGAAAAAATATATAGACTTTGATATGCAGTGTCTCTAGTTTTTTTTGCCAGAGAAGTGCAATTAGGTGTTCAGTATTGATGCACAAGAACCTGTCTATTGTATGTAGGCCACAAGAAAACAGAAGTGCCAAGTTACTCTAAATTTATTTAGTGTGAAATCAGTGTTTTAGTAGAGATGTACATGTAAAAGGGCCACCTGTGGCTGTGGACACCCATTTCAGAAGTTTTGGAACAGCCTTTACTGAAGGATACAGACATACTCACAAAGCTGTGAACAAAGGCACACTTTATTGACAGCTTCTTGCAGGGAGGCAGGTTGCAGACCAGGGCACTGGTTGCAGACTCAAGGATATAGTTACAGTGCACAACACTTTTGCATACTCTCTCTCTCTTTATTTGCTTTCCAATCCTCACACTCTCACAGCATTCCTCTCCTGAAGCCACCAGGACCCCTGTCATGCATAGGATGCACAGACAGAGTGCTGTTAGCCATACAGGGGCGTACTCTCATTGTAAACCTCCAATCCTGATTCTATGCAGTGATCTCACATACAGTGCCCAAGCTTCTCCTGTAGGTCATACTCTAATCTACACCTAAATGTAAAATTTCCCTACCTGGTGCTCAATCACTTCATTGGCCTCCAGAAAATGTTGCCTCCAGAAAGCCCTTGGGCAATAAGGGATCTACTGTATTTCCATTACAGAACACACTGCATTCCCTTATATATTTCAACTGCTGAATTCCACCAATCAAATTAGCCTGCTGTGGACACGATATCTATATACAGTATATGATATATAAATAATATGTCAGTACCAGTGAGTACATGTTTAAAATTGTCCATACCGCTACTTGCAGAGTGCTGATAAAGTAATGCTACAGTGAAAGTTTATGATCACAAGGTAAAATCACCATTCCAGGAACTGCCTATGAACTATCTATTGTAGTTGTGCTGTGTGATCAAAGTTAAAAAAGGCTTACAATTGTACAGAATGACTTTAAGCGTTGGTTGTTATTAAAAGTATGCTTTTAAACAGACTACCATTACATTCTACCAATTGGTTGATTGGTGATTATATTTGTAGAAAATATTGCCACTTTTATTACATTACTCAAATTAGAGTGTATGAAAGTCAGATTACTATTTTTACTATAATCCCCCTTAATCCCCCATATGTTAATTTGATCAGACAGTTCATGCATAGACCCCTAAAGGACTTTCTGACCTATCCATGAAGAGAATGAAGGAATAAAGTAAATGCCAACAGACTGTATGTGTATGCTGCTTTGTACAGTGATAACATCCGACCCGTTTATATTTTTCTTTTGCTTGGTTATGATAAAATTCTGTTTAAACATCTCCTCTGTTTCTCTTCCGGTCTTTCTTTTCTATTCAGGCCTGCAAGTGTTGTCAGTCTTGCTTCTGGCACTGCTTTTGGGTTGTACTGCTGCCAGGCCACCCAAGCATAAAAGAATAAATGATTTCCAAATATTTCCTTATATATAGAACACTAGCTTGCGATCCACATATATCTCCAAGCATGGTAAAAATTCTGCTTCAGCATCACACTTTCCCATATTATATTATACCAGCCATCTAAGGTTATTAAGACACAGAACTCACTATATTACATTTTACACTGTCATTTATTAATATTTGCAAAGGCCATATGTTATATAGGTTTAGTACTTTTATTAAGTTGGGAGAAACCTTGGCTGTTGATCTGGTCTCTTTATCTGAGCTGTAAAAATGCGCATAAAAATTAATGCAATCCATAAATTTAGCATTTAATAAAATATGCCATGTCTTTGTTTTGCCAATAAATAGCCACCACAGCTGCCCAAATGCATTTGCTGAACATACATATTGCATATGTCTGTAAATGGACTATTACGTCAGGAAATGGGTACCTGTAAAACAGACTATGTGTACATTTAAAATATACACGCAAGACATTGGAGCTGCCTATAGCTAAGTTAAAATGTCTATGTTATTCCATTTTCAAATACATTGGGTAAATTGCTCCACTAAAGGAAGCTTTAATAAAAACATCAAAAGCTTGTTTTTGAGCCTAAAAGCAAGAGTCGTTTTGTGAATAGTTCAATAACTTGCATTTTGCTAATGCTATAAATCACTTGCATAGGGATATGAAACTCTATTGCTAACAATATCAGTTCAGGTATAGGAACTGTTTTCCTGAATGCTCAGTGTTTTCTGGATAAGGGTCTGTCCATAATTTGGATCTCCATACCTTAAATCTACTAAAAAATAATTTAAACATTACGGGGGTTATTTATCAAAATAAAAAAAGTCAGACCAAAATAGAATCTGCTATTTGCCCTTATTTATCAATAAAAAAAATTCTAAAAAATCGGATCTGTAAAAAAACGGGACTTTTTTGGATTGTTGTGCAAAATACATGAATTTTCACGTTTGATGCCCAAAAACCACGAAATTTTTTAGTTTTCATTTAAAAACCACCACTAAGGGTTACAACTTCTGGGCATAATAAAACGCAAAAAAATAGTGTCTTTTTTACCGCAACTTTTTCTGGTTTTCGTTGTCAAAAAAAAACGTGCCTTAATAATTAATAGCACTTATTGATGGTCAGTGTGTTAGCTGTAGCTTGTTCACAAGTGCACTTCTGACACCATGTGTTATTTTGTAAACTCACACTGGTTAGAACTTCAGACTTTTATTCAGAGTAGTGATAGTACACATCAGTGGAGCCTCATGGCTGTATCTCAGTTCCTGAACCAACAAGAGTCTGATGATAAGAACTACATAAACACTTATTATTATCGACTGAAGCCATCTAGTGGCTGGAGGTAAACACACCACAGTCAGAGCCGCTTATGAGTTTAAAAAAAAAAACATTGGTGCCAGGGCCCCCCTTACAAGTTAAAAAAAATTTGGGGCCACAAAAAATATTTTTTAAAAAAAACATTGGCGCCAGGGCCCCCCTTACAAGTTAAAAAAAAATTGGGGCCCCAAAATTTTTTTTTAAAAAAAACATTGGTGGCAGGGGCCTATAGAATATTAAAATAATACATTGGTGACCAGGGGATTAAAAAAACAAACAAAAACACACAAATTGGTGTTCAGTAGAATTGAACTCATGGTTTCAGGACTAAAACTTTGCCTCCTTTCGTGACTTTGGGTCTTTTGAACAATGTGGTGTTCTCAAAGTCAGGGCTAGAACTAGGGGTAGGCACATGCCTAGGGCGCAAAGCTGGGGGCGTCAGACACGTACCATCTCTGCCTCCTACCTCTAGTCTGGTTCCCTCTCTCCACTCTTATGCTGGCTGTTCCCAGCTGAGAAGGGCTGGGTGCAAGTCTATTCGCGTATGTGCGCCTATCTACGCATATGTGCGCGCATTAGTGCATGAGAGGCGGTGTGACAGGCCAGGTTGCCTAGGGCTCCTGGCAGTCAAACACATTCAGACAGACTGACACAGGCATCTTCTTTCGGAGGGTTGGGCTGGGCCGATGGAAGACTAGGAAAATACCCAGAGGGCCCTGCTGATCCAGACCTGCTTGACGTGGATACTACGGTTATGTAGGAAGCAGGCGCCAGGAGGGGGTCCTTGAGGTTGCTAAAGGGACCTTTCAAGGTTCTAGCCCGGGGAGCCCCAGACAAGCCATTTCAATGCAGTCTTTGGCGAAAATTTTAGGAAAATGTATGACACATGGATTGTCAAATTTGATATATGATTAATCTGTCTCTAATTTACACTATGTAGTAATGTCATAAGAAAAGCAAAATTCGCAAAGGTCTAGTAAATCCGTAGATTTTGTTGATATTATCAAGTAAATGACAGCATTTTGCTGCAGCCACGTAGAGAGGCTTTTGTAAAGTATATAGCCTTTGGAAAGTGCATTATCTAGGAATACAATACCTACCTATATATTAAATTAATGTTTTTTTTACCCATTTTAGATCCAAGCTTCAGTTCTTTAGTCATGTTGAAAAAATCTCATACATTGAAGGTCGTAAGAAATAGGCCAAGAAAAACACTGTCATTTTCTGTGGGAATATGTGGTAAAAAGAAATCGAAAGATGTCAAAATGGGTTAGTGAGACTGTGGCTTAAGGCACACCCATCTTTATTCTAGGAAATATATTCTTTATTATTGAAAGGGTTCCCCACTGGATTCATGGGCTTGGACAAATGGATACATGGTCTCATCTGCAGAAACAGACATTGGTGATTACTACTTTATTAGTTAGTTTCGCAGACTTTGTATCCCAGCTCCCCAATATTTTGCAGAGATGCTTATTAAGCAAATATATTTAATCCATCTCCATCCTATTGGAGTGAAATTTATGCTGTTACAGATTTTACTTGACAAAAACAAGGTCTGTTTAATTCCCCATTGTGCGCTTATTGTTATCTTAAGAGCTGAAAAAATGGAAAAAAAGGAAGGCATTGCTGGAAACCAGACACATTGGCTGTATGCTGTGTCATTTATGGACGGAGGATTATGGAAGGCATGAGCTCACAGACTAGAGAGTTGCAAACAATATAAAAGCAAGTGCAGATATGGGTAGGATACTCAACACTGTGTTTAACTGTGACTATTTGTTGTTTTTGGGCTTGGTCAATCAGTGGCGTAACTAAAAACTGAAGGGCCCCAGTGAGAACTTTTTACAACTGGGCCCACCCAGACACCACAGACTGGACCACAATTGTCACTGACTTAAAAGACCAGTAACATCAATTTTTTAAAGAACAAAAAAAAAAAAACACAAAGACAATTTAAACTTTTAAATCGCTAAGTCTTTATTAAGAAATAACTAGTGATTGGCGAATTTATAATAAATTCGCTAAATTGCCACAAAAATTTCTCTGTGAAAATTCGCTGGCGTCAAAATATTTTTGATGCCCAAGACAATTCCGATGCCTGCGACAATTCTAGGCACCCATTGACTTTAATGGGTGTCAGAATTGTCGCCAGCGTTGGAATTGTCACCGGCGTCAGAATTGTCGCTGGCGTCAAAAATATTTTGACGCCGCCATCAAAATGAGCTTTTTGGAAATTTTTGCTAGTTTCGTGAATTTCGCTGGAAATGCGCAAATTTTTCGTCTAAAAATAACTTACCGAAACTTCACTTGTGCTCCTTTTCAGAAAAGGTGATCCGGTGATCCATCGTTCCAGCGCTCGTTTTCTCCTTCCCTGCCTTATTATGAAGTAGGCAGTGATATTCCAAGACAAAGCTGGTCATCATTTGTTCATAAATTTTGAATTATTAAGCTTTTTATTTTGCAGTTCTTGAGAATTTTTTGGCTGTAGGTGGCTATATAAGAAGCAGACAGTGAGATAAGTGAAAGATAAACAGAGAACATAAATATACAGTAATACAAAATATAACATTGTAGCCTCAGCAAATTGTTTGGAGCATTGTGAGAATTGTAGTCCACCTATATCAGAATTGGGTACATGGCTGTCCCTTAGTCCTATTGGGGTCCTGATATTTACAGTCTAACCTCCTAATATACTGCAACAACCATTTTATTCCCCTCTGTTTACAGCATATTGCTTCATGCCTTACCTGGGGTGGCCCCCAAGGTTCTCCACCTGAATACTTGCTGATTCAATTACTCTTCCAACACATACCAGCAGAAACACTTCCCTTGGATGAATAGGTTAATTGCTAGACACGAAGAGCTCCCCTGCTGGACAATCAGAAAGCAGCCAAAAGAACATGCTCAAAGGTGACAAATTTGTCGAGTTACTTTTGGGCCGGGCTGTAGGGGCTTTTTTGACAGATCGGTGACTCACTGCTCACTGGGAGCTGGAAATTATTGAAGACAGCTGGTCTGGGAATGTGGGAGCTCACTAAACTTTGGATTGAATCTGTGCTCTTCACTTATCTTGCATTTAAGCAGGCCCTGCCTGCACTACACCACCTGCTGAACGATCTATGGCAGGACTTTCCTGAAATGGGCAGGAAGTTAAAAATCAGCTGTGATCTACCGCGTCTGGAAATTACTTCACATGCAAAGCGCCAGACTACAGCCCTACTATAGTCTACTTTTATTGACAACTTCCCATTCTGGCACGTGGCCCCCATTGGGGGTGCAGGGGGTCACGGTCCCTGGTGCAGTTGCTCCTCCTATACCCCTGGTAGTGGTCATTTAGGAAAAAAAGCTCAGCTTTTATGGTGTCAATCTCTAAAGAATAGAGCAATAGAGCATCTCTATATCTAATGTTCATACTTCAATATTAGATGATATTTATTGAAGACAGTTCTCTACACCACTAGAAACTGTGGAATCACATTCTACTTAAACTATTGGCCCCAAGGGTTAAAATGTATACAATCAAGTTAAATTACCTTTTCCATTGCTTGAGTTATTCTAAATGAATTCTCTATAAAAAACAATGCCTATCTTCTGGGCAGCTCATTTCTCTTTTGTGCCAGAAACGGGGACCTTAAAGGGAAAATGTACCCCCTTTTTTACATGATCTCATTCAGTTGGACGTCGGTAAAAAAGGTGCATAAACACCATCTGAACTAAAAGTAAGTATAAATATATATTTATTTCAAACAACATACCCAATTACATTGGCTGAAAAGAAACCAAGACAGTTTATAATGAATATGTGCCTTATCCTCCCTCCATAGCAACCACAACTTCATCTTGTTCCATTTTGATGTGATGGATTCCTTCTGCTTTTCAGATAATCTGGGCACCACATTCTATTTAATGCAGAGAGCCTTCAAATCCCAAAATCCTTCACTGGAACAAGGTGAAGGATTTTGAAAACTGTTATGTAAACTGTTGTGTAAAATTAGGAAACTCAGAGGCAAATTATATTTGCAAAACTCACATCCATTACAAACTCCACCTGTGTGGTGGGAAAGGGAGAATGCAAAGCTTCCATAAACAGAGCAGTCAGACATGGCCGGTGGGACACCGGGAAAAAAGCCAGTGGCTCTTGTGGGCCCTGCTAGCCCAGATAAGCACCCAGAAAAAACGTAATGTTGTGACCTCCTTTTGTCAATCGGTCACGACAAAAACATTGCGTGCGCGCGCACACGCGGTGCAGCACACACAAGCAGCGCAGCACACTGTCGCGCAGGACTAGAAAGGGAGGCCGGAGGGGGCTCTAGGACAGCAGCCCTGGTGGGCCCCGGGCCGCCCAGTCCGACCCTGTACAAAAACATCCACATAGATCCTTAACATCATCACAAACTTGTCAACAGATCCTTTGTGCAAGGCAGTAAAAATGGCCTCACACCCTGGTCAAATCAGGTTACAAAAAAAATCAAAATGCCTGGGTGCAGTCATAAAATGTAGAATAATCAAACAGCTTTTACTGCTGTGTGTCTAATAAACACCAATATGTATACTGTATATATATATATATATATATATATATATATATATATATATATATATATATATATATATATATATATATATATATATATATATATATATATATATATATATATATATATATAAAATAACGTGTGTGTTTTTGTAGATGCGGATACGAAGAAAAGCGGCTTCAGTGAAGGTTCTTCTTGAATTTCATCAATTTCATTAGTCTCTAGCCTTAAACCTCCATATTTGGCCAGTTCTATGTTTGCACAAACAGAGCTAGGAAAAAAAAAGATCAGCGCACTGAAAAAGACGGAGGTTGGGAAGAGTTCATATAATCCTTAGGAGTATTTGTTTTGCTCTGCTTGGGTCACTTGAAGAAAATGCATTCCTCTGTAGACTTATGATCCTAATAGAGGTTTAAAACCAATAGCCCTGAAGGGGAACTGCAGGGGGGAGGAGTAATCTGCCTTTGTTAGAATTAACATTCTGACAGTTTGATCTGTGTACTTAACTAGTTTGTGAAGACAAACAACCCATTAACAAATGTGACAAGTGTCTTTATAGTGTTAGAAGAAACATGCCACAAGATGTATTTTGTCAGGTTCACGGGACTCTACGAGCTGACATAAAGTAGCTAATAATGCCTTTTCTAAATCTATTTATTTATCAAAGAACAAGGCTTATAATAGCATGGGGATTTTGCAGCCTTTATTAACTTTTCATAACTGGAGGACATAAAATCTGCAGCTACAGTATTTGCTGAAACAGTACCACCCACCACTGATATTGGTAGCAATAAAAGTGTTATTCCCCATATCTCAAGTGCACAAATCTAAATCTCTTTACCGATAATTACTATACAGTATAAGACATAATTCTTGTTACCGATTCTGTGAAAAGAATGAATTCTCAGTAAAGCTGAAATTTTTTTCAATATGCATTATTCATATATATATATGTTTTACCACAAGTCTGTGTTTATATGTTATATGTTTTTTTTCCATTTCTTTTACTCTTTGATCAGAAACCTAACTTGTTTATTTGTTTTCTGAACTTGGATGTATAGTGGCATAGAGTATAAATATGTGTATACTTCTCCATGTATCTCTGCTGTAATAATTGCCCTGAAATTGAAAATAAATTGAATTGTAGAATTTTGTGTTCTTATCTTATAGCACAATTTAAATAATAATATTAGATTAAACTGAGAAAGTACTGGTATGATGAATTTACAGATTTTGGAAAGCCAATCCTGTCATATATAATATTTGACTGTAGGTGGCAGTAGAACACAAATGATTCCATAACTGGTTGTACAGCTGACTCTTTGGTGTACGGACCATACTAACATATATTATACATTATATATATGAAATGTTTAAGTCATTTATGCTTATACATAGAAATATTGCACTGATTTCCTTTGCTGGGATTTATTGCTGGAGGATTTTGGGAAATAAGATTAACGTTACAATGAAATGACTTTAAATCAGTATTATATGTATGAACATTAATACCCCTTATTGTGAAAAAATGTTTTAAACCAAAAAACCTGTCCAGCATCTGATTTTTTAATTTTGTCATGTTTTACTTTCTGGTGCAATGCTTGTTATTTTGATCCCCTGTATTTTCTTTTATCCGGCATTATGTTACTAAGGATCTATTCTGTTCCTGCATGTGTTTTGATTTATTGCACGGAAAATGTTTTCTTTTAACAAGTATATGCGTTTCACAGCATTTTATTGGAGTCTGTTTTACCACAAATCCATGGCTTTCCATTTCTTTTTTTAAGGTTACTCTTTGGTCAGAAACCTGCACAAGTGCTAACTTGTTTATTTGTATTCGGTACTCGGATGGCAGGGAGTATAAATGTGTATTCTTTCCTTTCCTCTCCATGTTTCTCTGCATGAAGGCTGTAATAATTGCCCTTGAATTTAACAAAAATTGAAGTATAGAATTTTGTCTACGTGATATGCAAGCCCTTAGGTGTATATGGCAAGGAGGTTATGTAATAAAAGGCACTAAATTTGCCCAGGAGCAGTAACCAATCAGAAGGTAGTAGTGATTGGCGAATTTTGGGCGTTTCGTGGAAAAATTAGTAAAATTCGCAAAATGGCGCCGTCTCGTTTTCAGCACTGGCGTCCACTTTGTTTGACACCGGCGAATTTTTGCAGCAATTTCGCAAATTTATTTGCCCGCGGCGAATCGTGGGAATTCAGCACAAATTCACGTCTGATGAATAAATTCACCCATCACTAGAAGGTAGCATTTACTGGTCACCTGTTTAAAAGCAAAGATACTATTGGTTGCTATGGGCTACTGCTCCTGGGCAAACTTAGTGCCTTTTCCCCCATATGTAATATAAGGCACTAAGTTTGCCCAGGAGCAGTAACCCATGGCAACCAATGATATGCTTGCATTTAAACAGGTGACTAGTAAATTCTATATGCTGATTGGTTGCTATGGGTTACTGCCCCTGGGCAAATTTACTACAATTTATTACATAACCCCATTTATTGCATATGGGTTAGACTCTCATTTTGAGGTTGCTGTCATTCCCAGAAAATATTTTATAGACTTCTTGGCTTCGGTCTCCCTTTGTGGTCCAAAATTTGGCCATGGTTTTTTATAGCTCAGGACAAGTTTTGAAAACATAATAATGGCACCTAGCCTGTTATGATTGTAGGAATCTATACAAACAAATTAGCACCCACCACCAAATGCTGCCATAAAACTCCTCCAGTGTGCCCCTGCAATCCATTGCTTCACCCAACAATGTAACTACCCGACGCGGGTCCTGGGTGCAGGCTGTGCAGCCGGGCCCCCTCCCCACCCCCCTCTAGAAGCGATGTTTGGGGCAGATTCACTTGCATGCTGTCACACCCCAGGTAGTTCCGCTTACTGGCTTCACCCTTATTATGTTTTGGAACAAATGGTACAAAATATTCCAGGTAATCAGTATATTAAAAATGTGTATCCAATTTTACACCGAAAATATGTTATTTGTTACACACAGCTACTTTACATGGTGATTGGGTGTGTAAAAAATGGGGGTAAAAGTGTATTTCTGGATTGAAATAAATTAGCACAATTTTAGGCTGTTTTATTATTATTTACTGAATTATCTATTGTTTTGGGGTGTTTAATTAATTTTTAAGTGCAAGTATGGGACCTGTTATCCAGAATTCTCTCGGGACCTGGGGTTTTTCGGATCTTCATACCTTAAGCCTACTACAAAATTGTTTAAACAGTAATTAAAGCCAGTAGGCTGGTTTTGCTTTCCATAAGGATTAATTGTATCTTAATTTGGATCAAGTACAGGGTACTGTTTTATTCTCATAAAAAAAGGAAATAATTTCTAAAAATGTGGATTAATTTAATAAAATTGAATCTGTAATGCGGAGCCTTCTGGATAATGGGTTTCCGGATAATGGATCCCATACCTGTATTGTTTTCGTTTCAATTTTTTTCTATTTAACAAATACATTTTGTTCTGCTTAGATCAGGCAAATGGACTCGGAATAGCAGTCTTGTATATGTTTCCAATTTCAGTTTGGAGAGAGTAAATTTGTAAGATGGTAGCTGAGCTTGAAAAAAGACACCCCTACTTAGTTCAAGTCTTCTGCTAAACAATATCAATAAAGCACACAAACTACAGACCAGCTGTAAAGCAGCTTTGATTTCTTTAGACTACATAATAAAACAAATATTTTTTCAGGTGATTATCTCAGTAACACAGAAAGCTGGGAAACTACCATGCAATGGTGCATCAAGGGACAACTCCATACAAAGGAAATAACAACAAATAAAATAAAATTAGGATGATTAAAGAATGGTGAACCTTACCCTTTGGAAACCCTCCAGATCATTCAGATCTCATGTGGAGGGAGGCTGAGTTCTGAAGCGCCATCCTTTTGTGCTGGTTTATTCAGTCCCTGCATTGTTTTTACCATTGTTATTATTTTTATTGTGCAGATTTATTTTTTTATGTATAATACCTGGAACATTAAAGGGATTTTGGATTTGTGTGAGACTACTTTTGATGTTTGCTTTTGGACTTAATGGGATGCAGACATAATATATAAAAGATCATGCTTGGTCAGGGACCAGGGTTACACCCATTAACACAAAAGTTGCAATGTTTTCTGGGAATCAGCAGTTATAGTGAACTTTTCTTAGCTTGAACCAATAGTACATTACGAATAAAGGGCGCTTTTCTAACGTGCAATAGAACAAAAGGCCCTGAGCAAGCATTGATCAATAGAGAGAACACTAAGCATTTTAAAAGCCCAAATGTAATAAACATTTGTCATGGAACATTTTTTTAATAGGCCCGTTGTTGCTGACAAACAATGAGATGATATTTCAGCAGGTGTGCCTTTCTTTAACTAAATCAGCTTTAGGGTTTCATATAAAACTGAGCATTTCTTTCTTTTTTCCCTCTTTATGGTTTGGTTTCTTTCTGTTAGCAGTGCTCAAGAGACCCAGGAACGAGACGTGCATGTTTGTCTACAATGCAGTTCTTCTTGTGTGCATGTTTTTAGCAGAGTCCTCTTGAAATAAATATATTCTCAGCCAGTACGCTGTGTGTGTGTACCTCTCTTGGGGGTTACACTTGCACTGCTAACCACGTTGAAAGGCTAAGGCCCAATATAAAAAAATAACATTTTTAATTGAATGTTTTTATCGATGCTTCAAAGCAAACATTATAACAAAATTGAAATTTAACAATTTACGATTGTCTGTACAGCAAATCAGTTAATTCCAACTGGTGAATGGAAATTTAATATTGTAGATACACACCTATACATCTCCATACCTCTATACCTTTTGACAGCTCAGTCCGTTATTTGTACTGAAATGTCCCGACTTTCTCTTTGATCTCCTGCACAGCCAGAAAAAGATACAAAGTTTCTAACTTAATTGGCTTTTTGCAGAGAGCCCAGAACAGCCACCAGGTGCACTAAGATAACTTTGTAACAATTCTGAGATAAGCAAATAGTAATTGTAAAATTAAGATAAACGGGTCTCTTGGACTCACATTTTTAGGGCAGAGACACGCTCAGATTCGGGGAGATTAGTCGCCAAGCGACTAATCTCCTCTTCTTCGGGGGGACTAATCTCCACAAACTACCTCCTGCTGGCTAGAATGTAAATTGCCATTGGGATGTCAATCAGTGCACTTAGTTTTCTTAAGTCGCCCGAAGTTGCCTCATGAGGAAACTTGGGGGGACTTCGGAAAACAAAGCCATCCCGCCAACGATTTAGAATCTAGCTGGCGGGAGGCAGTTCTGGGAGATTAATTTCCCGAATCTGAGCATCTGCCCTTACCCTTAAAGGGCAATTCATCTTCATTAGCAAAACTGTAATAACACAAAAACCAAAGAAATATGTTCAAACTTTCATAGCCTGGCAAACTGTGTAAAACGGACATGGTAATTAGGGGGTGTGGCCACATAAATGGTCATGATCAAAAAAAATTGCTGCGCTCCACGCAGCAAATCTTTTTGTCCCTTTTTCTGTTTCCAAAATGTTAGGAGGTATGCATCTCATGCAAATAACATAGACAATGCCATATATTGCAGATCCCAACCTTTCTTATGTAAAGGGCTGAAAGAGATCTATGAAGACAACTACTATGGAGATGTTCAGTAGGAACCTTGTTTCATGATAAATAGTGTATTGGAAGCACCGTAAGATTGTTTGTCTCTTATAAAAATTACATTTGAACATGAAGGATGGGTTAAGGTTGGGTAGAGGTGGGAATGGATAGACTAAAGTCCCAGACCCCCCATATATTTGCCCAGGTGCAGCAGGGGTTTATTACATTTAACCAAAGAAGACAGGTTAACAGAGACTAACAAACAAACCTCAGCTGTATGTTGTGTTACGCAAACTATAAGAAGTGAGGTTTATTGTAACCCTTTTTGGCCTACTGTATTAGTATTGTTAGTATTTCTATGAATGTATTATAAGGGGGCCCCTATCGTACTGGGCAAGCCCATTGTATGCTTTACTTAAGGAGTTGTTTTATATATATATATATATATACAGCATAATAATAATAATCTCATTTATGAAGAAAGGCTGGCCATGGTGGGATGTCACTATATGGGCCATTTATTTACCCCACCACTTTTTGGGTCATCCCTTAGAATAAAGTTTTCTAAGATGGCTTTATTAGCTTTAGGTAGCTAAAAATAATATGGCCTCTTTTGGATTTGTTAGTTTTGCACACATATCATAGGACTTTTTTAGTACTAGGTTCTATGCAGTAAGTTGCTCTATACGATAAATCGGTTCTCTACGTAATAGCATTTGGTCGGTAAAACTTTAACAAGATGCTTAGCCTCTATTAATCCCCAGTTACATCCTAATTAGTCTCATTATGCTGCTGTCTTCTTACAGTAAGAATGTAAGAGACTGTGACAGCAATATAACGCTGCTGGGAACAACATTCAGATCTGGAAAGCATCAGTCTGATTTTAGGATTCCCAAATCACCAAATCAACGAAGGAAAGAATTGCCTGGACACATGGAAACACACCAAGGCAAAACAGGCACTTTAAAGCATTTCACAAACAATATACTGTATGTTTGTATAATTTCTCTTACTGTTATTGAGTGTATAGAAGTCCCATCTCTATATTTATGATGAATGTAAGTAATTTCAGTTATTCTGCAGTAAAATCACTTGCCAGATGTATGTGCATGGTGGGTGAAAAGCTTTCTGTGGATAACAAATTAAATATAAAATGATGTTATTGAAGCAAATGTGAGGTGTCCTACGCTCTTGAGCTGAATATAATTCCTTTTTATCCTAGAAAATTTGTATCTGTCCAAAGGGAGCATTTCTCTTAATAAAAATAATTTCTTGTCTTCAGTGGCTCAATTAGTGAATGTTTTGGATGTTATTAGCAGGCTGGAATGACTAGCAGTATATCAAATATTCCAGAACAGCTGATGCCCTTTCTAAATGTTTCCCTATTGCTAACTCCCCAAAGAAAAATAATAGAGCCTGAAAGGAGGTAATGATAGAAAGTACATACAGTACATATGGCTTAAAACAGCAAACTATCAGATGTCATCTGGCTTTAATGCAGTAAGTTGTTTTCCCCTTCATGTTACTGTGTCACAATCACTCATCAAGCCAAGAAGAACAAAGAAATTGTTATGTAATATATAAATTAATATTATTATAATGTGGCTGCATTGCTAATCTGTGCGTTATTTATTTTACAGCAAAATATGCACTCAGTGTCGGACTGGCCCATCGGGAAACTAGGAAAACTCCCGGTGGGCCCAGGTGTTGTAGACTGCCTGTTTGAGCGCCATCATCGTATTGGTTGCTATTGGTTACTAGATCTGGCAAAAATACTGCAGCATTCCAGGAGGAATTCTTGATATATCCTATCATAATCTTAACGGTCAGAACCCCAACTAGAGGAATGCATAGGGCTACAAATGGATGCTTTGACTGCTTCAGTATTGTTATTGCTACCAAAGAGCATAACCTTGCATTTATCAACAATAAACTTCAGTAGTCAATGTGCTGTTTGTTTCTCCAGCCATTACTCCATGAGTAATGCTGGGATTTAGGTCTCTAACAGCTGGAAAATGAATAGACCTTATAAGGTTATAATGGAGGCAAGAAAATTTGGGCTTCAATCATTTATTTTACAGTATGCAATGTGCCATGTTGTTTTACACACCAAACAGCATATAGAAACAACCTCACAATTTCAGTTTCATTGTGACTGATTGCAGATATGCATCCCAGCCTGCTACAGCCTAAAGCATTAACCTTCACTCTGGAAAAGTGACATCCAACTTGTGTTTCAGCTACTTCATCCATTTTGACATCGGGCACATTGTGGCAGACACAATTTTGCACTCAACCGCAATGACACTAGAACTGTGTGTGTGTGTGGGGGGGATGCTACATTTTGGGTATAAAACAGACTGAATTTCATCTGAAATTGCACTTTTTATTGTTAAATTACCCCAACTATGTTTATACTTTTAGCTGCAACATGCTAATTCATTTGCTACATTACATTAATAAAAGCAAGTAGAAAAGGATGTGCTTCTCCTTGAATTGCATATTCCCAAAATATACTTCCTTCCAAACAGCCTTCTACCCCAACTGCTATCTCAGCAATTAGCATCCACCGAGCTGCCATCTCTCTAATAAAACACTCTATGCACATCTCCAATAAAAGCCAGTTCCACAATCAACTACAAAGCCATATCTCTGAATAATGCACATTAAAAATAGCAACTCTTGCAGCCTACTGCAAAAACTTTAAAGTAGTACACCCTCCATTTTTTGATTGTACAGTAATTGCCGTTGAGCTTAACTGCAGTTTAACTTTTACTCATTGTCAGTCAGTAGTGCTATGATAATAAAAACAGCTTGAGCTAACAGGCATGTACTACAATATAAAACAAACATAGCTGAACTATAGGAAGAACAGAAGGCAAAAATAAAAATGCTTCAATAAAACCCCTTTAAATAACATTTAATTATTCCTAACTTTTCTGTTATTTGGGTGTTATTACAAATCCTACTCTCCCTTTGCTATAAAATATGAGGATCCCTTAAACTAATCCCTTTATCCGAAATACTCAGAATTACAGGAAGGTCATCTCCCAATTTTTAAGTAAACTTTAAGATTTTAAGTAATATCCTTTTTCTCTTTAATAATAAAACATTGATACCAATCACTAAGCACTGATAATAAAAGATGATATGCCCAAATACTGTTTATAATCATATAAGTTACAGGATATTCATGGATCTTGTGCAATATATATATATACAGTATATATATATATATATATATAATACAAAGAGTCACTAAACTCCTGTTAATTATATCGCTATAAATAGAGCTTAGTGATGTCATTATCATAATATGTGCTTAGTGATGTCGTTTCTGACACGACATCTTTATGTATTATAATAAATAATTTATCGACTGATGTAAAATATGATGATATTAGAACTCACCTTAGAGTTCCTTGACCTGTAAAAAGCACATGGCTTTCCGCATTCTTTATACAGTCAGGGGTCTCCAAGGGGACCTTTATTATTGTCGTATTTTACAATAGGGGTACATTATTTACAACAGATAAGGTATCTGTTATCCAGAACGCTTGGGATCTGGAGTTAAGTCTTCTAAAATGAATTGAATAATTAATGAAAACCATACACTTGCAGATTAGTTGGGACCAAGTACAATCTCCTGTTTTACTATTACAGAGGAAAATGAAAAAAATTAAAAAAATTAAAATGATTTGCTTAAAGTGGACTCTGTGGGGCAGATTTACTAAAGAGCAAAGTGGACTTTTCGCCAGCGTTGCCACATGCAAGGACATCGCCAACTCACTAACAGGCGCAGGCGCCAATTCACTAGCAATCGGGACCATCGCTAGCGGTCATTCCCACTTTAACGCCAGGCGACTTTTTCGCTCTGGCGAACGGACGTTACTCCACAAATTCACTAAAATGCTGTTTTACTGAACGTTAGCTCTTTAGCCAGAGTTGCCTTCGCCACCTCAGACCAGGCAAAGTTCTATAAAGCAGCTAGATCTTCCTCAATCTTCTGTTACATACATCATATCCTGTGAGTTCCAAAAACGCCGGGTAACTTTTCCTTTTTTTAAGTGGGATTGGCTGCAAAAGTCCTGACATACATTTATGGGGAAGTGGTTTCCTGCACACATTTTATTACATATGGAACATTAATTTTACAGTGGACTCATGTGTAAGGCATTATATTAACTCTCTTGTCTTTATTCAGGTTCCCTGGACATTTGTAATATCAACCGGTAAGGGTAACTTAAACCATTTGCAGCAACAATTATAATAAAGACGTCCATACAACTTTAACTTTCCTGCCCTATGCAAATTGACCTAAGTGCAAGATCACTAGCGAAGTTTCGCTAGGCACAAATGAATGCTAGTGCATCTTCGCTATGAAATGCTCACACAGCCGAAGTAACGCTAGCGAAGTCGACGAGTTACACTTTCTATCTATCTATTTATCTATCTGTTTAATTTGGGCTAAATCCACCACAAAAGAGTTCGCCAAATACTGAACTGATTCTGAAACTCAATTTGCAATTCACATTTCAAGATATTTGTTCATCAATTGTAAACAAAAATTTGTCAGATTTTATTATCCACAGCTCTAAAGTCACAAGAATTTTAGGATTCACATGCATTTGTGCTGAATTTTATTTTTTCAGCCAAAACAAATCCCTAAAATGTTGCTTAGGTCAAACCCATGAAATTTGCCCCATCTAGGCTATTTTATATTATATAGCGTTATCAGACTGGAACATATTCTGGTTTCTGAAAGTTTGGAGCTGTGACAAAAAAAAGTTTTATGATTTATTCAGACAGTAATTAAACCATGATATAGCATTTGCTTCCAAAGGAAATGGTGAAATCAGGTCAAGTAATGTAATGTGAGATGTTGTTGGATTAAAGTTTATTAATGAAAGAAAATGGAATCCATTTTTGAGCCAACAATTCAAATTACTATGTATGGATGCTCAATGTATATATATATATATATATATATATATCACACCATATGTGTATTCCACTCCAGATGTATCTTACTTATGAAACTAAGTTTAAGTTTTGTAACTTTACTGTAATATTTTTGTGTTGATTCTTATTTTGACTTATAAAGTGAAGACAGAAATGTGATACTTTAGCTGCTGTAAAGGAAGCTGGGAGTTGGAGTTTTCAATCCCATGTAATAGAACTAACTGCCTTTCTTATAAGAAAAAAAAAAAAAACTTTTTATATCTAGAGGTTTACAAGAAAATGATTCACTCTGTTTTCAGGTTTTCAGTTTGTTATTTTAGAAATATTGAGTACTATATGGGATATAGGCTATTTATAAATGAGATGTATTTAAAGGAAAACTATACCCCCAAAATGAATACTTAAGCAACAGATAGTTTATATCAAATTGAATGACATATTAAAGAATCTTACCAAACTGGAATATATATTTACATAAATATTGCCCTTTTACATCTCTTGCCTTGAACCACCATTTCGTGACTCTATCTGTGCTGCCTCAGAGATCACCTGACCAGAAATACTACAACACTAACTGTAACAGGAAGAAGTGAGGAAGCAAAAGGCAGAACTCTGTCTGTTAATTGGCTCATGTGACCTTACATGTGGTTTGTATGTGTGCACAGTGAATCTTACGATCTCAGGGGGCGGCCCTTAATTTTTAAAATGGCAATTTTCTATTTATGATTACCCAATGGCACATACTACTAAAAAAGTATATTATTATGATAATGGTTCATTTACATGAAGCAGGGTTTTACACATGAGCTTTTTTACTCAGTATCTTTTAATAGAGACCTACATTGTTTGGGGGGTATAGTTTTCCTTTAATACAATATTTTGTTGCTAAGCAGTAAAACCAATGGGCTTGATTAAACAATCACATTATATATACTGTATATGGTGGGCTCTACTTTAAGGGCCTTATTTATCAAATACTTTATCTATTTTAATAAAAAAAAGTCCAGCCAAACTAGAATTCACGATTGGACCTTATTTATTATTAAAAATCACGATTTAATCGGATCGGGGACAAACACGAAAAAATCCATAATCGCTCAATTTTTTAAGGCTTTTTCCCGAAATAGGCTAATTCCAGCCCAGACCTCAGAAACTTCCAAATAGGATAGGGACCTCTCCTATTGACTTATATCCAACTTTGGTAGGTATGAGATGCCCGATTTTCAAATTCAGACTTTTTTCATCCTCAGATTATAATAAATCTCAAAAGATTCTAGTTTTTTTCCACTAAAAGTTCGGACTTAGTAAAAAAAAAAAATTTAATTGTCCAAGTTTTTGACATTCAGACTTTAATAAATAACCCTCTGAGACTCGTATCTCATTATCTATAAGGGGTTAGATGCATATTCATTTATCTAGGGCTTTACACCAAAAGGAGAGGTCATAGGCAGGGATTGGTGGCAAATGTTTCTTTTTTATTGGTGTCAATGCCGTGGCTTGAGATTGGCCAAATAGCCAGAAAGTCCAGAAAGATAGTCCCTAGAAAGACCTGAACCTTATGCAATTTATATTTTGGAGTAAATCCAAAGGTGTTTAAGTTAATATATATTTAATAGGAATACAATAATAAAGCCAGTGTGCTTCAATTATTTTCTTGCGGAGTAGTGTGCGTCCCAACAAACTTAAATTTCCCTTTGCGATCAAAAAGAGAAAGTTTATTTTGCAGAGCTCAACATGACAACATATTCACTCCCACACACAATGTTTTGGGGAGCTGTGTAACCCAAACACTTCCTTAGATACAGCTATAGGAGCCTGAGTAATTATTAGGGCCTAAAAAAGCTAAGTTTTGTACAGTTACTTTGACACAGAGGGGTCAAACATTACATTTGTGAAATGGAATGTGAATGTGAATGGAAAAGCTGATTTATAATGGCAGCCTTGTGTATATACCTTTTTTGTAACCCAGTTAGTATAGAGAGGTGTATACCTCTTCTTCTCTCTCAGCTGTCATATTTATCCACCTATGAAGAGTAACCCAAGTAACACTTGGGGGGAAAATAGGACCAACAGTGATAATTGGGAAGGCAAATTTTAAGCCAATGATAGTAAACAGTTTTCACTGTTTTCTTTTTCACATTAATAATAAAACAGTACCCAGTACAATGTGAAAGAGGTTTATATGTTTTCCCTCACATGTATGAATTTCCTCCCACGCTTCAAAAACATATAGACAAGTCTGTTGGCTCCTAAAAAACATCGTGTGTGAGTGTGATTGGGACCTAGGGTTGCCACCTGTTTAGCTTTGAGCTGGGCAGTTCCTTTGTTTTTTATAGGGATGTTCAGGTCACAACTGCCTGTTCTGGTTTGCGCCTTGTGAAACCCGAGCAATAATCTGGCCAATAACCACCTCTGATGTCAAAACCCGGCCCCCACAAACAACAAATAGGCTCCCAAATATCATAATCCCACCTCCAATGTCACTGCCCCATCTTCAATACCGTCATCCCGCCCCCCCCACCCTTTTTTTGTTTTCACCTACGTTAAAGCTGGTAACCCTATTGGGACCTTAGATTGGAAGATTCACTGGGGGGCAGAGACTGATGGGAATAATGTATAATGTCTGAAAAAATAAAGAATAAATAAAGAATATTAGCATTCAGCCATATTGGGGGCAAACACAACTGGGTGTATTAATGTTTTTTATGTTTTTTAGAAGCCTTTTTATTATAATAATTCATATTACATAAAAAATACCTTATCCAGATAATAGATCTCATACATGTACCCATATGTTTTGTTGGAGTATATTATATATTTATATATTTATATATATTTGTTAGTGAGCACTAAATATTAAATAGTGGTGATGCTTAAAGCTTTAGTTAGTGTTCTCAAATGGCATGATATAATAGTGAATAAAGTACCCCTTATTGTAAAATATAAGGAAATTATAAGTCACAGAGGATTTCCATGACTATATAAAAGCACGAGGCTGCTTTTATACAGATCATGGAACTCTGAGGTGACTTCTAATATCCTTATATTTTCCAACAAGGGGTACTTTATTTATTATAAAACACAAGTTTAGTGCGTTATGTGACAAAAATGATATCACTACGCTCCATTTTTAACTGATGAAATCAGTAAGAGCCATTAATAAGGATATACTTTACAGGATATTCATGGCTTTTTGTGTATTATAAGTAGATATTACCAACTTAGTCAACATTTATATTCATAGTATTTGATTTGAAAGACTTAGGTTTCTTCAATTGTATATCGTTGTATAATTACTATCTATGCCATACGTATTCCTACAGGAGCTTGGTATGGAATGCAGCAGCAATTGTAAATAATCTTGGAAGTATTTTGCATTGTGTAATGCTTGCTAAGGAAATTGTAATGAACTGCTCAAAATTAATCTCTTACATCCTAGTGCATCTAATAGTGCTTACATTTCTGACTAACTGACTATTATTTATGAAGGGAGTAAGTTATGTATATGCATTTGTGTAATATTTTATGGAACAGAAATAAAGTGAAATTATAACTTTCATAAATGTTTATGTGAAAAATGTTAATACCATTTTTTCAAGCTCCCTCCTGTTTAACCTATTGAAACTAAGCTTTGAATACCTAAAGGAAATGTTCTACATTTATTGATTTGATTAGAAAAATGAGAAATATGTAGTTTTTAATGAAAATCCAAATCAAATTAATAAGATTAAGTTCAGTAATAATACGTGTTAATGATGTAATGGGCTCCTGGGAATAGACTAGGCTTTTCCACCAGTGCCTTCAAATAAGGAGAGGCAATATAATTTTAGGTAAAATGTAATAATCTCTCCTGCAATGCTTTATCAGAGAAGTATTGGGAACCATAAAATAATGACTTTTTTCTTGGATTCTGCATTTTAAGTACATACAGTATGTTAGTTGTATAGACTCTACTCAGGGTTGTTTTTTCATGGTGCCTACAAAAAGCCAACAGCTTTCTAAATAAATATAACACTATACTGTATATATATATCTCCTCTATACAGTGGAGTAACATGTGACCCATGGGCGAGAGGCTGATCTGAAATGGGGATGGCAGTCATGGAGGTGATTGTATGGGGACCCCCTCTGTTTGCTGCCTCTGTATTAGAGCTTTTGAAGCAAAGTTTTTAGTCATGCAGAGCAATAATACAGTATGTTATATTTAAAATTCACAGAAGTCTATTTCATATTAAGGGACAGAAATCACATGTATACTACCATACCAGTAGCTGATTTACTTAATTTATCCATTTTAATTGATAAATCAGTTAATTTCCACTGATACCAGATTAAGTCTATAGGCATTGACTAACAGCCCTTCAAAATAATTTGTGTAAACATGTATAAAAGGACATACTTCCTATAATAATAATATGGAAAGTCACAGAGGTTAAAGGGTAAGGTTAATTTGGGTCTCTTACCCCCCCCCCCCACACACACACTATTCTGGTGGTGTAATTTGTTTAAGAGCTGCTTTTCATTTTATTTTTGATAGTGGTAAAGCTCTTAGACTTATTAGCTTTGCCTGATTAAGTGAGCAAAATGACAAACAAGGTTGTCCTGTGCTCATCCTCTTTTGTCTTTAGACAGCTAATCACCTTTAACAGGCTGGAGTACATACAACTGCCATGTCAGTTACCAACATCAAGAGCTCAGGGAGTCGTTTTTAGCAAGCTAAGCGCTTGATCTGTAACAGAACATCAGCTGGAGGTGAAGACTAAGAAGTAAGATGAAAGTTTCAATTAGCCTTTAGTATGGCATTTTATTATCTGAGATTTGGAATGGGTTTTCTTGGCCTAATCCAAACATCTTTCCACTTGGATATGTTGAAAACGCTCTTCTGCGTAGCGTCTTACTTCAGCTTAAGTGGGAACTGAAATGGTCACTGGAAAGATTTAATGGCTCAGAGTTAAAAAAAGATAGACAGAGTCAATCAGGATTGAATGCTTTTAAACACATTTCAAATGCATTACTTTCAAAATGAAGTTTCTTCTTTCTGAGAAGGATCCTTTTGTGATTGTGTGTGTTAAACTCAGAGAGAAACATTAATGCCATCAGAAAAAAATACGTTTTATAAAAATACGACATCAATATACTTTGCAAAACAATCCAATTAATAAATCAATGATTTCATGGCTGTGCAGTACTGAGCTCCACTTGAGGTTTCTGATTGACGGTAATGTTTTAAAGGAAACTTCCCTCAATCTTCAACTTTTAAAAAACCTGCAATTTTTTTTTAAAAAACGCCCGAAAGCTACGATTCTTTCAGAAACCTAGCGCAACTGTCTGCTTACTGTGATTTTGAACTCCAAGTCTGAAATAAAAAAAGATTTAAATAATTTATATAGTGTAAGTGAAGTTTATTTTGCTTTACTAACACCATGACTTACGATTTCTTGGGTGGCAGGTCTCGTTTAACCCCAGGGTGGCAATAGAGAGATTCAATCATATCAGTAACCTTTATGTATGTTATACATAGAAATATTTGAAAACATCTTAACAGATTGTCCTTAATTTCTTGTTTTTTATTTGTTTAACTTTTTGCTCTGCAGATTTCTAGCTTGTGGTATAAACAGTTATTGGTTGCTAGAGTCCCATTTACCCAGGCAACCGCAACACCCTAACTATTGGTTTGTGGTTTATTACTAGTGATGGGCGAATTTATTCGCCAGGCGCGAATTCGCGGCGAATTTGCACGTTTCGCCGCCAGCGAATAAATTAGCGAAACGCCCGCGAAAGTTTGCGGCAAAAATTCGCGAATTTCGCAAATTTTTCAGCGAAACGGCGCAAATTCGCCCATCACTATTTATTACAGTTTTCTTTACAGTTTTACTACAGGCAAATAGAATTTGTGGTGTTCTTTATGGGTTTTGGGCTGCTCATCTCTTTTATGGACCTAGAATTTACCGTTCTTTTTTTTTTTTTTTAAAAAAACAACCTGTTTTGAAAACGGTTGTTTGTTAATTCATTATTTTACTAGCAGTTCTAATTATAATATATATATATATATAAATTCCAAACCATACTTTATTTTGAGGCTGCTTTATTGGGAAGGGGTCAGTGTTAGAGCCACCCTTTTAAAATGTGTCATACCTATTTGGATGCTGGAAATGTCCCCTCTTTTGGTTCATGTTGCCAATTATTTTTAAGTTGTAGCCAAGTAATAAGCTAGGAAAAGCCATTGTAGTTAAGTGCATTCACAGCATATTTCAATAAGCCTGCTTAATGTTGTTTCCTTTAATTTAATTCCTTTAATTTAAAAAATTGTTCAAATACTGCTTAACTTTTTCATGAAAACAAGACTACTTATCATTATTCACAACTGGTACAACCCTGTTTTATATCAATAGGCTACTAGAAAAACAGCAAACGCTTGTAGGAAGGTAATACGCTATGCAGATATAATTTTTACTATAGTAAATTACTTCTTTATGATTTGAGAAAATGTCAGGTACATAAAATGCACATTATTATTTCTGCACCATTGTTATACTGGGAAAGTTATTGAATTAATGGGGTGCTTATAGAAATACTTTGCACTCACAGCTCTTAAACTGCACTTAAAAAAATAACCTCACCCTGGTGGTAAAGTACCACACATAAACTCCATACTGACAAGCCTGGAACAGATATAATGGTGGAAGCACTCACTAAACAACATTGATGCTTACATGAACAATGAATTGACCTCAATAGTTATTCCATTATTGTGAGTTTCAGACTTCTAGAAAAACCTCAAATCCAATAAAAGTATGTGATCCGTTATCTGGAAACCCGTTATCCAGAAAGCTCCAAATTATGGAAAGGCCATCTCCTATAGACTTCACTTTAACCGAATAATACACATTTTTAAAAATGATTTCCATTTCGTCTGTAGTAATAATACAACACATTGTATACCTTCCAACTATCCCATTTTGTACGGGACAATCCCGATTTTGACAGCTCAGCCTGCAGTCCAGGGTTTCTTATTTTCTTATTGAAAAGTCCTGAGATCTCGTGCACTGACGCCAGAAAAAGATACAAAGTTATTAGATACATTTGTAACAATTTAAGATAAGCAAAGAAACAATCTTAACTATTTAAGATAAGCACATCTACTGGGGAAACTGAGACTCAAAGCTTAAAGGGCAATTTCAGCTTCATTAGCAAAACTGTTATAACACATAAAACATGGCCCTAAAACGCTTGTGCTAAAACTTTTATAACCAAATTTGGTAAACTGGGCATGGTAAAATGCATCAACTAGCAGTTAGGCAGGTTAAAATAGAGTTTAAAGGTTGATGGATGTGTGTCTTTTTTCAACCTTACTTACTATTTTATGTAATTAGGGGGTGTGCCTATAAAATGGGCGTGACCACAAATTTTGCAAACCCAGCCTATTGGTTTATATTTGATGTTTACAAAGATTTTCTAGAAGACTTAAAGTATGAAGATTTAAGGAAACATCTGTTATCTGGAAAACCCCAGGTCCCAAGCATTTTGGATAACAGGTCCCATACCTATAGTAGAACTAAGGGTTAGGGTTAGGGTTAATTGCAAGGCTTTCCCATAGACTTGGACATTTTTGGCCCATTGGATTAAACTCTTTCTTAAGAAAAACTCAATGGACAACAGTTGTTTCACTTCTGGAGAAAAGTCACAAAGTATTTTCAGAATGAAAAGAAAAGCTTTCAAATAATGTCAAAAAAATGTGATCAATGGGAAGAATGCAACATTTTATCAGGATCAACAATTCAACCTGATAGATCTGCCCCTAGTGTTTTATAGACCCGTCATGGTATTTATTTGGGTGCTGATGCTGAAAGCAAACTTCAACTACTACTGCATTCCAAAGAAAATATCTTGGGTTAAAAGCAAAGCAGAATTCAAACAGAGGAATCACAGTAAAATATGAAAGGAGAATATGGTGATGCAAAGCAACAATAGTGTTACATGCCAGTTCCCTGGCATCATCTTGTTGAGTGAATTTAAAATTCACAGGAATTCAGATCATTCATTGTATGTCCACGGTCTTATATCACTGCTGTGATGAATGTGGCCACACATGTCTGTTGTATAATATAACTTTGGTTTTAACAGTACTGCGGAATATACTGGCAATTTATAAATGCACATGAAATATAATTAATTGGGGTTTCTCAATAGAAAAAAAAAGAAAACTGCAAGGTGAATGGCCAGTGCAGAATCGTATATGTAAGAGTTGCAATACCCAATATGGGTATTTTTTGTCCTTTAAAATAAATGTTAATAATAGAAAAGAATACCTACAGAAGATATGATAGACATTTTTATGTGTGTAGGGGGGAAGCATATTTCCCAGAAAAGGAATGCTATATAGTAAGAGGCCTGGTGGAAATGATGGATATGTCAAGAGTAAGGCTAGAAAGTAGCAATTTAGCAAAAAGGTAGCCAGTGCTTGAAAAGCAATTTCCACATTACTACTGGAGACAAAAGATCTCATATAATTGTAAAATGCTTGGACAGAACACATGGTTAATGTAATAGCTAAACAGAATGAGCCATAAAAATGTAAACAGCAAAGTAAATATTGTGCTAAACGACCTGTCATTCTGCCTCTGCAATTGTATTTCTGTTACTGGGCTGTGACAATGCAATTCTTCAAAATGTGATTTACTTTCTAAAAAGTCAGATTAAAACTGACTGTCCTTTGAATGCTTTATGTATTGATTTCTTTGGAGACATGAGAAAATCCAATGAAGGGTCACTGCAGCATCCCTTTGAATGCAGAAACTGAATATCTGCGATGACAAGTAAAAATTCTGCTTTCCACTTGTTCCCCAGAAATGTATATTTAAGCTTACATTCCAGGGCTACCTAAGCAAGAGAAACAATTTTCAGATGCTTGCAGGGGCTCTATAATATTTAAATGTAACACAATTTCATTTTTCCAGGTATTATGGTTTCATTCAGGAGGAAATGTTTGTATCCCTCTTTGGCTGCAGCCCTCATAAATCCCTTAGAAATGATTGTATGCCCAGGAAATGATTTGCTGAACATGAGATGTTCTGATTAAGGGTGAGGGAAAAGGAATGTCAAGGTTTTCATGTTCCTGGGTTTCAGAAAATGTAAATGCACTCTACTTTTGAGAGAATAAGTGTATTTTTCATTTTTAACATATGTTAGATTACAGCACTATAATTTATGATGTAGTAAAACATACCTAAAAGTTGAATGCGAGAAATTCTGTCTCAAGACTTGGCGTATGTTCCCTGGATTTGTAATTATCTGTTGTTCTTTTACTAATGAATTCAACTATATAAAATGGAGATTTGAACTAAACAATTAAGTGGTTCCTTTCCTTTGCTTGGAATTGCAGTCTATCACGCAGCAACAGGGCAATCCAAGTATATTCTATATTATTGTAAAAGTATACTTTTTGCAATTGGTTACACATGGTTTGTCTGTCGCAACGCAACATCGCACAGCTCAAACCCCCAAATAAACATAAAACGTTTTTTTGAAAATGGAAACTGAAATGTAATACAAGAGGTGCTCTTAAACGGCATCAAGAAGATCATTTATGCCTGAACTGTCGCTGATGATCTTCAAGACAACATAGAAATCTTTTGTCTTATAGCGTTAGACATTCTGCATAAAATTCTATGCTATTATATAATAAAAATTGGAACTATATACATACTGTACATAAATAATACTAGCATACGGATACTTTGATGGTAATAGAGCATATTGTTCAATAAGTGAATCTTTTTTAGTATAAGCACAGACAGAGACTGCGGTACTTGCACTGCTGAGTATGATTCTGCCCTGATTCTATTGGCTATAGGCAAAAGTAATAAAGAATGTTCTTTTTTACATTTTATAATCGTAATTATCTGATTAAATTAATGTCAGAAACTATTCTATCAGTACATCCGTGTATCTTTTAACGTTATGTTTCAACAGGTATGGGCAGTACCGGGCCAATGCGGGCAGGCGCCCTAGGCAGCCTGGCCCGGCAAAGCGCCCAATACGCTAGTGCGCATGCGCGAAAGACAAGTGCGAATGCGCGAAAAAATACAGGTCCCATAGCTGTACAAATATCAGGAAACTGCACAGACTCTCTTGTCTAAGTGGTACTTAGCATATTTTGCGTTTATAGATTTTTGAAAAAGTCATTCCATAGGAAACAGCAAAGAAAAACAAATGGCTCTTCATTTTCAAAATTCCCTATCAATGTGTTTAATACAATCAGTACAATTTAGGACAGTACAATGTAATACCCAAATGCAATGAACTCATCCCAGATCCCCACAAATCCAAAACCCATTAGCGCTGGAGTCAAATACTGCTGAAATGCCAGCAAACACAATGCCAGAAGTTGCATCATAAATCAGTCTTTCCCTTTTACAAATTCTAATCTACTTTATACTGTACCATATAGTTATTAGAAACAAATAACTGGGCAAAACAAGGGGATCATTATCCCACAGCTGACACTCTTTCTCTCATCTATACATAAATGACTTCAGCTTCAATGCTGTATTTTTAGGAAACTGATGGCATGAAGTCTGTTGGCATTCTCTAGAAATCTGAATTAGATTATAAACTCACTGATGTCATAGAATTTGTCAGAATCCATATGCAATTTGCTACAAACTACCGAGCATGTGTTATAGACTGCTAAGAAGTAATACTTACTTGTTTAAAATTTAAAGAAAATAGGCTTACATAAAACCCATAAAATCTGCTTTTCAGACGTATTTGTGGAACTGAGAAATAAATGTATGTAGTTTATCGAGTGACCAGTAGATGTCCTCATGGCTAAACAATCCAACGCATAGTGAATGCAATTCTACACTAATCTGTACTAATGCTCCCTGGAATAGTTGAAAGGGGAAAAAAATAAAACTTGACAGTATTTTTACAAAAATATTATTTAATATTTGTAAATATAAATATTAGATTTACAAATATTTTATAATGGTCCAATAATTAATATTTTATAATGTGGGTTGTTAATAAAAAAATATCTTAACAGTTTATTACTGACGTGAAAAAAGGGCAACTATTTATACACTAATACAACCTTTGCCCTATTTAGTATTATATACTAGCAAAGTAGTGCCTATTGGGCAATTATGGATTTTGTTTGTCAGTTTATATATAAATATAAATAAATGCCCCATGTGCATCCATAATTGTTCAACTGACAATACCTTTGCTAGTTATTTATTGAAACTGACATAAATAAAAAGACCCTGACTGCAGGGTCATTACCTTTCTAGTATATAATTCCTCACTCTACCTTTTTGCTGTTTTCTCTTTTCCTTCCACTTTTTCTTTATTCCTCCTCTTCACATACCATTGTCCCTGCCCAAGTTGTGTAGCTATGTTCCTTTTTACCTATATGACCTATATGCCATCTTCTCCCCCTTGCTCCCAGTAATGTAGTGATCCCTGCCAAGGTCTGGGTGCAGGATTTGCAACCCCCCCCCCAGATGTGCATTTCCTACCTGACTACACATGTGCACAAGGATATTCCGTTTAGTTCTGTTGCAACTGCAGGCCCCGAGGGGGGGGGGGGGTTAGTGCTGTTGCACCTGTGCAAGTTTCGCCACTGCTAACTCTTTCTCCATATGTGCCATTCATGTGTGCCCCTCCCTTTCCCTTCAACTTGCCCTCTATTCTATTTGCCCTCTATCTTCTATTTGCTATTCTCTTCAACTTTAGTCCCCTTCCAGTGTACTTTTCTATTAACTATTATACCCTTCCCATTGTTCCATTCACCTTTAGCTCTTTTGCACATCTTATTTCATACTGCACAGTCACTGCTCCTGCTCTACATGAATCAAAACAATATTCATTGCCGTTAAAGGGGGAGCTGTCATCCTACAAAGTAATTCCAAATCCTTTTCTATCATGCTAGTTGAGCAAAATAAACTTTACTAACACATTAAAAATTATTTTGATTTTGTTTTCTTCAGTCTTGGAATTCACAATCACAACAGGCAGGCAGGCAGGGGTCATTTTGTGGACACTGTTGTTAAAGGGGATGTAAAGGCAAAAAAAATCAAAATCCCATTTTTACTTTCTTTAATGAAAAAGAGACCCGTCTCCAATATACGTTAATTAAAAAATGTGTAACATTTTCACATGACTTGGGGCAGCTGGGAAATTGACAATATGTCTAGCCCCATGTCAGACTTCAAAATTGAATATAAAAAAATCTGTTTGCTCTTTTGAGAAATGGATTTCTCCACAGAATTCTGCTGGAGCAGCACTATTAACTGATTCATTTTGAAAAAAAAATGTTTTCCCATGACAGTATCCCTTTAAGTCCAAACTGTATTGAATTATTAAAGGAGACCCGTCACCCAAAACAATCATTCAAAATCCTATTTTATCACATTAGTAAAGCAAAATGAACTTTAATTACACAATATAAATTATTTGAATCTTGTGTACTTCAGTCTAGGAATTCATAATTATAGCAAGCAGGCAGGAGCCTTATATCATCTCAGAATCTTAGACCCGATGTCCATCCCCATGCCCTGGCTACACAATTAATTGGTGAAGAGAACGGGGGAATGTGGGAAGTGCAGTAACATAGGAAGTGCTGAATGGAAAGTGAAAGTAACTGTTTGCGTTGCCTCTATGCCTAAGGCAGACAGGGGCAGGGGCAGACAATATTTGATTGACAGCTGATATTTTTAAATGAGCTTACAACAGCTATGAGTCCTTTAATAAAAAATAGATATTGGATTTCATGTTTAATTTGATAAGGACTTTTATTATACAGATTTGTGTGTCTGGGTAACAGGTCCACTATAACTTGTGTAAGAAAATCACATAACAGTTGGTAAATAGATGGGTTTCTTTGTGAAGTGCAATGAGCATGCTGTGTATATTTTATTTTACCATAACTATAACAAAAAGTTCTTCATTTATATTCTGCCTACCCTGAAAGCCCCTGAACCCAGCTTCTGCCTGTACACATAGGGCTACAAAATGGTGTAACTGCTTAACCACTTGTTTTACTGAATTAAAAAATGCCTATGTTTACTTCAACTCTATTTCTGAAGAGATCAGATAGGGGTAAATGCAATTTGCATATCATGGCATTTGGATAGGCAATTTTAGGAAAGACTGGGAATAGATGGAGAGGTGGAAAGAAAGTGGGATGCTGCAGTCCACATTTCCTTGAGTACACAATTCATTATGACTTGCTGAAAATGCTACAATATTATATATATGTATAATATATATATATATATAAATACATTTATATGTATATGTAAACATTAAATAAAGCCAATAGGCTGGTTTTGCTTCCAATAAGGATTAATTATATCACAGTTTGGATCAAGTACAAGGTACTGTTCTATTATTACAGAGAATAAGGAAATAATTTTTAAAGCTGGATTATTTGATTATAATGGAGTCTATAGGATAACTGGTTTCCAGATAACGGCTCGAGGACACAATTGGGCTTCTGACATTTACTGGTCATAGCTCAAGACCTACCACTCTGTTGGGCACCCTTGCTGTTCATGTTCTTTTTCCTGTGAAATTTCTATTGTGCTTTTGATGAACATAATAAGAACTGTCTAGATGCTTTTGAATTTTGAGTTGTTTGTCAGCCAAATCAGAAAAACAAAACTGCATTATATCTGCATCTCTGTATTGCACATTGAAAAAGTAGTTGCAGCTGGCCATGATAAAGGATAACCGATATGTAAGAGGTGTCTATATCTTCTCTAACTTATCATCAAAGTGTATGTAGCACCTCATTTGTGAAAATGCCTGTTGTTGGACTTTCATACATACAAAGCACTTACAATGACAGCAATATACTTCTTTGCACTTCATATACTTCTTTGCAGCTGAAATGATCATTTTGACAGTTTTTTTTGCTGGTAGCAGTTTGTCCACAATTTAAATTATATCATGGCATTTCATAAACCACAGATTTATGTCATTCTACAGCATTGACTTGTCTATCTCATATAAAGACCAGCAACCTACAGATTTTGGAAGCTATCTGAAGGAATCTGAAATTAGGAGTTTAACAATATTGGTAACACACTCAGCAGCTGCTAGATTCTTGTACAACGTTTATATATGTTTGTGTAACAGATCATCATCTGCAAGGTTTGTTGGGTGGCGACAGGCATGTAAGATTTTTCTGTGGAATTCACTGTGACTCATTGACTAGTCTCCTGTAGTTAGAATACAAATAAGGCAAATGTGCACAATGCATTTTAGACAAAATAATAATTTAGTGATACCATATGTGGTTGAAGAATCTTTAGGAGAAAATAAAAATCAAAGAAATATCTATACACTGGGGAGACTAAACAACCACCCTGTAAGTTAATGGTTTAACATAGCGGGCTAACTCCTTAGGATAAGACTCTATTGACCCCTTTAAGAACACAAAGTACATAATTTGGACTGAGAGGACAAGTGGCTCCAGTCATGTAATTGGCACAACTAACAGTGGTACCACTGAGACAGAATCCTACTGCTCCTCAGCTAACACCAGTCTAAAATAAAGTACAATTTGGATTATGATGACTACATTACTACATTTCCATTTTTTGGGGAATTCCTTAATACTTAACTAAACTGCAAGAATCCCCTTGGACGAGTGGTGAAATGTTATTAAGAATATTCAGCAAGTACATCTGCATTAGACTTATTGCTACTAGGTACTAGTGTATATCATGATCTGGATGAATGAAAACATTCATAGACACATTAAACTAAAGAGCTTTAACATTAGTACTTATTTACTTGCCATCCAACCTGTCTTGTAATTATTTAATCTTTCTTTCAGTAATAATGTTCAGTGTTTAAAAGATAAAACCCCCTTTCTTCTAATGAAATGAACATGGCATAATAGAATGTAAGCATATCACCTTGTCCTCTAAGATCTTTTTGAAAGGTGATAGTATGGTCCTCACATATATTTCTACATAATGATTATATCTTTCCATAAGAACCTCGTCTCCAAACTAAACTACTGGTACGGGACATGTTATCCAGAATGTTCGGGACCTGGGGCTGTCCGGTTAACCCCGTACAAGTCAGTAATTAGGACTTCATGTGGCGGCGGTGGTAGTTAAAACTTTAAGGAAAACTAAACCCTAAAAATGAACGTGGCTAAAAATTTCATATTTTATATACTTAACTTATTGCACCAGCCTAATGTTTCAGCTTCTCAAAAGCAGCAATGATCCAGGACTTCAAACTTGTCACAGGGGGTCACCATCTTGGAAAGTTTTGCTAAGTAGCTTTGTCAAGGCAAAAGCTACTTAGTGAAACGCTCATTTGCACGTATTTTAGAATACCATTGGAATTTTAAACAATTTTCTTAACTCTGGATTTAATGTTATTTGAGCAAATTGTGGGTGGTTGTGGTTCAAGCTCGTTCAATGCTTTCTTCTTCTCAATCTCTCCTTCTCTCTAAGCATCCTGGGATTTGTGGTTATTTAGATAAGTCAGTCCTTTCTTACAGATAGGAAAGTTCAAAATACAAGAACACAGTCCCGGGTATCGCTGACTCCTCCATTTTTGTGGGTTCCCATAGATAGCAAATGAGAGATAGTTTCTTGGGACAACTCTACCATCTATAAATTTTATTTTCCCAACATTCAAATGAATTGAGCTGTATGAGATGGGGTTTTAAGGTTGAATATTTATTACTGATTAATTTAATAACACAATCCATTTAAGAATGAAGCATTTAATCACAATGGATTATTCATTTATTGAAGCACATGCACTTTAGATACCTCAATTAATCGAAGGAGGTTAATCAATTGCACTAAATCATTTTGGATCATTAATTAATTTTCAATAGCACCAACTACTATTTAATTAAGGATTGAAGTCCAATCAATCTATGTGTACTGTATGTGTCGGTCCTTAAGCTCAGTAAGTGACATCAGCACAGAGCATGTGCAATGATAGAAGGGCTGTGGTTGCCTTGGGCTGTTACAGAAACCCAAAACATAATATACAACATTTTCAGCTCAAGTTACACAGCAGATAGCAGATAAGCTCTGTAGAACATAATGTTATCTGTTATCCATTATTTAGCCTGTGCCATATAGCCTTTATTCAATTTCCAAAATTGCTATTCAGCAGCTTGTTTATATGAACAATGGTAGTGTTTCTGAAGCAAACACACCAATTTTATCAGAGCAGGGCAACACTACATGATATATTCATTACTTTAAAACACTTTAATTTTTCGGTGTTACTGTCCCTTTAAGGACATTTTTGATTCTGTGATTCAGAATATTTCTGTTAAAAACCCTGAAAATGCAATAGATTTGTTCACTTTCCCCCTGTATACCAGGTACTGGGTATATTACACTAGCAGGTTAGCAGATCACATTACATTGTAAATATTGTAAAAAAAACTCTCCAGAGCTATTGTACAGGTAGAGACCCATAAATATCCTTTTGAGTGTCACGTCTATTTATTTTTTTATTATGCAGTTATTTCTGAGGCATGACAATGTCGCTTTTCAAAAGTTCTTCAAATGATAAATGATTGGTTTTGAACTCTACCTAGCTTAGCCTCCAAATGGCTAAAGAACCACAATGTGGAACCATCTGATCAAAGTAGAAGTGTCACTAATTATCTAAGCGGGACACTTATAGCCTACGTTTAAAGGCATAAGAGCGGATTTCCCCTGCATGTGGATTAAATCAGAGATATCTTCTAATTGACTCTTTACAAGGCCAGGCTACTATGAAATGGACTAGATATTAAAAGACTTAAGCGTTTAAAACTAGTTTCCGTCCTTTGGGGGACCTTTACAACTAAGAGGTATTTTACAAGTCAGGTAGATTATCCAACTTTTCTAAAACATTTAGTCTTCTGTATGAAACCCTTGGTGCTTTAAATGATTAATGATGTTAAACTGATTCCAGCCAACAAGAAACAGACAATATTCATCTATAGTGAAAGGCAGGACATTGCTCAGTGGTAAACTTTTAAGGTGGTAAGCAAAAGCAAGGTTTAGCACATTAGTAAAGGGCTCTACTACTCAGCCATTTGGTTTTAATATTTGCATTTCTTTTTAGCTGTTCCGTAGCTTCACTAACGATAGGTTGTTTTATAATGTTTTTCATTAAAAGATTAAGAGTTGAAAAGGCAAAGCGGCCATCACGTGCTTGTAGAATGAAGCAATCCCATTAATATTTCCAGAAATGTACTTTACGAAATATGCTGAAAAAATTCTTGGCAACAGTCACATGAAAAATATTCTCCATCCAAAGTGTAAATGCAAGATCTTCAACATGAACTTTACCATTCTACCTCATGAACATAAAACTTAATAGGTAACAGCTATTAGCTAATGTCACAATACCTTGTGACACTCAGCCTTGTTTTAACTTAATAGCTATGAAATGGATTGCCTTTGAACCTCTGAGATGAATGTATTTTATCATCATACAACCATTCTCTAGTGTAGGGGCTTCTTAAAATTCATAAATTCTTTCTGAAATATTTAAATCACCAAGCCATGTTTGCAGAACATTCATTCCTCTGTTTTGATGAGAATTTACTGTGCTCTGATAAATTCCTCACTGCACACATTCATGTAAAATTCACACAACATTAAAATAACAATTAGTCTGGACCTGCAGTGGTAATTCTAGAGTTCCCCTAGTGGCAACAACACGTGCCACTATTTGGTTGTGACTTTAGCAAATATATAAACATGCCATCCATATTAACTGATTGTACAGAGAGTGCATAAACAGTTAGGGTTGCTAACTTTCAAGGAGTTTTTGAGCCACAATCCTGGATCTAAAACTGATAACGCAGAAACTACTAGTATTTCTTCTAAAAATAGAAAATCAAAGGAAAGTTAAAGCCTCAGAATCAATTAAAGTAAATCTGCTCATTGTGCTCTTCTGAGCAAATAATTTTTTTCTATTTTCAAAATTTTACACTGCTAATATGATGGAACTAAAACAACATGACCATCTTGCAATGGACATCTCTGCCCATCAACAATATGGCGCCTCTGGATTGACTTGCAGGCAGGATTGTTCATGCCTTTTCATCATGGATAGCATCATTCACAGGAGAGTTTTCTTTAAAACACCTTTATTTAGACATGGCCACCGACCGAGAAAAACAACGTTTCAGACCAACATTGGTCTTTTATCAAGGATTGTTCATGCCACCACATTGAAGTCAATGCCCACACATTCCGATGCTTGGCACATGAGCATTGCATATTAAAAACTCTGCAGTTTATTAATGATCTACTTTGGTAAGAAACTAAGGGGTTATTTATCAAAGTCCGAATTTATCTCAAATTTATCTCAAATCTGCTCAGGTGTTTTGCGCGTATTTATTATTACATTTTCCCGAAAATTTGCTCTGTGGGAAAATCTGATTTTCATGATTTATTCGGATTTTTCATCCGATTTTCATGTCTTTTTTGGACTTTATACCCGAAAACTCAGATTTTTTGCCTGAAAACTCTGAAAACTTCTGGGTATTGCATGAAACCCAGCGCACATCAAAAAATCATTGGGACTTATTCCATTGACTTATATGCAACCTCAACAGATCTCAGATGCTGGATTTTCAGATTCTGACTTTTCTATCCCCTGCGTTTAATAAATTCCAGAAAATTCATGATTTTTTAAAAGTCCAATTTTATAAAAAAAAATCATGAATTTTTCATGATTTTTGCATTCAGAGTTTAGTAAATTTCCGAAATAAAAATCACAAATTTTTCGGAAATTTACGAAACCCCGAGAATGAAAAAATTTGAATCTGAAAATCCAGCATCTCAGACCTGTCAAGGTTACATATAAGTCAATGGGAGAGGTCCCAATGATTTATTGATGTGCACTGGGTTTCGTGCAATACCCAAAGTTTTTGGAGTTTTCGGGTGAAAAATCCGAAAAAATCTTGAAAATCTTGAAAATCCGATTAAAATACAAAACAATCGTGAAAATCTGATTTTTTCCCACAAAGCAAATTTTCGGGAAAATGTAATAATAAATAAGTGCAAAAAACCAGAGTGGATTTGATTGGAGTTTGTAGCAGAAAATACTGAGAAAAATTCGGCTTTGATAAATAACCCCCTAAGCATTTATTAATCCTGTTTCTCTCTGTTCTGACTAATCCTGTCCTTGGATTTCCAAATTTGCTGACTGTATTGACATTTACCATGCCTTTTATTTTGAGATATTAATATGAGTCTGGATCCACTGTTACATATCACTAAAGTGCTCTGTGGTATACAAACAACTTGAAACAATGCAATGGAATGGAAAATTCAACAATATCTCTTTAACTGATCCCCAAACCCAGAAACCCGAAAAGGTCATTGTGGGGTTTGGGTGCAGGGCAAATGCAAATTACCTTTTAGAAAAAATCCTCAACATGATCAGTAATCATCAGTAAAAACTAGAATCCAGGATTCAGTTCAGGATTCGGCCTTTTTAAGCAGGATTCGGATTCGACTGAATCCTTCTGCCCGGCCTAATCCATATGCAAATTAGGGTTCGGGAGGGAAATTGTGTGACTCTTGTAACAAAACAAGGAAGTCACATTTTTCTTCCTGTCCCACCCCTGATTTGCATATGCAAATTTGGGTTCCGATTTGGTTTGGTATTCGGCCGAATCTTTCACAAATGATTCGGGGGTTCGGCCGAATCCAAAATAGTGGATTTGGTGCATCCCTAGTAAAAACAATTAATGGATCTTCTCTCTTCTTTAAAGTTTCATATCTCTAGGCTGTTGCAAAGATGTTTTGCCAATAAGTTTAATTGGTGTCTTAGTTATTACTACCCTGTTTGTTGAAATAGCAGTCTCGGTCATCTCTTTATCTGGGTCCCTAATATGGGGAGAATATGTTTCATCAGTGCTAAAAATGTTTATTATCAATTAGCTTAAACCACCTGCCCCAATGTGTTGTCTACTGCAGAGCACAGAAAGGTAAAAATACATTTGCACCAAGGTAAAAATAAATACTACTTTAAGACAAACATCTGTCTAAGTTGCATATAATAAGTAAATGTATACGTTTCAACTAACATACAAATTCAACTTAAGAACACACCTACAGTCCCTATCTTGTATGTAACCCGAGGACTGCCTGTATATCAAATTTAAACTGCTGGATCATAACGTTCAGTCAAACTAACGCTATAAAATATATGATATACGTAACATGTTATGAAGACTGTTTCTTAATGCTTTAGATTGTAAGCTCTAATGAGCAGAGTCCTTTACTTCTATCATTTAATATTTGTATATAATGTATCTGATGTATGCACCCTTCATATTTTCGAAGGAACCTGAGCACATATACAGTATAAATGCTGCTTTTATTTACATATTTGTTTCCATCAGCAGACTGCATCTTCCCCTGCTCTCCCCTCCCACATGCTCAAACGCACATGCGCCTGCTGGTGCAGTGATCACCTATAGCGGAAGCTAACCCCACTGTAAGGGCCCCCCTTTTCCCCTGCCCCTCCAGCAACGGTGGAGGGCAGGGGAACCACTGCTTACACCATTGCATCACTAATTGAAGACACAGTCCTTTGCTGTTCATTTCAGAGGTTACCTATAAAGTCAAGATCCAAGGGGTAACCAATAGGCAGTTTTAGTAACAGGACTTTTGCCAACAAGTACGGAGAACAAATCCAACCTATAATAACGGTCATACTTATGACTTCCTGCCTCACAATCCTGCCATTTATCTAATTGATAACTGAAACACAATTATTCTGTGTTGTAAAAAAAATAAGGTTCTCCTCTCTGACACCACTAACTTCACATCCCTACTTTTCACTGACACTAATGGCACTATTCCCCAGGAGGAAAAGGAATTAAAAAAGAAATCCTTTGTAGTGAATATGATACTGTGTGATTGGTATACGGTCTGCATGCTTTTAGTTAATATTGCCTACTGAATGGTTTGTGATGTTCATATTTGTAAGTTGTGCCAAGGACAAAATGATTTGCCCAAAAGAAAATGTATTTTCAGGTCTTTGATGTGGACTTGATCATTGACGAGATTTCAATAGGATATTGTGGGCTGGGTAGTTATGTCACTCTTATAGCTAAAATCAAAGGCCATGGGCACACTCTTAAAATTCATAACTCATTTTATTAATTGAATGCTTTGCTAAAAAAAAATGTACTGCTAGTAGATTTACTGAACAGACTGTTCTCCCCAGAACTAGTTGTTTTTAACAGAATAATCATTATTATTGTTATAAAGTATTGTTTTTATTTGATCTTAGGCTTTTTTTGAGTGACGCTACACTCACTAGGAAACCATCTGATAACAGTATGTTAATCTTTTTCATTCTTTAAAAAACAGGCAGTTACTTTGCTTAAAAGGTTTTTATCTTTACCTAGCACTGTGCACAGAATTTGTCAGACGCAGAGGGGGTAAGTTATTGATCAGACACAGAAAGCAAAAGTACACCACTCACCCTCATTGCATATAACTTCTCAGTTACTGACCCTGCTCCTGACTTGGTGCCAGATTTCTATATAGTAGACTTGTTTCTGTGCACTCACGGCAGTTGGCACTTACAGGGTTCCCAGACACAGACCTTACCTTACCTTACATTTTATAAAAGGGGCACCTCAAGGCAGTCTGCCAAAAACAATAAACGGAGAGAGAACTGGATTCTACCTGCTACAACATACACAGTTTTGAATGATCAATAGGAGTTGCCTACATGATGCTTAAATGGGATGTACAACCTAAAATAAATTGTTGCCAAAGGATGAAAATGCAGTTCTAAGGATTTCTCCAATATACATTCATTACTATTTTCTATACATTTAAAGTTATTTGTAATTGTTTTGCATTTGAAAGCAGTATTTTTTTTATATCTCTTTATATCTCTTTCTGAACTGATAGTTCTGTCTCTTGAAACAATGTAGTAGGTCAGTCTTGAATGTTTCTTAACAGGTCTGATAATCAACTGGAATTTGCTGCATAATGAATAATGCTTTGCACAAGAAACACTTCTGCCAGAGTGTTAGCCAACACTAGTTGCTTGTATCTACCCAGTGTGCAGTACAAATAAACTGCCAAAAGTTCCATCTTTATGGATAAATTGTTTAGACCTTTACATCAAATCCCCTTATTTAATCAATTTCTATAAATATTCCAACGTACTTTTACATATAAAGGTGGGTTTGAAGTGTATTACCACTCCTTTAAGAAAATACTACTCTGCGAAACTATTATTACCTAATATATATGGAAATATAGAAAAGGAAAGCAGAAGAAAAAAAAATGAAACGGAATGTATTATTTTAAGACAAATGGAAAAAAACACTTAGGGGTCCATTTACCAACAATCAAATTTCATCTTTTTCACAAATCTCGTCAAATTTGACAAATATTTAACTTATTATTTGGCCCTGTGGATTCCTCTGAGTGCCAATAGCCCTGTATTTCAAAAAAGCTCTAAAATTTTCAGATTTTTTAAGTGTAAAAACCACGAAAACCTCTAAATGCAAAACTTTGCCAAGCAAAGTTGTCAAGGACTTATAGAAGTCAATGGGAGTTGCTCTGATCTTATTGGACCACTTTAAATCAATTCAGACTTTTAGGGGTTTTCAGATTATTTTTCTCTAGAAATTGTCTGACAAACTCAAATTTTTTTAGGTTTTCGAGGTATTCCTATTTTTAGCGCATTGTTCAGTGTTTTTTTTCATTCATAACTTATTTGGATCTTTTAATAAATTCAATGAAAATGGTGATTTTCATTTGCGAGTTTAGTCATGGTTTCATAAACCTCTAAAACCAGTAAAATCCGACCTTTAATAAATAATCCTTTTATAGGATAACAATACCCCAGAATGAATACTTAAGCAAAATATAGGTGGTTTATTAAAAAATCTTACCAAACTGGAATATATATACTTGTACATATCCCCTTTTAAATCTCTTCCCTTGAGACCCTATTTTGTGATATTTCTCTGTGCTGCCTCAGAGATCACTTGACCAGAAATAGTGCAGCTCTAACTGTAACAGGAAGAAGTGTAAGAGTAAAAGACAAAACTTTGTTCATTAATTGGCTGATATGACCTAACATGTATGTGTACCTTTGGTTTGTTTGTGTGCACCATGAATTATATGGTCCCAGGGAGTGTCCCTTGGTACTTAAAATGGAAATTTTCTATTTAGGATTACCCAATGGCACAGACTACTAAAATAGTATGTATGTATATATGTATATATATATATATATATATATAAAATGAAAATGGTTTAACAGAGAGGATATGCTCTGTGGTGCTCACTGGAAGAACCCTGGCCCAGTGTAGCTTTCTGCTAATATGGGCCCAAGGCACCAGGTAACACAATCACTTGTGCCTAACTGTTGACACACTCAAGTACAAATGACATTCCTTCTCCTTTAATTGGTTGATGTAGGTGACTATATGCTTATTACATGACCCCAAAAGCATCTTCATCTTTTTACAGAAGAAGAAATCAGCAGTTGGAGGAACAACAGCAGGATGAACAACAAATATAGGTAAGTAGCATAAACAATGCAACTTGCTTTGAGTGTAGGGGCAAAAGGGTGATATAATTATTGTCTGTGTGAAACTGAAAATATCTCCATATTGACCACAAGCATCTGAAACCATTGACTCACAGATTTGTGTGAACTTACAGAACAAAGCATTACACAACTGTTTCCATACATCATGGGCAGTAACGCACAAACATCATAATGACCAATGTGTTCTCAACCTAATGGGCCCATTTATCATGCTGTGTAAAAAAAAAAATTGGTGATCACATACACTACACATCACTGTCTGATTGCCAGGCATTAATTATCATGATCAGGTAGTGTAAAAGAAAATACCTAGAGTTATAAATTCCCCATTTTACACAGCTTTTTCTCTGTCGTAAATATTTTTACATAGCATGATAAATAGGCCCCTAAGTGTAAATTAGAATTTTACTCAACGATTTAACAGAGTTGCAGTGCAGACATAAGACCTATTATTCAGAATGATCTGGACCTGAGGTTTTCTGGATAAAAGATTTTTCCATTATTTGGAATTTGCTTAAAGGGGACCCGTCACCCAAAAAAATTATTCAAAATCCTATTTTATCATATTAGTCAAGCAAAATGAACTTTAATTACACTATATAAATTATTTTAATCTTCTTTCCTTCAGTCTGGGAATTCAAAATGATAGCAAGCAGGCAGCAGCCATTTTGTGGACACTGTTATTAAGACAAGCCTTGCATCATTTCAGAATCTTGTTTGTGCACCAAAAAACCCTGATGTCCATCCCCATGCCCTGGCTACACAATTAAATGATGAAGAGAATGGGGGAATGTGGGGAGAGCAGTGACATCTAGGAAGTGCTGAATGGAAAGTGAAAGTAATTGTCTGCCCCACCTCTATGCACATGGCATGGAAAAGGGAAATCATTATTAATTTTTTTTTTTGTTGTTGCTTAAAATGGAATCTATGGAAGATGGTCTTCCTGTTTAGATAAAGGTTTTCTAGATAACGGTTTCCGGAAAAGGGATCTTATACCTGTACAAGTATGCTAGAAGACTGTGTTAGCAGAGAGCTGATCTGAACTGCATGTGCAGCTGCTCTGTAAGTGAGGACAGACACACTAACTTCTGCGTGACAGTAACTTGGTTGCTTTATAGAACTCAGCATAAACACTTCAGCATAACATGTCTGCAACAGGAACTTTTCATAGAGAGTATACACAGGAAGAGGAAGAAGAAAATCACACAGGGTTACAGGTCAAACATGACATCACATTGCTAAGAAACAATAGACCCTCATTGCATTAAGTAACATGCACTGGAACAATCTCTGTCTGTTGTTTTCCAACGTACTGATGGCAAGTCCTGGCTTGGAAACTAAAGTAAATACAGTAAAAAGAGATTGAACTCCAGGATGATATCAGAACAGGATACAGAAAATTAGTCTACTCTACACTTGGTATGAGAATGGTAAGAACGTGCCAAAGTACTGCACATGTAAATGTAGCAGAGAGAGAAAGGGTGTTCTCTCCTTTGAAAGTATGATGGATTGATACAGAAGCTTCTACTCCTGCTGTTATGTGACAGCCTGCTTGGTTTTCCTAGTATTGAAACCCTACAGAATCAAGACTGGCAGCAGGGCTGCTGGATGTCTGTCATGGTGGGAGATGCAGTTTCTGCTGGTAGCAGAGTTTGGGGCCATCCTGTCTGTAGGCAGTGTAATAGTGGTGGATGTAATAGTGCTGATCTCAAGTTTTCAGTAAGGAAGAGCCTTAGGTTAGGTTGGCAAGGTCCTATTTATTTGATATAATGTGAATAAGTGCCATGCCAATTTTACCTGATTTCTGTCTCCTGGTGTTCATTAAGATATGTAAAAATGGAGTCCGGCAGGATGGTTCAACACAAAGAGGAGTCCCCTTGTCATAGACTGCCATTGTCTATCTTCTTGTCTCAGACAAAGACTGCAGCACACAGACCAGGCTAGAGTTGTGATACTAACTAGAGCAATAAGGTATTCTCAACAGATCTCTCTGAACTGACCTTCAGGCTTTAACCCCCATATAAATAACTATACTATTGCAGTACAGCATTAAAAGAGTGCTTTTTGTATCATGTAATTTTGCAAAAAATATAATGAAAATTGGAAAGGTATATGTATATATTTTATATTTGCATTATATTTCAATATTTCATTACAATCTTTCATTTTGTATTGACAGAATCTATTTTGTAAATACAAAATGTATTGATTGATCAACCTTTTTTTTTTTTGCTTCTCAAAATGCAAATTTCTGTCCCAGAAGCAAAATTTGGTCAAAAAAGTTTTTTTATAACTAGAAACATATACTTGCTTTGAATTTTGAATTTTTTTTGATGCTCAAAGCATTTATTTTGTGTGGATTTTTTTGTACTATATGTTGTGGTCAAAAAGGAAATTGCTTCTGTAAGCACAAAATAATTATTTTTTACACACATAAAATTGATTATGTAGTATATAATATACTTTATACAAAAGGTAACCATACATGATTTGGTTACATTAGCTGAAGTCTTGAGGGGATTGGTCCACTGGTTGAACTACTCTTACTTTGTTGTTTCTCTGCAATACTAGAGAACTTCCCTCAGTGGCCCATCCCCACTGACATCACAGGCAGAAAGGGAGACTGTGTAACTTTATACATAGACTTCACAACACTAGCTAACGTTATCTTTCTTTCATTCAAAGTGTTTCTATTTAGCTATAGCCTTTGAAGATAATTTTACTCTTATGATTTTTCAAACCTGGAAAATTATTGAATGGGTAAGAGCAGGATTTATTATAATAGTTTTCCTATTCCTTTATTATGCTTTATTTTAAATAAGTAATTCAGAGAGAGAACTCAAAGTAAATACATTTGCAATGGCAATGTAAAATAAAGTCAATAGCAATTCCTGTTCTGGTTGTATCTGTAACTAATGAATAAAACCTGAGCATTTTAAATTATGGTTTTTGTCACAAATAAACAAATAACATTATGTTATAGTTCTGCCAAAATATTTATTAAGTTTATTCCCTACTCTTTTCTTTAATAATGAAGATTTCATAAATGTGTATATATTCTGTGAGAAGGGCCCACCTTTAAATGCAAGAACACAATACTATAAATATTAAGTGAGGTATGCATTAAGGGAACACTTTCCACACAAAGTAAGTACAGATATAAGCACAGAGCCTCAACAGGCTGACGCTGTAAAACAACCATTTAATAAGCCATTAAAATGCCATTGACTTGGACACATAAAAAACGAAGGCATTTCAAATAATTAGGATCTTATGTCCGGGACCGACATGCAGTCTGTAAATGGATTTTTTTCTTTCAGAAATCAGCCTGGAAATAAATCTGATAATCCAAAGATATAATAAGGGTATAAATTTAGCACAGCCATCCATTTATGTCTGACCATGTAGGTTAGATGGTTTACTTCTTTAACAGGTAATTTAAATGGTTTACTTTAGAGACCTCTCTTTTTGTCAGTTCCTTTATAAGATGTTGAGATGTCACAAGTGGCTTTAATAGGGTCCTGAGCAGGTTTGTTATCAGGTAATCCCCCTTCAATGGTTATTTGCTTTTAACAACAATTAAGAAATATTCGGGTGAAAGATCATATAAAAGAGTTTAGTGTTTTTTTCACATGATTATGCTGCATAGATTTTCAAACCGCACATGTTTACTAGTTACAGGGGGCTCACTCCTATTGTGGCAATAACAGATCAGTTAATATATGGATACTCTTTAATTATACCATTCGCAGCCATGCCTGCCATCTCTCTATTATACTGCTACCTGTTACCATAAACAAAAGCTGCACACATGGAGTCGTTCATCCTCTGCTTGGGATTTCTTTTGCCTTAGCCTTTTGAGCTTCACAGCAGGAACAGGATATAGTCAGAAGCAGCAAAAAAGAAAATTTGTGAGTGGAAGCAAGTTGGGGGGTCAGTTAACAAATTGCCCTTTGTAGATCTAATGAATTTCCTTAACAACAAATTGCTATGTTAGAAATACCAGGTTTTATCCCATTCTCTTTATCTGGGTAGATTTTCATTATACAATAGCAATCGGGATTATGTGTCATTTAAAAAACAGGTGGTAGTTTCACAAGCTATCCAGCTGTATGTCATGATCAGTTACACATAAACTACAATGGCAGCTAATGAAGTTATTACCATCCCTTGATGAGCTGTTGCCATCCCTTGTCGATGTATGAGCAGGATGGATGTGACAGTGATTGCAGTGTAGTGGTCTGGTGTGGTGCACTGATGAAGGAAATTTTCCTAACCTATCAAATTCATTTGTTTAAATAAATAATTCAGTAAGTTAGGTTTCTACCTTTGAAATCTCACTTGCCTCTTCTGCTTGGAATTGAACACTGTGAGAAGCTAGCCTGATTGACTGTATTCTTTTTCTAATTGTCTCTGGCTTCAACCTTAGATTGTAGTTAAATCATAAATCACAACGTTGATACTGCATCCACTTCCCAATGCTACAATTATTAAACTTTTATCTTGAATGTATACATGCAATTAGGATACGTGGGGGCAGATTTATCTTATCAAGGGTTAAATAGGAAATTAGATTTTGAATTTTCAAAAAAAAAAAATTTGGTCAAAACTCCAAATTCTAATTGGGAATAATCCAAACTCGATTCAAATTTGAATTATAAAATTGAGAATTATCAAACCTTTATCTTGGGAATGATTTTAATTTGACTATTCTCCACCTAAAACCTCCCGAGTTTATGTATAAGTCAATGGGAGAGGTCATTTGAGTATTTTTCAGAGAAAAAACTCAATTAGAATTTAGTCGAATTTGAATCTAATTCGATTTGAGTTTTCGAGTCAGTAAAATTCGTTCGAGTTTCAAAATATTTCTTAAATAACCTCCCAATCGAATTTCGAGTATATTCAAATTCAAAAAAAAAAATTCACATGAATTTGAAATTTGACAAAATCGGCCTCTTAAAGTCCTACATGGTCTTTTATTGTAGGCAGCATACTACCTTGGTCCAAGTTAATGGTCCTTAAGTATAATTTATTACTCTACCCATATGACATTTGAAACAGTATCTTACCTGTATTTCAGTTATTGAAGTAAAATTTTCAGTAGCTTTGTTTACAAAAGAAGAAGTATTTATTTCAGAAACCAAAAATGAATCACTAATTACATTCTGTTGGGATAGTTGGTAAAAATATATTCTCTTCTATATGTTTGAATATGAAAAGCAGACTCTATATTATTGGCTGAATTGTACCCATACTACTGTCATTTTAATTTAATTTATGGAAGCCCCACTAAAATGCATCATGCCTGAAATGTGAAACATGGATTCAGTGGCATATCTTGGGCCCCATCAACCTCCCTGACACCCACACCTATGAGACCCACCCCTCCACACTCCTGCACTAGCACCATATGTAAATTTGAAGGGAAGGTGTTTGGAATTGAAATTGCTGGATTGGGCCCAGATGGTCACAGGTCCTTATCAGGCCCCATATGTTGAGCAGTTACACCACTGCAAGGTTAGCTTTAAATTGCTGTTCCATATTGAGAGTGATATTCATAATATTCTTGAACATTAACTAATTTTCAAAACATGTCATACAGTGGGGGAAAACATTTTTAAGAACTTTGCACGTTTGCAAGTCTTATCTCTCTCCTATGGTTGGATGTACAGCCACTTAACATTAGTTAGTAACAGTTTCTAGCACACTACCCTGGAAAAGGAATATAGTATTTTATTTATACTGAACTACACATGGAGTTTACTAGGACCACAAATTATATTAATTAATAGGTTCCTTAAAGAATGTTCAAAGGAGCCTCCAACAGACGACTTTTTTGTGTCTGCTAGGGATGCACCGAATCCACTATTTGGGATTCGGCCGAATCCCCGAATCCTTCATGAAAGATTCGGCCGAGTACAGAACCGAATCCTAACCCTAATTTGCATATGCAAGTTAGGGGTAGGAAAGGAAAAAGTGAATTTTTTTTTTCATTTGTGACAAAAAGTCACATGATTTCCCTACATATGAAAATTAGGATTCAGATTCGGATTCGGTTCGGCCTGACACAAGGATTCTGCCAAATCCGAATCCTGCTGAAAAAGGCCGAATCCTGGCCGAATCCCGAACCGAATCCTGGATTTGGTGCATCCCTAGTCTCTGCAACAATTTTATCTCGCCGACTATTATTGTTACTCCAAGATTTTCCACTGTGGATTTCTGCCACAGTTTTGCGAAACTATTCGCAGTTGGCGAAGTGCAGTATTTTGCGGTGAATCCATGCCTGATGAAAAAATTTGCTCATCACTAGCCTATGTTAATCAATAAACCTATACATTAGCTAGCATTATGAAAACAAACATACACTGGAGATAAGAAAGGGCCAAAAATGAATAGTGTGATTACTTTAATGCCACTCTCCACTAGGAAATGGAAATGAGACCATGATATAATTTGATTTCTTCCCACTTGATGACAGATTTCCTTCCTAATAAAAACTGAGATGAAGAACAACAAAATAGATCTAAAGCATATCAGCAACAAGTCATTTTCAGGTTATTATATCAAGAACAGCATATGACACTTCACAAATTCTCTAATGAATATTTAAACAATGTGAAGATACTATTTTCTAATACAGGTAAATAGATCCATTACCTGGAAACCCATTATTCAGAAAGCTCCCATAGACCCCTCTATAGTAAAATTTTAATTTTTAAAAATTATTTACTTTTACTCAGTTCTAAAAAAGCAATGCCTTGTAATTGATACCACCCAATATATAATTACTATTTATTGGAAAACAATCCAATTGAGTTTATTTAACATTCTGGATAACAGGTCACATACCTGTATAGATTAAGTTATTTTCAGTTTCACAACCTCTCATTTTCAAAAGATCTAACGTAAATTTCTTATATAAATTTCTATGTATGATTACTCATACATTTTGTTAGGAAAAATAAGAGAAAAAGCATTTAATCCAATAAATTCCTCCTCTGAGGCAAATTGGAGAGGCTTCAGATGGGGTTTTTTGCCTTCCTCTGGATCAACTAGCAGTTAGGCAGGTTAAAAAAAAGTTACAAGGTTGAACTTGATGGTTGTATGTCTTTTTTCTACCTAACTTACAATGTAAATTTTGTTTGGAAATTTCCAATGGATTTCAGGTTTGTGCAATGACGTGCCCCTCTTACATGAGGACAATATTCTGCTTAAAAAAGTTTTCACCAGAAAATTCCTAGCCATGCAACAGCACCTTTAGCTTATCTTTAATGTTTATTTGGGAATGCTTTGTGATTCTATCTCTCTTTCTATTCACAAGGCTCTTCCCATACCAATTTAATTTTTTTCAGAATTCTATCAAAATCTGAATTTATTTTCTGTTTCCTGGTTCTTTACATTGCTCTGAGCTTTCCTAACCCTAACGCTGCCCACAAGCACTAGCATAACTTTTTGTTGCTTCTAGTTTGTCTTAATTTGATATTTTCATTGTCAAGTGGGTTGGTCAATAAATATTCCTTTTTTACAGCTGAAGTTCAGCAAACTAGAAACTCACATGACAACTTCTGTGAAAACCAATGGATCTACCTGAGATAGTATTGAATTGTTGAATTACTGAACTGAGGTGCAGAGAAGTCATGGTTTCTCAGTGGGTGTTTATCTTGCACTTTACGACCTGGCAGCAAATCAGTATCAAAGCGATAAATCCAAAGCCAAAAGGAGTTTGGTTATATTCAGAAGAGCATAACAGGGTGAGATTATATTAATGAACTTATTTGGAGGGTTGGACCAATTTGTTTTTATAATTCTATGAATGCAGACTGTGAAATCATGTGTTTCTCCTGATTGATATATTACTCATTCACACAGAAACAGATTTTTCCGCATTCTTTTACATTTTAGATTAGCTATGTAGAAAAGGAGCTTGCCACAAGTTATATATTTCTTTTGCCAACCATAAATGAATAGTCTGAAGTAGAACATAAAACTCTTTAGTAACTGACTGGAGGAAATGAAAGGATCAACAACAGTGAGGGACCATGAGCCAGAGTTGTTCCTGCCTGCAGCCACTTTTTCACGTGTGTGCAGGAAATTACACTCATCAAGAGCTGACAATGCAGAATTGCTGATGACGATCACGATGAGCAGTTGATTCTAAAGTGTGTTTTGACAAAACTGGTACTTTGCATAAGTATTACGTTTTGTTCATATTTTTTTCCTTAAACAAGATGACATGGTTTTAATATTTAATAACAGACTATAATTTTGATATAATTAAATAAGTAATTAACTTTATATTTTAAAATAAACACTATGAGGCACATTTACTATTGGTAACCCTCGATATTCGACCGTCTAAGTAAAATCCTTCGACTTCAAATATCGAAGTCGAAGGATTTACCGCATTTCGTTTCAATCAAACGATCTAAGGAAAAATCGTTCGAATGATTCAAAGGATTTTAATTCATCGATCAAACGATTTTCCTTCGATAAAAAAATACTTAGAAAGCCTATGGGGACCTTACATAAGTGCTCAGTAGGTTTTAGGTGGCAAAGTAGGTGGTCGAAGTTTTTTTTAAAAAGACAGTACTTCGACTATCGAATTGTCGAATAGTCGAACGATTTTTAGTTCGAATCGTTCGATTCGAAGTCGTAGTCGAAGGTTGTAGTAGCCAATTTGATGGTTGAAGTAGCCAAAAAAAACCTTCGAAATTTGAATTTTTTTTGCTTCTAATCCTTCACTCGAACTAAGTAAATGTGCCCCTATGTATTGGAGCAAACTGCAGCACACAACAGGGATAAAGTTACATTGAAGGACACCAGTTCTTTAGCAATGTTCAAGCAGAACATGTATACAGCATTTATGATAGAGTTCAAATGTATTGAATATATATCTTTGAATGCTTCCATTTTTTCCATAATACTCTAAAATACAGTTGTACGTGCATCCACACAGCATCAATAACCCTATTTCCTAGGTCGGCTGTACTTTCTTTTTCTTCCACATATCCGATTTTAGTGCAACATAAGGGGGTCTATGTACTTTTTTCATTAGAAGTCATCTGAGAGGTAGTGTATTTTAAACAATGTCCACTTAAGTTATACACTTGTCACTGGGGAGAGGAGAGATTTCATTGACTCTCCTTCCTACTTCATTGTGCAGTGGGGCTAACATTTACATTTGTATGCTAAGGTGATAGAGGAACTCTTAGCCCTACCATGCAGGAGAGAGGAAGGAACTCGACCAGACACCTCCTTTCCCTCACCTCATACCTGACAGGGTAGAGAAAAGAATAACTAAATAAATTTAGGGTCAGTTCTCATCCTCCATACTAGCATATAATCCAAGTATAGGGGAGAAGGGAGAGGAACTCCAGCAGTATTACTGCAAACAACTTTTTACTCCAGGCAGTGGTAAACACAACATGTTTCGGGTTCAATACCCTTTATCAAGAGCCCCTTGATAAAGGGTATTGAACCCAAAACATGTTGTGTTTACCACTGCCTGGAATAAAAAGTTGTTTGCAGAAATACTGCTGGAGTTCCTCCTCCTTCTCCTATACCTGGATCATTTGCAGCAGTTGCAGCACAGAGCAACTATTAAGGAATTGGACGCATATGATTTGGAAAAGCTGTGCTAACCCTCTTCTATTTGGACTTCATACTGGCATATAGGCAGGGAGGAAATATAAAAGACATGGAGGAATAATTCAATGGCCCATTTAACTCCAGGATATTGGGGTATGAATGACACCCTTAAACTAAGGGGCAGATTCACTAAGCTCGAGTGAAGGATTCGAATGAAAAATACTTCGAATTTCGAAGTATTTTTTGGGTACTTCGACCATCGAATTGGTTAAATTCGTTCGAATTCGATCGAAATCGAACGAAATCGAACGATTCGAACTAAAAATCGTTCGACTATTCGACCATTCGATAGTCGAAGTACTTGCCCTTTAAAAAAAACTTCGACCCCCTACTTCGGCAGCTAAAAGCTACCGAAGTCAATGTTAGCCTATGGGGAAGGTCCCCATAGGCTTGCTAACATTTTTTTGATCGAAGGATTTTCGTTCGATCGTTGGATTAAAATCCTTCGAATCGTTCGATTCGAAGGATTTAATCGTTCGATCGAACGGAAAATCCTTCGATCGTTCGATCGAAGGATTAGCGCTAAATCCTTCGACTTCGATATTCGAAGTCGAAGGATTTCAATTCGAGGGTCGAATTTCGAAGTATTTTTTACTTCGAAATTTGACCCTTAGTGAATCTGCCCCTAAGTGTTAGGGGTCAAACACATAAAATAATTTCTTTGTCCTTACTAGTGATGGGCGAATTTTTCAGCGTTTCACAAATTTTTTTTGGCGATTTTTTTGGATCATTGTATTTATGCCTGATTGTTTTATTAAAATATTGTTCAGCTGAACAGTGCTGTGCATATAAAAAATATCCATACATGCATACATACATGCCCATAAGAAATAAACAAGGGATTCAGTTTAAAAATGCAATTTAAAATAAATGAGATTATGCTGTTCTAAGACAATCGGCAGTTGTTCTATGTGGTGTATAGAGGCACTGTAAGGAGCATTTACAAGCACTATTTATATGGAACCTTTAGTATAACACTAAAAACAAAGATAGAAGAATAAAAAGCTATCAAAACCTACTTAAGATAAAACAAGAAATTCCAAACTTACCATTTTAACACAGCTTGTAAATACACAAACATGGTTTGCTGAGACTTCATGCCTTAGTGCCATGTTATCCACCCACTCTAAATATTTACCATTCATAAAATATTTGGTAGTAGGCTACAAAAGATAGTTTGTACATGGCTATTAAACAACACTTATTCTGCTGTACTGACAGCTGATGGGATTGGTTCATTATTTGAGTAAAACCTCTGGCAGATGTGGTGATTCTGCCTTGCGGTGCTTTCTGCTTGAGGCTCCATAAGGTTGTCAGATTATCACTGCTTGTTGTATTTTGCAGACTGCTTGCTTGCAGACATGGAATTTAGCTATTGACATCTCACCTGATCTGGTTACAAATCCTGCCGAGGAACGCGTCTCGCAAAGGGATAACCTCCAGGAAGCAGGAAAGATGTGCATATGCAATTTTTGACAAACTCAGATGAAGCTTTTCGATCTGCATTAACTTAGATGCAATTTATGTTAGCTGATTCCATGAGTGCAGACCAGCTATAGATAATAGATTCATGGAAGCGGCACCCCGCAAAAACTGGATTCTTATTCCAGCTGCCAAATATAAACAAAGTACTATAAAAGTAAGCAACAGAGTCTTACAACTGAGGATTTTATCGCTTCTAAACGCATTGGGTTAAAAATGATGATTGTTCAAAATGTTATAGTAGGAAATCGAAATGTGCAATAAAGTGTTTTTCTGTAGTGGCACAGGGCCCAGGACTAGGTCACTTTTCAAGCCTTTTTCCTAGGGACATTTATGGAATTTAATTCTTAATTAATGTTTCTACTCCTGCCTAATGTACCAGCCTACACGTAGAGAGTTGGTGAGACCCATAGCAATTCTGGAAGAGTAGGGTCTTCAATTTGTTGTGAAAAAAAAACTCCAGCTTTTGTTGCACTACAACTTCCAACAGGATAGATAGCTATTGCCACCTAAAGTTCTTGCTCTGTGTTTGCACTTTACCTTCTTCCTGTCTTATTCTTGGAGCACATGTCCACTTTAGTCCCACCATACACAGCTGGAACAATCTTTATAAAACTGAGAAGGAATAAAGTTTTCTGTGCTATTTTACAAAGCACTTCAACATGCGAAAGCTGTAAAAGCTGAAATTAAGAAAGGGGCTTCAAAGCTGCAAGTAAACAATTTGTGTAAAAAATCTGTGCAAGTCTAGTAAAGCTCTTTAGAAACTGGTGTTGCTATTAAAATTTTAAGAAATGTAAGTTCAAACTAACTTTGCTGATTCTTATGCAAGTTTACTAGATGCTGAGGTTTCTTCTCATATGCTTTAACAGACTTTGCCAGTCCATTGAAGTATATGACTTTGACATAAACTCTGGCATAAATCTGGCATTTGCTGTTTTGTAAATCACCTTCCTTGAGCCCTTCCATTTACATCAAAAGGGAAGACGTGGTAAAACCAGTTCCTACGCTTTCTAGTTATAAATAAGCATATTATTTTTGGCAAGATTCAACACTTTTTTTTGGTATATAATTAAATGCACTCTTTTATATAAACACCCTTAAAAACTCAACTGTCATAAATGGCCCTTGCAACCAAGCACTTAATTGATTAAATTCAACTTAAATTGAATGATTAAAAATTCATATATTCAGTATGCTTTCTGGTTGCTAGGGTTGCTAAGCCTGAAATTGAGTTAGGCAGAATTTAAAAGCAAGCAAAAAGATAATATAAAGGAAAGGCCATTCATAAAGTTGAATCTATACCTTCTGTCTAAAGTACACTATAAATGAATTTAAGATGCATTGCTCAGAGTACACTTAAAATCTGTATTATGGACACATCAAGCAGGCAAAACTCATTTGCCAACATTTCTGCAACAAAAAACAAGAAACAAATTCAATGTTCAAATGTTATGCCACAATCTTTGGATTAAAGGAGAATTAAACCCTAAAAATTAATGTGGCTGAAAATGCCATATTTTATATACTGAACTTATTGCTCCAGCCCAGGGTCGGACTGGCCTGTCGGGCCCCCAGGGAAAAACTTGGTGGGCCCCTAGGCCCTCTCTCTAATTAAATTTGCCAGTGCACAATAAAAATAATTACTCTTGTAACAGGTGGGCCATCCAAACATTGTACTAAAACGCGGGTGGTGGGCCCCACAAAAATCAGAAGAGCACCGCTCGCATCACTCTGCACTCTGCTGTGTACCTCATGTAAGCAAGTGAAGGCTTGGAGCTGAGGACCCTACTCACATCATGTGATTAATGGCCTACTCTGTGATACTGTTAGCGGCTGGCCTGCACTGTGCACAACTGATCGTAAATCCTACGTTTCAGGCAGGCAACACTCGGCAGCTGACTATTCCCGCATGCACACTGCTATAGACATGGCTCTCTGAGGGGCTGCAGCGGGGTTGGGTTATTCTGTGAGAACATGGGGAAACTGAGGTACTGTGTGAGAGCAGAAGTGCAGATCTTGGATTTGGCACAACACCCATCTGGCACATAAAACTTAACTTTACAGGCTGAATCCCCTGCTGCAGCACTACATAAGGTGCCATAGGTACTGACTTTTTTTTTCATTGTACTATATTTTAATTTCCAATTTTAAGTGCCACTCTGTGAAAACCCAACAGTTTTACTTTTACTTTGACCCATAGTAAATGTGCTCCTTAGTGTATAACTTTATAAAATGTATATTGTTTTTGCCAAAGTGCATAACCTTGCATTTATCAATACAGTATTATCCATTTACCACTAGTGATAGGCTAATCTATTCACCAGGCACTAATTTGTGGCAAATTTCCACATTTCGCCAACGGCGAATAAATTACCGAAGTTTTGAGGCCAGCGACAATTAAACAGATGCCCATGACTTTAATGTGTGTCAAATGTCGGCGGCGGCGAAATTGTCGCTAATTGTCACCGGTGTCAAAATTAACGTTTTTCGCATTTTTTGGCCGTTTCACAGGAAATTCTCAAATTTCTTGGCAAAGCGAAATGGGACAAATTCGTCCATCACTATTTACCACCACTTTTTATAATCTTTTAGCCAGTTTCCTATCCAGGTACAAATACTATGTTACAGGCCAACATTCCTTAATTTAACCATCAAATGCTTTAGCAAAGCCTAAGTAGATGACATCCACTGCCTTCCCAGAATCAAGTTCCCTGCTCACCTTCTCATGAAAGGAAATTAAATTAGTCTGGTAAAAGTGATCTTGCTAAGTGATCTATTATGCATAAAACCATGCTGGCACAAACTCATAATATTATGATTTGCAATGAAGTCCAGTGTCTTATCCCTTAATACCCCTTTAAAAAGCTTTCCTATCACTGGTGCCAGACTAACCAGCCTATAGTTTTGAGGCTGAGAATGGGATCCCTTTTTGAATAGCGGCACCACATTACCGGTCTCTTGGCACCATGCCAGACCTCAATGAATCCTGAAATATTAAGTAAAGCGTTTTGGCAATAGCAGAGCTAAGCTCTCTAAGTATCCTGGAATGAATACTATCCTGTCCCGGACCTTTGTTTATTTTAACATATTCTAATCTCTTTTGAATTCCATCATGTGTGAACCATGCACCAATAGTTGTATTACTAGGATTGGGACTATTAAGAAGTTAAAATAAGGTCAGAATCTCTGCTTTTTTTCTGTTCTCATCAACCAGCTGACCCTCCTCTGATATTAAAGTTCCCATCCATCCTCTTTAATTTTTTTTACTATTTACATATTTAAAAAATAATTTTAGATTATTTTTACTGCTTGCTGTAATACCCTTTTCCATATCAATTTTATTTATCTGATAGCATGATTTATTGACCTCCTTGTACCTGATAAATGTTTCAGCTGTCCCAGCTAACTTGAAAGCCTTTTCTTACCCACCTCAACACCAACACTTCTATTGAACCACAATGGTTTTGTTTTGCAAGAATGTTCCTTTCTTACGAGCAGAATATACTGACATGCATATTTATTAATACAGAGGATCGCTGTGGAACGCTGATCAGAGCATAACTTGTGTAATATCAATCCGGCTTTATTTCAATGCTTTTAAATTACATATATCGGTAGGGTGTGTGGTTCTCTAACTCGTTTCGTGCCTACATCATTGGCACTTCATCAGAGTCACTCTGATGAAGTGCCAAGGATGTAGGAACAAAACTCTAACTAACTATATTAGAAACATTTTTTATTTTGCACAGCCTATCTATTTAACCAGTTTTTATTTTTACACTGAACTGTTCCCTTAACAAGTTATTCCCTTCCCATCAATGTCTTTTCTGCAGAACATGTTTGATTTTGGTGCTATTTTTGCATTTGCTATTTTTGCAAAAGTTTGTAACTGATATAACCTTTGAATTAGGCAAAAGGGAAAATGACATAACAATTTTGTTAATGTGGGTTATTATTACTTATATTGTTTTCAATTGCAACTGTCGTCATGAAACAATGGAGGGATAATCATTACAATTATTTATTATTTACATATATAACCAGCAAATTCCACAGACCCAATCACTGGTGTGTTAGAGTCCTCCATCTTATGGAAAAACAGGATTCTGTCTGTGAATAAAATGCATCATTGTTGTGTCATGTTTTGGTGTGAGCAGACAGTAGCTAATAGGCTTCTACAAGGTTGAATAATAGATTCAGTTGTGCATTTCTCCCAATGTATGAGTGGTGAAAACTATGGCAAGTCACACTGTAAATTGTCAAAGTCTGACAATGAGAGAAATATTTTTTTCCTTAAATAAAAGAGGTGGTTTAACTATGCTGGCCAAAACATCTCACTGCACAAAGAGCTTGGGCTGGAAACTTAGAAACCATAAATTGTTCGGAGGAGGTTGGCAGAAGCCGTCTAGCCTAGTGTTGATATAGTGTCATTTTGACAAATGAAATTGCACAGTTCAGCAGAAAGAAAGGCCCATATTACTCTTGTACAACATGCCTGAGTATTTTATACCTTCCAAGATATGCTTTTTAATTACAGATGTTATGTCAGCATATATCAGAAAGATGAATTTGTAGTACTTTTGCATTCTTGATCTTATCTAAAGTACAAGAAAAGTTTTTTTTGTGCTGTGAGATTTTCAAAAGTCTTGCTTAATGCTATTTTTAACTTTTTCCATACTTTGCTTTGAGGAATTTTATTTTTTACTCCAGTGGCTGAATTACCTGTTTTTTATGGCTTCCTGGTGCTCTTGGCAATACAACTAAAAGTCTCGCTGTGCCTCGTGTAATGTAATATACGTGACTCGACAGCATTTGACTGGCCTTCACTGAATTGTTCCATATAACAATGGGCACTAAAATGGCACAAATGCACAGCTGTGTTTAGCTGGGTTAAGCCCATTTCAGGGAGTAGCCAGGATAATGGGTTACATGTGTGCTCAGATCACATACTGATGGTTGCCATTAAAACATAATAGGTTTATATTGAATGTACCGTTCAGTAGATATGGGATTGTTGAAGGTTTGGAGGAAGTTTGCTACACTAAGGAATTAAGCTAAAAATACCAACCTGTTTTATGTCTAAGTTATACTGTGAAATGAAAGTACCATGCTAGCTATATCAAAGTTTTAAGTTGGATTTTGTCCTAACCTAAAAACATTTTAAGAAGCTACATTGTATTTGCATTTTTTTTTCTGTGATTGTGTGTTTTTTTTAAAGGCTGATAAATTGACCTACCCATATTAGCAAAGTTCTTGTGTTTATGAAAACACAAGAAAAGTTGCTTTATGTTTCCTCTAGAGGGCTTGAAAAAATGCTTTATATAAGTGTTAATACAATAACTATTTTAGATATTTTAACTAATGTGGCAACTGATTTTTTTTATGTTCCCTGTTCTCTTTGTTCATATTGAAGAAACAACTTTTTATTTTAGTTTCTGCCTAAACAGGTTTTGCATAATGAAAGAAGATGCAAATATAAGCAACACTCAAATATATAATATTGAAACATTTTCTGTTGCTTTATTTCAAGTCATTTCTAAGAAGCCATTTAGCAACATTCTCATTTTAGTGAGTATAAACTCATTTTCTGAATATAAAAATCAAGAACGAAAAAAAGTTGAACAATTTAAATAAAAAAATACGAAAACCCCTCTAAAAATTAGACTGTTGCAGACAATTAAAAATTGTCCTCAACAACTTTTTACTTAAAAAATTTTGTTATTAGAGTTTTTCATGGTTTAATAAATTTTTAGAGTTTTAGAGAAATAGAAAAAAACCCTAATTTTTATAGATTGTTAAAAAAATAGACATTTGATTGTTAGTAAATAGATCCCTAAATATAATGTGTGTGTGTATATATACCTGTATATATATATATATATATATATATATATATATATATATATATATAAATACATACATATATATATATATATATATATATATATATATATATATATATATATATATATATATATATATATATATATATATATATAGTCCTCCCAAAAAGCAGCCGCACTCACAGGATTTATCCAAAATATAAATGCTTTTATTTAGAAACTTACTAAGTTTTTGGGAGGACTACATGTTGAAACATCGTGGCATGCACCCAGGCAAGGTTAATCCACGTATCGTGAGTGCTGTGTATGTTGGTCTGTGCCTCTAGCTGTCTGTTGCATGGGCTTCGAAACTCAGAATGCATGAGACCTGGGGCTTTCCGGATAATGGATCTTTCCGTAATTTGGATCTTCATACCTTAAATCTACTCGAAAATCATGAATGTATTAAATAAGTCCAATAGGCTGGCTCTGTTATTAATAAGGATTAATTATATCTTAGTTTGGATCAAGTACAAGGTATTGTTTTATTATGACAGAGAAAAAGTGGTTTTAAACTTCGATTATTTAGATTATTTGGATAAAATGTAGTCTATGGGAGATGGCCTTTCTGTAATTCGGAATTGTCTAGATAATGGGTTTTTGGATAACTGATCCCATACCTGTAATACACTTTATATAGAATAAACTATTCATGATTCAAGGCCAATTAATTAATTCTGTATCAGAATGAATTAATAATAAACACCAGCTTCTATAAGACTTCTAATACCCCTAAGCTCATCAACACTGAGTAGGTAAAGTGTCACTGACACTCAAAAGATACCAAGCTGGAGTTAAGTAAATATAAAAAATGTATATAATATATATATATATATATATATATATATATATATATATATATATATATATATATATATATATATATATATATATATATATATATATATATATATTACTACCCCATTTTTTAATGTGTGACTATCTTGTTGTAAACACTCACATTATCTACTAATATTCTTTTGTCTTATAGTACAGGTTTGGGACCTGTTATCCAAAATGCTCGGGACCTGGGGGGTTCTGGATAATGGATCTTTCTGTAATTTGGATCTTCATACCTTAAGTCACTAGAAAATCATGTAAACATGTAAATATATAAATATCCCCAATATGTTGGTTTTGTTTTCAATAAGGATTAATTATATCTTATTTGGGATCAAGAACAAGGCACTATTTCAATATTACAGAGAAAAAGGAAATAACTTTTGATTATTTTAATAAAATAAAGTTTATGGGAGACAGGCTTTCTGTAATTTGGAGCTTTCAGGATAATGGGTTTCCAGATAACAGATCCCATACCTGTAGTATTGCTCTATCTTGACTCTTCTGTCCAGCATAGGACTAGAGGGTGACGGCCTATGGGGGCTGCCACCTCAGGGGCGCGTTCCCCCCCCCCAGGTTATCAAGCCTAATTAAATTCAAATGGAGGCTAAAGAATGACTATGTGCAAAGTACTTAATAATATCCATACAGAAACAGTGAATCCAGTGTTCCTTACTTACATGTGTGAAACAACACTGCAGTGATCTTCATAATAAAACTATCCCACTGATACCAATAAGTCAGAAACATATCCGAAATTAATTTCCAAATGAACAAGCAACATAATTCAAATACATTTTTCAAATAAACAAATCATGATCTGCTCTGAATGAGACGACCATTGACACCGATATGTTGAGCGGTATAGACCCTCAACATGATCAGTAATATAATTATAATTAGACAATATACAGTGATTTATACATACATATTGAGTGTCTGTATTTATCTCTGCATACAATGGAATAGCTCAGGTTAAATGCTGAATTCTGTATGTAAAGTTATGGTCTCCCTTTCTATATGTAAGATCTTATGTTGTTATACATTGACACTTGACAAAGAATCCAGGTAGGCCTAAACTTTGCTGCTTTATTTTTTCAATACCACTTGTGTAAATCATATAGAGGAGATATTTTATATTAAATATATAACATATTTGTAGTTGAGAGTCTGTTCTCCTTTTCTGCTCCCTCTTCTCCAAGGAATATATAAAACGAAATATTTATAGAACTTCATGGAAGAGTAACAGTTTCTAAACCTATTCTTTAACAATAAAACAAACAAAATCACCTAGCAGAGGTCACAGTTCTGTTTCCAGATTAATTGTGATTTGAAGTTTTCAGTTGCAATTGGAGAGTTTATGTGAAGCGAAAACTGCATGAGAGGTTAAAGCAATAGTGCATAAAATCTACAGTCAGACATGGTGGTGGACATTTCTAGGCATTACAGCATACATCATTTCTTTCACAGTATCAACTACATACTCACCAAACAGATTCACTATTATATTCAACAAAGCTGTGCCATTTGCTCTGGCTTTAACTTGTGCGAGAGAAGATTTATTTTCTAGCAAGTCAACAGTCCTAAACATGGATGAAAGCAAGGAGCATTGACTTTCAAGTCTTTTCTCAACCAACAAACCATAAGCACTAGTGATGGGCGAATTTGCGCCGTTTCGCTTTGCCAAAAAATTCGCGAAATGGCGAAAAATTTGCGAAACGGCGCCGCCCGTTTTTCCGACGCCGGCGCCCGTTTTTGACGCCGGCGTCCGTTTTTCGGGAAAATTTTTTTTGACGCAGGCGAATTTTTGCCGCAAATTTTTGCGGGCGTTTTGCGAATTTATTCGCTCGGCGCGAATCGCGCAAATTCGCCGCAAATTCGCGCCTGGCCAATAAATTCGCCCATCACTAATAAGCACATTTGGTAGAACATAATAAAGCATTATTAATATTAAAGTCCTCAATGCTGTAAATATTTATACCTCTGGTAATCCTTTAATCTCCTTGACAAAGGCTATTACGCCAAAACTTTGGGATTATTCTCATTTTTGGCATATTTAGCTGCTTCTTGACGTTTTTGTGCCTTGAGTATGCATTTGGATGTTATGTATTGTCATTATGCTATCAAATAGGATTTGTTTATGTGTATAAATTCATGACAAATACTGCTTTGTTTGATGTACTGTATACTTTTGAAAGAATATATATATATATTCTATATATATAAATCTTTTTTGTTATAACGCCTTGTGTTGGTAATTTATCTAAGTCTGCAACCCCACCATATGTAAACAAAGTGTATTTACCTAGTAGCCCATGTACCTAGTAGGGCTAATAGGTAAATACATTTTTTTGTCTTTATTAAGACCCGCTGAGTGCTGAGACTCAGCCTGAGGCAAGTAGCTTCAGTTAGCCTCTGAAGTGGAGAAAAGCCTGTAGGAGGTTAATCCTAAAGTAACCAATGCCTTAGAAAAGTTAGGGCTTCAGGGATCCCATGCATGATGCCAGTGAGTTATAGCCTAGCTGCTGCTGTAGTACATCCAAGAGGTGTAAGATACTAAGGGCTAGTTAGTAAGAACAATAATGTGCTCCACCAAGGAGAAGTAGTGGAGTTAATATTTCCAGGAGAAATCTGTCAGACTAGCGACTTTAGTGTGGGTAGGGCTAGGGTTTAACTGCACTTTATATCCACAGCTAAGTGGAGAGCTAGTTCTGGACCAGAAAAGGGTTATTAAGTGAACTTGGAGGAGATTTTTTTTGCCTGGTAGAGTTTTGTGAACAAATTCATGATCTTACTGGTGGAAAATCTGCACAAAATTATCACAAAATGCAGTTTGTTCCCAGTAGACACCATTTCCATCACCCTTGCCTTCCACATCTGCTGCTTCTTTGAACTCTGGAGAGACAGTTGTATTCACTACAGAAAACAATTAAAGGAAAATTAAAAGGGTGTTTGGGGCAACCTGATTTGGAGTAATTCTTGCAACTGGAAGAAAGAATATCTAAATGGTATGATTGTTAGGGATGTCGCGGACTGTTCGCCGGCGAACTTGTTCGCGCGAACATCGGCTGTTCGCGTCCGCCGCAAGTTCGCGAACGTCGCGCGACGTTCGCCAATAGGCGTTCGCGTCAAAATCGTTCGACCATTCGACCATTCGATCGCTAAAATCGAAGGATTTTCGTTCGAATCGAACGATCGAAGCCATTGGATTGAATGAAATCATTCGATCGAATGGCTTCAATCATTCGATTCGAACGAAAATTGTTCGATCGAACGATTAAAATCCTTCAATCGTTCGAATCGAACGATTTTCGGATGTTCGAAGTTCGCGAACTGTTCGCGAACTGTTCGCATTTTTTGCCGGTGTTCGCGAACGGCGTTCGCGAACACATTATCGGCGGTTCGCTACATCCCTAATGATTGTGTAGCATAGTGGAAAGGATCTTTTCTAACAATTTAATGTATATGCTTTTGCATAGCTAAAATGGATTACCCACCATGTCATTTCGTCTTCACTCTAAACGAAAACACTCTAAATTATTTTTCTTCATGATTATAAGTTTTTTTTCAAAAACATTTTGTTTTCATTAATATTTCTCTTTAAGTGTATTTGCTGATTCTTATTTCCATGTTAGGAGTATTGTTCAAAATGTTTAAATTCTGACATAATAGTTTTTTATGGCAACTCACAATAACGTTTAGCTTCCATTATGTCGTTCTTATCTTAAATGCTGTAACAGACAAACCAATAATTAATGCCACACATATCACCAAATCACAACATGGGTTGAATGTTTCTTAGGCTGGGAAAATGTCTGGCATTATGGATATCTTCCTGGGAAAGTCTGAGATTTATTGAAGAGCAGGGAGGGATGGGATGATGAAATCTTGAGTCGCTGTCAGCATATAATATTTATCACTGCACAAATTAATAAAGATTACTGAAAACCAACAGAAATTTTGGATTACAAGTAAAATGGCTTTTATGTTCTGATATGTACTGCAAGTAAAATGACCATGCTACGTAACAAGGAAACTAGGAAATTTCCACATCGCTTGGATCTAAGAGGATTTTTAAGAAAATATTGTCTTTTGCATATAAAACCTATTTTTCTTAGTTTTTAAAACAACACATTTAATTTTAAAAAAAAAATCTTAAATAGATGTCTAAAACCTGGTAACATTTGATTTTATTAAGCATTTCATCTGTTTAAAGCAAAGCTTCATTGAAAATGTGGCTTGCATTTGGATAGATATATATATTTATATATATATATATACATACATATGTATAAATAGCTATTCAGCATGCAAAAATGTAGTGATTTTTCACTTTTTTTTGTATTTCATTTGAGAAATAGTTTGATGCATGTTCTACTTTTCCATTGGTTCAGTTTTCCCAGTATTCGAAATATAGAAGACACAGGACATCTGTATAGGTTGGCTTTAACGTCTATAGTGATATTTTCTCTATATCCTCTATATCAAGCAATCTCAGATAAAAAGACTTTCTGGAGTGCAGGATACCAACAGGTAATAAGGAGAGAAATCAGATTGTTTGGGTCATAGAAGAATAATTCATATGTGGCGTCCATGGTAGCAGCAGTCATCCATCAGTCCAGTTTTCAACAGTCCCCATACCTGAATGATATTGTAGGGAGGATTCTCTGGATAAAGAAAAGCCTTGCGAATACAGAAATTCATTGGCTGTGTTGATATGAGGGGATGGGGGTTTTCGTTCACAGAGGGATGGATGTACCCTTTCTCTGGGAAATGACGAAGGGACTCTCTCCCGAGCCTGCGACTGAGAAAGCTGATTGTAGACACTGAAGTGGGATTCTCCAGGAGGCTGAGAACCTTGCCCTGCAATGGCAGGCAGACGAGGCATCATCGCTGTGGTGGTAAAATGAGTAGGGAAAGGTTGATATGGCACAGTTTCCATTGTCTGAACACTGTAGCTAGTGTACGGTGAAACAGAAGTCCACATGTTACAGCTTAAAGGTGGAGGAGGAGGAGGTAAATCTTCTACTCCTGATACACCAGCTATTTCAGCTCCTGAAGTAGAGTACATACATGGTTCCCTTGGTGTAACTTCATTGCGGTATGATGGGCTCAACATTTGCTGGTCATATGGGGGAGGAGATCGGAAATAGTGATCATCTGCCATAGATGATGAGGGATCCAGATAAGATCTCTTGCAAGGTAGGTCAAGATGGCGAGCCCCTTCTGTAAAACAAAGAACTATATATTCAGGAGATGGACATAAATGAGTGATACTGAGAGAAAGAGAACATATACAGTAGATTATTAGAAAAGACTAGTGACGGGCGAATTTTCGCCGTTTCGCTTTGCCGAAAAATTCGTGGATTTCGCGCGAAATTCGCGAAACGGCGAAAAATTCGCGAAACGAATCTTTGGAGCATAATAAATCTTGAATACACCTCTAATTATTTTCCCTTAAAAACTGAGCCAGAAAAAAACAATAAGGTTTGAAAAATAGGTCCCTAAATGTCAAAGACAAAATAGTCTACAGTGAGAAAGGAACATGTCACAATGTATTATGAAGATGTAGTGACAATTCTCTACAGTGCAATATTATCAGTAAGCTACTGAACACATGAAGATTGAATATGTAGTACTATTAAAGACGCACCCCAATATGTAATAAAATGTACTAAGTTTGACCATGAGCAGTAACCCATAGGAACCGATAGGATGTTTGGTTTGGAACAGGTGACCAGTAAATGCGAAATGCTGATTGGTTGCTATGGGTTACTGCTCCTGAGCAAACTTAGTGCCTTTTATTAGATATCCCCCATAGACCCCAACCCACCCCTACCTTGAATGTCATTCAGACATAGAAGGTAGGGAGCAATAGGGCAAACAGCTTGCATTGTAGCCCTGATCTAACCACCTGTCAAAAGATCTTGAGACTCAGCTGAGCATCCTCTTTTATCATCAATGAAAAAAATATTTAAGCATGTTGTACTGTTAGTAGAAGACTGAATATAGCTGTAGGCATCAGATTAAAATTGTATAAATAACAATTTTGGTAAGCGAATTACTAGTTTAATATTCTTTCTATAATTTGGCAAGGACATTATATTGAAACATTCTAAGTCTTGGGTAAATCACTGTAGGAGTTAGATTTAAAATCTACCCTTCTATCTCTAAGCCAAGGTGTTTGTAACCCACAGTTATAAAACCCCACATTCCATTAAAAGCTCCCAGCATAATACATAAACAGTCATTTTTTGGGAGGGTGATGTTAGAATGATGCTTTACAAGTGTTAGCTATGTGCAAATAATTCTCTTTATCATAAAAAAAAGTATTTTACTTGTTATTACTAACCCATATTTCACAATAGCTGTAAGAATTACTGTATGTAAGGGTATTGTGGCACAATTATTTATTTATTTTACCGTACCTCTTCTTTTTAAACAGTGATAAAACAAGCCAGAGTCCCTTTGTGCAGTGAAGGTATTGAGTGGCAAGTCCTGGGCATCAGTTGGGGCAAATGGCATGTGCGCTCCATTCTCATACTGATAATGCTGCAGGCCCTGGTGACTTCCATGAAGTGGGTTAAGATCTGATTTGCCTGATAACTGTCCTGGGTGGCCTGATATCAGCCTTTGCCTCATGATGCTTTTAGAAATGACAGGATATTCTTTGCTGCAGGAGAAATGTTGATAGTTAACTGTATTTTGGAGATGTCCAAGTTAAACCCTCAGCAGATTTATAATACTCATTAGTCTTCTAAAACTGATTTTATGAAGTTTTACTTTTCCCCCTTAACACTATAATTGAATTTTTGGTGTCTGTAGAAGGAGAATTGTATATTGTACAATGGAGATTGTGTGAAGATTGAACTTGATGTTCCCACACGAAGGCTAAGGTTTGGTACTCAGACTGGACAGAATTAATTCATTATAAGTTTGCAGTTTCTTAGCATTATCTTAGCTCTAATCTATATATGAAGTTTGTAGGCTGGATTATTCCCATAAACCTTACATGTACTGGAACTACAGCAGGTCTAGCCAGAGCAATAATGATGAGACCCAACACCCAATTAATGAAACGTAGTGAGCCGAAGATTCATATTTCAATACATTTCTTATTCTTAAAAAATTCGGACTACAATAGCTAATATGGATGACTGATTTGCAAGGCTACAATAGCACTAAATGGAAATTACATAAAGGGCCAAATCAGAAAAATAAATCTTTTGGTTTATCATGTGAAAACCATATTAAAATATAAAAATGTTTGCAGTTAAAGTGAGAGAGTTAAAGTTTTTCTAATTAAAATGAATTATGCGCAGTGATGTTTTCAGTAACAAAGAAGACTGTTTCTATTCCAAGTAAAAAGGTAAATATATTTGTAATATATTAAAATTTTAAATATATATGTAATTTGTATACAAAAAAAGTGTAACATGGATGTCTAAATGTTTATAATTAATATATGGAAAACAAAATAATAATGTACAATAAGTTTCAATACTAAAATTGGCATGGGATAGTGGCGTAAGTAGATATTATTGGACTCCATTGCAAGGTAAGTGTAGGGACCCAAAATGACCAGAGGTTGAACTGTTTTACCAATATGTATTAAAATTGTGTTTCAATGAAACCCTATGCTCTCCCCATAATTGCTGGCTTCCCGTGCAGTTTCAAGGTTTCCTTAGACCCTTGAATAAAAATAATGAGAAAAATAAACACCTTTAGGGTATTCCATTCTCCAGAAAATCATGAGACTGACTCTATGACTGGTTGTAGATTTACACCAGAAAAAAAAAATTCTGTGACTTCTCTTTGAGCCTTTTATCATACAAATAAGATTATATTTACTCTTTTGTTGGGGAAGTTAGCCTCACCAAAGGCTTAATTATTCTTTCATATGCTTTAAATATGTTCCCATTCACAGTCAAAGGCAAAATAATCAAGCAACCGTATGAGAAAATGTAACACAAACTGTTGGTGTAACAGAAGTCTTTTAGCCAAATGAGGATGAAAAGATGAAATTATTTTGCAATTTTATGAATGAATGTATCCCTTTGCAAGTTGTGGTGGTGACCTTTGATATCAAGGTAGTTTCAAGGTAGCAATGTCCATTCATAAAATTAATTTCTATATCAAATATATAATAATATATGATATTAATATAAATATATAAATAAGCCAAGGGATGAGTCAAGTGGAACGTGTTCTCTCTATAAACTGTGACTACCTGGTGTACCTAGTGTATGCTTGAAATAAAGCCTACTTAAACTACTATCACTATGAGCACTTGCAGGGGTTACATACAATTTTAGTAAGAAATATACTACTACTATATAAAGGTATACCTTTGCAGACGTGCCACACGGAGGTCACTGTCATCACTCCCTCTAAAGCCTTTTGCAAAGGGATTATTTTCAATTTTCAGTTGTGTTATCTGCAAAAGGAAAGACAATATCACACATTTAAAATACAATTAATAAATATGTTTATTTAAATGCAGAGTGAAACAGATAAATTGCTAATTAAATTAGGAAAGCAGTCTAAATATTTTCAAGAAAGTCTATAGAACAATGATACATGGGGCTACAAAACTTAGAATTCACCAATATATGACCAGGAGAGCATCAAGACACATGGTCACCTGAACCCCCTACTGAACAGTTGCCACCTATTATTTCCTTGTTTTCCCAAGAAAGTATATACAACACATTCTCCTCCCTCCCTGCTTTCCTAGCCCTGTCAAGATTCCCTTTCTTTAACCATTTGAATGTGGGTAGCACCATTACAGTTGTCAAGGTGAATATTGACATTGGAAACAAATGTTTTGTATATCTCTGCACAAGCCATGCAAAGATGCAGTCTTTCTCTTGCAGCAATACTGTAGATATGAAAAAACTTTAGGAGTTGCCTCCAGCTGACCGCAGCCCCAATTTGACACCACTGTACTTTTATACTATACTGCCATATGGCTATGAGAAGTTATAAGAAAGGCTGTGTCCAGACAAGCAATAAACAGTCACAAAAGTCATCAGTTGTGTTCTAAAAAAAATTACAAACAAAAGCAAAGGTATAGCGGCCCTTTAACAGTGATCGAACGTTTCGGGAGCGCATGGCCCTTCCACTGAGGAAGGGCCATGCGGTCCCGAAATGTTTGATCACTGTGAAGTGTTGAGAGCACCATGGAATAAAGTTTGGGATTCCCCCGTTTTTTAGCAGACAAGGTATCGGCTCTCTTTTTTCCTGATTAAAGGGCATGTAAAGGCAAAAATATAAAATCCCATTTTTACTTTCTTTAATGAAAAAGAAATCTATCTCCAATATACTTTAATTAAAAGATATCTACAGTTTTTATCATAAACCTGACTGTATGCAGTGCAATTCCCCCTTCTTTTACTGCTGTTGATAGGAATTGTCAGATGGTCCCCAACTGCTGTGCAGGTAAACGATCATACTTTCAAATGGCAGGGGGAGCCCCCCCACCTTACTTCCCAGAACTCGAGCAGCTTTGTTGGATTCCCTGTAGAGATTTGTATCCAGAGACGCAGTGCAGTCTCTATATTATGATTATTAATCAGTCTTGCTGTATTGGCTTCTATGGCAGATATTATTTGACTTGTGCTGTTTTGATAATTTATGACGATCCCTAAGCTTAACCTCCCAACTGAAGCCCAGACCACACTGAGCATGTGCGAGTCTTGATATTGCAGAAATGTCTAACAAAGTTACAAGATGACAGCCCCCTGCGCCAACTTTGAAAGCATAAATCATTTGTCTTATTAGGCTGCTGGTGCAGTAAGTTCATGTTTATATTTAGTATACATAATACAGCATTTCTAACATTATTCTATTTTAGACTTTAGTTGCCCTTTAAGCAAGTAGTTGAACTGTCTAGAATAGAAACAATCATATATACAGGTATGGAATCCGTTATCCGGAAATCCGTTATCCAGAAAGTTCTGAATTACGGAAAGGCCGTCTCCCATAGACTATTATAATCAAATAATCCGAATTTTTAAAAATGATTTCCTTTTTCTCTGTACTAATAAAACAATAGCTTGTACTTGATCCCAACTAAGATAAAATTAATTCTTATTGGACGCAGAACCAGATCGTTGGGTTTATTTAATGTTTACATGATTTCCAGTAGTCTTACAGTGTAAAGATCCAAATTACAGAAAGCCCCGTTATCATGAAAGCCTGAGCATTCTGGATAATAGGTTTCATATCTGTATTAAATATTTCAGTGTGTGTGTGCTAGATGGATTATACTGATTGATATAAGTTTCAGAATTTATTTTGCTGATGCACCATATTGGCCAATGGAGAACCTCTCCACTTCTTGTTGTTCCGATCATTTGGGCCCTTTGTCTGAACAAATAGAGCAATTAAAATGATGTTCATAATGTTTATGGTTGTGTCATATCAGGACTGGCATGTGTATGCCTGCCTTTAGGCCTGTAATTATATGAGTGTATATATGCTGTTATCTATTATTTACAGCAAAATTGAACAATGATATTCAACCATGATGTCATGGTGAATAACTTTTTTCTTTACCTTTTTGCTGGATCTTTTGCAGATTAGATTATTTTGCACTAGAAACCACATGATGTATACGGCGATTTTAATAGTAGATGTGCAATAGGAAACCCAAGAGAAAAGTTTTATTACTGGCAAAATATGGAAAGCCCTGGCTAGCATCCCACAGGAATGAACATTGTATGCCTTGTCTTAGGCTGTGTTATGTTTTATTTTAAAAGTCTGACATAATGTAATTGAAATAGGAAAAGTACATCTGCTAAATGGTGGAAAATCTTGCTTTCGAATGGAAACACGTTTTTAGAAAAACGGCAAAACAAACAAAATAGTGAAACACAGTAAAAAGGTCAGCTGAAAAAGCATTTCCAAGCTTTACAAACATGGATTATTATGCCCATTCTAGCAAAAAAGGATTAAACCAAAACTGTCATCGACATGTGTACCTTAAAAGTGATCTGAATATTCAACTGATCCAATGAGTGCAAGCACTCTATTTTAATTAATATAACGAGATATGGCAATTCAGCCTGACATACAATGATTCCTTTATGAGATTAGGGTTGTGCATTTAAGAATGACTCATCTCTCTCAATCCTGAACATTTTCCAAATGCCTTGTGATGGACCATGCCTTGAGTATTTGCTTGCATACTCCAAAATCAAAGCTTTCATTTTCACAGGACACTTATTCAAGCCAAAGGCAAGCTGCTTGCTGCTATTTTATGGGCGCATTCCTCATCTGTTTCACCAAATACATATTCTGTAATTACTTTTTACCTTAGATTTATGGGTGAGCTTTTCGAGTCATTTTTAGATTTGCTTGTTTCTTTTGAATGACATTGGAGAATTTATGGGGTTGCTGATTCATAAGTATATACTAAACAGTGCCAAATTCATTTTGCATTGCACACAGCTTTATTTGTATTTTCTAATCACTTTTTGACTTTCATATTGTGCCAGTATTCAGTCAAGAACCAGATTCCAGTAGTGGTTAAAATGCACATCTGTGTGATTTTTTTTTATTATTATACACAGTTCCCCTCCCTTCCATAAATGTATACAAATGACTATTATTCAATTATATAAGATTTTTAATACATGGATGTTTGTGCACGTTACTGAAAAGCATTTTCCAGGTAACGGTGAAACTGTGCCCATTATTATTGAGAAACATACAGTAAGGGGGTTATTTACTAAACTCTGAATGCAAAAATCTCGAAAAATTTGTGATTCATTTAATAAAATTGGACTTTTAAAAAATCACAAATTCTTCGGAATTTATTAAACCCTGAAAATGGAAAAGTCAGAATCAGAAAATCTGGCATCTCAGACCTGTCGAGGTTGCATATAAGTCAATGGTAGAAGTCCCAATGGTTTTTTGATGTGCACTGGGTTTCCTGCAATACCCCAAAGTTTTCAGAGTTTTCAGCCAAAAAAAACATAAGAAATCTGAGTTTTCGGGTGAAAAACCAAAAGAATAGTGAAAATTGGAAAGAAATTCCAAAAAATCTTATTTTTCCCATTTTTTCAGATTTTTTCCCACAAACAAAAATTTCGGGAAAGTGTACTAATAAATAAGACAAAAAAACCTGTGCGGATTTGGTTGGAATTTTTTTCATAAAAAATTAAGATTAATTCTGACATTGATAAATAACCCCCTAAGTCTGAATATTATAATACATAAATGTGGTGGAGGTATCTTTGTATTTTAACAATTACCAACCCTAGAGTGTCAAGGAACCAATCAAATATTCAGTAGTGTACTAATATAGTCATATCATTCAAATTATATTAAAGGCAATATTACATAGATTTGGAAGGAATGAAAAACTGCAATAATGGGTATTTATAAGAAGCAACTTACAATAATTTGTGGGGCCCCTAACTTTCACACAACACAGAACAGAAGGGCTTCTACCTATAAAACATCGCTTCAAATTATGAAGAAATGCATTCATTTTTTCTAAAGAAATTCTTTTTGGTAAAGATTCATGGTTGTGGAACTTGCTGAGAAGGATACAGTATATATGATATATAATCCATTTTGACTGTAACGAATGTTGGTGACACATTTAACATTCTTATTGTGTTCAGCATAAAAGTGACAAAAACCTGCTAAAATATTCTATGAAAAAGTAAATTGATGTATGTTTGGGGGATTTTTGAGGGGCCCATTTGCTAACAATTGTGGCTTTCTTATATTTCTAAAGGTGATATAGAAGTCAATGGGAGTTGTGCTGATCTGATTGGACCACGTTAAATCAATTCAGACTATTAGTGGTTTTCGTATTTTTTTGGCTACAAATTATCTGGAAAACTAAAATTTTTAAAGGTTTTAAAGGTATTTGTATTTTTTATTGCATAATTTGGCACTTTTTTAATTTATATTTTTATGTTTGGATCTTCTAATAAACTCAATGACAATCGTGGTTTTAGGGTTTGTGAGTTTAGTCATGGTTTCAAAAACCTTTAAAACTAATCCAACCTTTAAACTATAAGCCTTCCCTTTTCGGCCCCATGATCTTGACCTTGTCATTTTCTGTGCTCTTGTAGGTTTTTCTACACTTCATGTCCAGATTGCCTTCAAATAAATTCATATTTGACATTGCACTTATATAAAATAGGGTCACACAGGTGTCTCTATATCATAAAAACATGGGTGATCTGGAACATTCTTCAACCTAATTCAGCAGTGTAGAGTTCCCTATATTACCCCAAATTTTAGTCCCTCTAATCTTTATTCTCTAAGCTTTTTAGAAACATGTACATATTTGTTTACGGTACTTTAAATCCTTGAACACTTGTCTATGAAAGTTCCCTTCTAGTAATACAAAAGACTAGGAATTAGTGATGGGCGAATTTGCGCCGTTTCGCTTCGCCGAAAAATTCGCGAATTTAGAGAAACAGCCAAAAATTCGCGAAACGGTGCCGGCGTCTCGTTTTTGACGCCGGCGACCATTTTTTCGGAAAATTTTTTTTTTGACGCGGGCGAATTTTGGACGCGGGCGAATTTTTGCCGCAAATTTTTGCGGGCGTTTCGAATTTATACGCTGGCGGCGAATCGCGCAAATTCGCCGCAAATTCGCGCCTGGCGAATAAATTCGCCCATCACTACTAGGAATGGTCAGAAACATCTTAACCCTCCTTAAATCCTTAAAGAGATAATTAGTGCTAGCATTACAAATGATTCCATTGTGTTAATTATTACACTGTTAGGGGCAGATTTATGAAAGGTCAAATTTCAAAGTTATGTAAATTTTTTAAACTCTAATAAATTTGAATTTACTCAAAACTCAAATGGGAAGTTATTTATGTTCGAAGACGAACGATCTGAAAATTCGAAACTAATTCTAATAGAGTTTTCCTCCCAAAAAAAACTTGAATGTCAGAAAGGCAATTAACATATGGGTGGTGAATAATTGAAGTATAACAGTTTCCAGGGTTGAGGAGTGTTATAAATCTCACATTCAAATTTGAGTCTGTGAATTAAATTTGAATATGTGAGTTTTGACAAAAAAATATTGAAAATTTGAATTGAATCGAATTTACCATTCGAGCCTAAATAAATCTGCCCCTAAATGTCTCCGACTTTTGTCACAGACATACACTTATAAAAACATACATGAATATTAAAAAGAAAAAAAAAACAGCATTGGGATTTACCTTGTGATTCTGGTAAGAGGTCACGGATATGAATGATGTCTCTGAAAATACATGTGTACAGAAAGCTGTGTTCTTGGAACCAAAGGCATTATTTTCATCCGCTTTAACAATATGTAACCTTGGTTGATATTTGTGCATAGAATTCAAAATAATCTGAAAAGGTATAAAAGGAAGAGGAATAATAATGAAATCTATTTAGAAGCATACACACACAAACATCCAGGATCATTTGATTAACAAAAAAATAAATAAAGCTATTTATTAAATGAGTTGACTCATAACATATTTCCTACAGAATACTTATTTAAAGTTTTTGGGTACCGTATGGGGCAGATTTACTGTACATAGAGTCGAATATCGAGGGTTAATTAACCCTCGGTATTCGACTGCCGAAGGTAAATCCTTCAACTTCCAATATCGAAGTCGAAGGATTTACCGCAATTAGTTTGATCGAACGAAAAATCTTTGATCGAACGATTAAATCCTTTGAATCGGATGATTCGAAGGATTTTAATCCATCGATCGAACAATTTTTCTACGACCAAAAAAGCTTAGAAAGCCTATGGGGACCTTCCCCATAGGCTAACATTGCACCTCGGTAGGTTTTACTTGCCGAAGTAGGGGGTCGAAGTTTTTTTAAAGAGACAGTACTTCGACTATCGAATGGTTGAATAGTCGAACGATTTTTAGTTCAAATCGTTCGACTCAAAGTCGAAGTCGTAGTCGAAGGTCAAAGTAGCCAATTCGATGGTCAAAGTAGTCAAAAAAATCATTCGAAATCGGAAGTTTTTTTTATTCTATTCCTTCACTCGAACTAAGTAAATGTGCCCCTAAGTGTTCAGAGGCGTAAGGCTTTTAAATTGTATTTTATCCTTTAGTTCCCTTAATAATTAGTAAATCAATTTTCATAGTCCTATTATATACATTAATCTAATGTATTAATATAAATATATATATATTTCATTTTCAGAAAATACATGGCTCTGCAGCAGCTCAGCTGAGCAATTCTCAGGGTATATAGTGATATGCTCATCTGTGTCCCAGACAAGGGAAAAGCTGATGACCATCTGGCCTCAGGTATGACGGCCAAAATACATTTTCTGGAGTCCAAGCAGAAGTACCACTGCTATTTTTAGCAGTTTATTTTCAACTGATTGCAAAACACATTTACACTGTCACACATAAAAGTTGTGAGGGTGTTAATATGGATGCAATAATTTGTCAAAGTTAAGAATAAATTTAAAAGTGGGACTGCATGCATTTTGGCGATGTAGATCTAAAACCTCTTCATTGTAATGTGCAGTTGGCTTGCTTAAATTTCAACAAGCTGAAACAAGCCAAGTATTATAGAAAGTGCAAAGTGGAGCATTATTCACATGAGTTGTTAGGAGAAAAAGGTTTAAAACATTAAAATATCCTAGTAAAGTTGTTGAACTATGCATTAGATTTTAAAATTAATGTTTTTAATTGTTGTTATTTTTTATTAGGCAGTTCATGTAAATCCACGACCTGTTACAGTGAATGCAATGCCTTTATTATTATTTATTCTACCTAGAACAGATAAAATATGTCTGCCTTTATTGCCTTTATGTCTGGAATCTGCAATCACTCAGAGGCTTATTTATTAAAATTTGACTTTTCGACTATTTAAAAAAAAAAAAAACATTTGACCAAACCTGAATCTTAATTTACCAAAAATTATTCTTGAAAAACATCGGTGAAAGAAAAAGTAGTGACAAAATCTTGTAACTTTTTTTGAGTTCTCGCCTGAAAATTTATCGGATTATTGAATGAAAACTAGCGCAAACAGCCCAAAACTATCGAGAATCCTGTAAAAAACATGTTCCAATTTTTAAAGGGACCATTTGCCATTGACTTCTCCATGATTTCAACAGGTTTTAGCTGGAGTATTTTTGGATTCGAATTTTTAGCAGCTTCAGAGCAAAATAAATCTCAAAAAATTCAGAACTCATGGAGCTTGCTGAATAATGGGAATAAAGAGCAGATCTTAGAGATGCTGACTGCTGCTTGATTTAGAGAACAAAACATTCATATCAAATCTACTAGGCAAGTGAAGACATTGGGTCAGGGACACTCGGGTATAGCAGCAGAAAGAGATGCAGAGGATCACATTAGGGCACATATAATGTTGGGAATATTTGACTGGAAGAAGAATGCCAACCCACATAATGTCAAGCTTGACCAATCAGAAAACAGCTGTCTAGCTAACGCCTCACTGTTGTCCATTCGTATCTGTTTCAGCATTAGCAGCTTTCCTTCTAAAAACTTGAGATTTTCCCCTTTAAAAACTTAAAATTTGAGGTTTGATAAATGCAAATTGGCATTCAAGTATTAGATTTAACAGTAATATAATTACTTACAAGTTTTATTTATCTGGATGAGTGCAAAAATTATGTTTCAAAGTCCCCCACTTATTATGACTGTGTGACCTTCTGTTACTTTGAATATATTTTGTCCAAAAAATCAGGTCTGCACACTCAAAAAATCCCCTTGACAAAGGCTGTTTGCCGAAACGTTGGGGCTATTCTCATTTTGGCAGGTGTATCCGCTTCTTGTAGCTTCTTTTCTGCCTTCTCTGTACCAAAGGGTGGTATGTATATTATTATCATGTGGAGTGTTTTGTCTGTGTAAACATTATGTTACTGTCAAATTGTTCTTCTAACTTCTAACTTCTAACTAGTAAAACATTTTCTATCATACCACCTGAGTCAAATGATCTTTTTTTGCGTGTGCAGACCTGATTTTTTGGACATGTTATATTTGGTTGCTCTGTAGGGGCGACTCAAGGTTTTTTTGCACCTCTTACTACATATTTGCTTTATTGTAGCTTTAAATGGGAGTGCCCTCCACTTATCTGTATTTTCGTACTTTGAATATATTTTCCTGGCTGGTTGGAGGCCCACTGGGGCTTCCACGTCCCACTTTAGTTGCAAACCCCCTCAGATCAGGAGCCGTGCAGGCCATAGACTGGTGTGGTCCAGGCCAACCTTGATTTCCTGAGCCACAGTATTATTATTACATGAAAACATGGTAAATTCAGTTAGAAGTCAGTGAACCATTAAAATGCCAGAACACATGGAGGAAACCCATGCAGGAAATTTGAGAACATACAAAATTTACACAAAAAGTATCCTGGATAATTTAAACTTAAACTTAATTTAAATTTAAACTTTTTAAATTTAAATCCCAGCACTGTTGGGTTGCAATGCTAGCTAGTAACTTACGCATGAAGCACCAGGATGCATATCACATCTGGTAATTAAATACATTTTCTTACATTTGCTACATGTCTGGTAACCCAAAGCAACCAATCTGCAATAAGAATTTATTTGACAGCTGTTTTTAAAACAAACATTTGAGTGGTTGCTATGAGTTACTAGATATCAGAAAATACAGGGTTGTATTACAGTATCCCATAACTGTGCTTTCAAATGTGAAAACAATATGCATGATTTAGAAAATGAGGATTGGGTCCCAATGATCTGTATGGAAGCAAGGCTTGACAAGCTGCCCCTCCTTCCCTCTGTGTGGCTGCTATTGAATAGTGAGATTCCTGAGCTTGGGAAATGGGAGGACCTTAGAGACAACCTACTAGTTCTGGTGCAGTAGGCGGGTAGATCAGCAGTGGAACTGCCTTAGGATATGCTTTGACTCAGAGCCCTAAGGGGATGAAAATGTGTAGTTGGAAAGGTGACTGGGTAACTGGGTAGGCCTGGGGTCCTGGGAAATGTGGTCAGCCTCAGATGGGGACATGAGAAAGAAAGCAGTAACCAGAATTTAGGCTCTGGATCAGTCATCTGGAGGCTACATTGTTTGCACAGGTTGCACATGTTGGACAAACAGTTTACAAACATTTTTGGATGGTTGTACTTGTTAACTATGTTAAGCAATTTGTTAATAAACAACAGTAGCCTTCTCTTACCAAACCCTGTGCCAATTCAAGTCATTGTGGATTGTGACAGGGGAGTGGGGGCAAGGCAAATCTTGAAGCTGTATGTGTTAAGCACTGGGGAAGATATAGATATAGAAACATTTCTACTTCCATATTTTCTATTATACATGGGTTGAGCTCTCTTACTGTTATAGATCATCCTTACCTAAAAACAATCAAAGCCCACAATACAGCAGCCTAAGGACTGCTTAAAATTGAAATGATGGAGAAAAAACACTCACAGTGATAAATTTACTATAGGGCGAAGTGACTAACGCTGGCGATAATTCAACAGGGTAACCGCTTTTAGGCAGTTTGCCGATTTACTAACGGGCAATGGAGTAACTTCGCTAGTGAAGAGCGATCATTCGCACTCTATCGCCAGGCGAATTTTCATTCTGGCGAATAGACGTTACTCTGCAAATTCACTAAGATGCGGATTTTACTGAACGTTACCTTTTCCTACATCATATTTGTAGCGGAAAAAGTCCCAAAAAAACACTGGCGTCTTTTCCTTTTTTCAGAGTCATAGCCTGCGAAAGTCCTTGAAATTTCCCCCTACATTTTCTAACATATGGCACATAAACTATACAGTGGGCTCATGTGTAGGGCATTATAACAACTCTATTTTCTTTATTAAGGTTCCCTGGACTTGTGTAAAGTAATGTATTTGCTGCAACATATACGTCCATTCAACTTTATAATTTCCCGCCGTATGCAAATTAGCGTGAGCGAAGACCTCTAACACAGTTTTGCTAGGCAGAATTGAATGCTAGCGCATCTTCGCTTTGATTGCTAAAGTAATGCTAGCGAAAACTCACTAGTGTTCCGCGCCCTGGACACAACTTCACATTTTAGTAAATTAGCGTTGTCTGAGCGAATTTTCACCTGGTGAAGTGTAGCAATGGGTGAAGCCATCGCTGGCGAATTTTCACAAATTTTTGGAGACGCTAAACAGGTCACATTTGCCCATCACTTAAGAAAGTACATGTAGAAAATCCACAGCAATTTAGTTTTGATTCAGGCTAGACATTCACTGGCTATTTACAAATCAAGGGACATACTGTACATGCTGCAGCAGATGGCCAAAATGGAAAATAAAGTTCCCACAGTAGCTTTTATGGTGCAGGCGGAATCCATAATTAACATAACATGATTAACATTACACTGAAAAGGTGGAATACCCTTTTAGTACACAACTGATTAATAGCAGGATAAGCCATAAAAGATAGGTGAATCGCTTTGAACTGCAAAGCTGTATAATAGATGGATTACCCATACTGATAAATCAAGTCTTTTAGTATATTTTTAAATAAAAGCAGGATTACTAATGGGAACGCACTAAAACACATACTCACTAAAACACATAATACTGCACACAGAAGACAGACTACATCAGTGTCCCAATTATAACAATGATATTGGTGCAGTTATAGGATCTGATATATGGAAATTCGTTATGCAGAAAGTGCCAAATTATGGGAAGGTAATCTTCCGTAGACCCCATTTTAATTAAAAAAACTGAAATTTTTAAAACTCCTCTGCAGTAACAAAACAATACCTTGAACTTGATCAAAACTAAGCTATAATTAATCCTTGTTGGTGGTAAAACTATCCTGTTGGGTTTATTTAATGTTTACATGATTTTCTAGTAGACTTAAGGTATAGTGATGCAAATTACGGAAATACCCCCTTATCCAGAAAACCCCAGGTCCCAAGCATTCTGAATAACATGTCCCATATTTGACCCACCCAATAATAAGAGGCTAACATCCTTAGGCTAATGGCAGACAAGGCATTTTCTCTAATTCAGCCAGCAGCTGTTACGTGTGTTTGGGAATGCAATCACAAGCATTTTCTAATCAAAATCCACCACATGTGCACAGTGATAAGCAAATTTCATTAATTCCTGTCACTACACATTAAGGGGCATATTTATCAAGAGTCGAATTTCGAATTGAAAAAACTTTGAAATTCTAATTCAAAAAGACCAACTGAAATTAAGTCAAAGTTTTTTTTTGATCGAATAGGTCCAAATTCAAATCGTTCGAATCGAAGGAATAGCACATACAATCAAATTCGATTCAAGTTTTTCCAAAAAAAAACCCTTCGATTTTTCAAAGTCCACCGATTGACTCCAAATAGGTTCTAGCAGGTCCCCCATAGGCTAAAACAGCAATTCGACAGGTTTTAAATGGCGAATGTTCGAAGTCAAATTTTTAAAGAGACAGTACATGATAAATTTCAAAATCCGAATTTTTTCAAATTTTTTCAAATTCGAATGGAATTTGGACTATACACAAAAAATAGCTCGAAATTCGACTTTTTTCATTCGAAAATTCACCTCAACCTTTGATAAATCTGCCCATAACTGCTGCTGTAGGCAGAAATATGTTTTGCGTTTTTTTAACTGACAATTTTTATTCGTTTTCAACATTACAATCATTATATGGTATATAATGGTTTAAAACATTGCATACTCATTACATTAGCCAAAATAATATGCACACAATTAAACAAAGAAACATTAAAAAAAATAAAAATAAAAGGGTAAGGGTATGACTCTCAGGGTAATTACAATTCATGCAATACATGTAAACTGTATATAAACTAGATATTGACCTTAGACATCCAGTTTTTGAGCTTCCAAAAAATTTCTTTGCCCCCTAAACTCCTCGGTACTGCTTCTTCATATTCTAAATTGTTGGTCACCTCTCTTTGTACTTAGGTAATACTAGGGACTTCTTGTTTTTTCCAATTTCTAGCAATCAAAAGTCTGCAAACATTTAGTATTTGGAAAGTCAGAAATTCTATATTTTTGTTTGGAAGTTTTCCAAATAGATTCAGCAACATTGCTTCCGGAGACTGTGGGATATTTTGTTGTGTCATCTCTGTGGTTTTGCATATTTTTTTTAACAGCAGCTCCAGGCAATCAGATGGTATTGTTTTTACACAGCATTATATATATATATATATATATGCCACTTGGGTCATATTATTAACATTTGTATATTATAAAAATATTAATATTATTTATTTATATTTATACTTATTTATATTTAATTAACTTTCCAATGTATATTAATTAAAAAATATAAATGTAGTTGCAAATGAAACATTGTTTAAAGCAATTGAGAACCAGTTCTCCTATGGGTCTCTTAATCAGATGGCTGCTGCTACCTTTTTTCAGGAGCCAGAACCCATAGTGCAGTGATGTTTCACTAAGATCGATGAATACTGTAAAATGTACAGACCTTGTGACTGACATGGTAAACTGAAATGTTGAGTAAACATAAGATACTCATTTAGATTCTGTGGGTACATTTTTTTTCAGTTGGTCTGTATATATATATATATATATATTATATATATATATATATATATATATATATATATATATATATATACACAGACCAACTGAAAAAAAATGTACCCACAGAATCTAAATGAGATATATATATATATATATATATATATATATATATATATATATAATATATATATATATATATATATATATATATATATATATTATGTATTTCAGAAACGGACCAAAATATCATCTGGTCCTGCTATGCTTGGTAATCCCCTACTAACTCATCTTATTATATGCCAAGACCATCTGGCAGATAACAGAAAACAGAATGGGTATGTTTATCCAAATGAAAACTGGGATCTTCTGTTACCAGGTAATGATCTAAAGATGAATGCCTTAAAAAAAAAAACAGACTATATCATAAGGAAGCATATCTGCACTGTTTTTACTCTGGGAATATATGGAACCTTCACTGGACAGCAGCAGAAATATAATCCATATTTAGCTGGATAAGAAAAACAGACTCTGAAGATTCCGATTTGGATGAACTTCAGCTTGCCCTCAGTAGTTGCTCATTTACCTTCTCAATGTAGTTTTTATTGCTGATGTATTCCAGATAGTGTCCTTTTCTTAGCCTCTTGGAAGGAGTATGATGGATTTATGATGCCACGTGTTATGTGCATTAAAGGTTAAGATTGGCATGTAACCAGCACAAAAATATTGGATATACTAAAATATTGGGAATAATGCCTCAGAGATTTGTTATGCCAATATCAGTGAATGTGAGCAGTTTTATATGATATTTACGTGGTTGTGGAATGTCTGAGGCTAACTCATATGGAATTTACAGCTGAGCATTGCTGTGCAGAATGTCATACCCCAGACTGCTAACTGCCTGTGACAGGGATTATATTACTAAATTATTTATGTAGTCTGTGGCTTGCCTTTACTGAATGTCATCGATATACATATAACACACACCTTGGGGTACACAAAAACACTGGACATTACTCTTACTTACCTAAAATGTTACATATACAGTATATATTTTTTTCTACTTGCAGTTATGTCACAGGAGGGAATTTGCTGCATCACATCTCTTCATTATAATACAGCCTTCCCTATGACTGTATTCTATATCAGATCAAAAGATAATCAAATAATTATGGCCTAACACAGGAACATGTTTTTGCTCTCTAAGGGTGATGGCAGATGGGACATTTTGCAGCACAAGCTCAATATCCTCCAGGAGACAAAATGCATAGTTACCTTTCTACTAGCATTAATGGAAATTACTGGTGGGAAAACCTGTTCACTAGCACGGCAATTTCAGGTTAATATTCAATGCATATTCTTTCCCACCTGCGATTTACATTAATGGTGAATGGAAGGTAACTTCGAACGGTTTGTCACCTGCGCTAGAGAAAAATGAGTACAGGATGGAAAATTTCCAATCTGCCTAGGCCCTTATTTAAAAATATATTTATTTTTTAAGATCTTGATTAAAAACACATTTTTCAGAACTGAAAAAAATATTTGAATCTTTTTTAATATTTCAAATATGCCCTAGGCCCTTATTTAAAAAGATATATTTTTTTTTAAGATCTTGATTAAAACCCCATTTTTCAGAACTGAAAAAAATATTTGAATATTTTTTAATATTCACTAACTGTTTATTTTACTTTGTTTCATATTGAAACCGTTCTCAAAATAGCAGCGGAGTTGATGAAAAGTCTTCATTACTGCAGAAAGTACAGAGTTAGGTATTTCCTTAACATATGTTGCACCAACTCAAATGTCAATATGATGGCAATAATGAGTGAAAATCAAGAGGTCGGAGTGTTAGAGTTTTTGGGATAATGTAGGCCAGCATACAAAGATGTCAAATCAGTGCTCACAAATCATGAAATAATCTCACCTGAAGCATAACCGTAGCATTTACCACAATGAAATCTACATTGATTTATTAATCATTTCCTGTCTCTGAGATTGAGATTTGATGAACCCCCGTCTGGTTTGCAGATCGTGACTACAAGGTGCCAAGTGAATGGATATGAGCAGCTGCACATGGACTACAGAGCTAAGCATTCTGTTTGGCCCAAAGACTTCAAAGGTACACGCACAGAAATGAGTAGGAAACAATAGAAGCAGATATAAATTCAAAAGGTACAAATATGTTGATATATTCCACTAAAAAGTATGCAACATTGACAACACAGTTCTGACCTTATCATAAATGAATTATTATTTAAGCAGTGCCAAGAAAAGGCAGACTAGTAGTGCTCTTTTATCAAACTCTCTTTCTTACCTTTCCATATTCTTAAAATGAACAAGACCTGCCATGATGTTTTGTCCTTGAAAATAATTCAGAAATTAGCTGTCTCTCTAATAAAACTACCTCAAAAGCAATTCACTGGTTAATTATCTGAAATGATTTTTTGAGATTTGTGTGGGCAAATCTCTTAACCCCGTTATGTATGGCTAATGTTTATCAGATGTCAGTGGAGCTGGTTAACTAGTTCAAACAACAGCATGTTTGTCTAGGTTAATAATCCAAAACATTTTAGAATGGGTGCTGGACTGGTTCAGGTACATTTTTAAACCCTTTCTTCAAGTTAAGTGGGTTGATATTTTCTGATTGTGCGATGCCATAAACTTTAAAGGGATACTGTCATCGGAAAACATGTTTTTTTTCAAAACCCATCCGTTAATAGTGCTACTCCAGCAGAATTCTGTACTGAAATCCATTTCTCAAAAGAGCAAACAGTTTTTTTTATATTAAATTTTGAAATCTGACATGGGGCTAGACATTTTGTCAATTTCCCAGCTGCCCCCAGTCATGTGACTTGTGCCTGCACTTTAGGAGAGAAATGCTTTCTGGCAGGCTGCTGTTTTTCCTTCTCAATGTAACTGAATGTGTCTCATGTGAATGTGGGACATGGGTTTTTACTACTGAGTGCTGTTCTTAGATCTACCAGGCAGCTGTTATCTTGTGTTAGGGAGCTGCTATCTGGTTACCTTCCCATTGTTCTTTTGTTTGGCTGCTGGGGGGAAAAATGGAGGGGGGTGATATCACTCTAACTTGCAGTACAGCAGTAAAGAGTGATTGAAGTTTATCAGAGCACAAGTCACATGACTTGGGGCAGCTGGGAAATTGACAAAATGTCTAGCTCCATGTCAGATTTCAAAATTGAATATAAAAAAATCTGTTTGCTCTTTTGAGAAATGGATTTCAGTGCAGAATTCTGCTGGAGCAGCACTATTAACTGATTCATTTTGAAATTTTTTTTTTTTCCCATGACAGTATCCCTTTAAGTAACCAGAAGAGAATGCTTTATTTTTTGGTTACTTGAAATGTTTAGCCCACATTTTAGTATCCATTTAATGCTATAATAGGCTACATTTTAGTTCAGCAGGTTTAACATTCTACACCTGTTTCCTCTGGAAGCTGAATCAGAATGGAATTCCTACAATGTTTTCCTTTTATTGCTGTACCAGATAAAGTTATGAAAACTGCCAAATTTTTAGTGTAGGGCAAGATGAATTCAGGAAAGTAGAATACATTATAAGTACATACATCCTGCGAAACCTAGAAGCAAATACTAAAATAGAGTGGAAAAGTTATACAATATGCTCCACTGACTCCACCTATTTTCTAATGAATAACCTTCCAGCTGCTTCATCCAGAGACTTCAGTCAGTCTGGCCTGCACCCACCTACTTTTCCTAATAAACTGATTAACAAGGCCAAGAAAAGCAAAGGTCTCAGGCAAAGAGTTTAAACATCATGTAACACACATGTTTGTTTCCTGTGCTTGAATGGCTGCCCCCTTATTTTTCTAATTTCAAAATAAGGCTATGTATGGCTGTCCTAAGGCTCAACACATGCTATATGATCACAAGACAAACATATATTCAATAAAAATGTATTAAGGGGCTTTGCTATACAATTACAATCTTTTGAGACAAAACTGCAGTAGTGAAAAAAACCTACACCCACTAAAATCATGGGACTCACACAACCTAGATGGATTGATAAGAAGGTACACTAAATACTGCACTAGTAATTGTGGGGCCACAACGTTTGTCAGGGTGGAGTAACCCATAGAAACCAACAGGATATTTGCTTTTAAACAGATGACCAGTAAATGCAGTAAATGTGAGTGGTTTCCACTTTTAGTCTAAAACAGCAATGCAACCTAGAAATTTAAAAAATTCTGCAGTAGGACCCCAAACAACTTCCCTCAAAAGCCTCTATTAAAAGTGGAAAAGCCTTTGATTTACAATTCCCCAACACGAATCTTCTGTGCCTATATTTTGTATTGTTCCTGTAGCAGATCCCTGAAGAACACAACTTATTGCAAATATGTGTCCCCTAATGTCTATCAAGAAGGTGCAATGTGGGCTGCAGCTGTTCATATTTCTGGACACTGTCTAGTATGGGATTTAATTCCCAGACAACATGGTATCTGAGGCATCTGTTAGTTGTAGTAGGTGTCATTGAAAAGTAGAATTGGAAGTTATATATTAAAAACAAGCTGTAATTTCTGTACTGACTACAAGTATTTTCTTTTATAATCATGGCAGATTAACATTCTATTGCTGCAGTACCTCACATGACTAGGCACAGCAAAAGTGTGCGCATGCTTTTTGGAAGTGTGCCTATCTTAAAAAGCAGGCTCCTGTGTTTAAATCCTTGGGATCTAGATAATCCCATGTAGGGGAAGGAGGTAAGGAAGAAAAGCATTTTTGAAATGTATTTTCTCTGCCCACATGTTTTCTGTCAATGAGCTAACGGTATGGGCTTTTTAAAATTGTCCAGAACAATGGATTAAGCCATTAATAAAAGTAGCAAACACATTGCTGATTAACAAAATTTAATAAGTGTCAGATGTACAACACTTCACTTCTGTAAATTCATTTTCTATTATAAAGACCAAGGGACAGACCTCAAATTCTTTTAACTCCGATAAATTTGGGGGGTTGACAGTTGTGATAAGTCATGAGCTAGTGATGGTAAGGAGCCCTGGAGCTACAACCCTGGACATAGCAGTTGTTTCCTTAGTGGACTGTTTCAGTAAGTACAATACACGTGCATCAAAACAATCACATGCAAATGACATGCATCAAATTGTACAAACATGGAGGCTTATTTATTAGTGTAGGGAGGTAGTGCAGAATCCTTGTACATTTCAGCAGTTCCCTGTAATGCAGCAGGCACAGAGCCTTTGTGTCTGTGTGCTGTTAGCTAGCAACCAACAGTGAGCTCAGGTCTGATTTACAACAGCCCATGCCCTTAGAATCTAAGATCCCTATGACATGCACACACAGTAGGGCCAATTAACCTGCCTGTATGCCTTTGGCATGTGGGATGAAAACCATGCAGACACAGTTATTGGAGAACATACACAATCTTAGCAGATAGTGGCCCGTCTGGAATTGGACTCTCGGACTTCAGCTGCATGGCAGTAGTGCTACCCACTGAGCTACCTTTCTGTCCATATGGCAGGGATAAGTTACTGAATTCCAAGTGTTAGGTTTATTAAGAATGCCCTACTGAATTTTACCAGCCTTTATGCTTTGAATGGGGAATTCATTGAAAGACTGTTGTATATTGGAGAAATGAGAAATTAATTCCTGTGAATTGGGGCAAATGCATTTGGTTTGTCTATAATGTTGTCTCTAAAAACTGAAGGTACTAAAGTAATTGCATTGAGTTATGTAGCACCATATACATCAAAAGAAAATATTATACATATATTATTAATTTGACCAAACTCCCATCCATGATTTGACTTAATTTACAAACAATTTGGATGGAAAATTGTTCTTTCAGGAAACGTGACAACAAAACCATGAGACAATTCGAATCGCACAACTTTTTCTATAGTTGCACGAAACTCAAATTATTAGGATTATCGAATGAGAAACTCAAATTTATCGGATTATCGAAATGAAAACCAACAGATCAAAACTTTTGACAAACATGAAGGCAAAAAATATGTTCTAACTGTTGAAGAGACCATATGCCATAGACTTTTCCATGACTTCGAAGATTTGAATTTTTAGCAGTGTTTATAGATAAACTCAAACTTTATCCCTCTATCCTCTTATGCCCTCCATACGTTAAATGAAACTGAATCCAATTCTAGTTTTTAAAAGATTTTTGAAGAATTTTATAAGGTAATCTAATGATTAATAGAGCTGATTTATAATTCATGTGAAAAATAATCATTACCTCCCCCAAGATTATTTAAACATACTTATAAAAGACAACAACTTCAACAAAAAAAATAGTGACCCCACATTCTTTTGTAATACTGTTTCCTCTAAAGACCTTAAAACTTCCTGCTGAGAGGAAAGAAACTATTTATTGTGTCCTACCATTTTAATGTGGTTACGTTGCCATCTGCAATTTGGAGGTTTGGGAGAGTAGCAAATAGCAGTATCCTCTTGAGGCTCTTTTAATGAAAACCAGCATATAAATATAAATGATTCTGTGTTGTTGCACATACAGCAGTTACACAGAATGCAAAAATTACATTTTAAAAGCTGTTGCAAACTGTTCCTCTTGTAAGCCCCCAAAAAATGATGATGTTCTGTATAAATAGTTTTCACGTTATCATTTAATCTGTTAAATAATAATTTACTTGTACTGGAAATCTCATTGGTCACCTGAATGAGCTTTATACACCCAGGGTAAAACATCAATTAAATTAACTCTTTTAATCTATAAAAGGATCCACATATGTTTTATAAAGCACTTACATACTAACAAATTATTATTTTGACAAGTGGCAGTGGGGGAATAGGGCCCAGACTAGGGGCAGGCAGATAGAAGAGGTAAGTACGTAGCGACCCCCCCACCAATACACGTTAAGCACTTCTGTTCTCTTCTGTTGGACTGGCCCAGTGGTACACTGGGAAAAAAACTGGTGGTCCCTGACCCTTGTGGGACCCACTGATCCAAACCAGATCCCCGCCTGAAATTATAGCTGCTCTCCCTTACCTCGCTCCAATCTCAGCTGCAAGGGAAAGGTGTGTGCACAAGGGGGTGTGTGTAGGATTGCAGCTCCAATGAGTTGAGGACTCCACTACTGGCAGGGATGTCCCTGAGGTGGCAGCCTCCCCCCCCCAGTCCTACGCTGCTACTGACTACTCGTAGTTTGGGCCCTGATGCCAAGATTTCAAAGTTTTGTGACTGCAGAAAGCATTTTATATCACCCATGTGGAGGTCCTAATAATAATGCCACTTGCAATACAGAGTTGCACCTAACCCTTCCAGTGTTCTGCATTCTGTTTTTGAATAACAATCCAGCACAAGGACCAGACTATAGAACTGTTAGGGTCAAGGGAGTCCTTTATTTAACACCTGTCCTAAAGCCTTTTGTCACCTGACAGTCGCCAGCCTATGTGATCATGGGTGTTCATAAAGACACCCATTCCCCATATCCACCCCTTTAGTATGAATTTCTGCTTCTGCTTAACACAGGCAAAGAGTTATGGCACACAAAGTGCATTTACACTTGAAGGAAAGTGCAAAAACATGGTGATTTATGTTTAATTAAAAGAGTCTGGGGAACTCTAGTGACCTATGTATTATAATTGTATTTAGAATTAATCCTAAAACCTAAGGCAGTATAGATAAAATGAAAGGTCATGATAGATTATGCATTATTCTGCATGGCACTTTATCATTATTATGTGATACAGAGTCTGTGTAGATTTTGATATCCCACTTAAAACAATTAAACAAAACTAAAACAAGCAAAAGAGATTGAAAGATGAAAGAAGATGAAAAGGAGTGCATAACCAAACAGTGATACATTTTAAATATGTATTTGCCCTACAGAAAACAAACAGGGCACTTAAGTAAAGCATTACTTGTTTCATATATGTATGGATATGCAATTGCATAATATTCTTATTAGCAATTAATTGGATTCTTACATGTCCAAAAGGATCAAGGTGATTGTTTGTCAACTTTAGTTTCTGAAATGAGACCAGTTGCCGCATCCAGTGTGCTCCAGTTGCAGGGGAATCTGGATGTACATATAAACGACCAGGCATAGCGGGTTCAGCTTTGCCAGCCACCATCCTACAAAATCAAATGCATTTGATGTAAGGGTGCTCATAATGATTACACAAGAATGGTTAAATAGTGTCTGTGCAAAGCTTTTTGGTTGATGAACAGAAAACAATATAAATATACACACATCCATAAAGATGGAGCCACCACAATTTTTTTTGACATGATACCATGTGTTAAACCTTGGGTGTCCAAACTTTTTGCAACGAGGGCCAGATTTGGTGATGTGAAAATGTGTGGGGGCGACCATTCAGCCTGACATTCTTTCTACCATTAACATCATTTAACTCATTTAAACAAGGAATCGTGTAGCCATAGCAGTAATATTTGAGCACATTAGTGAAATGATCTGCCACTTGGTCTATACTGCTGCCTGTGTGCTGAAGGCTCGCTGCTCTCGCATACTTAGTTTACTGTTCTGGCACGTCATTATGTCTATTGCACCTTCAGCCCTAAAGAAGAATGTGCGAGCGGTGTGTCACTCCGTATCTATTGCTAACACCTTCAGCACTCAGGCAGCAGTACAGACCAAGTGGCAGATCATTTCACTAATCGTGTGCCTTAATATTACTGCTACAGCTACGCGATTCCTGATGCCCCTAACTCTTTACGTACCCCTCCGTGCAGATTCTGTCCAGTGGAGTTCATGGGCGCCATCTTCAGCCGTTTCAGTAATCTTCAGAATGAGACAGGCGCTTTGGCAATTTTCATGGGTTTCTGCACATTTGCAGTCGCGAAAACAGAAAACTGCTCCAACTGCGCATGCTCCGCTTCGCCAGTCTCATTCCGAAAATTACAGAAGAGAAGAAGATGGCTGTTGTGAACTCCGCTGGACAGAATCTGCTCAGAGGGGTAACTAAAGAGTTAGGGGCATTTGCCTGGGGTAGCAGCTAGGCTGGGAGCGGGGGCAGTGACTGGCCAGTCTGGCCAGGCACCCTAGGCAGCGCCTGATAGGCACAAAAACGTGCGCGTGAAAAAGGGCATGCACGAGAATAGGGCGTGTGCGCATGCGCAGCAAGGAAACGAGCACCCACCAGAGCACCAGGCGGTACCGAACTAGGGGTAGGAGGCAAAGAAGGTGCGTGCCTGGCGCCCCCTCTTGCTTTGCACCCTAGGCATGTGCCTACCCTGCCTACCCCTAGTTTCGACCCTGCTGGGGGGGAAGGAGGGGGTCTATGTAGGGTAAGGGGGGTAGGGTTTATTTTACTTTAGGATTTGTTTCTCCTAAGTGAACTCAAAGCATTTACTACAGAAAACACATTTCTTACCATTTGTTGTCACAAAATTTGTAACGATGATCATCAGCTGGAACAATATCTATGAGGAGGATATATTTTGTCTTAGGGTTCATTCCAGTCACTTTAACTTTGTAGCTTGGAAACATTCGCCTAGTGGGAAAAGAAAAAAAAATAAGAGTGATAATAGAGGAATGGGACACGTAATCCAGAAACCCTTTATCCAGAAAGCTACGAATTAGAGAAAGCGTGCCATAGACTCCATTTTATTCAAATAGGAAGATTTTTGTACTTACCGTTAAATCCTTTTCTCTCATCCTACATTGGGGGACACAGGCACCGTGGGGATGAAGATCCTGCAGCTTGGAGAGCGGACACTAAAATGTTAAAACTTGACTCCTCCTCCTGCTGTGGGCTTCATCCCCTGCCTCCTCCTCCAATATTCAGTTTCATACCGAAGAAGGAGTAGATAGCCCAGGTTACCCAACAGAGAAGGAGTCTCCCCACCTTATAACATTGAACTTGATTCAGAACAGAAGTAACCTTATACATGAAGGCCCATAAGGCTAAACACTGGAATGGAAAAAACAGGGAGGGAAGGCCTGTGTCCCCCAATGTAGGATGAGAGAAAAGGATTTAACGGTAAGTACAAAAATCTTCCTTTCTCTCACCTATATTGGGGGACACAGGCACCGTGGGGATGTCCCAAAGCAACCCCTGAGGGCGGGAACGAACCCCTTGAAAAGGTGTTCATGAAATAACAGTTTGTAACACCTTCCTCCCGAAACCAGCTTCTGCTGACGCCAGAGTGTGCAACCTGTAGAAGCGCGTGAAGGTATGTAGGGAGGACCAGGTGGCGGCTCGACACACCTGCTCAGCTGATGCCTGATGTCGAACCGCCCATGAAGTGCTGATGGCACGTGTGGAATGAGCGCGAATCTTGAAGGGAGGAGCCCTGCCCTTGATTGCGTAGGCTCTGATGATAGTGGATCGAATCCACTTAGCAATGGTCGACTTGGCGGCCTTCATACCCTTCTTGGGTCCATCTGTGAGAATGAACAGAGACTTCGTCTTCCTGATCTTCTCCGTAATGGTCAAATAGGTTGTTAGGGCTCTAACAACATCAAGGCTGTTGAGTCTCCTTTCTAGAGAAGTCTTTGGCTGAGGACATAGAGACGGGACCACGATGTCCTGATTTAAATGGAATTCAGATACCACCTTTGGCAGAAACTCAGGTGTTGGTCGTAATACCACTTTATCCTGATGAACGATGGTGAATGGAGCTTGGCACGATAGGGCCGCTATTTCAGAAACTCTGCGTGCTGACGTGATTGCCAACAAGAACACCACCTTCTCTGTTAGTGTGGCCAGGGGAATTGACTCCAAGGGTTCGAAAGGATCATCCTGTAGTACCGACAAAACAAGATTAAGGTCCCATGGAGGCACTGGGTCCTTATAGGGGGGAACTATTCTGATTGCTCCTTGAAGAAATGTCTTTATATTGCTATTTAGTGCAAACTTGGTCTGGAATAGAATGGAGAGCGCCGACACCTGAACCTTCAAGGAACTTAAGGCCAGACCCTTAGACAGGCCTTCTTGTAGAAAGGAAAGAATCTCCTTCTCCCTGACACCTCTGGGGTCAATGTTCCTGGATTCGCACCAACCGATAAAATCTTCCACACTCTGTGGTAAATCCTGGCAGAGACAGGTTTGCGAGCCCGTAGCATGGTGGGAATAGCGTCTGAGGGGGCTCCAGAAGCTCTCAGAACTAGGGTCTCAAGAGCCACGCCGTTAAATCCCATAAGCGTAAATTCGGGTGGACAATCGGTCCCTGTGTGAGTAAGTCCTCTCTTAGGGGGAGGTGAAAGGGATCGTCTGCGGCCATCACTATGATATCTGCGAACCATGTTCTTCGTGGCCAATAGGGGGCCACTAGAATGGTTGGAGTCTTGTCCCTCCTTATCTTTTTGATGACTCTTGGTAGTAGTGCCAATGGAGGAAAGATGTAGGCTAGGCAGCAATTCCACTGGATTACTAGGGCATCTACTGCCCATGCTTGAGGATCTACGCTTCTGGCGATGAACCTTGGGACCTTGTGATTGAGTCTGGAGGCCATCAGGTCTACCTCGGGATAGCCCCATCTGTCCACGATTAGTTGGAAAACTTCGGGGTGAAGACTCCACTCGCCCTGATCTATCGTCTCCCTGCTTAGGTAGTCTGCCACCCAGTTTTCTACTCCTGGTAGATATACCGCTGAGATTGCCGGGATGTTGAGTTCCGCCCACAAGAGAATCCTTTGTACTTCTGCCAGTGCGGCCCGACTTCTTGTGCCTCCTTGGTGGTTTATGTAGGCTACAGCTGTCATGTTGTCTGACTGTACTCTCACTGGGCTCCCCCGTAGGAGCGTCGTCCAGTGTTGTAGTGAGTAGAGGATGGCACGAAGTTCGAGTATATTTATCGGGAGAAGTTGTTCTTCCTGGTTCCAGATGCCTTGGACTGTCAGCTGGTCTAGCACTCCGCCCCAACCCTTTAGACTTGCGTCTGTTGTTATTACTGTCCAGGTGTGGTTGGGGAACGGCCCTCCTGACGTCATCCGTTGAGGGTGGAGCCACCAACGGAGGGAGTGTTTGACCTCCCTCGAGATCGGAACCTGCCGGTCCAGGTTCACCCGATCCTTCTTCTGATATTTCAGTATGAGCTGTTGCAGAGGTCTGGTGTGGAGCTGCGCGTAAGGTATCGTGGGAAATGAGGCTACCATTGTCCCGAGGGTCCTCATGGCTGTCCGCAGGGAAGCGGAATCGTTCGTCTTGAGCACTCTGACTCTGCTTCGCAGCGTCTCGATCTTGTTCTGTGGAAGGAAGGCTCTGCCTTTCCTGGAGTCGAGAATTATTCCCAGATACTCTGTGCTCTGAGCCGGGATCAAATTGGATTTGCTGTAGTTGATGATCCAACCCAGCTGCGTGAGATAATGGAGGACTTGGGAAGTGTAACTGCTTGCCAGATCTTGAGAAGGAGCCTTGACTAACAGATCGTCTAAATAGGGTACAACTGTTATCCCCCTGAGTCGGAGTCCTGCTAGGGCTGCCGCCATGACCTTCGTGAACACTCGAGGTGCAGATGAGAGGCCGAAGGGGAGAGCTACAAATTGCCAGTGTTCTCCGGCTGCATAGAATCTCAGGAATCTGTGATGATTTCTGTGGATGGGTATGTGAAGGTAGGCGTCCTTTATGTCTATCACTGTCATGAACTCTTGACCTTCCATGGACATTAGTACGGACTGTACTGACTCCATCTTGAAATGGCCAGTCTTTACGACAAGGTTGAGAGCCTTCAGATCTAATACAGGTCTGTAAGAGCCGTCCTTTTTGGGAACAATGAAAAGGTTTGAGTAAAAACCTCGACCCTTGTCTGCTTGTGGTACTGGCTGTATGACTCCGGACTCTGCTAGATTTTGGATAATCCTTAGGAAGGCTAGTCTCTTGTTGTCCCCTCTGGGTATACGGGAGACGAAAAATCTGCGAGGAGGAAGTTGTGACAAATCTATCATATATCCGTGGGAAATCATTTGGAGAACCCACTGGTCTGTTACATGACTCTGCCACACCTCCTGAAAGGCTCTTAGGCGGCCGCCTAAGGGGACCCCTCCAGGGGTGGGCACACCTTCAGGAGGAGGCGGGTTTGTCCTGAGAGGACTTGTTCGATATCTTGGATGAGTTCCAACTGGGTCTCTGTCTGTTATGGTATCTTGGACTGGGACCGGAGTTGGACTTTTCTGTGTGGAGCTTGGTCCTCTGGCCTTGACGAAAGGGACGAAAAAATGGTCGTCGCTTGAAGGGAGGTCTCTTGGGTTTATTCTGGGGAAGTAGGGTGCTCTTGCCCCCTGTAGCCTGTGAGATTATCTTATCCAGCTCTGCCCCGAATAATTGTTTTCCCTGGAAGGGGAGACTGACTAAGGATCTCTTAGATGTTAGGTCAGCCGTCCAGGTCTTTAGCCAGAGGAAACGGCGAGCCGCTATGGATTGTGCTGATGCCTTTGCCACCAGCTTTGCTGCATCTAGGGATGCGTCACAGATGTAGGCTGTAGCGTCAGCTACCTGAGAAAGGAGGTGGTCAGTCGTGGGGTCCTCGGAACCAATCAGCTGAGCTACCTGTTCAACCCAGACTTCCATGGCCTTGGCCACCCATGCGATTGCAAACATAGGTCTGAAGGCTGTTCCAGAAGCTGTGAAGATTGCCTTACAGAAGCCCTCTAATCTCTTGTCAATAGGATCCTTGAAGGATGCTGCATCTGCTACCGGTATAATAGTGGTCTTAGACAGTCTGGAAACTGGAGGATCGACAGACGGGGGAGATGCCCAGAGATCTATACATTCCTGTGGAAATGGATAAGTCTGAGTAAAACGTTTGGAGACCTGTACCCTATGGTCGGGGGTCTTCCATTGGGCCTTAATGATCTCCTCCAGCTGTTCGTAGGCTGGAAAAACGCAAGAAGACCGCCTTTGTCTCTTGAAAATGTTCTTTCCGGTCTCCTCGACCGAGACTGTGTCTTCAATATTTAGGGTCTTAAGAACTGCCTGAATTAGCCCTTCTACTTCTCCTTGAGTTCTAGGGATTTCGGCATCTGGATCGGGCTCTGTTTCGGCATCGTCCTCTGACGGAACAAGACCCTCCTCTTCGGAAGAAGGGTTAAAGCCACCTGAAGCTTCCGGGGGGGAATCTATAGGTCTTTTGGGAGCTGAAGCGTGTTTGCCCTGAGCATGTCCTGGAGCTGCCAGATGTTCTAAGACTCTGTCTAGGGTCTCAGGAATACGGGCTAAGTTTTGAAGTCCAGCCAGGGAAAGGGAGAGGGCACGCACTAGTTCTGATTCTGAGCCAGCTAGTGAAGTAGAGGCAGTAGAGTGCTCGTCAGGGTGTGTGTGTGGAGCAGTGTGAGGTCTACATGCTGTGCACACTGGATCAGCAGAGGCTGTTAGAAATTTGGCCCTGCAGCTAGTGCAGGCAAGGTAAGATACCTTTGAAGCTGTCCTAGCAGCTGCTGCCCCTCTAGCTAAGACTGCCTCCTCTGTTAGGTCAGCCATGGTGAATAAGTAATCCCTCTACTGAAAGGAAGAGGCAGGGGATATGAGGAAGTGCCGTACGCTGTCAGGGTCTGAGGAGACAAGAGAGGTGGCACGTTAGGCAAATAAGGGAGTTAGTAACGCCGAGGCTGTACTGTACATCCCCTGTGAAACACTTGCCTGATTCGTAGGAGCGTAGTCCAGAAGGGATCTCTAGCAGCGTGTTCCTCGGAAGGAGAGCTGCGTCGGCTGTGCTGTAGCAGCGCCAAAGTCGTGGACCGCAGGAGCAGAAAGCGCGCGAAGGACGCGAGTGCCCTATAAGGAAGCGGTGGGCGTGGCTATTAACGTGTGGCGGCGTGTAAGAAAAGGCGCTTGTAGAAGGAGCCTCGCCGCCATTTTTACCTCCGCCCCATACCCGCCCGGCTCTATCAGGGGAGAGAATGTACCCCTAGGAGCCGTAAGGAAACAAGGAGGCGGTAAGAGAAGGAGGCAGTGCGGAAGACAGCCGCATCGCGCCTCAGGCTATATTAGCTACTTCCGAAAAACCCCTGCCGGCTCTGAAAAAATTAGAGCGTCGGCAGGAAGGACTTAGCTATGCATCCGCAGGGGCCCGGGGGAACCCCTCTATGTAACTAACGGTGGGGAGGTAGGCACCCATAATAAAATCACAAGGTGACCTACCTGTTCAGCCAGTGTGTTGTGTGCCCTGGGTAGAGGCTTCCCTGTAGTGTAAGGCTGGTGCAGACCTCCATAGAGCGGGAACTTAACAGCCATGGGAAGTGTGGAGCGTGCCTGCAGTCCTCCGGGGAGCGGTAAGGCAGATGGGCAGAAGGATTTTTAGGTGTCATACCTAAACTGGCTGTGGGGCACTGGGTCCTGGAGGCCTCTATCCCCAGTGTGGCATGACCCTAACCGAAGTCCTTGGATCATTTGCTCCAGCCACAGTAAGTGTCATGTTCTCCTTCGAGGACACTAAAAGAAACTGAATATTGGAGGAGGAGGCAGGGGATGAAGCCCACAGCAGGAGGAGGAGTCAAGTTTTAACATTTTAGTGTCCGCTCTCCAAGCTGCAGGATCTTCATCCCCACGGTGCCTGTGTCCCCCAATATAGGTGAGAGAAAATCCTTTTTCTCTGTAATAGTTAAGTGATACATTGTACTTGATCCCAACTAAGATATAATTAATCCTTATTGGAAGCAAAACCAGCCTATTTGGGGTTATTTAATGTTTACATAATATTCTAGTACACTTAAGGTATGAAGATCTGAATTACTGAAAGATACATTATCCGGAAAATCCCAGGTCCCAAGCATTCTGGATAACAGGTCCCATACCTGAACTAGTGAACGTATTGGTTAACTTAATATAATATATATATATATATATATATATATATATATATATATATATATATATATATATATATATATATATATGTATATATATAGATAACATATTTCTCTCAATTAATTAATTATTTCCAGCAGGATACAATATGTTCTCTAACAATCACTCAAAGACTGTTACTATAACCAAGATCCAAATGTCAGCATTGTGGGTAATATGGTCACAGTAATGATGCTACTACTGTTTTAATAATTCCAAGTGCTAATTTCATGTACTAAAAGGTGCTATGTTTGCCCAAGAGTTAACCCATAGCAGCCAATCAGCAGATAGAATTTACTGGTCATATGTTTAAAAGCATATATCTTATTAGTTGCTATTGGTGACTGCTCCTAGTTAAACTTAGCTACTTTTATTACATATGGGGGTTAGTCTGAAATTTACCAAGATTTAAGCTTCCTTTAGACTTCAGATTTATCTCCTAAAACCAAATACCAGATAAGCAGCATTAGCATACCCCTAAATGTTGGGTTTTTAATTTGATCCAGATATACAGTAGAACCCCAAGGTACCTGAAAAAATGTAAAATCAAGGTAATGTACAGTATTATGCATAGTGTATAGGTTGAAACATGTAAAATAAGGGAAAACTTAAAATCAGGGTATGTAAAATTAAGGTTTTGCTATATTTTGTCTGGTATAAGCTCATACAAGTATTTTCAAGAAAAAGCTCACAACTAATTAAATGAAATTCACTGTTTACATAAGCAAATTTCCATGATTCCCTTCATATTAATCGATAATTCCATGAATTCAACTATTTGAAAAACTAAAAGTAAATGTAATTTTAATCTATGGTCTCCATGCTTCAAACAACCATTAGATTTTATTAGGATTTAACAATTGCATTCCTGTTTTATTTTGTGGTGTTTGCAATAAAAATGCAATAAAATGACATATCTGATGTCATAATTTAGATACAAGAGTTTTAATGTAGTATAAAATATAGTTAGGTAATGCTAAAAAAGATTGTGGTTGGCTATGGCTGTCTTCATAAACCTGTCCTGTAATCTGAAAAAACAGCTCAAATTTGAATGTTGTACTTATGGCCCATAATTTTTCTTTCATTTTATCTTTGGAGGCCTGATGCCACATATCAAGACAAAGTATTTTATTTTTTATTAAAACTGATAATATGTGGCTGATGTTATTTATTTAAAACATTCCCATAAAACCATTGAACAATACGAAATGGCTAATAATTAGCAAGCTATACAAAAATAATTTGATAACTGATATTCCATATGTCAACAAGAATTTTATGTTTTTATTTCTTTTGATAAAGCAGACAAACTGATGACCTCTTTTATTCCTAAATTATAGATACCATTAGAATCCAATCCAGTTAACGTCTTGGTTTACTTATCCATCCATTTAATGCATTAGCTTTTCAGAGAAAAAAGGAACAAAATGGTTGACTAACGTGTTTCAAGTGACTCATTAAATGTTTTCCATAAATTCCAGATGTTTAGCATGTAACTGTGACGGGCCAAAGAGGGTGCTTGTCACAAAATGCTTTTACTTTCTTCTGATGGGAGAACAGCTCTTTCCCACAATGTGCTATTTGTGTAGGTGAGAACTTGTATGATCAACATGCTGTTATCTGTAAATCAAACTTGAAACATGTGCTAGAGAGCGTTACATGATGCAAAGACATTCAAGCTCTAACAAATCCTCAACTGTGCATGGCCATTGTGTTATATACACTTTGTTGCTGCAGACTTGAAAGAAGAAAGAGAGAAAAATATTTACAACATTTAGACAAATGTGCCATGATATTGTTGATGGACGTGTATCTGGGAAAATCACGTGTATATATGTACATGGCTATTAGCTTGTTGGCATTTTAATCCCAACATGTAAAAGCTTGCTAAAGAAGTAGAAAACTGGATAAATGAGGGGTGAGAGAACACAAATTTGCATTATGCAAGGTAATACTCTTCTATATTAGACAATTATTACATTGCAGTCTTTGATAGGAACTTTTTAACAGATTTACACATTATCTTCTTTATTTCTGTATTCATCTTTATTTACTACTGGTGGTTTCTAACATAGCTGAGCAGAGTTCTGTCCAGAGGACTGCAGTCAAAATTTCTTAATGAAATTCTATTTCATGGAGGTTGGTAACAAGAATACAGCAATTTCTCTTTATTGTTAAGATCTAAACAAAAGTCTTCATACAGAATAAAACAAATGTAGTAATGCCAAGTTTTTACTTCCCAGCCTACCTTTCAGTAAAACTTTGAAAATGCGGCAAAAATCCAATGTGAAAACTTGCGCCGCAACAAAAAGTTGCCGAGACAAAATTGTCACAGAGACAATAAAGTCACCATAAGAAAAAACTCCCTTTTCCTGTACTGCATTTAAAGTAAGAAAAAATTGCTGCACTCGTAAAAATTTGTTGTGTGTTAAAAATGCCATTGACAACCATTGAATTCAATGTTTCAAAAACATTTTTCGCAGTTTTGCAAATTTTTCAGCAAATTTAAATATTCACTCATCACTAATATTTACTTTTTTTAAATTACGGTTCCCTAGTCTTCTAAAATGGGTTCTGTACTTTTTTTATTCTGCATCTGCCAACTTGTACAGAACTGATTAACAGCATGATTTAAAGGAAAACTATACCCCCAAAATGAATACTTAAGCAACAGATAGTTTATATCAAATTGAATGACATATTAAAGAATCTTACCAAACTGGAATATATATTTACATAAATATTGCCCTTTTACATCCCTTGCCTTGAACCACCATTTTGTGACTCTATCTGTGCTGCATCAGAGATCACCTGACTAGAAATACTACAACACTAAGGGGCCGATTCACTAAGCTCGAGTGAAGGATTCGAATGAAAAAAATTCGAATTTCGAAGTATTTTTTTGGTACTTCGACCATCGAATTGGTTAATTTCGTTCGAATTCGAACGAAATCGAACGAATCGAAGTAAAAATCGTTCGACTATTCGACCATTCGATAGTCGAAGTACTTTCCCTTTAAAAAAAACTTCGACCCCCTACTTCGGCAGGTAAAACCTACCGAAGTCAATGTTAGCCTATGGGGAAGGTCCCCATAGGTTTGCTAACCTTTTTTTGATCGAAGGATTTTCCTTCGATCGTTGGATTAAAATCCTTCGAATCGTTCGATTCGAAGGATTTAATCGTTCGATCGAACGAAAAATCCTTCGATCGATCGATCGAAGGATTAGCGTTAAATCCTTCGACTTCGATATTCGAAGTCAAAGGATTTCAATTCGAGGGTCGAATTTCGAAGTATTTTTAACTTCGAAATTCGACCCTTAATGAATCTGCCCCTAACTGTAACAGGAAGAAGTGAGGAAGCAAAAGGCAGAACTCTGTCTGTTGATTGGCTCATGTGACCTTACATGTGGTTTGTATGTGTGCATAGTGAATCTTACGATCTCAGGGGGCGGCCCTTATTTTTTAAAATGGCAATTTTCTATCTATGATTACCCAATGGCACATACTACTAAAAAAGTATATTATTATGTTAATGGTTCATTTACATGAAGCAGGGTTTTACACATGAGCTGTTTTACTCAGTATCTTTTAATAGAGACCTACATTGTTTGGTGGGTATAGTTTTCCTTTAAGTACTTGAACTATAATTTAAGGTTTATTACAAAGATAGGCAAACCCCAGAACTCCATATTCCAGCATGGTCAGCTGTTTAATCTCCCATCAGTTCTAAATTTCATTCATTTTGTTGTTCATACCAGAGCAGTAGGTTGAGAACGTTAAACAGGTGTTGGCCTATTTATTAAAGGTTGAATTTTAGTGGTTTTAGAGGTTAATGAAACTACGAAAGTCATGAAAGTTATATAATAAATAAAAGTTATTTAATATAAAAAATTCAAGACCAAAAAAATACAGAACAGTAAAAATATGTAAACCTGCAAAAATGTGAGTTTTTCAGATATTCGTTTGCAAAAAAAATTGGAAAACCTCTAAAAGTCTAAATTAATTAAAGATGGTCAAATGGGATCAGCTGAGCTCCTACTGACTTCTATGGGACCTCAACAGCTTTTACCCTGTGCAGTTTTGTATTAGAAGTTTTTGTGGCTTTAACACTTAATAAATCTCAAATTTTTAGAGTTTTAGAGAAATAAAAAACTAATTTTTACAGAAAAAATATAATTTGTAAAAATAATTTTGAATTTTATTATCAGCCCCTTAATGTTAAAATGATATGGAGACATCAGGAGAAAGCTTTACCACTAATGTCATTAATTATAACATTATGGTATATAGCACGGAACATTTTCCACAGAAGCGGAAACAAAAAAACACTACAAAAGTGTAGTAATTTTATAGTCACAGACAGTCTCATACCTGTGTCTCATTTTTAGATTGTACTATCTTGTGTTTTGTATTACTATGTTTTAAAGATCTGTTGAGCAGAACCCTCTGTAGCTCCCACATAGATCAGCTGATATGTAATTTATATGTTTGCTGTATCCACTTTTCTATTGTTCAGTGCTAAGGAAGATGTTGGCACATTACTACAGGGACTGATTTATAAATCTATATAATACACAAAAGCCATGAATATCTTGTAAATTATATCCTTATAAACGGTGAGTTCTGATGTCATCAGTTATAAACGGTGAGTTCTGATGTCATTTCTGTCACATGACTCACTGAAATTTGTGTATTATAATAAATAAAGTACCCCCAGTTGTAAAATATGAGGATATTAGAAGTTACCTTATAATATCCTTATATTTTACAAGAGGGGGTACTTTATTCACTATATAAATCTGCCTTGCTGTTCCTGTAAAAATATCATTATTATCTCTATACTGTATGTAAGATAACAGAAAGATGCCTGACTTAGTGCTGGCAATCAGAATTCTTACTAGTCAAGCCTTTTGCATTTATGATGAAGTTTTTGATTAGTAGAATTCTCATTGGTGGCATTTGTTGCCTTTACAATTATGTTCTTCTATAGAAACTAGGGGGTGCTGTGGGACAGGGCTATGGTTGGGTTTATAACCCCTTCATTTGATTAAAAAAAAAAAAAAAAATTATTTAAAGTCCTTTCGTAAATGTACATGGACTATTATTGAGAGCAGTAGTCTACATTAATTTCTTTTTTTTTGGTTCTGACTCTTGATGCAGTGTTGCAGAAACCTTCTCCTGGTCTGTTAATTAACACAGATGTTATTTTTAATTAAATATTTTTAAGGGATCAGATTCTAAGAATCTCAGTAGTAATAGTAGTAAACACAATACTAGATTATGTCAGAATGGCACAAATGAAAATTGGGCCTTACTTGCAAGAGTTTATCATTGGAATTGGCTATGGAGTAAATAGGCAATTATGTATTAAAATATCAGCATGTATACCACTTTGAAAAGATAGCTTTCAGGGAGATATCAGATTCTTGGAAGAAGCTTGGACAGCTTGGAATACGAAGTTACTATAAGATACAGAAACAGCTGGAGGGCATCTGTGTACTGCAGAGGGTCAGAGAGCATTTTAAGACTGGAGAAGGGACAAGTTTTTTAAGACTTGGTGAGTGATGGTATTTGAAAGCCAATTTAAGAACTAGCATTTTGAGGTGGGAGACGAGGGCTGATTTGTAATGTAAATTAGTTTTAGAGCATGCATAAGAACTAAATTTAGAAAATAAGAATTGTGAAATATGTTAGGACCAGTCTAAAATTCTGCCTGACTCATTGTCGTACATTCGTGTTGAGCAATTGATGCTTTCAATACAATTTTACCCTGGACTTTCTTAAAGTGCATTTTAATATCCTTGTTAGATGTTTTTTAAATGTGCTCTCCATGGCCATGCTTATTAAAACTTACACTTCTGTTTGTGAAAATAAACAAACAATTCTGCAGAAGTAAGAAAACTGAGCAATTAAGCAACTGGTCTTTATTAGTCTTTTATATTTTGGCTCTCTCACATTGAAACTGCAGAACAAAATGCCCACTTGATAAATGCCTTAGAATGCTTTTGTCTACATCACAAAATGAGTTCATTAAGATGAACTTACCCGTAGATTTTTTTTTTTTACAAAAATTGGATACCTAACATAGGTAATGCAATTTCAAATAGATAATAAAGCTAATCACTGATTGGTTGCTATGAGTTACATGAGCTCCATTGCATTGCCTGTGTAGATGAAGAGGCAAGTAATGAGTCATTACACTGAATTGCAATTGTTGCTGTTTCTTTGTACCAGGAAACATTCAAACTCAGGACTTTCCAAAATGTGAAAGCCTCAATGTTATCTCAGAGAAAGCTCTTGAAGGTAATTTTGTTATCCTGAGCATCATTTTGCAGATATTTGGGTTCAATAGATCTCCAGAAACCAATTTTGTAACTGCTCTTGTGAGCAGAACTCTCGAACTGAGATAATTTGACCTCATGTAAACGAATGTTCCACTCTTGTTAATAACAAAAGGCTGTAATATAATGGTGTAGGTGCATTCTCGATGCTTCAACAACAGGTGCATCAGCATATGTGAATTGTCTTAGTCAGAAGAAGGTGGAGATGTCATGGTATGCATTCAAGCTGAGACTCAAAGCAGAAGATGAAAAACAGCATAGTAAAGGTGTTTAGTAATGCATATAATGGCAACTGGGAGAATAGTTTCTTGTTAAACAGTGATAAAAGACTTCCCTACCCACTGCAAGCCACACCCACCCACAAGCAAAACAAAAAAACATTGGTGCTAGGGTCCCCCACATGTTAATAAAAAAATACATTGAAGGTCAGGGTCCCCCATAAAAGTAATATTGGTTTTCAGGGCCCCCCATAAAAAAAACATTTGTGGTCAGGGCCCCCTATAAAAAAATATTGGTGGCTAGGACCCCACAATGTAAAAAAAAATTGGTGGCCAGGACCCTCCCCCTACAAGCCAGGGCCCCCCTTACACATCCATGTAAAAACAATTGTGGCCAGCCCTCCCCAGAAGTTTAAAAAAAATTGGTGGCCCCCCATACAATAAAAGGGACCACAAAGGGTTAACTTTACGGGGGCCCTGCCATGTTGCACTTACTTGATTAGAAGGCCCACCTGCTGTCAGTGAGCTGCCAACTTTGGAAGGGAGGGGAGCACAGGTGGCTGCATCTTCTTCCAGTGACAGCATTTTCTTCCCTTATTGGTTACAGAATTTTTAAGTTCCAGTAAAGCTGCACCAGAATTGGATGAGCCGGAGGGGAAGGTCAAACCTCAGCTATCAAATCCCTGAGCAGCTCAACCTGGGACTTAAACTCAGTGACCAATAAGGAAGGGAATTGATTGAAAATGCCTCTAGCTGTACTCACACCCTCCCTTCAAAATTAGGCAGCTCTCTGAAAGTAGTAATCAAGTAAGTGCAGCACTGCCATGTCCCCCTTAGCCTCCGGGCCTGGTACAACACTTCCCCCCCCCCCGATGGCGGCCCTGCATACAGTAGGCTTATAACAAGAAAATACTTTTTTTTTTTACCTCTGATGTGGAAACTGCAGGGTCATGTGATTTACATACAGTTTACATACATATTTAAATTTGTGCCAATTATTAGGCTTAGAACTTTGCTTGTGGTTAGTAAACAATGCCCAGTATGTGAAATACGCTTCAAAATACAAGGCTTGAGTTAAAGGTTACAAGTGTCTGGTTCTTGTCAATTATACAGAAAACATATATGTTTTGGGGCTTTCCTGCTATTGAAATTAGAATCAGTTGTACCTTGTGTATAGTGATTGGCGAATTTATTCACCAGGCGCGAATTCGTGGCAAATTCTGGATGCCGGTGTCCGTTTTTTTGGATGCCGACACATTTTTTGCCGGCAAATTTTCAAAAACGAGACGCCGTCGCAGTTTTGAAAAATTTTCGCCATTTCACGAATTTACCACTAAATTTTTGGCGAAGCGGAACTCCCCAAATTCGCCCATCACTACTTGTGTACTGTATTTCCTGCGTGTGTGAATTTCTATAACAAAAGGGGAAGTATACCTTTACATTAACTTGCCTTCCTCTTCTGCACCTACCCAGCTTTCAAATGGGAGTCACTGACACCCTCAAAAGAACTATTGCCCTTTGGGTCTACAGTCTACTTATTATTATTATTATTATTATTATACTTTTTAATGCTTATCTGTAAATTCAGGCCCTCTCCTGAATGAGTTAATTTAAAGGTGAACTGCCCTTGTAATGCCAATCCTGAACGAGTTAAAGGTAAAAAGGCTAGTTATTATTATGCTTTTTAATGCTTATCTGTAAATCCAGGCCCTCTTCTGAATGAGTTAATTTAAAGGTAAACTGCCCTTATAAAGCAAGTACACATCTTTCTTTTATATGCCGCTACATTCAAAGCCACTGGCTATTGAACTAGATATGATTTACTAGATTTGTGTGCTTACTCATTCATACTACAAAAGCAGATGCGTATGTGAACCATTCTCCTTTCATTTCTTTCAGCCAGGGGTTTTTGGACTTGACCTTACTTTTAAAGTCCAACATACATAATAAAACATTAACGTGTCCTTCATTTACCTATAGTTCCAAAATCTATGACAGCTAATCTCGTTATAACTGAAAATCTGGCTTGGTTGCCAAAATTAACTACACAGAAACTAGGTATTCTCCCTATATCTAACCCTAACTGACAGTCTGCTTCTCCATACAATTTCAAACACCACAGATACAGGGTAAATGGAAGTGACTTGTTTTATGTGATGCATACAAGCAGGGTCGGATTGGGCCAACCCGCTCCACACCCTCGGGAACTTTTGTTTTCCCTGACCTTCCCCGATTGCTTGAAGAAATTACATGCAGGGTATGCGCTGGTGGGGGGTGGGCAAAGGGGGATTTGTGACTTGGGAGGGGGGTGCTGCGAGGTGGCCCTTATGTGGCAACTCCAGTGGAACCCCCCCCCCCAGTCCAATACTGCATACAAGCAATTTATTATAATGCTTTCCTGTTTAATGCAAAATACAATGAACTGAAGCCTTAAAATTCCATATAAATACAAAAAGTATTTGTTTGGCTACAATTGACTCTTTAACTACAACTAAACAAATTTAAAGACAAACTTTTAGAAAAAAGTGTCATATCTCCTCTTAACAAGACATAGACTATATCCAGTGTCGGACTGGCCCACAGGGATACCAGGAAAACTCCCGGTGGGTCCAGGTGTCAGTGGACCCTCATGCTTCAAAACATTTGGCATATTTCATGGCCATTACCTATTTCTATGAGAACAAAGAGACTAATTAGATTGAATAATAGATTATAGTGTGTAAAGAAAAGAGACTAGAAGAATAGAGGTAGAGTGAGGAGAGGAAGAATAATATTACTAAGAGTGGGCCCCTGATCTAGGGTCTTTTGGTGGGCCCCCGGTCTAAGATTTTTGGGTGGGCCCCTGGTGTCCCAGTCCGACACTGACTAAATCAAATTACCTGCTCCAGAAAGTAAAGAAGGTGCTAACTATGAAAGACCCAGAATTTAAGACCCAGGAAAATAAGAAAAAGAGGGAATTACTCAGGTTATTTAAGGCAGTGTATAAGCAGACTGAAGACCGGACACAACAATTAGACATGCATAAACCAACCTGTGGATCTAGCAATTCAGACTCATTTAAATTTCCTTTCCAGTAGGTTTTATTATATAATCTGAGTATGCTACTTTTAGAGATTGCATTTCTGACTCTGCGGGATGAATGTAAAAACAGTTGAAAAGTTCAAGTTACTGTATAAAAGAAACCCAGCAACCAATTAGCAGTTACCATTTACAGGTCTACACAGCATGGAATGATAGAGGAAAGCATCATATATGTTGTTGAGGTTTACTAAGCCTGTTTTAATTATATAAATAGTAACTTGAACGTGCATAACTAAAAGGCACAAGGTTAAAAACATGATCATAATCTATTTAGGGACAGTTTTGCAGCAAATTTGCATTTTCATCCACAGCTTAAAACATTTTCACAAATCTGTGCTAGAATATTGTTTTGTTTCACCGGGAAACCGGGAAGTTTGGCTTGCTGGATAAAAAATACCTCATTATTATCTTTTCCTTGCCTTACACATCAACAAATGGGATAGCAGACCTCCCCAGCCCTCTCACTGTCTATCTAAGGAAGGAGCTATCCAGGTAGGTGTTTGGAAGAATTTGGCAGCAATGAAGCATTTGTTCCTACATAGAACAGTGGTTGCATTTTATAAAGGAACTTATCTATAGGTAGGGTGATGCATAAGCTTTCACTGAGCTTAAAATACCTTAACCACAATGTAACTTCCCATTGCAATGCATTTTGGATACATTTTGTGCTTTCAGGATTTTTTCTGTAGTGTCTCGGTTTTTATAGGTGAAACAAAATGCATCATTCATATTAGAGAGCATCAGACTGCCCTTTGAAGTCATTATCCAAAGCCAAAGTAGTCAGTATACCAAAGCCTCACATAGATTTGGGCTTCTACCCAGTAACGGAACTAGGTGGGGGCGGGCCATGCAGCCCGGCCCGCCCCCACCCTTGTCAGTGTGATATTTCTCTGCGGCTGCAGCCGACTCCAGCCGGCTGCAGCGCGTGCAATCTGCCGGGGGGGCCCTGCGGGGGTGCGGGCCCTGGCCCAGTTGCACCCCCTACTCCCCCGGTAGTTACGCCCCTGCTTCTAACTAGATATCAATGTATGTGTATAACTTCTTGTTGCAGGTAGTGATGGGCAAATAAATTCTCCAGGTGCAAATTCGCGGCGAATTTCCACATTTTGGTGCCGGCAAATACATTTGCAAAACTGCAGTGAAAATTGTCACGCGTCAAAATAATTTTGACGCCCATTGACTTCAATGCAATTCGCGTATTTTTCATCGTTAGGCGAATTTCGTTGTAAATTTGCAAATTTTTCGGCAAAGTAAAGTGCAAAGTAAATTATTAAATGAATAAGAAAGAATGGTGGTAGCTAAAATATTCAATAAATAATAGTTAAAATCGATTTAAAGAAATTAAAATTGAACCTGACATTATATATATTCAGTGCAGGTAAAATCATGATGAAATAAAGAAACTTTGTGATAAATATACAGTATATATATATATATATGTATATGTATATATATATATATATATATATATATATATATATATATATATATATATATACTATATATATATTGAATATAGAATTATTTTCTACGTCTTTAGGATAAGGGCAGACAGTTTAAAATAAATAGTGCAGTAGAAAAATAAATACATCACTTAGTTCCATTTCATCCTCCTTGCAAAAGAGTAGAGGACGGTATGCAAACAAATTACTGGCACAGTTCATAAAACTAATCCATTCTTTCACTGTTTATTTAATTTTGTCCTGTGTATATTTTATCTTTTTTATATTCACAAATTGTTTTAAAATTAACTGTGCCATGATAAGTTCTTTTGGAGATGTCATTTTTTTTATAGGCAAGCTTGCTCCAGTCACTGTTACCACACAGAAGTGAGTGAAATGATGCCAATGTTTATCACTTTCCTATTTTTCTGTTATCTCTTTTCCTCTGTGTGTAAGAGAATCTACTTTTTCTTTGAAATTCTTTTGTGATCCAATAAGATATTTGCATTTTTTTAATCGTAATTCTATTTGTTTGCAAAATTGGGGTGTTGTTACACTGAAACCCCTATATTATATTCCCCAGGCCAAGTGGCCCAAGTCTTACTTACCACTCAAAACAGACATTTCTATTTTTTAACTTTTCTAAAAGATGGTGGTTATTTCATTGACCTGCTGCCAGTGAACAACATACAGAATACAATATGGATTTTTCAGTGCCTAGTCCCAGTTGATGGCCTGTTCCCTGGGTCATGAGACTTGCAACTAATGATGAGTGGAACTTTTCACCAGAAGAAACAAAACACCCATAGACTCAAAAGTATTGTGCAAAAAAAAAGTTGCAGTGAAAAAAACAGTTGTGCAGTCACCACAATAATGCCCATTGACTTTAATGCATTTTGCAGTTTCACAATTTTTTGGGAAAGTGAAATAATTAATTTACTATTCTCTCATCATTGCAACATTTCAGAATGGACTGTCTTCTGACAAAGGGAGACAGTTTAGCCTGTAACTTTGTACTGTATCCATCTAAATCCATGTGATAAAGTCCCAAACAATCCAGCTGACCCTACATCATTTTTTATTTTTTGTGTCTTGCCAAGAAATAAACATAAATCACTATTTTTGGAAAGCCACTAAGACCAAATCTGCACAGACTTTTTTCATTGACTATTTGCCATGTGCTTTATATATGTTATATGTATATATGACCATAGGTATCCCCTGTTCTATGCATAATTTTGTAGTGTAAAGGTATAGAGTTAAAGTAACTATTAATAACATTACTGATGATCAAACTAGGGGTCTTTTGCTTAAAAAAAACTTTGCAAAACTGTGTCAAAATATTGCAAAATGTCAACATTTTGCCCAAATGAATTGGAGATGATGGAAAGTAGTGATGGGTGAATTTGCGCCGTTTCGCTTCGCCGAAAAATCCGCGAATTTCGCAAAACGGCGAAAAATTCGCGAAACAGCACCGGCGTCCCGTTTTTGACGCCAGCGCCCGTTTTTGTGGAAAAAATTTTTTTGACGCCAGCGAATTTTTGCCACGAATTTTCACGGGCATTTCGTGAATTTATTCGCTGGCGGCGAAACACGCAAATTCGCCGCAAATTCACGCCTGGCGAATAAATTCGCCCATCACTATTGGAAAGGCAAAACTATATTAAGGCAAACATTGCCCTAACCCACTAGAGACGCTCCAGTATGCTACAACTGTTCTTCTATAGACTTCGCCCATATTCCAAGTCAGTGGTTATTTTTATTTAAAAAGTAATCTATAATTTAAGTTTCAGCCAATGGCAAACAGGTTTTGGGAACAATTCATGACAGAGCATGGACTGTATTTGAAGGTATGAGTATATGAAAGCTGATGACAGCTGAATGAAAAATATTTTTCCTTTTCTGTTTTCTCAGCAATTAAAAAGGAAACAGAAATCTAAAATCATGTTACATGTTTAGTTATACAGGTATAGGATCCCTTATCTGGAAACCCAATATCCAGAAAGTTCCAATTACGGAATGGCTGTCTCCCATAGACTCCATTTTATCCAAATAATCCAAATTTTTAAAAATGATTTCCTTTTCTCTGTAATAATAAAAACAGTAGCTTGTACTTGATCCCAACTAAGATATAATTAATCCTTATTGGAAGCGAAACACGCCTATTGGGTTTATTTAATGTTTAAATGAATTTCTAATAGACTTAAGGCATGAAGACCAAAATTACGGAAAGATCTGTTATCCAGAAAACCCCAGGTCCCGAGCATTCAGGATAACAGGTCCCATACCTGTATATCATATATCATAGTTAAAAAAAAAAATTCATAGCTTTTTATGTGCTAATTTATGCACAGTTTTTGCTATTTTAATTCAATATATTACTCATAGGAAGAAAGAGAAAATATTTTATAATGTATTCACTTTAAAAACATCAAAGTGTTTTGCACAAAGTCCAGTTTTCCCAATGTAGTCAGACTTTGCAGTCCCTTCTTTTCCTTATCATTCACGCTAGTCTGCCATGACATTCTGTATACAGTGTAAGGACCGTTAGCTTTGAAGTGCTGGATTACCCATGCCAGATTGTAGCCACAGAATAACAAACAATACAGGTTCAACATGAGTTCTCATCGGTGATTCATTTATCAAACCTAATTTCACTGCCACTTACAGAAGAAACATTGAACTCATAGTCTGGAGATAGATATATGAGCTTTATCTGGTGTCCTTTTGATTGGAGGGTCAGACAGTTAGGAAAATTCCATTTTTGAGAGATTATATTTACAAAATTCCTGGATTGCTTTTATATGTGTTTTTAAAAGTATTGTTGTGTTCAATTTAAAGAGGGAACCCTGGAGGCCCTAAAAAGCATTATCCATTATACCTCTTTTATGCTTCTCCTTTTCATTAGGTTCATATCATAAAAACGTTTGCTTCCATTCTTACTAAGTATCCATTATAGTGAGTCCTGTTATTTTATTTTCTGCATTTGTCTGAGATGGTTTTAAGCAGCTTTAGAAGCAATTGGTGTTGCGTGGGATACATAAACCCATAGCACAGTTAAATTGTTTCCATACAAATAGGTAGGTAAGTATGAAAAGTAAAACACAGATGCAGCCTTTTATGTTGTTCCTTCTATTTTCTAAATCCATTGATACTAAAGAATTTCTTATTCTAGACATCTGTCAGTTGAAAAGCTTTTTATAGATATTCACGTTTATTTCCATATAGCTTGGTGAAGCATTATGGGCAGGCCCAGATTTGTGGAGAGGAGGGGAGGTGCACGCGGATGGCGGGTGCTAGGACCCTGAGGCCTCTGGTGCCTAGGAGAGAAATTAGGCCCTTTAATATGGTTAGGCCCATTTAATATGGTTTGATAGAAGCTCCAAATATTTCTGCCTAAAACTTGACTTACGTAAAACTACCAACAAGGGGGTTATTTATCAAATCTGCTCGGGTTTTTACACTTATTTATATATTTTATTTTATATTGTTTTGCGGGAAAAAATCTGATTTCAAATTTTTTTTCCGATTTTTCATCAGTTTTTAAAAATTTTCATGATTTTTTTGGAATTGTCACCCGAAAATACCCAGCGCACATCAAAAAATCATTGGGACCTCTCCCATTGACTTATATTCAACCTCAAAAGGTCTGAGATGCTGGATTTGTCAGACTTTTCCATCCTCTGGGTTTAATAAATTCAGAAAAATACGTGATTTTTTAAAAGTCCGATTTTATAAAAAAAAATCACGATTATTTTTTTTTGTGATTTTTGCATTCGGAGTTTAGGAAATAACCCCTAAAATGTTTCTTCTTGTCTGGTTTGTATACCTGGGACTGCAGGTATTATCTAACACTTAGGGGGTTATTTATCTGAATCCGAATTTATCTCAATATTTTCTGCTACAAACTCGGTTCAGTTTTTTTTATGCTTATTTATTATTACATTTTCTCAAAAAATATTTGTGGGAAAAAATTAGATTTTCATGATTTTTTTTTCAGGTTTTTTCATCTGATTTTCAAGTTTTTTCTGAATTTTCACCCAAAAACTTCAGGGTATTGCATGAAACCCAGCGCACATCTAAAAAGGCACATCTAAAAATCATTGGCAAGACATTAATTTGCTTATTCTTTCTGCTTGAAACAAACATAAAGTGTATGGCACAATAAATAAAATAACACGAGGAGTCATACAGAGCTGGCACAGGTATCCACAGGCATCTCACATAAATATTTACTCTTCAGGCTGGCTCCAACACTCATCCAAAGTGTAAGCACACCGAAGACTCTTTCACTGGAATCCAATTACCAGGAAGCTCCTTTCACATTCTCTGTACTGCCTTCAAGCTCCCAATGCTCGGGACCCTGTACCCCAAGCCCTCCAAGGTCCTCACCATCCCTTAGGCCTTCTCATCTTGCTTCAGCCACATGTACTGGAAAAGAGACTGAGCTCTGATTTACAAAGAAATTGGGCAATTCTGGCCAAATCTGGAAATGCCAGGGCACACTTCACATGGGAAAAAGAATGACTCCCCCTCCCATATCTGGTTTAGGCGCAACTTTTAGCTGGCCACACCAGGGGATTTCAAACCATGAGGAATTTTCAGACCATAGGGGAACTTAACCCTATGGACCCCTACACAATAAAAAGAAAATTACATTATCCATAATGCAAACATTATGGGTAACTAATTTCAAAAACCTGGAGGCTTATTTATTAAAAGTACAATTTAAAGTGGTTTTAAAAGGTTTTTGAAACCATGAATAAAATGAATAAACTCACAAACTCGAAAACTATGAATGTTGGAAGATTTATTAAAAAATCAAAATTAAAAAAGTATGGATGAAAAAAAGTGCTTAACGATGTGCTAAAAAATACAAATCAAAGTTCATCTGACAATTCCTAGTGGAGAAAGAAAATCCAAAAATCTCTAAAAGTCAGAACTGATTTGAAGTGGTCAAATAGGATCAGTGCAGCTCCCATTGACTTGATGAAATTTTGTCTTAGAGGTTTTTGTATTTTTTTCACCTAATAAATCTTAAATCATTTGAGTTTTTTTAGAAATGTAGAAAACCCACACATTTTAAGAGATTAAAAATCAAAAAATCAAAATTCAATTGTTAGTAAATCACCCCCTTATAGCAGCTTGTTTATTACGCCCTTCAGGTGTGAGAGTTAAGATGTGACCATGTATTAAGCAAAGTAATATTGTGCTGGCTTTAAGAATTCAGTGGATTACAAAGTATTACAATTTTTAAGAGTGTTCTTTAAGCATCAGCATCTTCCGTTCAACCTAGTATTTCAAATGTAGCATGATCCACAAGACTTTGACTAGCATAAATGGGGCAAGATGTAGTTTATAGTGTCTGTTATGAAGACATAAAGAAAATATTTGGAATGCAATGCTATGCAGAAAGTTTCCTTTGTGATGACTTTGTGCAAAGCATTAGGATTGTTGCAAAGGCTACTGATTTTATTGTGGAAGGAAGATGGGTTCACAAAAATCTGAGCATAACTCTTGCTTATCCAAGAGTATTGTGTCAATGTTCTAGTAGTGGTGGCAGTCTTCTTGAGAACTTGGGATTTGGTTGCACTGCCTTATCTATATTATTATTTCCTTACTTCTCATGTGCTTATAATTATTTCCACAGTTTGGATGGATTGCAAACTGTCAAAAGCCAGATCTGATTCCTCAGCAATGCCAGAAATTCCTGAAATTAATGTTAGGTTGTTGAGACAGTATATTGAATTTATTCATTAATTTGTATTAGCTAGATGAAGTAGATAATGATATATAAAGCCATGTCCATTCTGGAATGTATGACAAGTTTTTATCTTGGAAGGATTCTAGAAGCTGGAATTACTTAGAGAGCTCTTTGGACAGATCCATGAGAAAAACCTTGGTGGTAAACGTGTCTCAAAGAGAAAGAAAGTAAAATCGTTTAGTCTCACAATAGGTTAATGCTGACAACAATGCCAGCAGGCTTGGTTGGGTAAAATTGCTGAGTAAGAGTTTCTAGTTGGAACCTAATATGAGGAGAAGAGGGGAAAGCAAGGAAAGCAATTGTTTTGAGCACAGAGCATTCTTGAATATAAGAATTGGCTACACCTTTTTTTTTTTTGAGTGGACACTTCTTGTTAACATTAGCAGACATTATTTTTACCTGGGTCAAAGTCCACCACAAGTGTCTTGTCACAATTTAAGCAATAGGTATATCCATCTGTCCCTTGTTATTACACACTTTACCTGGCTCACCCTACTGGTTGTTCCTATTAGAAGGAAAGTGCACAAGGGCTTGAAAGTGATGGGATAAAGGCAAATAGTGGGGTTTGAAATAGACATTTTAGACAAATGCAACAAAATAAATGTAGGGCAGTAGTGGTTAGGTAGTGGGCTAGACAGGAATTAAATTGGTTTTGTGGGCTGGGGATGAATGGGAAATTCTAGATAGATGTGTCAGCAGAAATCTTTAATTGGTAGGTTTTGCATATAGGTTTGTCTGTGCAATTGAGCACATAGGGTAGCGAGTGTTTGCCAGCACATAAGAACGGCTGCAGTGGTTTCTGAGGCTTCTCATACTGTATGATACCAAGCATTTCCAAGTCTTCTTTGTAATATGGCAGGACTTAGATTACCGGATTCTCTTTCTTGTCTTTTCAACAGACTGTTGAAGTCACTTCTTGGGGTTCCCTTATTTGTAATCAAGCATTTGGTAAGCAAACATGTTAATTGGCACATATCATGGCTGGCAAAACAATAGTGTTGTGGAGTCATTTTTATCAATTGACGTTCTCGAATAATTTGGTCACACTTTTTTATGTCAACGCTTAAACAGTTCTGCAGTTAACATGTCTGGGCATCTAATTAGTGTTCCAGAGGCAGTTAGTAAAGCTCACAACACCAAAAATAAACAATCATTTAACAAGTTCAATAAAAGCACCATTGAAAAAAAAGACCAACTTTTATTTAAGCAGGTCAAATAATTTGACTTTTGATCTTTTATTTACCTTCAAATAAACTTAAACACATCAGCAAAAACACTGATGTAAAGTAAAAAAAAAACAAAACCCCTAAAACATCTACATGCTATCTTCTGTTGTACAAAATGCCCAAAACAATGTGATAAAAGTATTTGCAAAAAGAAATGTCAAGAGATAAGTGTATTCATATTGATATTCATATTGATATTCACATTTTTTGTGTAACACACTGTACTGTATGTATGACATGGTAATATGTATGACAAGAGATAGTACGTACATTTTGTGGATACTTCTACATTATTAATCATTGATTATTTTGGCACCAGCTTTTTATCTTTTTGAATTGCTATTTCGCTAACTCTTAAAAAACTTGAAGGGAGTAATCCTCCTCCACGAGTCTGATTAATTGTAATATGTAATTAATTATGTTCTAAGCTTTTCACCTCTACGGACAACAAATGACTTTTTACAACTTCTCAATGTATCCTTACTCTCATAAACATTTTAAATAAAACATGCACTGCACAGTATTTTTGAGTTTGTCTTGCATCACAATAATTATAAAATAATTTTTTTAAAGATATTGTTTACCTTTAAATTTTAAGCGTAATGGTTCTATTCTATAACAGGAAATTCATTGTAAGATTAGGTAGCAAATACAGATTTAAAACTATTTACTATTTATCAAAATATTGAATTTGTGTAATGTAAGAGGTTTTTTCTATGTTAATAAACTCTAACATTTTGTTTGCTTATCTATTAAAAAATCTGAATATAAAAAATGATTGAATAAAATCATTTCATTCATATCCTTTTCAATGGGTAAAAATTTGCATCGACAAAACATTTTAAATTTACCATAGACAGCTCCCATTGACATTTACATGAACTCTACAACTTTTTGATGACAATGTTTTACATTCACATTTTTTAAATTTTTTGCTCTTAAAGGAGAAATAAACTTTAAAAATTAATATGGCTAATAATGCCATATTTTAGATAATGAATTTATTGCCCCAGTCTAAAGTTTCAGCTTGTCAATAGCAGCAGTGATCTGTGACACTGACATGGTCAGTGGGCTCTGAGCAGCTGTTGAGAAGCTAAGATTTGGGGTTATCACAAATTATCAAGCAGAAAATGAGGTTGGCCTGTAATATAAGGTGATGCTACAATTCTGATTATTAACTTCCGATGCTAATTGCTATTTCTGTGCTGTCTTGTAGCAATTCTCTGTATTAATTACTAATCAGCCTTATATTAGGACATTTACATTCTATGGGACAAATTCACTAAAGGGGGTGAATTTTCACCAGAAAAGGCTCCGCCACACTTTGTGCCACTTCAGCAGGTGTAAATTCGTTACCACCATGCTAATTTACTAAAATGCGAAGTTGCATCTCTGTAGCGGAACGCTGGTGAAGTTTCGCTAGCATTAATTTGTCAGCACAAGCATTTCATAGAGAACTTTTGCTAGCGTTAATTTCTGCCTATCTAAACTTCATTAGTACTCAATTTGAATAGGGTGGGTACATATAGGTTGCATAGACATCTTTATTAGAGATGTTGCTGCAAATGCTTGAAGTGGCCACTTATTATTACAAATGTCCAAGGAAGCATAATAAAGACAAAAGAGATCCTCTAATGCCCTAGACATGAGCCCACCCTAAAACAAATGTGGCATGCCCCTCAAATGGTTGGGAAAAAAAGTTAACACAAAAATCTTCAATAGCTTTAAAATATGAAAAAACAGCAGCGTATTTTAGAACTTTTATGACTTTTCAGCATACAGGATATGCGAAGACATAAGGTTGAGGAGGAGTAACAATCATTCACCTGAGCGAGAATTCACCTAGCAGTAGGACGCAAAACGGTCTCTTTCACTGGCAAATTGTCCTCTACACCTGTTAGTAAATTGGCAATGTCCCTGCGGATGAGATTTCTGGCGAATTTTCATTATTGATGGTCACTTCGCCCTTCAGTAAATCTGCCCCCATGGGCATAACTACCAGGGGTGCAATCGCACCTGGGCTGGGCTGAGCACGAAGGGTGGTAGGGCTGGCTGGGCTGAGCACAATGTGCACTTATCCACAGAGGAAGGGAGTGTGAGGCTCCTGAAATGTTTGGCTCTATTCTGCACATTAAAGATTTGGAGGTACTCTTAGTACACCAATTGAATTGGCATCGCGTCTTCATCTTTTTCTTCTATGATTTAGTATATCACGCTGGGTCACGTGACTGGGAGACATGCCGAGCCTACAGTTCACAAGCTATTCAAAGTATCGTGAGTGTATTTGAACTGTTTATTTCTTCACAATGGGAGGGAGGGCCGGCTGGCTGGTCACAAAGGGAGGGAGGGCTGAGCATGAAGGGAGGGCTGGAATGGGTTGAGTACGAAGTGAGGGCTGGGCTGAGCATGAAGGGAGGGAGCGTTCATCGGGCTGAACACAGAGGGTAGATTTCCCCTCTCCCCCCTGAACTGATAAGTGCAGCAGTGCTGGCACCTCCCCCCTAACTCATTTCTTACACACATTTGCCTGGTGTTTATCCCAAAGTGACTATTAATTCTTTCCTTGCCTTCTGTGAATCTGTCACTTCTATGACTTCTGGTGGTATTTATACATGAAATTGCCACTGTACCATTTTGCTATACTTCTGGGGGTATGAATTTGACATTAATTTGACACTGTGCCATCTGGCTGTGAGTTTTGGGGGGTATACATGGAATTGCCACCCGTCTATGAGTTCTGGGGTATTTGTACATGAAATTGCATGGGGCAATTTTACAGCACACACGCTGGCAGCACTCTGGCGCATGATTCAGATCGGAAATGCCCGACAGAGTGGCCCAGGGTCCCATCCTGTACCAGGGCCTGCCGCCGAGTAGTTACCCCACTGTCTGCCCCCATGTGTTCTGTATATTTTGAGTCAGTCCCTAAGCTCAGTTACTCACAGCAGCACAGAGCATCTGCAGTGAATTAGCAGAAAATACGGTGGGAATGTACATAGGCATCATTTGAAGCACAGCTCTTCCCTGCTAAAGGGCTTTGGTTAGCTTGGGCTGGTACAGAAGCCCAAAAAAAAATGTACAACATTTCTAGCCTATTTCTTTAATTAAGCTTTAGTTCACCTTTAATAAATATTGTACATAGATAGGATGCTTTGTTTCCTAAATAGGTGAGTGGCATACAGTAACCCGAGAAACCATCTGGAGAGAATCTTGTACATTTCAAAGAGGAACTGTTTGTACAGTTGTTATTGTTAAAAAGGACATCTAAAGAAATGAGCTGGTTTTCCTCTTTAAAGCTGGCCATAGATGTTGAGATTTTTAAAAGATCAGATCCTGATCGTGAGACCACGATCTTCTCAGAACAATCGTACGATAGTACGAATTTACCATCAACTAAAAAGACCAATTTACCAGGAAAACAAAGGGGAGCTGCCTGCATGGCCCTGCAAACATAGAGAGATTGCACTGGGACCGACAAAGATTTTTTGACCTGGCCGATCAATTTCCCGACAGATGTCGGCCGAAAAATCGTAAGATGTACAATCGTTCGAATACCACTAACCACACGATAATTGGTCGGGCTTCCCTAAAATCGGTCGTTCGGCAAGAAGAATCGTCGCGTCTATGGGGAGCTTAACTTGTCATTAGCCAATCAGAACCATTCCCCATTTGGGTCAATGGCATAGAAACAGTATTACAATGGAGCTGGTTTTGGCTGAAAAGAAGAAGAGGGAAAGAGAGAAGGAAGGAAGAATAACCTGTGGGCACATTTTGAAAGATCTCTGTATAACTTGCTGTCTCTTGGCTGGATAATCTGAATAAATCGTTTCATCTCTGGGAACCTTGGTTGCATCCTTTTACCTGGCTGTGGTAAATTGCGGAATCTACATTTCATACACTATACGGATAATATTGCGGAATTTACAACAGACATCTGAGTTTTTGAAAGCATAAATTGGATCCAGAAGTTTTATCTAAAAAAATGATGGCAAAAATTTGAATTGTAATAAAATAATTTTAATAGTCGGGAGTCCTGACCTCAAATAGACAATGTCAGTGACCAATTAGTGTATTAGGTATAATGATCCATAAAATATTTCCTTTGTTAATATAATGCATGCACATAGTTTAGTCATTCAGTAAACGGGAAAGTGGAGATTATTTCTGAACATTTCAGAGATCAAGATTAAGTAAGCATTGTAAGTAATTAAGTAAGTACTGTAGAATTTGCTAAGAGTGCAATTGTTATGATAAAATGAGGTCCCAGAAAATCCTCCAGAACAGAACGTGTCTGAAAAGTCATCTTAAAATCAGTGATATGATTAATCCAGATTCATATAAACAAAATAAACATTTTAAGATATTTTACAGACCTGCCAGCCTTAGTTATTATCATCTCAGTGCCTGCTTCATGAAATTTCTTCCAAAGCTCCTTCTCATGTAGATACACCTTGATGTTCTCTATTGTCTAAATAATGGAAAGAGGATATGTCAGTAATTTTATTACTGTATGAATGTCATTAACTGTGGCAATGTAATTCTTGCCTCCCCCTGAAAAATTGTATGTTAATATACAATTTTAACACAAATATGTTATTGGAACACAGGTGTGCAACTTAGTTTGCATTAGTATCTTAGTATCTTCTAAAAAAGAATAAAAATATTTCAACAAATGTCATTAGCAAAATTTAGAAATCAGCTCAAAGAAATCATTGGCTACAGACATTTCATATGTGCAGAACCCATTATGCAGCACAGCCTGGAAATGGACAATAACAATGTATTTATTCAATACTTTGAGTTACTCTACATTTTTCACAGATTTAGCCAAACAAGTAAGATATTCCTTAAAGGGAAATGCCAGCCCAAAGAGCTACTTCCAGTGCATCTACAAAGCCAATATGTGCCTACAGAGATACTTCCTTGAAGTAAATCAAGTTATGAAGCATAACTTAACTCATCATCATGCAATTTTCTTTATGGCACACGAAACTCAAAGTTAAACCCAAGCCAACTAAAGAAGTTGGCTTGGGTTTAGGAAACACATTGGGCCATCGGTAATACAGATTACAGTATTACAAGTTAGTGATTTTGACTTTATCCTATATTTTGTTATTTTGCGGCTTATCCCGTTTGTAGTGGGTGGTCTTGAGTCTTGCACTAGATTACACCTGGGGTCCAGATTTTGTCGTATTTGTCCATTTTGCAGTGTTTCATCGGAGTAAGTTTTTCCATCGAGGACACCAACGAGATTTTCCTTTTTACTTTTGCAAGTGTAAGGATGCCTTTCTTTTCTAGGTAAATTTGTGAACAGAGTTTAAATTCTTTCCTGGTGAGGGAGTTTGGTTTAAAGGTGAGTAGAGCCAGCCAAGAGTCTGGTCGGACATTATTTTTCAATAAGGTGCTCAGGAGAAATATTTCTTTCCATAGTGCAGAGATCAGTGGGCATCCCCACCACATGTGTAGTTCGTCTCCCTGCACCCTCTGAAGCAGTTTTGGATTGGAGCCATAGATTTTATGCAGCTTTGCCGGGGTAAAATACCAATCATATAGCAGTTTGAATGCATTTTCCTTAACAATTGTGTTAATAGATGCTTTCCTTATGTAGTAGAGTGCAAGTTGCCATTGTTCTCCTGCACAGTTTTTAAGGGTGTGAACAGAGATATTCAAAATGTGTCTTTTTATGGGTGGGTCTTGCCCATTTGCTTTTGAACAAAGTGTCTGATTTGTAGGTATCTGTAGTGTTTCCAGCAAGAGTGTTTACTTTGCAGGTCATCCCAAGTTATGATACTGCCAAGTGGGGGCATACTGTCTATGTCTAGAAAGTTGTTGTCTAGCCACCATCTGAAAGGTTTTAAGTCTTGGCCTGGGGGAAAATCTGGAGTGTGGAATATTGCTGGGTTTAAACTGATCTCCTCTTTATATTTGAGCCAGATTTTTTCCCTAAGTTGTATGGTGTGCTTCAGTATCAAATTTGTGAGTATTGATGAAGGTCTAGTTTCCTCGGATCCATAAGAGAGTTTTGGGAGGTAGGGGGCCTCATCAGACAGTGTCCAGGGGGGCAGTGGATCTTGACCATTTGAGACATCTGGGCCACTTTCCAATAGTGGTGAACACTGGGGAAGTTAAGGCCTCCCTTTGGTATAGATTGCATGAGAATAGATTTATTTACCCTAGAGTGTTTATTATTCCAGAAGAATTTGAATATTTCTTTTTGCAATGTGTATGGGCAGCGTATGGAACAGGTATAAATTTTTGGGACTACTTTGGGCCTTCCTAGCTATGAAATAGGTTTTTTCCTGCCATGAGCGTAGTGTCAAAGTGAGGTGTTTAAGCATCGGGAGGTAATTCTGGGAGTACATGTCTGTTATTTTGGACGTCAGGTCAGGTGTCGCTAGTTCTATGAAGTCACTTTCCCTTAGAATTCTTTATTGCCCTGATTAATATTGCAGATTTGTTAGGGGTCAGGAGTTTAGCTAGTAGGGTCTCTGCCTTGTTGCCTTTTTCATAGAACAGGCAGTTTGTCCATTTTCTATTCAAATTTGTTTAAGGTCCCCCGTTTTGGTGATTAGTGCTGCTAGCGTATGGGGGTCTTGGTTTATTTTGTGTGAGGTTTCTAGCACAAGGGCTTCTGTCGTGAGTCGTTTTATTCGAGTTTCCCTTAATTTGCGGAGCTGTATCCCTCTGAATACTGTTTTGTGAGCGGCCCAGACTGTCTCTTTGGTCTGTTTCCCATTGTCATTATCAGAAAAATATTGAGGAATGGCCTAAATCAACTCCTGGATTACCTCAGTGTGATTCAGTAAATATTCGTTTAATTTCCATTCCCCTCTCGGTGTGGGATTATTTTAAAAAAAAAGCAGATAGCATTATGTCATGATTCGACAATACACCTAACGCGCACATGCCTATGAGTACGTGTGATGACATACGAAACGCGTTAGTTGTATTGTTGAGGTAATAAAGCCTTTTTAAAATCACCGCTGTCTGCTGATCTGTGAAAGTGCATGCAACATTGGAAACTATTGCCAAGTTGTTTAGACTGTGTGATGTTTAAGTAGTTGATATTCCCGTGCCGTAAGAAGCTGGTCTAGAACACCTCCGTTTTGTCTCGCGGTTAGCTCCGCCCCCTGTAATACTGACATTTAGGGGACTATTTATTAAACCTCAAATTTTTCTGGTGGAGTTTATAAAGGGGAAAAATCCAAATTTTTGGGGTTTTAATATTCCATAGCAGCTAAAAATCCCAAAATACTCCAGCTAAAACCTGTCAAAATCATGTCAATGGCAGATGTACCTTTAAAGGGGTGGTTCACCTTCAAGTTAAATTTTAGTATGCTCTAGAATGGCTAATTCTAAGCAACTTTTCAATTGGCCTTCATTTCTTCTTTTTTATAGTTTTTGAATTATTTTCCTTTTTCTTCTAAATGTATCCAGCTTTCAAATGGGGCACACTGACCCATTCTAAAAACCAAATATTCTGTAAGGCTACAAATTTATTGTTATTTCTACTTTGTATTGCTCATTTTTCTTTTAAGGCCTCTCCTTGGTTGCTTGGGTAATTTGGGCTCTAGCAACCAGATTGCTAAAATTGCAAACTGGAGAGCTGCTGAATAAAAAGCTAAATAACTAAAAAACAAATAATAAAAAATGAAAATCAATTGTAAATTGTCTCAGAATATCACTCTGTACACCATACTAAAACTTCATTTAAAGGTGAAAAAAACCTTTGACAATTTGAAGATGTTTATTGCCTTCATGAGGGTTTTAGGCTGTTTTTTTGTGAGTCCGCTCATATATCACTTTTTGTGGTAGATGGATATGGATCAGTGCTCTTTAATGTATAAACTGAGGGAATTATTTCGTTAATTTCTTTCTTTTTGGAGTATTTCGCTCCCATTGACAAGAGCTACAAGAATTATTTTGTATCTTTTCCTCTATGGTAAACAGTAAGGGGTTTGGAAGAAGGGTACCCTTTTCATTTAACTAGGTTAATCTAGGTGCCGTTTTAATTCATGAACACCTCTTTTTAAGCTTATATGTCTGCTTAAAGGAAGAAATTATTATGATTATTGTTGCTGTTTTTGTTTGTATTTTAATACATAAAATAGAAATGTGTAGACAAATGAATAATGAAAAAGTATTTAAAGACTTAGCTTGCCAAAGTACTGAAATCAGAAGGCCCACCAGAGATGGAAATCACATTAGATCATTTCAAATAATGATTTAAAATTACCATCTCTGCCAATATTTTATAGAAACATGGCAAGAAACCAAAAGTGTGATACATGCATGTCTAATTTTGAGACCCATTCCAAATACTTTAAGTTTTCAGCAAAACATCTAATCTACTGTTTGAAAACACAATCCATTCCATATTATTGGAGCCACATTTATCAAATGATATGAATCAAAGCCATTTAAAGTCTTAAGCACAAACAAAAAAAAATAAAAAAGATTTTTGTATCTTGGGAAATTTTTGGAGTTCCATACCCAGATAAGTTTGCCTTGTGATTTTGAAGGGGATTTAAACCCTTTATAAAACTGAAAGACTGTATGTACCTTAGTTTTCTAAAGCATATGACAACATACAGATTTAAATTTTACAGAATTCACCAATAAGAATATTGCATACAAGCAAAATGTCAGTCATCTTAATGAATTTAAAGGGGACCTATAATGTACACATTATGGGGGTTATTTACTAAACTCCGAATGCAAAAATCACGAAATGTTTGTGATTTTTTTTATAAAATCAGACTTTTAAAAAAACACAAATTTTTCAGAATTTATTAAACCCTGAGGATGGAAATGTCAGAAAATCCAGCATCTCAGACCTTTTGAGGTTGCATATAAGTCAATGGGAGAAGTCCCAATGATTTTCTGATGTGCGATGGGTTTCGTGCAATTCCCCGAGTGAAAATTCAGAAAAAAAACTGAAAATCAGATTTTTTTCCTGCAAAGCAAATTTTAGGGAAAAATGTAATAATAATAATAATAATAATAATATATGTTATCCACAAATGCTTTACAGCCTAAATGCTGTCTGCCCATCTTAACTTGGTCAAAGTTTTCTTTTAACCCTTGTGTTTGAAAATTTCCACAAATTAAAGTAGGGAACTCTTAGTAAAAAGTGCTTAACAAATGAACACAAACCTAGGGGCACATTTACTATTGGTCGAATATCGAGGGTTAATTAACCCTCGATATTCGGCCCTTGAAGTTAAATCCTTCGACTTTGAACATCGAAGCCGAAGGATTTAGCGCAATTCCTTCGATCGAACGGTCAAAGGAAAAATCATTCTTCTTCGATTTTCCTTTGATCCCAAATTGCCTAGAATGCCCCATACAAGACGAAATCACAGCACCATCCAAATTGTGTGTAATCTTAAAAAGCCTTTATTGGATTTCTGGCTTGGATCTCAAACGAACAACGTTTCAGGCCTGCGTGTCCTTTAGCAAGTTGAAAAAAGGCCACGCCGGCCTGAAACGTTGTTCGTTTGAGATCCAAGCCAGAAATCCAATAAAGGCTTTTTAAGATTACACACAATTTGGATGGTGCTGTGATTTCGTCTTGTATTGTTAATCCGGTTGGAGTGGACAACCTTGCACGTGCACCTGTCTGACAAGTTTGTGGTTTGGGTGAGTGCTGACCGATTGTTCCAGACCTTTCCCCATCGTTTAACATTGGTGCTCAGTAGGTTTTAGGTGGCGAAGTAGGTGGTCGAATTTTTTTTAAAGAGACAGTACTTCGACTATAGAATGGTTGAATAGTCGAACGATTTGCAGTTCGATTCAAAGTCGTAGTCGAAGGTCGAAGTAGCCAATTCGATGGTCGAACTAAGCAAAAAAATACTTTAAAATTTGAAGTATTTTTTATTCTAATCCTTCACTCGAGCTAAGTAAATGTTCCCCCTAGTGTCAATTTGTCAGATGTTTGGTTGCTCTGAACAAATAGCAGCATTGTGCACAATTTACCAATTGATTGCTGAATCTCTCTCTCTTCTGAATTTCTGCTTACTCCCATTACCCTCTCCGTTCTGAAACTGAGTGAAATCTGGCACCACTGAGACATGTCTGGAAAGAATGCCATCTTTACAGGCTACTAATTTGAAGTTCAGAGCAGTGCCCATTTCTGGCTTTTAGTTAATTTAATTTTATTGAATATAACTTCTTAAATGCTTCTTGAATTCAGAGTTCTCTGTCCATATATCTTAATGGAAAAATCCAACTCTAATTTATTTAATTAAGAAAAACAAAGGTCTTAAAAGATGACATAATGTTTACAGCTGGACCTTTCTTGAAACTAAATTAATATGCCTTGGGTACTGTTATGTTTAGTATTTGGAATGTATTGCTCTAAAGGTTCACATATTTGAATATATATTACTATCCTACAATTGATTTCACTTTTTATAGCTAGGGAACCAAGGAAAATAAAAAATATTGATTTATTGAAAAGCAGGAATGCTTGGAAACTTGGGAAACTTACTTTGGAATATCAATAATTGAAAATAAAGGTGAGAAATATCTAAAGGCACCATAACTAGTCTATCTATTTATCTATACAGCAATTATTATACTACCACCTATCAATTTATCTATCTATCTATCCCATCTATCTATTCATCCATCTATTGGTTATTGTTGCTAAGGTATACTGGTGGGTATTAGTGACCTGGATGACCTGTTTTTTTCAAGTAAAAAACCATAAAAAGTCTTTATTAGGACATATGGAAGCCTAACACATTTTGTGGCTGAAGTGGGCACTTGCTCATAGGCTGGTGGTCTTGTTGATCAATTAAATATGATTGTACCAAGGGGAGACCACCAGCCTATGAGTAAGTGCCCACTTCAGGCACGAAAGGCGTTAGGCTTACATATGTCCTAATAATTAAATTGTAATTATTGTAATTTTTTATTATTGTAATTTTACAAAATACCTTTGGCTACTACTTTACTAGTGGATGGTTTCCTACATTTGAATTTTCTAGATATTGCAAAAACAGTTGGCAAACCTTTGGACTGGAGGTTACCTTGGTAGACCATTCTACAAGTTGCTTCTTTTCTTTCTTCTTCATTCTTAATTGTTTATTTCTCATTCTTGACCTTTTGCCAAGAAACGGAGCCACACACCATTATCAATGTGGTTAATTGTTTTTTTGTGTGTGCCCTTCATTACTATGGGGCAAATTTACTTATGGTCGAATATCGAGGGTTAATTAACCCTCGATATTCGACTGCCGAATTGAAATCCTTCGACTTCGAATATCAAAGTCGAAGGATTTAGCGCAAATAATTTGATCGAACGATCGAACAAAAAATATTTTGATCGAACGATTAAATCCTTTGAATCGTTCGATTCGAAGGATTTTAATTCATCGATCGAACGATTTTTCTTCGACAAAAAAATACTTAGAAAGCCTATGGGGACCTTCCCCATAGGCTAACATTGACTTTGGTAGGTTTTAGGTGGGGAACTAGGGGGTTGAAGTTTTTTTTTTAAAGAGACAGGACTTTGACTATCGAATGGTCAAATAGTCGAACGATATTTAGTTTGAATTGTTCGATTCGAAGTCAAAGTCGTAGTCGAAGGTCGAAGTAGCCCATTCGATGGTCGAAGTAGCCAAAAAAATCATTCGAAATTCAAAGTTTTTTAATTCTATTCCTTCACTAGAGCTAAGTAAATGGGCCCCTCTGTGTGTAAATATATATGTATATATATATATATATGTTATAAAGAAAAAAGAGAGAAAGAAAAGGAACCTTGTTTTGTGACTGTATCAATTCACCAGACCTCTATATATCGAAAACTTCCCTTAATATTTATCACAAAGATAGTGGGTTATTCAGTTTCACTTTGTTGTATGGTTTAGAAAAGGATACCCTTATCTATTTAGATTACCCGACTTGATACTTTGTTTGCAGTATTTAAAATAAGCTGATAACACCAGGCTATAAAATTACAATGTTGCTTATTGTTAGTATTAGGTATGTTTAACTTCTCCCTGCTAAATATAACGTGCCACGTGCAACATTCACCTTCAAAGAACCCACAATAAAACGATTTTAAATGAAAAGAAACTTGTCAATTAGTATCGTTGTTATTTTATTCAGATTTAACCCACAACGTCAGCAACAACTGAAGATAAAATTAGGAGTTAATCACTCCCGATTCAATCAATTTAGTTCATTTAAGGTGCCAGTATATATAAAAATTCCAATTCATTCATAAGTTAATTACATTCACTCTCAAAGTTTTTATCAATCAACTTAACCAATAAATATTTTAGTTAATTTATGAACAAGTCACTTTGAAATGGTATACTTTAGACTAAATGAATTGGTGAATTAATTGATTGCACACGGCACTTTATAAATTAGAACAAAAAAAAATCAAAAGCACAATCGATTGCACAGGTCACTTTACACTGCATTTAATGAATTGTAACAACAAACCTATTTATTGGTTAAGTACTATCTTTGTGATAAATATCAAGGGAAGTGTCCAATATATAGAGGTCTGGTGAATTGATACAGTCACAAAACAAGTTTCCTTTTCTTTCTCTCTTTTTTTCTTTATAATTGATTAACATTCCTTGTGTGGCTGTAGAGTCTGAGCATTTATTTAATTTATCTTAAGAGTTAATCTTTTCCTTTCAAATACATGTATATGTTAGCCTATGGGGACCTTCCAGAGCACTTTTCTAAGTTTTTTTTGATCGTATAAAAATTATTCGATTGCTAAAAATCGTTCGATTCGAAGGATTTAATCGTTCGATCGAACGATTTTTATTCAATCTAAGCTTTTGCTCTAAAATCCTTCAAATTCGAAATATGAATTCGAAGGATTTTACTTCAAGGGTCGAATTTGAGGGTTTTTTAACCCTCAAAATTCGACCCTTGATAAATCTGCCCCTAAATAAAGGAAAAAATAATGAACAATAATACAAAATAATAAAGATGTTTTCTGCCATTTACGCACTTAACTTTTAAAAGATGTGCTCCTTTCTCTCTCCTCTCTATTACAACTTTTTTGTGCATTCCATTATTGAAAGTATGTGCTGTTGTTTAGATGGAAGATTTCTTACATGTACCTCCATATTTTTTAATGCTGTGTTGCTTGCTACCCCTATTAAAGTTAATTTTCCATTGCTTAAAATAATCCTCTTTAGTAATTTACATTTATATACTATTTTTATAGAAACTTGGGATTTTGTTTAGGGAGCTCACTTTGGCTTTTCTAACACTTTGCACTCTAGAGATTAACATGTATACTGGAAGGACGCCCTGAAATGGATCACTGATCACAAACAGCAGCATAGAATTAACTTTGGTGTGTGAGACACATTTTCAGATCTTGGAGTTTTCTGTTGTAGATAGAGTGCGTTACCAAGAGATTTTCTGTAAACCCAGAAGTGGTGTCAAGGCAGAGGGCCACCCCTGGATGTGATGTGCATGCGCAAATCTCTCCCCTGAAGCCACAGATCTCTGCCCGGACATGCGCACTTTGGGGAATTCGGAAGAAGGACAGGAGACCGGGGGGAGAGGATCAAAATCTAGTAAATGGGGGGTTGACAGCTCTGCTAAACTGTTCTGCTTTGTTCTGCTGTCTGCAGCTTAATTTTTAGTGTAAACTCCCTTGTAATAATGGAAACTTGCCACAATAAAAAATTAATAATTTTTCCAATAAGCAAAGTGAAAATAATGCTGTGTTTTGTAGTTACTTAGAGTGTTAATTGGAGCAGATTTCAACCTTAACAGAGTTGTTACTGTAGACAGATATACTGCCAGCCCCCCTGTAGGTTTTTGGAGGCTGGCGCCTTCCTTGGGCTGTTACCTTGGCTTTGATCCTTTGGCACTATATATACTGAATACAACTCATGAATAGTAAAATCCCATACTTGTCCCTCTGGTCACATTAATTCCTGTCTCAGTGCATGTAAAAAGATGATATATTTGTATCTCTTCCTTCGAAACAAAAACAGGGATTTGGAGCAGGAAGCAGGTGATTATAGTCTCTACTTGCTGGCATTAAAATCTGGATGGGACATTTGTCTTTTTCTAGTTCTGGCTCACTGATGAAGGAAAGGTATTATATTTCCAGTGAATCCAAAAAATTAAAAAATGGATAGATAAGAAAATTATTATGAAAGTGTTTAACAGAAGAGGCACTTGCATTTCATGTATGGGAAATGGGAAAGTATACTCATAAAAGTGAAGTGAAATATTCTCATGAAATCATATTCATCAATAAATCATAAAAAGTAATGCCATTAAGAATTGCTTTATATGGTGATCCAAACAGCCAATTATAAGAAGTAGAAAACAACTAAATACTCACTAAAGGCACATTTATAATTTTCATGGTTGTACTTTAAAACTTATCCTTCAAGGGCACCTATTGAATTGTTTTTTTTTCTTGAAAAAATACTATTGTTTCCCTGAAAATGGAGTGTTACCGGAGGTACAGGTTCTGTTAGCTTGCACCCTCAGTGGTGTAAATAATATAGGTGTCCTTTAATTAATATGTTTTCTTTTGTTTTAGAGAATAAAAGTTTCAGCTCACTGATCATAGTGGGACATTCTTTTATTTCACCTGTTAAAGGGATCCTGTCATCGGAAAACATGTTTTTTTCAAAACGCATCAGTTAATAGTGCTACTCCAGCAGAATTCTGCACTGAAATCCATTTCTCAAAAGAGCAAACAGATTTTTTTATATTCAATTTTGAAATCTGACATGGGGCTAGACATTTTGTCAATTTCCCAGTTGCCCCTGGTCATGTGACTTGTGCCTGCACTTTAGGAGAGAAATGCTTTCTGGCAGGCTGCTGTTTTTCCTTCTCAATGTAACTGAATGTGTCTCAGTGGGACATGGGTTTTTACTATTGAGTGCTGTTCTTAGATCTACCAGGCAGCTGTTATCTTGTGTTAGGGAGCTGTTATCTGGTTACCTTCCCATTGTTCTTTTGTTTGGCTGCTGGGGGGGGGGGAAAGGGAGGGGGTGATATCACTCCAACTTGCAGTACAGCAGTAAAGAGTGATTGAAGTTTATCAGAGCACAAGTCACATGACTTGGGGCAGCTGGGAAATTGACAACATGTCTAGCCTCATGTCAGATTTCAAAATTGAATATAAAAAAATCTATTTGCTCTTTTGAGATATGGATTTCAGTGCAGAATTCTGCAGGAGCAGCACTATTTACTGATTCATTTTGGAAATGTTTTTTTTTTCCCATGACAGTATCCCTTTAACTTTCACCAGGCACAGCACTGGAGCATCTGACAGGTCTCCTTCAGTCCTATTGCAACAACATTTTTTTTCTCTATCTTATAATGTCCTAGATCTCTAAAAACACTGCATTTCTTTATGTCCTTGCTCTTCGTCACCCATCTTCCTTTTCCCTCTGTCTGTCTTACAAAATCTTTGATCCAGTAATCCTCAGACACCTGTAAATAAGGACTAGATAGAAACAATCTATACGGTTCTGTAATTAGAAAGAAGATCAGATGGCTCAAGTTATGTGTCATCAAGGGCAAACTCTTATTATTAATACTTCTGAGGTGAGCTTCTGGATTAAATATTTTTACTAATGGAATTTCTGTTGTAGAACTGAATAGCTACTTTTAGTTTCAAACATACAGTGCCTTTGGGGCTTAAAAGCGGTAGTTTCCTGCCAAGCACGAAGGAATACATCTTTAAAAGTCTTACGAGGCTTATGTAATAAAAGGTTGCTATAGTCACCTATAGCAACCAGTCAGCAGTTAGTTTTGTTTAATTTTTTATTGGTTGCTATAGATTACTGTACCTCAGCAAACTTCATAACTTTTATTACATATGGGAATTATGTGTGGTAGTACATATTGCTAAGAGTCGGAGTTAGACAAACAGGTTAACAAAAAGGTGACCAACAAAGGATAGGTATGCTCTGGGATATAAATGCTTTTAGGAAATAATAAAAAATACAAAATATTGTGTTACAAGTTTACCTATTAGATAGGTTTTTATTGCAAAGGCCTCTAAGCAAAACACAACTTAACCATGCAGCATTAAAGTGGTTTTATGTGTCTGCATTTATGCGCTTAAACTTTTGGTAGTAAACGTTTTTTTTTTCCGTGTTTTATATCAGATACTTATATTCATATGAAATCTGCCCCTGTGATATGTTTCATGATGGATTTCTCTTATGTGATTGTTTATTTATTTCTCCTATACACCAAATGCACTCCCTATGATATACTCCTAAAACATTATATTAAAAATAAATGCATAAGATGTCATACATATCAATTTTTCCATAATCAAAACTCTTGTGTTTTTTTCCACACAGCAGTGGAACCTGAGACTCACAGGACTTATTGTAATTCACAAGATGTATTTAGTGAGGAGAGACTGATGTTTTGGCTGGTTCCCCAGCTTTTAATAAAGTGGTATTGCTTATTGTAATGCTTTTGCAATTTTTATCATTTTGTTCATAACATTCAGATCATTGTTTTCTATATGTTCTATATTTATTAATGTTTCAAGATAGAATATGGGGATAATAAACCCATAAGCATGCAAACGTTATACCTATTACAGGTATGGGACCTGTTATCCAGAATGCTCGGGACCTGGGGTTTTCTGGATAATGGATCTTTCCGTAATTTTGCCTTAAGTCTACTAGAAATGACTTTAAACATTAATTAAACCCAATAGGCTGGTTTTGCTTCCAATAAGGATTAATTATATCTTAGTTGGGATCAAGTACAAGCTACTGTTTTATTATTACAGAGAAATGGGAAATCAATTTTAAAAATTTGGATTATTTGGATAAAATGGAGTCTATGGGAGACAGCCATTCCATGATTCGGAGCTTTCTGGATATTGGGTTTCCGGATAAGGGATCCTATACCTGTATACAGCTTATAAAAATAAAGTTGAGATTGATGGCAATTAAATCTACTGATAAGATCCAATGTTATATTGGTTTCAAAGTCTGACCAAATAAACCAACAAATTCTATGTGCAGGCAATTTCTACAAATCCATTCTCCAAAATATCAACATGATGAGTATGTTTGAAGTTTATAACTCTGAGGGGCAGATTTACCAAGGGTCGAATTTTGAAGTTTAAAATACTTCGAAATTCGACCATCGAATTAAAATACTTCGAATATCGAAGTCAAAGTATTTTTCACCGAATTTGGCCATCGAACGATTGAACGATTTTAGCGTACGATCGAACGATTTAACTTCGATGTGTAAAGACTTAGAAAATGGTTGTAGAAGGTCCCCATAGGCTAACATAGCACTTCGCCAGGTTTAATTTGGCGAAGTATTGAAGTCGAAGTTTTTTTAAAGAGACAGTACTTGGATTATCGAATGGTCGAATATTTGAACTATTTTTACTTCGAATTCAAAGTAAATTCGAAGTCGTAGTATCAATGGTCGACGCATCCAAAAAATTACTTTGAATTTGAATTTTTTTACTTCGAAAATTCCCTCTAATTCACTTCAACCCTTGATAAATCTGCCTCTATAATATGCTAATAATTGCAAGATTAAGCATTAGTACCTCCTAAAGTTATAACATTATTATTGATTTTAAAACCAGGTTTTAATGTAATAAAGTACCCCCAAAAAACAAGTTAGTACCAGCAAAGAAGAAGTGACTAGTGATGGGCGAATTTATTCGCCAGGCGCGAATTCGCGGCGAATTTGCGCGATTCGCCGCCAGCGAATAAATTCGCGAAACTCCCGCGAAAATTCGCGGAAAAAATTCGTCGGGCGTCAAAAAAAATTTTCCGAAAAACGGACGCTGGCGTCAAAAACGGGCGCCGGCGTCGGAAAAACGGGGGCCAGCGTCAAAAACGAGACGCCGGGGCAAATTCGCCCATCACTAGAAGTGACATATTTAGGAGAAATGGTTCACATTAGTCCACATTGGTTTAAAGAAACCAACAATTCAGAGATCCCTCACTCATTACTTTGCAAGTACCTTTAGCTATATTGGCTCCCATCAACTGGCATGCTCTCAATTGGGATTTACAACAGCTAAGGTGTCATTAGTTTGATATGCCTCGACTGCTCTTAACAGAACAGCAAACGATTTTACCATCGTTTAAGTCTCTGCATCTAATAATAAAGTCCCATAAAACAATGAACTACATTTACCTCTGAAATATCACATTGATATTTGTAGATATTTGAATCTTGACCATTTGGAATAACAACATACTTTTCTGGAAAATATCTCTATCCATTATGACCAAGCTGGGTATTATAAATATATTTTCTCATAAAACAAAAGACTTCTTTCAATCTGTTTAACACAGGATTCATCCAAAACTATAAATGTAAACGAAATAATTTACTATCATTGCCACAGGTGGCTGCATTTAAACCCTTTTTCCATTTTCTCTATATTTTTTTCTTTCCAAGCCACAACTAATGTATTTTAACTGCCCTTGTTGCAAATTAAATACAATTTTATTCACTGATAGACTTCCAAAAAATGATGTGTGCAATGGAAAATGATACGTGACCTTATGAATACTCTATTGATTTAATGATAAACAAGCATTCTCTTTGTTTATGGCAACCAAGAATATTATGCCAATTGGGATTAATTTGCAGGGTTTTTGTTATTCCATTCAGGGGACTGGTAATGTGCTTTGTATAATAAGACTTCTTGTTTTAGAAAAAAAACAACAACATTAACAACATATCCCCATTGAGCCAAACTAACAAAAAATGCCACTGGAACTGACAAATACACCCCTCCCCAAAGGAAATACTAAATTTGTTCAAACGTGTTTTAACTCCCCGAAACCCTGCCTTCAAATTGAGCTGCTTTACAAGACAAAACCCAAAACATAAATTGAATTATCTTGACAAGGTTAGCTTTTGAGTCTCATCTAACAAATATTATTTACAGTATATACAGTATATAAGCAATAAAAATAATTGTATAATTGTCTTTTTCATAAATGAAAAGACAATTAAATAGCTCTACAGCCAGCCATAAATGTAATATTCTTATCCAATGTTGCTAACTCCAGAGAGGTGCTAGTTACTAGTGACTTTTGAAATGTAGTTGGTGGTTAGATGTTGCATTCTGGTAGGCAATTCCTTGGGGCACCATGCAAAAAGGTTGAGCTAGGCTGCACCTATAACTATTTCTGTAAATCCTATGAGCAACATTGTTGATGTCCTGTGTGTATTTTGTAGACTCTAAAGTGTTCTCCCAGCAGCATTTATCAGTTAATTATTTTGACATTTATTCAAATCACTGACCACTAATGGTAGTCAATCTTTAAAAAGCCTTAAATAAATGATCTTCTTTTAAAAGTTTAAATGCACCACCCACATATGCAGGGATTTGTGGCTCAATAATAATGGTGTGCTAGGTAAATTGGCATTTTGCAAAAAATGTTCAAAAGAGAGAAGAAAAATTCATGCTGGCACCTCTCCACTCCAGGTAGGTATTGAGGAAGCAGAATTTAGTAATATTTAGGAGTTTTCTGAATTGTCACCCGAAAAATTCAATTTTTTCTAGTTTTTGAATGAAACCCAGCAGTAAACTTCTACATGACTTCCACAGGAAGTATTTTTACGCTAATACTCAACCAGAAAAAATTTAGGCTTCATAAATATCTGAAGTAAAAACAGCTATTCATTCCCATAGACAAGACAAACAGAAGTCCCTTTAGTTAAAAACCCTGCTCTGAGACATGAATCATGAGCGACCAATTGTTGCAGTGTGCTTTGGTGAGCAACTGAGCTAATCTAGGGCAACGTATAGTCAGGTGGGCTCAGCCTCACTCATATGGGGAAATAAACCAGGACAAAGTACAACACTATTCTCCCCCTGCCCAATTAGTGCCTGAATGATACTTAGCGGTGGCGGATGTGGATGCAGGGTCGGAACTAGGGGTAGGCAGAGTAGGCACGTGTCTAGGGCACAAAGTTGGGAGGAGCACCAGGCATGTACCTTTCCTGTCACCTACCCCATGTTCGGTCCCCTATCTCTCAGACTGTCTGTTCTATCTCCCTGTCCATTTGCACTCGATCGGCAATTTGCGAATTCGCGTGACCGGCCGGGTTGCCTAGGACATATAGCCGGCCTGGCTCTGGGTTTAAGTGTGAGCAACTGTACAATATAGAGCTAAAAGTACATTTGAGGGATAGAAGGATACCAGTGGAGAATAGTGTCTCAGAGCAGGGTTTTTAACTTAAGGGACTTTTGTTTGTTTGACTGTTCTATCGGACTGAATAACTTTTCTTAATGCAGATCATTAAAAGTTATATTTTATAGTACTAAATTCTGCTTCCACAATAAGTATCTAGAAATCACTGAGTAGAGTGGTGCCAGTGTGGGTTTTTCTTGAATTTTTGTTGCAAAATTACACTTTTTGAAAATCTGTTTCCATAGCATTTTCAAACCAAATTGAGTCTACAAGATGGAAACCTCAAAGTAAAAAGCAAAAGTGTTTTGTTAAATCAATGTTAGACATGCAAGAGAGTGATCATAGTATATTGCAGTATATTATATGAAAACATATAAAAGGTGATAACAGTTTATGGAACAATCATTAACAGCTTAAAACATAAGCAAGTGTATTTGCAAAAACTACTCTCTAGATACAAAATAAGCTTATGATTTCTGATATAAACATCAGCCAGAGTCTCTGGAGAGGTACAGCCCAGGAATCCTGCCAGTAATGGCCTTTGCTGTATACACGCGGTAACAAACAGAAGGGCTGATCTCATTGCAACCTCAATGACTGTCCAGTAGTCTGCACAGCGCAACTAATGTGCCAAATCCTCATCCAGCTGAATAAAATCCAAAATGGCATCTAGTCATATGTAATGTCCATTACATCCAGAAAAAAATCAAAACTTAAAACATCTAGCACATGGGGGCTTAAAAGCTTAACTGAAGTTATTAATGCTGGGCTAAAAGGATAAATGCAATATTGAGTGAGCAAATGAGAATTTAATTTTTCTATGCTATTATTATTATTATTATTATTATTGTAGCCAGATATCAATCGGTCAGGTTAGATTTTCTCTTTTAATTGAGGACTGCATCAGATAGTTGATGTGGTCCTCATTGCATAAGCGCCCATTGCCATCATAATCTGATCGTGTGCCTAGCTAGAAGAACCACATAAGAATGGTAATTACACAAAGTGAACTTCTAAAATAAAACTGATGATCGGGTAAGGTAATAAATGGTCTTAATTTTGCTACTTGTCTGGTAACATAGCAACCAGTCAGCATTTACTGGTCAGCTGTTTAAAAATACACATCTGATTGTATGCTGTGGGGACTAGATGTGGGCTTACTTTGACTTTTTATTATTGCACATTACTCTGTAATAAACATGTTTTGTTCTGTTCTAGAATGTTCGAGAATGGAAGGATAGCTATTCAAATATATTGCTTAATACAGGCCTAAAGCCTCACTGTTCCTTTTTCTTATTTAGCAATACCCAGTGACTGATGGATGTTTTAGATGCAAATGATTTAGCAAATGCACATAAATAGTTCCTTCTGCTCACATTTCCAAATTTCTACTAGTGCACAGTTTTCTGGATGCCTTCCTTTATTATATGGCTTTAGCAGGTGGCTCAGACAGATGACCTTACTATACTCTGCTGGTGCTTTTATTCATGAGGCCCCACATACTTCTCCCAGCCACTAGTCCCACTACAATAAAGTTCTGTGAATGTGGCTTGTTGAACTGTTCTTTATAGAAAAATTCTGCACATTAACAGTCCTACAGGCTTATTATACGAAGGAACATTTTACATAAATATATGTAATCGCAAAGGTTTGCTATTAAAAATAAAAAAGAACACGTGCAACATTAGCGCATGTTTCAGAATATACTTCTGGCACATCTGGAGCAATTTGTAATCTCTGAATTTTGCCATTTATTGCTTGATCCTTTACCTCTATGGAATCTATGAACTATGCTTGAAATATTGCATATTTAAGAGTAATAGTTTCCCTTCCATCAGATCACTGTGGTACATATAAAGGATAATGTAGTTTTTACTGCAATTTTAAGGAAATAAGAACTCACAAAAGAGTTTGATAGCCAAATAAAGACACATGCCCAAGTCCCATAATACAGGTAAAAAAAGCTCCCATTTGAGCTTTAATATACATTAATGATTTTCATTTTAGGGTAGGTGTCTTGCAATTGAATGTATAGTGGATATTCATATAATGCAGTTGATGTAGTGCTAGTTGAAGCAAACTCAGTTAATACCTTAAAGAAATGAATGGACAATTGTCTACAGCAGAGGGCTGTGCAAGGAAAATGTTGATCAGGGAGAAAACCATTGCCATGAACTGGAATAGTATTAAAAGTTTTTCTTGTCTACATTTCTTGGTATCAATAGCTAGATGTCCCAGAGGTGGTTACACCTGATAAATATTTGCATTATACCACTCTTAATAACTATAAAATTATGGTTATTAGCCATATAATTTCTATCTTGGGAGAGGTAGCCAGTGTGTAATATCAGCGTGAAAGGGTAATTCATTTATTAACACTGACATTTACTGTTATAGCTCTAAACATAATAAGCAGTTTTTTACTGCTGTGAAATCTTTAATTACAATATTTGCACAGTTCCCTACTGGGTCTTTGTTAAAGGGCATCTTCACTCAAAAACTGCCATTTTGTATTATGAAAGAAATGTCATTTAAAAAAAAATCCAATATACATCAGTTAATGTAGAATTAGTTAATTCTATTGAAACCTGTGTAGTCGAAATCAGTTCTTCTCCAGATAATTAGCTGGATTCTTTTAGATTGTTAGAATGTTCCTGGAGTCAGAACCAGATTGCAGCGACAGATGCTATTTTAAACTGTGATTATATTTATATGTTTATATATATATACTGTCTTTAGAATAAAATTTGTATTCATAATGCAAAAACTGTTTTAGTAAGGATTAAAGAATAACCCAAGTTAAGGTATTTTCAGTCTATACTAAAACTATGTATCAGAATAATAATAATAATAATAATAATAATAATTAATGTACCTATAAAATGATGTTAGTCATGAATGTTAGTCATTTTTAAATGTATTTTAGATGAGAAAGATGGTTAAATGCAAGCAATATTAAATGCATATGGCCTTTGGTGGCAAGTAACTTTTGTGCTAAAGTACAAATAATAAATGGCACACAAGCTCAGTGTTGGACTGGGACACCAGGGGCCCATCCAAAAACCAAAGACCAGGGGCCCACTTTCAGTATTATTATTCTTCCTCTTCTCACTCAACCTCTATTCTGCTAGTCTCTTTTCTTTACATACTATAATCTATTATTCCATCTATTTAGCCTCTTTGTTCTCATAGAAATGGCCATTAAATAGGTGAAATGTTTAGCAGCATGAGGCACCACTGACACCTGGGCCCACCGACACCCGGTCCCACCGGGAGTTTTCCTGGTATCCCGGTGGGCCAGTTAGACTGCACAAGTTGATTCCCTACAGCAGTAAGAGTAAGAGCAAACTTAATTTAATTTTGGGGCTAGACATATTGTCATTTCCCCAGCTGCCCCCAGTGCTCTGATAAACTTCAGTCACTCTTTACTGCTGTACTACAAGTTAGAGTGATATCACCCCACTCGCTCCCCCCCCCCAGCAGCCTAACTACAGAAAAATGGAAGGTAATCAGATAACAGCTCCCTAACACAAGATAACAGCTCCCTGGTAGATCTAGGAACAGCACTCAATAGTAAAATCCAGGTCCCACTGTGTCACATTCAGTTACATTGATTATGAGTAACAATAGCCTGCTGGCTCTTTCTGAAACCACATGACCAGGCAAAAAGACCTGAGATGGCTGCCTACACAAAAGTATTAAAACTAAAAAAAAAAAAACACTTGCTGGTTCAGGAATTATTTGCAGTGTAAACAGTGTAATTTAGAAATAAAAACAACATCATAAAAATTATGACAGAATCCCTTTAAGGAAAACACTAGTGCCAGTGCTAGTTTGTTTCGTTTTTACGAACCCAGTCAGTGAGCAAAAAAGAAATGAACCCAGGAGCCACTCAGGGGAGATACAGGGCCAGTACGCTAGCGCAGTGAGCATAATTGTGCTTTCTTTGCTAGAAGAACGAATTTTCAGTTTGAAAACTGGAAACTCCGCTCGTAAGGTACCAAGAATGGCATTTTTGCTGCCCCTGGTACCTAGTGGGACTTTGCCGCCTGAAGCGACTTACTCTGGAGTCACTGCACAAAAAGTTTTATGCTTTGATCCTATCGATAAACTCAAGGCAGTATTTTATTACTTCATAATCTCTATAAGACACAATATCATCAACAATCTAAAAAAAAAATTAAATGAACCATTTCTTTCCTCTTAAAAACTATTTTGAAAGGTACATAGATTTTCAGAGTCATGGGTGGAAGAAGCTTTAATGAAGATGGAATTATCTGAATGATTAAAGGGTTAACATAGAAAATCTCATTAATGTGGAAATTGATTGAAAGGATAAAAGACATGAACTAATAGGCTTTTTTTTAGAATTCTTGTGGAATTTCTACTTTTTCTTCACTATCCTGTAAAATGTATCAATCTCCTCCATACCAGAGCCATTCTTTTTGTGGGGGAACATAACAAAATAATGTAGGAATTTAAATTTAGGGGCAGATTTATCAAGCGTTGAATTTCGAAGTACAAAAAACGTCGAAATTCGACCATCGAATTGAAAAACTTTGAATTCGAATATCGAATTTGAAGTTTTTTCACCGAATTTGGCAATCCTACGATTGAATAAAAATCGCTTGATCTAACGATAAAATTGTTCGAATTGAACGATTGTAACGATTTTAGCGTACGATCGAAGGATTTTTATTCGATGTGCAAAAGAGACAGTTCATCGATTATCGAATGGTCGAATATTCAAACGATTTTTACTTAGAATCAAAGTCAAAGTAAATTCGAAGTCGTAGTATCCTATTCGATGGCCGGAGTATCCAAAAAATTACTTCGAATTTTGAATTTTTTTACTTCGAAAATGCCCTCGAATTCACTTTGACCCTTAATAAATCTGCCCCAAACTGTCTAGTTGGAATTTTAGGATTTTCCCAGACAGCAATATGCAAATGCAATTGTCATGTTTGGTATCTGGATTTTTACTATTGAGTGCTATTCTCAGATCTACCAGTTAACTGTTAGCTTGTGTCAGGGAGTGGTTATCTTGCTACATTCCCATTGTTCTGTTGGGGGTAAAAGGAGGGGGGGTGATATTACTACAACAGGCAGCACAGCGGTAAAGAGTGACTGACGTTTTTCAGCGCACAAGTCACATGACTGAAGGCACCGGGGAAACTAACAACATTTTCATCTTCATGGCAGGTTTCAAAATTCAATTTAAAAATATCTGCTATTTTGAAAAATGGATTTCAGTGCAGAATTATGTTGGGACAGCGTTACTAACTGATGTGTTTTGAAAAAAATGTATTTTCCCATGACAGAGACCCTTTAAAGTTCTCTAATGTAGATGGCATTAGACATGATTACAGATATTAGAGAATTCACCATGAGAATCACATCATTAAACAAAAGGGCATGCTCAACTGTTTTCTATAATGTTCAGCAGAAAGTTCACAATGGCAAAAAAGGGTAGACTGGTATGGTATGTGTTAGAGATGATCAGTTATTACTGTTCAGAACATATTGTTGGGGGGATTTTGTTCTACTTTGAACAAAAATCAATGGACCAGAGACAACCCCTATAGATTAGAGGCACACATATGTAACTATGTATGTTAGTGTTTGTCCACATTTTGGTATTAATCCAAATTATTGTGGAGGATTTAGTATTTGAACAAATACAGAAATGTTGGATCTGAGGCATCCATAACATAGACAGAATTGCATTTTTCTCCTAAGAGACTATTAACCCTTTAAGGACAGTATGGGGCTGCATTTCACTACATGTGTTGGGCTTAGATCAAAGACTAGAAAAAGGTGCAGATTTATTATAGTTTGAGCTGGAGAATTCTGAAGTATTAACAGAAGTTTTATAAAAGTAGTTATCAAAACATTCTTTCCTGCCTGTAATTAATTGGTTACTGATACTTTGTTCATCTGCAAGTCGAGAATCAGCGCAGTATTTGCATTAGCCTTAAACCCAGAAACGTACATATGTGCCACATCGCTGAGAGGCTGTCGCTTTGCTTGCTGATGACATAGCACATATGTAAATAGCAGGGAAAGGGTTACATATATCAAAATTGATTAAAAAAAGTTCAGCAGAATGTGTTCAATTGGTGACAGTGGTCTGTGTTGCGAAGAAGATTTGAGTTATTGTCTGAGCTGTAATGAACAAAAATGAATTCTTAAATCTAAAACTGCATCTATTATAGTGATGACTTGTATCTATATTTCTTACTCTGTAAAGGGCATATATATAAATCAAAAACCAGCACCAAGGGTCCTGCAGTGTTCAAGAAATTGTATAATTGCATAGTATGTACAACTGAAGAAAAAAAAAAGAAAAAAAAAAAAAATATATATATATAGTGAATAAAGTACCCCTCTTGTAAAACATAAGGATATTATAAGTTACCGAGGAGTTAGCCGAAGGCCGCTTACTGAACAAGTGAATACCTTTGTTGTGTTTAGTTAGCCTTCGGACAGGAGTAGGACCTGCTTAGCCTTACAGCTAAGCATATAGAGTCCAGCTAAGCCTTTATAAATATAATTCTGCATATATTTTACTAATTTGTTTTCTTTCTAGCAGTATAGCCACGAGACTGCAAAGGCTTACATGCCCAGTTAAATTAAATATGTGAAAGTGACATGGCTTTATGCATAAATCGTTATTTCAGACTTTATGTCATCAGCTACATTTTTAATAATTAAAGTTCAGGAAGTAAATATTTAACATTATAATCAGTCATTCTGTGCTTTGCATTGTACTAGAAACTCAGTGTAGGGTAGAGTCCTGCAGTGGGTCGGGTACCCGCGGGTTGCCCTCAAAAACCTGCGGTATCCTGCAAGTTGCAGATAGAAGTTCCCGGTGCGGGTACAGACTCTGTTGGCGGTTCTGCAGGTTGCGGGTCGGGCTGCAGGTCTTCTCAATAGCGATATTTACTCCTTTTTTCTGGTCACGTCTAGGTCCGATGACGTCACTTTGGGTTTACAATGACAGCACTTCCTGTTTTACTCCTTTTTTTCTGATCACAGCTACTTCCAATGATGTCACTTCTGGTTTACAATGACAGCACTTCCTGATTCTTGATGGTCGGCGGGTCACGGGCAGGGGCGCTCCACCAATGAGGCGAGTTGAGACACTCGCCTCAGGCGGCAGCGCCCCCCTGATTACCAGAGGCGGCAAAAATGCCGCTCCTGGTAACTAAGAGCCAAATTTCCGGTTTTCAACCCGGAAATTCGGCTCTTCTGGTGCAGAGAGCGCAATTGTGCAGCGCCCAGACCTCCTCCTGCGCAGAAAATGTGAGCGCCGTGAGGAGGGGTCGGGGCGGCAACTGGCGCTGGTCACGGGTCCGTGTTGCGGATAAGGTACTTGGAGGTTGGGTAGCAGGTCCAAGCGGGTAAGAATGTGGTTTGCGGGTCCAGTTTGCGGATTGCAGGTTGCGGGTATTGGTCGGGTACGGGTCCAAAAAAATTGACCCGCGCAGGACTCTAGTGTAGGGAAAATGGGCTATGCAATCTTTAATGTTCTGTTTTTCAGTAGGCCCAGGATACAATTTAATTTGTAATTTAATTATTTAATTGTGTTGTCTCTCTAATGCAGAGGTCCCCAACCTTATTTACCGAATAGACACATTCAAATGTAAAAAAAACAAGTATGAAAAAAGTCCCTGGGATGCCAATTAAGGACCGTGATTGGCTATTTCCTCTATGTGGCTGACGCTACTGGAACAATGATAGGGGAGTGATGGGCAGGTATCTTTTAAAGTGTCTTTTGCCTACCCTTAGTCCCTGTTCACTGCCCTCTGTCACTCTCCCCTTCCTCCCCCCATCACTTTCCACTCTGTCACTCTCCACTCCCTCCCCTCTACCACTCTCCACATTTGCGGTTGGTGGGAGCATGCACACAGGAGTCGGCCGGCCAGGTTGCCTATGGCGTCCAGTTGGCTTGGCCAGCCCTGGCCACTGGTTGGGTGATCACTGCTCTAATATATTTTCAGACTTACAATTTGCTGTCTGTGATTTGGGGATACCTTGCTTTTAAATAATGGTAATGGTATTCCAAATATCAGTGTATGAGACTTCTTCTAATGCAGGACACAATCAAATCCATCAATTGTTTAAACCTGTATGCAATAACTTTTAAACAGTATTTTTCAAAAATTACACAATCTCTGTTTTAATCAAGCTGAAAGAACTCTCTATTGTACCCATCATAATGAACCTAGTGGAAACATATCAGTTAAAGAATAACTATACCTACAAAATTAATACTTAAAGTGGACCTGTCACCCAGACACAAAAATCTGTATAATAATTTAATGTCCTTTTCAAATTAAACATGAAATCCAATTTCTATTTTTTATTAAAGCATTCATAGCTGTAGTAAATTCAAATCAGTGCTTGGTTACTAGGAGAATTTTGACCCTAAGAACCAGAACGCTGAAATTACAAACTGGTGAGCTGCTGAATAAAAAGCTAAATAAGTCAAAAACCGCAAATAATAAAAAATTAAAACCAATTGCAAATGGTCTCAGAATGTCCCTCTCTACATCAAAAAATTAAAAAATTAAATTGAAGGTGAACAACCCCATTCAGGCAGGGAAAGCCAGGTTGGGGGCAGAGAAAGAGAGAGATGTGATGTCAGGGGAAGAAGCAGTTCACTTCCTTATCTTCTAAGCAGGTGTGAAATGTCAGGAGTTTCTCTTTATGTTCTCATATCATCTATTATTAAGCAAATGTGTTTTTCTGATGTTCCTGTTTACTGTTATATTGTGGTTTTGGTACAGTTATACAGTTTAAACATCTGCTAAATGAATGTCAAAAGCGTGATCCAGGGAATGTTTCTGATCGCCACTGGGCTCAGGAAGGATTTTTTTCCCTCTTGAGGCATAATTGGCAGTGGCTTCAGGCTGGGTTTTTTACCTTCCTCTGGATGAAAACAATGGATATATGATAGTGTATTTCAAATTTGTCACAGCATAGGTAGGACCTTGCCAAAATACTGCACAGGTAAATTTAGAAGAGGAAGAAAGGAGGTTCTCTCCATGGTGGATATAATGACATAGTGCTGATCTCAAGTGAGGAGCGACAGAGCATAGTAGCGATCTCTTATGGAATTCTAGCTTTGAATATTACCTTGGGGTGAGGCTGGAAGGTCTTATTTATTTGATAAAATGTGAATAAATGCTGTGACCATTTTCACCATTTCTGGCTCCTGTTGTTTCATACAGTATGTAATAATGGGATTCAATGGGATTCAATGGGATGGCTGAAGGCGAAGGGTCCATTGAGGAGTCCACTTGTCAATGTAATGTCTAACTGTGAGTGTAAAAATAAACTTGTTCATTTCATGCTTTAATCCAACTACTCCTTCTCGGCTATGTAAATTAATATCACATAATGTAAAGTTTTATAGAATGTATAAAGGTCATCTTGAAAGATATATTAGAAATCAATCATTATAGAATGACTATAGTCCAAGCACACCTTTTGGGAGAGTGTATCAGTATATAGTAATATATGAATGATTTAGGAAAGCATAGAGTATATATATTCAGGGTGCATGAATTCATTGAGGTGTGAACAAATTCTGGCAATGTTGTATCTCAAATGAGAACCTATTCTCAGATGGCATACTGTAAGGGAGGTAACTAAAGGCCAATTTATGAACAAAGTGTGTAGAGCGAACTGTCCTTATTGGGTACAAATCAAGATTTCCCCCACAATATAATGTTTTCCCAGAATTCTACTGTAAGTGCAGCCACCTGCTAATTTGTGTCTAACACAATTGCACCAAAATGAATGCTAAGTGTTTGTGTGACTAAATCTGAATAGTGGGAATGGAATCCCTTCTTGCACACTGATGTAGGGACATTAGGAACTGCATTAGCATGTGATTTGCTTGGCACAAGTCAGCAATTATTGCTTATTATTATTGACATAAGCCACTAGTGGAACCCTAGAAATACAATAATGTGTAGGCTATCAGTAATTGCATGGTTACCTTGCACCAATATCTGCACTTGTGAGTAATTTATTGGGGGAAGGCTGGACAGGTGCATTGGAGCTCCATGCTGGTACAGGCAACTGTCAGGTGCATGTATAGGCACAAGTATCAATGATAATTATTTTGTGGCTTGCCACCCTTGTGGTTACATTCCTCATAAGCCTTATGAGTTCCTTCTGTAACTTACAATAAATCATTTGTGCTCAAGTAATTTCCCACCTCAGGCGGCAGATTGGGCCCAATGACCTCTGGGTGTAATGATGGAATTAACAGGATCTGGCAAAGGATTACATGTGATGATTTCCAAAGCAGATAGGAAGGATAAACCCGAAAATATAGTTCCTCTGTGATGTCCATGTACAATATCTTAGCCCAGATTAGCAATTATGTATGGCTAGTAAATAACTATAATGGCGCAGTTCATTCAGAACGTAGAGAAAGCCTCAGATGCCACGGAGGGCAGGCCCAGAAAAGGGTCCATTGAAGGTAAGTGGGCAAATTTTGAATATCAAAGTAAGAAGAAATTAACTGGCTTTATCAAAGGTCAACACACTGTTATTGATATTATTTAAAGTTGGCTGCTCCTCAGCTAAGTATGTCATCTAGATTTTGTTTCAAATTCACTTGTTTTGCAAGTTTAATGGCTAAATAGAAGTGAATGTTGGCCTTGGAGGCTTATTTATCAACAGTCTCATTTTAGCAAAATTATTTTGCTGCAAGCCTCACAGGAAATACAGGAGATAAAAATGGCGGAAGCTAAGGAATGTGCTTTCAGAGGCAAGCAGGCTAATGATGAATCTTTTCAAGTGTGTGTGACATCAGGTTAGCGATTCACATGGGACATTAGTAAGGTATGAAGGGGTGGCAGCTGGATACAATTTTTGTGTAGTGGTTCATTCTCCTTTAACATAAAGCATGCCATTTTTTTAACTTTAACTTGACTTTATCGAACTGTCGCCTTGACAACTTGAATTTATCAGATAATCAAATGAAAACCAGCATCAAACAGCCCAAAACTATAGAGAATCCTGAAGGTTTAAAACATGTTCCGTTTGCCATTGACTTCTACATGATTTTGGCAGGTTTTATCTTGAGTATTTTCGGATCTTAATTTTTAGCAGCTTCAGTGCATAATAAATCTCAAAAAATTCAATGTTTCGCTCTAAAAATGTTCGTTTTTCCCCTTTAAAATCTGGACCAGAAAAATTTGATGATTAAAAAAACGTCCTTAATAAAATCTCAAGTTTTTAGAGATTTAAGAAAATGTGGGAAAACCTATAACCTATTATTTCTTCGAGATTTGAGGAAAAAATAGAAATGCGATTGTTAGTAAATAGGCCCCATAGTGTCAAATTAATGTAAACTGCATGTTCAGGACTGTGAATGTAATCATAGCATGTACTGTAAATAAGTTCAATTTCATTTTGCATTGTAACCTTAAATTTATAGATTTCCATCAGAGCAATGTAATGAAAGGCATTACGTTTGCCCTGCTGATTTGCTGCTATGGGTTACTAAAAGAGAAGCACCTGGCTAGAGGTTTTAACTGTTAGAGTGCCAGTATATCTATCTTCTAAAAGAAATGAAATCTGGTGGTTTTAAATTTAGAGTTATTTACTATTTTTTACAAGCAAATTCCATTTTCTATGATCAATCAGCAGTCTGTTTTTTTGTAGATAATCAGAAAAGTCAAGTCAGCAGGGGGCTTGGTTTGCTTCATCTGCTGTACAGACAAGAATCATGATGGAATTTGCAGTAAGCAAGTCCTGGTTACCTTATGGCAGTTATATGTGTGTATATACAGTATATGAGCATATATATATACATACACACACAACTGACAAGTCAAATCAGGTATAAAAGTAAAATGTCTTGTTTTCAACATGTTAAATGTAAAAACAAAGTGATGTGATGGAGCTCATTTAACCACACAGTGTCCTTCAACACCATACACATTTGCATGCAAACAAAAGGTTGCAAGTGAAATCGGCATAAATCAGTACAGGAATAGGATCTATCATCCAGAATGCTTGGTACCTGGATAAGCGAGCAATCTTTCCATAAATTTAGATTACCAACCTTGGGTCTTCTAAAAATCTTATAAAAATTAAGGGGCAAATTTACCTAGGGTCGAATATCGAGGGTTAATTAACCCTCGATATTCGACTGCCGAATTAAAATCCTTGGACTTCGAATATCGAAGTCGAAGGATTTAGCACAATTCGTTCGATCGAACGAATAATCGTTTGATGGAACGATTAAATACTTCGAATTGAACGATTCGAAGGATTTTAATCCATCGATCGAAGGATTATCCTTCGATCAAAAAATTGATAGGAAGCCTATAGGGACCTTCCCCATAGGCTAACATTGGCCTCGGTAGGTTTTAGGTGGCGAACTAGGGGGTCGAAGTTTTTTTTAAAGAGACAGTACTTCGACTATCGAATGGTCGAATGATTTATGGTTCGAATCGTTCGATTCTAATTCGAAGGTCGAAGTAGCCCATTCGATGGTCGAAGTAGCCAAAAAAAAACACTTTGAAATTCAAAGTATTTTTCCTCTATTCCTTCACTCGAGCTAAGTGAATGGGCCCCCTAAATAAACCCAGAAGAATTGTTTTGTCACTTTATGGATTTATTCAGTTTAGTTACCATAAAGTACAAGGTATTGTTTTATTGTTACAGAGAAATCGTTTTTTTAAACATGTGAATTATTTGCTTAAAATGGACTCTATTGTAGATGGCCTTCTCGTAATTTAGAGCTTTCTGTATAATGGGTTTCCCAGTAAGGGATCACATATTGTACTCCCAGATCAACTTGAAAATGTAAGAAAGCTGGATATAACAGACGCCCTAAAAAACTGTTTTATTAATGCATGTCAAAGGGTTTGCTAATTTAAAAATTCTATAAAAAATTTGATACAGTAAATGTTTAATAAAAAATGTTTCATAAATGGTTTGTATTTTCTTCTTAGTTGCTTATAAATGTATTGATTCAGTTGTTCCTCAACCTAACATGTTCTCCCTGGCTGCAACCAGTAAACTCATGCTTTGAGTCAGTAACTGATTTCAACTGGTCTTATAGGCTGATTCCAGCATTTTGCAATGCATGACTGACACACAGCATGAATTAGATTTTGCAGTAGGAATAAAATACTAGGTTGGGCAAATGCACTTATAAATTGTTTCTGCATTAAAAAAAATAAAATTAATAATAAAACTGTGGGACATTCACTGCAATTGTGTAATGTTTTTTTTTTTACAATAGTCATAGTCAGTTACCTTTATAGGAACAGTAGCACCAACAAATTAAAGTGTTTTAAAGGAATGACAATATAATTTCCTGTTGCCCTGCACTGGTAAAACTGGGGTGTTTGCTTCAGAAACACAAATATAGTTTATATAAACAAGCTGTTGTCTAGCCATGGGGGCAGCCATTCAAATGTGAAAAAAGAGAAAAGGCACAGGATATACAGCAGATAACCTCTATAGTCTACTATGGGATTCTTCAGAACGTATCTGTTATCTCCTGTGTATCCTGTGCTTGAATGGCTGACCCCATGGTTACACAGAAGCTTGTTTATATAAACTATAGTATGTTTCTAAAGCAAACACACCAGTTCTACCAATGGAGGCCAACAGTACATTATATTGTCATTCCTTTGAAACACTTTCATTTGTTGGTGTTACTGTTACTTTTAGGAACAACATCTTATTTTCTGAAGAACCTTAAACTTTTAACAGCTGAATTGTAAAAAGTGCATATCAATCATAACTTACAATGCACTTGCAGCACATACTGTGTATGAATATAATCATGATACTATTATTTTTGAATTACATATGCATAAGGTTTAAATTGCAAAACATCTTGTCCCAGCAATTAACAAAGTGCAGAAATTATTTCTATTTCATCTTACACAGCCTGCAGAACACATGAAATATTTCTCCTGTATTTAAAAGCTTCAATACCACAATTGTAACCCATAAAGAACACTTTGGTCTAGACCAATGGAACATCATTGCCTTCAGTTACCAAAACCAGTGATTAAGTGTGATGTGGCTTGATTGCTAGTGTGTAGAACATGTTAATAAAGGAGTGTATTAAACTTTCAGCATAATATTTAACAGTTCATTTTCACAGACTTTCAGTTTATTTTCAGTGCAGAATAAAACTGGCAGAAGACACACTGATGATTCTATAAAGTTCATTTAAATACTTGAATGTAGCCTCCAAAACATTTATATGCAGCAGAATAAATTGTAAAAAGCAACAGCATAAACAAAATTAACATATGTATGTTTTCTATAATTGTACAGAACTGGAAGTGACTTTTCAAAACTACTATTTTAGGAAAGGGAATTTTTCTTGCATATTTTATTTTTATTTATTGAAATGATTACTGCAAATATTGGTCAAATTATTGGCTTATGCTCATCAAGTTAGTATTGCAAAGAAAATTGTTGCCTCTGGATAGCTAAGGCTTATCACAGACATAATAGATTTTCTAAGAGTCATGTCGTTTATTACCTCCCTGTAGGAAACAACAAAACGTATTTGGAGTCAGCTACAAGTAGTAGCTATTAATCTTTTAGCATGACTTAAACTCAGTATGAAACTATGAGTGTTGATTACCAAAAGGGATTAGTGAACTTTTTCATTCAGTACAGTATGTTGGCTATATTCATGGTTTTAGCAGCCATGACATTTTTTGCTAGATTTTTGCTTTACACTCTGTTTCAAATATGATATTAGATATTATTATCCATTCTTGATATTCAAATCAAACAATTAAACTGGGGTCCTCCCCAGCTCTACCCCTGACTATCTAAGGATCTGTCCAGGCATGGGTTTTGAAGAAATATGCAACATGGGAAGCTTTTTTTTGTATGAAGAATAGATATAGCATAGTGAAAAGGAGCTTCTGTTATCGCAAAGCAAAAAAATGCCTATATCACAATGGATCCCATTGGCTCCAAAACATTTCAAAGGAAGTACGTTTTACTATTTTTTTTCTTTAAAGCATAACAGAACAGTTTCGCTTCTAACTGATAACCAACATATACACAGATCTAAATTTTGCTCTGGGTATCATATAATGCCCAGAAGGATGGTGTAAATTTAGGAACTGATGTAAAAATGAATAATATCTGCAAAGCAATATGTTGGTGCTATATAAGAAAATATATATAATACAATATAAATAATATAATACTAATCAAGAACAGAGCTGTTGCACTTTTTGCATGGCCAGATTAATTCACATACCCAAAATATATTAAAAATCTGTGGAACTTTTGAGTTGGTTAAGTGATGACAATAACTTGAAGGCCATCTCCAAGTTGAAAAACCCTGAAATAAATGCCCCCAGACCTTCCTTATTGGGCTATATATACATGTCATAGAAGTAACCTTTTTAAGACAGTAACAGGTGTTTAGATGTAACCAGTGGTTGCTAAAGGAAGCCTTACATATTTTTAGAATGTTCTCAACAGAAGCATATCATTCAAAATTAGAGGTTATTATGTGGACCACTGGACCTCCTTGCCATTGAGAGAAAGAGTAAGTGTGAGTTGGCTAGTGTAGAGAGTGCTTCCAACATTTAAAGAGACAAAAATATTGTTGCTTTCTTAAAGATTTTTCTGTGTAGTAATATGTTGATCTGCCCTGCCCACAAATAAACAGTAGCATATATTTCCTGCCCTTAACCAGTATCCCAAAAATGGAGCAAGATATCATACAGTTAAAATGATAACTGGACTTCAGCTCAGCATGACAGAGTGTTGTGCAGATCCACAAACTGAAACAATGAAACAAAAAGAATGCTCAGCTAAGCACAGGTTAAGGGGATCCCATTGTAATGGTCTATAATAATGGTATTATAACCATCTAACAGATATTATAACCCTCTTTGAATTGGGTCAATTGACGTGCAGGTAAGTGATTGGGATTCAGTACAGTATTCCCTGTTAGTGTCATGATCCAACAAGGGCATTTGCAACCAGTATGCACAGAACTGGGGAATCTCTGGTAAGAATATTAGAACACCCAATTAAAGCACTTGTATGTGTACTGTTATTGTTATTATTATTACTGGAATCGCTTTTATTATCATTAGTACTGCTAGAATTTTCATGCAATAGAAATATTTGAAACTCTATATTAGCGAAATAATATTTTTTTGGTCTAAGAGTTAAATAATATTGCTGAAAAGTAAAACCATTTTGCATGTTTCAAAATTCCACAGATTTTAGTGGTTAGTCACCCATAAAAAAAAAATCACAGATAAACTGCCAAAAAGTTTTGCCTGTGTTTTGTAGAAAGTTCTGAAAACGGAAAGGTGCCAAAACAACAGTGAGAATGGAGGGATTCATCAAGTTGTCTCAGATTTCAATAGATGTTCCTTCCCCTATGCTCCATTTGCTATTATATTGTATACCAAAGCAGGGTAAGATGTTTCCTGGTTTAAAAAATAGTTTATAGGGAAAGAGTGAAACACAAAAATAAAGTAAAGGTGGCCATACACTATAAGATCCGCTCATTTGGCAAGGTCGACAAACGAGCGAATCTTAACCCGATATGCCAACTAACGGCTGGGCGATATCGATCAACCTGGGGCCGAACGATTGGATTACGATACTATGAATGGGCTCCGACGGGTCGCAGGACCACATCAACTAGCCAATGCGGTCCTGGATTGTACACAAAAATCAAACTTGACCGATCGATATCTGCCCGATTTTTGGCCTGATATCGATCAGGAGGACCCGGTCGGAAGCCCCCACACATAGCTGCCGAATTGGTCTAAAGGAAATCGCCAGCTTTAATCTGCCCGTGTATGGCCACATTAAGACTGGGAACGTAAAACAGATTTGGAAATGTTATTCAGTGTAATTTGTTACATCAACAGAAGCAACATTAGGGGGCAAATTTATCAAGGGTCAAATTTCGAGGGTTAATAAACCCTCGAATTCGACCCTCGAAGTAAAATCCTTCGATTTCGAATATCGAATTTGAAGGATTTAGCGCAAATGCTTCGATCGAACGTTTTTAAGCGATCGATCAAAGGATTTTTATTCGATCAAAAAAACCTTAGAAAAGTGCCCATAGGCTAACGTAGCTCGGTAGGTTTAAAGTCGTGAAGTATGAAGTCGAAGTATTTCTTAAAGAGACAGTACTTCGACTATCGAATGGTCAAATGGTCGAATAGTCTAACAATTTTTACTTTGAATCGTTAGAATCATTCGATTCAATCGAATCCGATCAAATTTGACCCATTCGATGGTCGAAGTACCCAAAAAAATACTTCAAAATTTGAATTTTTTTTCATTCGAATTCTTCACTCGAGCTTAGTAAATCTGCCCCTAGATGTGAATCTTATATAAATATCCTCAAACATATATTTTTTTTCTCTAAAACAGGACTATCTATTACTTGTTTTAATTTAGAAAAAAGGAACGTATGTTTTTTTTATGTATAGTGTAAAGGACAGGGTGAGATAGGATGAAACAATTAACTTTGAATAACAAATAGCAAGAAAATGATTATTGTGGATGACAAAACTTAAAGAAAAGCAAGCAAACAACTACATAATCAAAGGAACTACATTTCATACTACAGTTCTCCCTGTCTGTTGGCCTGGTTTGCAGTCTCTTTGGTCACTATCCACTATATAGACTAGTCACAAATGTCTTTTGGAGGAATGTAATAAAAGTCGCAAAGAGCAAAACAATTTGTACAAATAAGAATTAAAATTCACATTTCGCAATGTATTACTCATCTTTAAACTGTTATTACATTGCGAATTTTCATTGCGAATTTTCATTGCGCATTGCCCACTTTTCAGAAGTGCTTGAAGGTGTCGTAATCTTTGGAGCAAACATAACTTTTCAGTACGAAGTTTTATCACGTTCACTGCGCACTGGCGCAAACCTTCTTCCACTGTCAGAAGTGGTCGCTAAACAGTTTCTGGGTTGGCAAAAGCTATATTAAATTCGCACAAAGGAAAATTTGTTCGCACAGAGGCATAACTTTTCATATTGCAAATATTTTTTCCATTATCAACTTTTATTACATTCCCTCATTTGTGTTTTTTCTGTATTTCTTTGCAGCTCTGAAAATTTGTGATTTATTGATTAGTATAAAAACAAAGAAAACCAACAAAAAACTAAATTCGAAAAATTTGCCAGGTAAAAGCTGTTGAGGACCTATTTGGTCAAGTGAGACTTGGATTTTTAGAGGTTTTAGAGGTTTTCATATCTCTTAGTGCATCGTCCATTTTTTTCATATAATTTTTCTATTTGGATCTTTTAATAACTTATAGAAATATGGGGGAATGTAATTAAAGTTGGTAATGGAATAACTATTCGCAATGCGTAAATGTATGCCTTTGTGCAAACCAATTTTTTCCTTTGCCCAAATTTAATATAACTTCTGAAACCTGGAAACTCTTTAGCGACCACTTCCGCCAATAGAAGATTGAGAATTTTCTTACTGAAAAAGTTGTTATGTTTGCGCCAAAAGATTATGACATCTTCAAGCACTTCTTAAAAGTGTGCAATGCGCAATTAAAATTCGCAATGCAATAACAGTCTATGAAAGAATATTACATTGCAAAATGCAATTTATTATTCTTATTTGTGCAAATTGTTTTACTCTTTTTGACTTTACTTACATTTCCCCATAGAGTTTAATCATGGTTTCAAAAACCTCTAAAATTCAACCTTTATAGATGAACCTCCAAGTAAGCTACTACATACCTCCCAACATTTTGGAAAACGATTTGTCCCTCGGAGCAGGTTGAAATGCATGTTGAAATGTTTTGCCCATGCCCATTTTGTGGCTACACTACCTAATTGCCATGCTCATTTTACAAAATTTGGCAGGTTATGAAAGTTTGAACACATTTCTGTGTTATTATAGTTTTGCTAATAATGGTGAATTGCCATATAAGCTGGAAGTCACAGTTTCCCCAAGAGACCTGATAATCTTAAATTGTTACAATTGTTTCTTTGCTTATTTTAAATTGTTACAAATGTATCGAAGTGCACCTGCCACATATTCTGGGCTCTCTGGCAAAAGCCAGTTAAGTTTTTGAAATTAGAACAAACAGTTTGATATGCGCTTCCGTTTAAGAAATAAAAATAAAGATAAAAATAAATACACCAACTTTCAGTATCCCCCAATTGTCCCAAAGTTTCCCTATAGTCCACCAAGGTTCGGAGCCGAAGATGGTAACCCAGAAACCATCTTCGGCTCCGGACCTTGGTGGATACTGAAAGTTGGTGTATTTATTTTTATCTTTATTTTTATTTCTTAAACGGAAGCGCATATCAAACTGTTTGTTCTAATTTCGATTTTGGGGTGGAATCCCTTTGTATTTTGCGCATCCGAAGTCTACTACATTTTTGCGCAAGATTTAAATCATTGTCCAGTTAAGTTTTTGAAACTTTTTATCTTTTTCTGGCTGTTCAGTACAGGAGATTAAGAGAAAGTTAGGACATTTCAGTAACAATCAATGACTGTTGAGCTGTCAAAATTGGGACTGTCCTGCTAAAAGCTGGACAGTTGAAAGGTATGCTACTATATGTACATATATACAATTTCCATTTGTGCAGAGCAACACTATCACAGGAAGCAGAGATCCCAGACAATATTAAAGGTCAGCTAGACTATTCTAAACACTGCCTGTTCCTGACTTTATTATAAAGTAGTATCTTTCCTATGAAATACCTTTATTATGTTCAGCATTAGGGGTACCCTGTTTGCCACAGTTCACTCAAAAATTTGCAGATGGCAAAATGCAGCATTCCCCTTGACACTACAGCTTTCGAAGGAGTTACCTCGGTAATAATTAATTTCTTATCATTGCATTGTATGAGAAGCATAAAAAATTTCCAACCTGTGGTCTACATCTTTGATTTAAGTATTTTTCGCTAATATTAGGAAAGGAGTCTTTCTTCAGTACCCAGAATTTCTTTCTTCTCTAACTCTGGCCTCTAAGCACCATGAACCAGATTTTGGGGGGAAGATTTATTAATGAAACTGTGGAATCTAGGGCATTGATATCATTTTTTGAAAATTGCCACAATTATTAACTCTTCAAAAAATATGGACTGGTGTAACAGTCTATTATTAACAACGTCATTCAGCCATTGCAACTCCAGCAAAAAATGCTACTCTTTAGGAAAATGTTTTAACCAATATACATATTTTCACATCAAAGAAGAAAAGGATGTCCATTTGGACTTTGAGCAGCCAAACACCATTCTGCTTCATGGAGAGTTAGATCTTAGCTGCAGCACTGAACTCTAACATCCCTCCAATTCCTTAATCCCTGATGCAATTTGTAAATAGGGATTACATGAACAGTAACATGAAATTTTTTTTATAAAAAATTTTGTTGCCTTTAATGAAAAAAAAACCACCAGCACACATTTAACTTTACATTCGCAAAGACTTAATTAGGAAATATCTTACTGATACTTACTCCTCTTCTGAAAAGGCAAGATGGCGACGATCCATCTGGCGGCGCTCAATTTCTCCTCGCTGGCTATCTCCTATAGAAGGCAGGGGGGAGAAATCGAGCGCCGCCAGATGGATCGTCGCCATGTCGCCTTTTCAGAAGAGGAGCGCAAGCGGAGTATTGTTAAGATATTTCTTAATAAAGTCTTTGCGAATGTAAAGTTAAATGTGTGCTGGTGGTTTTTTTTTTCATTAAGGGCAAACTAATTTAAGTTTCATGTTACTGTTCCTTTAAAGATTCAGACAAATATTTTCTTAGTCTGCCAAGTATGAGTGTTAACATTTCAATGTACAGTTTGTTTTGTTAGATACTAGCTACCTAGCAATCACTATGATGTTCTAATTCTGTTCTATTTTCTATGCTATCTAAAGATCAAATGAGCTAACATAGTTTTATATTTGTAATTTGTTATGTGATACTATTATTTTAATGTATATGCCAGTTTCATAAAGCCTACCTCTGGCCCTGTAGATGCATGTTTACATAAAAGCTAAGTGCTACTGAATATCACACAATAAAAAAAACTGCTAAATCTCCTCTTATCCTATGGGACACATGGGCTGCCCACTGAAAAGCTCAGTTTGAAACATATGGTCTATTTGACATATTATGAAATACTGTAATTATCTCTTGTTTCCAGGGCAATTGTGCTTGCATAGCATATGTGTGGTCTGAAACTGACAAGCTATCTGGTGTTAATAAACTTAACTACATACACAGTACAGTAATGCAGCACTTATTTTGCATCAACAACAGGGTTAAAGAAGATTTAGTGATTTGGGATAAGGGCCTTGCATGTATAGTTCTCCAGGGCCTTTTAATATGTGGAGGCAAACCTGGATTATATTAGGAAGAGATTTGTTTTACCTGCTCTGGATCCTGGCTTTGTGGGCTGCTCAAAGAGGTGCTCAGACCTGCTACTCCCAGTGTTGGTGATCCTGCAGCAGCCTCTGCATGTCCAGCTGTTTGGGTTGTTGGAAACCCGTCCTCACTTTCTGACAAGCTCTTCTCTTGGAGCATTTCCTTTTACAACAGAAAGACAAGTTGTTACACTGTATCCTCTTACACAGAGAATAAAAGTAACATTTGAACCAAAATGGTAAAATTGATCTCCCTCCAAAAAGATTAAAATTCATTCTTAAGTATTCAACAAATAAAATTGTGCTCATAGCTTTATTTAATTAAAAAAAACCTTGTATAAACTTGTCATTCAAAGAATCATTCTAAATTCAGATTCACAGTCCTGATAATTGTCATAATATATATTTTTTTCTTTTTAAGAAATTGACACACAACATGGAATAATGTAATTAAAATGAACCTATGATTTTCTTAACTGCTTGCTCTTGACCCTACATTCCGTTAAACAAGCCTAAATCCTTAAAGAGAAATAACAAAATAATTATTTTGCAAAAATCAAGTAACAATGTTTTAAAATAAGGAGAATAGATGATTGTATTAATATTAATAACTGTTAAGGGCCTAGTTGCATATTTCCATTGACAGTATCAGTATGTTTTTAATTTATCTTTTTTGTACTTTTTCCAAATGGCATATGATCAATAAATTTGTGTCATTAATTTGGAAGGATATAAAAAGATTGGCTTTACTTGATCATTTGGTCTCAGACTAATTTGACTGGACTTGTTAATATGCAATCAGGACTTCAATATTACATGAAGTTTATTCTAATTAAGTTTTTTTAAATAGCCTCATAAAACACTAGGAAATTATAGTTATCAAAAGCCAAAACATGTTTCTATAAGATTTCATTAAAATATCAATAGAAATCATAATATTTCTACCTGAACTGAACCAATATTTTTCACACATTATTAAATTCGTACTTAATAAGAAGAATATTACATAGGTGTAATTCTAGATAATACTTTTTCCCAGTTTTATATTCTTTTTAAAATTATGAACATAAACAACTAAATCCACTGTTGAGCATAGAGTATAAGAAACTGTTGTTTTATCTGAATTTGGCCCTGGAATATGAGAATGAGTGCTCCTTCAGCCCAACCTCAAAATTGCCCAGTTGCTATAAAGTAAGTAATATAAAGTATATGGGGCAGATTTATCAAGGGTCGAAGTGAATTCGAGGGAATTTTCGAAGTAAAAAAATTCGAAATTCAAAGTAATTTTTTGGATACTTCGACCATCAAATAGGATGCTATGACTTTGAATTTACTTCAACCTCGATTTGAAGTAAAATCGTGCAAATGTTCGACCATTCGATAATCGAAGTACTGTCTCTTTAAAAAAACTTTGACTTCAATAGTTCGCCAAATTATAGCTGCCAAAGTGCTATGTTAACCTATGGGGACCTTCTAATGCATTTTTCGACGTTTTTTGTAGTCGAAGTAAAATCGTTCGATCGATCACTGAAATCGTTGGAATCGTTCGCAAAACGATCAAATTCAGTACAAAAAAACTTCGACTTCGACATTAGAAGATGAAGTATAGCCGTTCGATGGTCGAATTTCGAAGTATATTTCATTACGAAATTCGACCTTTGATAAATCTGCCCCTATGTGTGTCAGAATGTATATGGGTGTGTGTACGTTTTATTAAGTGCTAATAGTCTGGTGAAAATGATCTTTATGGATTTCATTGAAATGTTGAATTTATAATAGACTAGCACTATCAATAAACAGGCCATTCATGTGCTAATGTGATGAAAAGAGGAACTGTACAAATACTGATGTCCTGATTAAATCCGGCGTCTACTCGATTCTCTCAGTTTGATTGTGTCTTTTGTATTCCAAATTAATCACAAAAAGGGCAGAACATGCCTAGAAATTCATGACTGCATTTTAGGAAAGTTTCCAATATACTTTTCCATGGTGGCATGCCTAATGGCAAAACCACTTGACTATATTTTGCGTCCACTTCTAGGCATGTTTGATATACAACACTTTAGATTCCACTAGATGAAGAAAACAATATATGCAGAACAGCACAGATTATTACAAGGATGGCAGACTCTAGCCCCCCCCCCTGAAGTCTACCTCTCAAAACCCTCAGTTTTATGTAGGTTAACTTTAAAAAGTTGACTTTATGTGCTTTTCTTTTTACATTCTTTTCTATGGGAGTGCAATTCTTGCACTTTAATTGACCCAAGAAAACACAATGAATTAATATTATTATGATCTTATCAGTAAGAACTCATTTTGTGACTGATCCCTTACAACATGTGTGTCTGTTGAGGAAATGTCGCTGAAACATTCTCTTTCTACTTTCTGAACAGCCTGCTAGTAGTCAATTGAAATCCCTTTAGGTCAGTAGCTGCACCTTCCTGTAATAAGGAACCCACAGGATTCCAAAATCTTCTTTTTACATTGTATTTTTAGAGGAGGTTAAACACATGGTAAACACAATTGAAAGAAACAATATTTTATCTAGGCTAGTGTGCTGCACTTTGTAATGTTTAAACAACTATGTGCAATTTATAGTTTGTTTATGCAAGTAATTAAGTACAAACAGCGGAAATTGAGGGAAAAAAACATGGTAAAACAATAGAAAACCATTAGCTATTAGTTTAGGCATTTAATGTCAACAGGGAGCAAAACATGTGTATAGTAGCACTTAGTGACATTGCAGAATATATAGAATAAATGTAAATGCTGATATGGATAGAACAAACTTCTAGTGAGTAAAAAAGCAAGCAAGTCCCTCTCCTGTATATATCTCTATCTATATATCTATTCATCTATCTATCTAGCTGACACAAGGCTATGTCACATACCATTCACGTAGAATAGTGTAGCATGCATAGCACCAAGGATAATTTCATTATAATTCCCTTAACATCATTAAAAAATCCCAAATATATAACGGCATATAAAACAAACATGTGCCAGTTACAGTTCTACTACAACACCCAGCACCCTCTGAAAGCCGCAGCAAAATCTGGTCAGGCCATGCTTTGTCCATCCATTGATTTAATACACAAGTGAAAGTCTGTAAATCCTTTAAGCAGTGCTCCTTTTATATTTATTTGTGAGGCATCAATGCAAAGCATGCAGCCAGTTCAGTTTGCAATATTCCTCCTGCCACTCCATCCATTTGAGAAACAAAAAACATTTTTTGCCACTTTGGGACAAATGTAATAAAGGGGTAAGAGAATGTTAATTTAATTTGCCTTCTTGTGCCTTGTGCAACACTGACTATTATATACTCTGCATAGTAACTACCTGCAAACTGAACATGACACCAATCAATCCAAATAGAACATGCCACCACCATCCCACACACACATATATACACTCAGAAACATATACACACACACATATACACTCACACATATATACACTCAAACACATACACACACACACACACATATACACTCACACACATATACACTCACACACATATACACACACACACACATATACACTCACATATATACACTCACAAACATATACACACACACATATACACTCACACATATATACACTCACACACATACACACACACACACACACACACATATACATATATACAGACACACACACACATATACACATACTCAATATACAGAATATGGAATTACTAGCAGTATCATAGGCTGCCTAACCATTTTCTAAAGCGAAGATAACCCCTAATATAGTTTATGTCCTGTTATTTGTATCACACATTTATATTTTGTAGTGAATATGGCCTAGAAGCAGAATGTTCTTTTTCTATAAAGTTTTTAAATATTTAAAACGGCATATTTTGTGCTAAATGTATCTAATTAAATTTAGATATTCTTCCAGGTTAAAAAAAAAAATATATATATATATATATACATACTCCACCAGATGAAAGCACTCACGGGTCAGTCATATGAGTACAAATAGCAAAAGTTTTATTCCAACAACCGCACATCTACGCGTTTCGATCCCACTGGATCGTCATCCTGATGACGATCCAGTGGGATCGAAACGCGTAGATGTGCGGTTGTTGGAATAAAACTTTTGCTATTTGTACTCATATGACTGACCCGTGAGTGCTTTCATCTGGTGGAGTATGAGGATTTTGGTGAGCACCCGGTAATTGTTGTGTTGAGTGGTGCGTGCAGATAAATGGAGGGATATATATATACATATATATACAGTGCTCCTGAGAAAGAGCACAGTTGGTGTTTGAAACATCGGATTTTTTCACAAGCATTCCCGTTGAGTGCAGTACTATGCTACTTTATTTACCTTATTTACCAGCACCCGGGCAAGTTGCTTAACAAGTTTATATATATATATAGCACTAATTAAAATTGTGATTTTAGGAGTAGAGTTGAGAGTAAATATTTTGGCAGATACATTTTGTGCAGCATTTGATTTGATTTATAGGGCTGTCTGTCTCTGGTGTTTATTTTTCCAGCCAAGAAGCTTGCTTATATCCCCTTGAAAAAAAAATTACTCATCTGTCATATTCATGCCTCAAAAAATACAGAGTGTTTCACGCCTGCTGCACAACTATTAATGGAAGGAGAACTCTGTTAACTACACTTTCCATAAAACGACATGTAAATCAGTGCTTGTGTGTCTCCAGGACTTCAGGCAGACCATATTGAAAACATCATGCTTTAAATCGCCATTAAATTAAAAAAAAAAAAAAAAAAAATATATATATATATATATATATGTATATATACTAGACATACTAGAAGGAAGCACTCTCCAATGCAGCAAGTACATGGGTGCAGAATTGTAGTTCAACAATAGCAAGTAGAATGACCCAGCACTCACAGGATTTGTAGAAAATAAAGAGAGGTTTACTGGGAAGATCAACGTTTCGGTCTACATCTCAGACCTTTGTCAAGATATATAGATTTATATATATATATATATATATATATATATATATATATATATATATATATATATATATAAAAGAGTCCAAACTGGTGCACTCCACAATGATTTGTTGAAAGCCTTGGTGCTGGTAGAACTTACGTGTATTCAATGAAACAAAAAAGACCGCACTCACAGGACTTGTCATAAAAAAAAAGCCACAAGGGCTGTGCTTTTATTCCTCAATGTTTCGGCTATCCAACTCTAGCCGTCCTCCTGAGGACGGCTAGAGTTGGATAGCCGAAACGTTGAGGAATAAAAGCACAGCCTTTGTGGCTTTTTTTTTATGACAAGTCCTGTGAGTGCGGTCTTTTTTGTTTCATTATATATATATTTTTTTTGTTTCATTATATATATATTTTTTCTGGTGATTCTGCTATAGCAACTAGAACTATTAATATTTTTTATAGGCATTATTAATGCAAGGCAAGTAAGGCAGAGAAGTTTCCTCTTGACCCAATTTACACAGTCTATGCTACGTGTTTCCAACAAGAAAATACTTTCTCCACTACATAGTGAATGCATTTGGTGGCCTGAACTATATATATTTCCACACAGACATATATGGAGAGACTCACGTGCATATCTACTGTAAGTGGTTCTCTGGTTAAAGTAAACTATCTCTCCATATAGAGTTCAATAGAGCCTGATGACTCTCATTACACATCAAAGCACTATGTAAGAAAATGATGCACTTCAGTATCTTAAGGTTAAGAGCCCCATTAAATGGTTCTGTTTACACAGTTAAAAAGAAGTGAAACTTTAATCTTTTGTATTTACATATTTCTAAGCAACACAAAAGTTATGGCATTCTACAGCTGGAAAACAAGAACTGAATGTGCTCTCTGAATGACATACAGGGGGCTCAAACTTGGCCGACATGTGGCTTAATTCCAGTTTTACAAGGCAGTTAGATTTTTTTCAGTGCTACATGGGTCTTATTTGGAAAAATGGATTTTGTTCTGTTTAATGAGGCTAAATGGGTTTGGGCTGTGTAGCAGCAGTGCTTCTTGCTATAGTGTGATGTCACAATCCTTTCAACTATCAAACTTTTTTATGAAGATGTTCATTGTCTGCTGATGGCTGCAGTCACATAAGGACCTGATGTTGGGGTTTGGGATAGAAATGGAATTTTGACACCAAATTAATGTTCTCTTTCAAGGGTCTAGCACTCCTATTAACAAGACATCAAGGACTTTTCGCATAGTCAAGGGGGGAAATGTTTCACTCTATATTTAATATAAAGTTGATTTGCTTTACAACTGTGCAGTCATTGCCAAAATGAAACACATGAATAATCACTTTAAATCCTTATTTTACTGGATGCACGAAAACCCTCTACAGTTTTGTTTGGGATTTCAGAAATGAATTCCATCCCCATTTTTTTTTTTTTTTTTTAAATAAGAACTCACCCAGCATTTTCTTTTCAAAGAGACACTACACGATTTCAGTCCAATCTACCAAGTTCCATTTCTGCAGCTTATTTTAATGAGATTCCTTAGCTTTTGTGGTTTTAGGTTATACTTCTTTTGTGATGGGATTTAGCCAGCAAATTCTTTACCTAATACTGATGCCTACTTATTATATACATTATATATATATATGTGTGTGTGTGTGTGTGTGTGTATGTGTGTATGTATGTGTATATATATATATATATATATATATATATATATATATATATATATATATATATATATATATATATATGTGTGTGTGTGTATATGTGTGTATATAACTTGTGCAATGGGTGGCACTCCGCTTCTGAACTTCACTCAGTTGCACGGTTAAAGTTTAGTATAGTTTCAAAAAGAACCAGCAACACTGGGTTATTTTTAGTAGTGAAAAAATATATTTAGTAAGGCATGTATAAGGCTATACATGCCTTACTAAATATATTTTTTCACTACTAAAAATAACCCAGTGTTGCTGGTTCTTTTTGAAAATATATATATGTGTGTGTGTGTGTGTGTGTGTGTGTGTGTGTGTGTGTGTGTATATATATATATATATTCTTAGAAAAAGCCTGCAAAAGGGGCTACTCTTGAATACATTATATACTTAAAAGTAAAATTCAAAGGCAAAAACTAAACTGAAAATGATGTAGAAATCACACTGCAGGATTGCTGTAATCCACAGAAATAAGGCGACAGCTGAGAGGTGGCTCACAGTACTGTAAGGAGAACACTTTCTCCCCACCATTCCCTTACTCCATATCCCCCTCTCTTCCCTTTAGCAATTACAATAAGAGCTGACTTATCATTTGCTGAAACCCACAGCAAATGTCTATTTTCATTGCTGTAGAAGTGAACAGGGGAAGCTTTTAAAAGCACTGGTCACTTGAAGGAAAGTGTGATGGCAAGCTGTAGGATGAACCATAAATGAAGATAACACGTTATATTCAGTATAATGAAAATGTTCCTTAACTGGGGGCCACTGCTGCCTATTTCCTACAAGAAGTCTAATGACCAGCATAATAGCGCGATAATAGCGCTCATCCATAATAAATGTGCAGCCTTCCCGTATGTCCCTTTAAGCAGTCCGAACTGGGAAGAGGGTCGGCTGGCTGAGAGACGGAATTGTGTCTGAATTGTGCTTCTTTTCCAACAACACTCGTAAGCATTAGGTTTTGCTTCAACTTTCTAATGTTTAATTATTTCATGCTACAAAGTTTTGACTTTACCTGATGATATCATGCGCATTAGTAACTTTGTTTATAAATGTGAAAAAATATTATATGGGGAAAATGGTAACATTCCCCAGAATCCCTGCCCTGTACTTGGGCCTGATAAATAGAAACTCTGATACAGGTAGATTGTCAGCATTGTGCTACTGCTATCGCTCAGACTGCGCTACTGTCATACACAAGGCAGACTGGCCTCTAGCAAGCGATCCAGCAGAGAAGTGGAGCAGCAGGAGATGGAGCACGGCTCTGGCAGCAGATAAAAGGGAACGCTTTACATGGGGCAGAGACTGGGGAAGGCCAATAAAGATAAGGTATGACAGACTCACTGTGGGACCTGGTGCTCATCATAATGGACTTTTACGTGTAAGTAAACTGCTGCTGCTTGTGTTCATCTGTGCGTCTGTAGCTCAGTGCGATATGCAAATAAAACAAATAAAACAATAATATACATAATGCAAATTCCCATAAAGGCGGATTTCCAGGTTACAGGTCCCTCTCACCTCTTTAATTCAGGAGACATACTTTTAACCTGAAGCTGCTGCGACTTTACAGGCCTGCAGATTCTTTGTATAATCCTTATAATTGCTGTACCGTGGGGGCCATAGGGAGATGCTCACATGAGCAAAGAGCCTGTTATCCTTGGAGAATGAGAGACCCCAGAACACTGTGACAGACCTACAACTCACCGACCCGGCAAACAACGATCTTTTACTCCACTCATGGGGGAAACATTCTCTAAAAAGTTTTTTTTTTGTTTTTTTTTAAAAAGGGTCTGTTGTTTCAAGCTTTCTTTAAACTGTCCTTTTTTTCATAAAGTCGTATTTTGCACCCTCCCTGGCGCAATGTCTAGAGTTGGAAAAGTTATTAGTTTATCAACATTCACCTCATTTTTCATTCTAAAAGTTTTGAATTGTTCCTTAGCTTGATGTCTAGGCATTCACAACCTCTGTAATGAACTGAACTCTCTCTCCCCTTCACTCTCTTCAATTTCTCTAACAAATGGAAGAGATCAGTGAGTGTATATATATATTTATATATCAGAATAAACTGCTCAGCGAGTGCCTCTGTGAGTGACGTGTGTTTATATTTTTTTATGCTGCTCTCTTTGGGTAAGAGAAAATATTTTTATTTACAGAGTCAAGTTTCTTGGGGGGTTTATCATAGCTGTGCCGTTTATCTAGTGTCAAATAGCTCACCCAACGCTCAAACTAAACAAACAAGAAACGCTTTGAATTCCCTCTAGTGAAGGATTTAAAATGTACGTTCACCCTGTGTTTATATATGATGAGGCGGATTATTTCTAAATATCACTGAATAATCGAATCAACTTTAAATTAAAAAAAAATGTTATGCTAAATATTTTTGGTTTAAATTATTTTTTTTTTAAAATAAATTGAAAGTTTCAAACAGGCAAAGATGTAAAAAAAATATTTGTAATGCCCATAAAATCCAAAGTAAATGCACATTAACTAAACACATTGAATTCAGGAATATTTATCCGTTTTATATCCCTGCAACCGGTAAAGGCCATCAAGCCTGAATTCCTTGGGTCGCAATTTAATTAATTACAAAATAATGCCCCGAAATCAGTAGTATAAACACAGTGGCATCCAAAACAATCCTGCTACATAAATTACTAATAACACTAAATATAATATATTGTATTATTACTTTTCTGTTATTATTATTGTCTTTGCTATAGAATAATGGGTCAAGAGTGTTCAGCCAGAGGCCAGACAGACAGGGGATGCTGGGAGTAGTTATATATAGAGGTGTCTAGCCTATTCCCAGAGAATTCTCCTTTCTTTGCTATTAGTAGTACGTTTTCCTCCATTAGTAATAATGCACAGCGCTGACTCTGATGTAAACTTAGGCCTCTAAGGTGGGGGGTGGAATCTGTCAGTGAAAGTCGTGCTTAGAATTGAGTCCTGCGACTGTAAACTAAATAGGCAGATAAAGTCCCTTTGCTCTGTTGTGTGATGATTAGGAATAGGTGTGATGATTAGGAATAGGCTCTGAAAACGAGAAGGCAAATAAAGAGCAATACTCTGACCCCTATATTGCTTCAACCCTCATTGGCCTCTTAAGTCCTGCTTTTTCTAACAACTGAAATCTAGTTATTTGCTGCAAGGACAGAATATTTTTAAAATTATTATGATGTAATTATATGCTTGTTCATTGGAATTTCTAATCAGTGGATAGTTTGACAAGAGGGAGCAAGACTTGGGTGCTGGGTAACTGGTACCAGCCTCTATCCCTTGGGTGTATGATATATACATCTGCAGCTGATTCTCTGTTACCCTCCTGGCCCCTGTTTCCCTTTGCACAGCAGAGAGTGTGAAATAAAAATGGGCAACTTACAGTGGTTAAACAGGCTCCAGGCTCTAGGAACGTCCCCTTATGTCTTTGTTAAAAATGTATCCAAGAGCGAGGGAGCAGCATTTCCTGGTGGGTGCAGCTGGGTTCCCCGACTTGCAGTGTCAGTAAAGATGATCCACTGTTTCAGGCCGTGTGTGTCGTGGGCAGGGAGCTGTGGGCAGAGGGAAGTGGGCAATGCTGTGTGTAGATTTAGGCACAGCTGCTGCTATGGATCAACCTTCCTTTCCACAGTGCCTGCTGCATCCCGATCTTTCATTCCACACAGGAGAGAGGAGACATTCCCAGATCCCACGGAAACTTTTCCTTGATCTTCTCTAAAAAAAAGTTTCTCAGAGATAGATTTTTTTTGGCCTTCTTTTCCCCCTCCCCTTCCAGTCTCCCCCCTCCTGCTGACGTTGGCGCTGTCAATCAGACTCGGTGCAACTCTGTTCCCGCAGCAGCATCCCCCAGAATTTAACTGTTTTAGCCCATTTGCCTTTATTCTGGTGCAATTGTGCAATTTGTCCATCTCTTCACTGACCGGTAGCGATATTTCGGCTGATAACATTCGCTTATTTCCCTGTCATTTGAATAACATTCCCAGTGGGCACTGAGCTAGGACAATGATGTCTCGGGCAATAGGGATTATTTTTTTTATGTCTCTTAGGTGTGTGCGTGTTTGTGGGGGTGTGTGTGTGTGATTTTTATGTGTATAAAAATTTATTGGACTACTTTCCAATTTTTTACCCCCTTTAGGGGGAATGATATTTTTTTCTCATATTTTTTCTTAATTTTGTTCTATTAATTATCGAATTTACCAAAAAGGTATTTTATTAAAAGAAAATATTGAAACATACACGTGCCTGTATTCCTTGCAGCCACAATGAACCCGCATTTACTACTCTGGTGTTACTAATTTCCAAATCCTTTGTGGGTATTTTGTATCAAAACAATAAGTCAAGATGGACAGCAATATTACAGGACATCGACAGAATAAAAAGGCCTGCTGAGTAGACTTTCCGTGACAATAATGTATACATAGAAACATGCATAGAAATTATTTATTTTTGGGAAACTATTTTATTTTTATATTGTATTTTAGTTACTTTTAAAAAAACAATTTTGAAGGAAATATATGTAAATGTGACTGTATATTACCACTGAAGCTTTAGGACCATTTCTATCTTTCACTGATAAATATACAGGAAATCTAAAGGTTAACAAAAATGTTATATTATGCCATAAAATACTTACATGTCACAGTCATGAAAAAAAATAGAATTTGCTGTAATTATTTCTAAACACAAATTCTTTGGAGCGGTTACCTCTATAAAGCTGATTTCGTTAGCAAACGGTCAGCCCTCAATGGTTAAATGATCAGCTATAATATGTCTGAAGCATCAAGGGGTGTGGGTGAATGTCAGAGCGTAGATTATTCCATATTTCATGCTTTCTTAATCATCTTACTTCTCACTGTCAGTAACTTGGGCTGTGGCGTGCACTGACTGACAGGATATATATATATATATATATATATATATATATATATATATATATATATATATATATATATATATATATATATATATATATATTAGTTTGATAGATAGAGAGACAGATAGACAGGGCTGACAAATAGTTTGACAGATGCATTTTCCTAGGATAAAAAGAGATATTGAAAGGTGTCTAGGTTGATCATTTACGTATTTCTATAGTTATTGTTTTAAATAGATAGATAGATAGATAGATAGATAGATAGATAGATAGATAGATAGATAGATAGATAGATAGATAGAAAATATAAAATAGCTAGTTGGCTAACCGACGTATGAATACCCAAACTAACACATACACTTGCCCATTCCCCCCTGCCAATAAATAAAGTGGTTTGATACAAACTATAACAATTTGTAAAGAGATGTAGGCAATTTAGACAAATAAGGTTTTTTCTATAAACGTAGGCGAATAATTAGGGCTAATGAAAAGAGACCATTAAGTCTCAGTGTGGGCCAGGTTAAAAGAGAAATATACAGGTATTGCCTTGAGATTTTTTTCTTCCTCCAGCCTATGAAGTCGCTTGGCAAATGATATAAAAATAAAAGGCAGACATTTCAGTAAGAGGTAAAATAATGTAAAATCGTCCATTTATAATGTGGGCGCAGAAAAGCTAAGGGGCAGGTAAGGGAACTTGTATGAACAACGGTGCGGCTTGAGGGCTGCGCCCGGTGATACAAGAACAAACAAAGCTCCCCATTCACTTAGTGCCAACGGCTATTAAGGAGCCCAGCATCTAGACGGTAATAAATACATATTTGGGCAAGTCTGCGGAATGTCATACTAGTGGATATTACTCCATTCCTGCGGCTCCGCTTCAAAGACAAAGAGCTCAGTGCAGTCAGTGTTCAGGAAAAGTGGGGAAATATAATTGTCTGGGAGTCCGGGCGACCAAGCAAAACACAAAATATTGGTGTTTACGCCTCTCTGATTTGCTTTCAGATAGAGGCACAGGCATAGTCCTGCCATCAGTCTGGCCTGTGTGGGGAATTAGTAGAGACAAGCCTTGCCCACAGCCTCCCTTCTGTGCTACCCATACCTGCACACAACTGCCTGGCCTCTTCCCTTGGGCTCACTTTCTATCCCTGCCTCCCACTTGCACTTCATAAATACCTACCACCCCTAATAAACAAAATGCCCCTATTTGTTGCCTACTTTAATTACAGGCTCAAAACACTGCTGCACCTGGGGGAGGGGGTAGCTTTATAATGAATGAAGTATGGAGACCTGCTTATTCCACAGTCTTCTCGTTATGATAGGTTGTGTTTTAGATTATACAGGAGAATAAATTATGTAAAAGGATTCAACTCATCTAAGAAATGTGGCGCATTAAATAGTACAAAATGGACAGGCGCAAACGAATAAATTACCAGTGCAATGCAAATATAATTCATACAGAATAAAAACAATCCATATTCTGCTGCAACGATTAAGTAATATGTTAAGACCTGCCCAGATATATAAATAATATATATATTGAGGATACATTGTCTGTAGTAACACGAACGATTGTATAAAAATGTAAACCTACACAGCTATATACTTATTTATATTTACATTTATATCACATTCAAATACAACGGTGATTACACTGCCTTTTAAGTGAGAGGAGTCGAATAATTATTTAGATATTAATAAAGGATAATTATAATAGATCTGAATAAGGAAACAATGTTTGATGCTATAATTAATTCAAGGTGTAATTGCCTGACCCGTCTGCACAAAATCGTAAAGATTCTCGCTGTGATTAGTCCCTATTTCGAATGATTTAGTAAAAACAATAATACGATAATACGAAGGGTAGGTTTAAACAACAACAATGATGATAATAAAAACAACAATTATAAATACAATAAATTAGTACAATAAATTATTAGTACAATAAAATAATTTCCAATAAACCCCCAAGTCCCTGTATATGTGAGGTTGCTGTTGCTGCTACAAATGTCAAGCTATTATAATAATGATAATAATAAGAATGTTATATTTCTAATTTTCAGGGCCACATTTCTGAGACCTAAGGCCCGTGTCTGTGCAATAAAGCAGCTGTTCAGTTTTTTCCTTCCCATCCCTCCATTGAGAAATATAAAGCAAAGAAGATGGAAACAGTTTCAGTAGCCCTAGATGTGGCCTGAGCACCTGGCCATAGAAGATAATGAAGGGAGCAGGGGGCCTTACCAGTTCTGTACAAGGTGATCCTCTGTATGAGATGATAAAAGGCCTGCTTAATTATTTTGTTTTTTTTTTTTGTAGTTTAAGCTCAGTGCAAAGGAAAGTGATTCTGCAGCATACCGAGAGCCTAAGGAAGACAATGCGAAAAACTTCCGGTATGGCGCCTGAGTGAATTGCAGCACAGTGAGGCTGCTCCGCAGTGTGCCCTCCTTACAACTAAATTTTCAAGGGCTCGGTTAGAGTTTCAAACCCTATAAATGGCGGGAGACTCACCAAAGCCGAAGAAAAAGTTAAAACAAAGTGTTCCTGACGTGTCCAGCCCAGATAGTAAACGGAAAAAAGACGCTGGGGCCCCTCACAAGATGGCGACAGTGTGCTCTGCAAATAACACGCAAGTTTCAGTACAATCTCACACTGACATACCTAATGACTTATTCTTTAAACAAATGGCTACAGAAGTTGCCAATATGTTGCACCCTATCATTGAAGCCTCAATTGACAAAGCTGTACAAAAGATACAGTGTGACATTGGTAAACTATCTGCTCAGCTTACCTCACAGCATGACTGTATCACAGAAATGGAGGAAAGGATTTCTTCTCTAGAAGATAATGCTTCATCTTCTACTAATAAAATAATGATTCTGGAAAAAAAAGTAAAAGAGCTAGAAAGCAAAACAGAGGACCTGGAAAATAGGTCCAGAAGAAACAATTTACGTTTCATTGGTATCCCTGAGCATTACAAACAGGAGTCACTTAGTGCTCTTATCTCAAAATGGTTGCCTAAGGCTTTAGGCTTACAAAAGGAAATACCCTTTTTAAAAATAGAAAGAGCACACAGAGTGGGCACATTTTCTGAATGGAACAATCAAAAACCCAGAACGGTTTTAGTCAGATTTTTGGACTATGCAGACAAATTCAGCATATTGCAATCTTACAAAAGTCACAGAAATCTAAAGTTAGAAAGCTACAATATTCTAATCTTTCAAGATTTTTCACCAGCCTTATCGAAGAAAAGGCAAAGCTTTTCTAAAGTATGTCAATCTTTGTTTCAACTAAAAATAAAGTTTGCCATGATTTATCCTGCTATCCTGAAAGTATTCCTAACAACTGGAACCCATACCTTCCTGGATTATAAGGAAGCTGAACGATTTGTTGCCCATCTTGATGTACACTCTGGTCCAAAAAAACTACCTTTTGCAAACTTATCCACACGTCCCACAACTGCTTCTTCTTCCAGTCAAAATAAAGAAGTGAGGGCAAACTTAAACTACAACTCTCATCTCTCCAGAGAAGAGTCTACTTCAAAAGGGAAGGAGCTTGACCACAGATCCAGATCCAGATCCCCACTGGCTGAGAGGATTTCCCCATCACAACAAATAGAGATGGACACTTGAATTCCTATATATAAGGTCACTGTGTTTGATAGGTAGAATTATATACAATTGAGGTTATATTGTATAAAAGGTCTATATGGATATATACATGGGCCCTAATTTCCTTTTCTTTAGGAGGAGGCGGTTCTAGCCTTTACTGGTTAATCTCTATATTTGAGTTTATTAAGCTGTAAATTTCCACTCAAGGAAAAAAGTGAAGCTTTAAAGTTAAAAATTATTGTAAGTTTAACAATGTTATGTTATTACTTCATTATCTATACATGTTTTTTTGAGATTTTTTATCACCCAAAATGTTCTTACTGCTACTGTCTAATGGATATTAATGAAAACAAATGGTACAAGGCTAGTGTATTGGCGTTATGGCATACATTTTATTTAAAAATATATACTTATGGATAACATTACAATTATTTCATGGAACGTAAATGGTATCAATTCCCCAATCAAAAGAAAAAGAATTTTGCAAGAATTAAAAAATTACAAAGCGGATATTGCTCTCCTCCAGGAAACACACTTGAATGATGAGGAAAATCGGAAGCTGTGTTTTTCCTGGGTTGCCGATAACATATATTCCCCTGCAATAAATAAGAAAGGTGGTGTAGCAATTTTATTTAGCAAAAAGTTAAATTTCCATCTAGTAAAATCATCTAGAGATAATAGTGGTAGATTTTGTCATGCGGAAATCTTTCTTCAAAATCAGCTATGGAACATTTGCTCTATATATGCCCCTAATAATAATAAACCTGAATTTTACAAGGATATTATTCATAGAATAAATTCACTTAACTCATTTAATGTGATAGTAGGAGGAGACTTTAATGAATCACATATTTGGACTTTAGATAAATGTAATACTTCAAGCAAACCGTCACCAGGCAAGTCAAAAATTTTCACGGAATTTTTAGATCACACTAATCTTAAAGATGTTTGGAGAATTTTAAATCCTTCAAGTAAAGAATTCACTTTCTATTCACATTCACATGGATCTGGGACAAGAATAGACTATTTACTCACGTCCATTAACTTACTTAGTCATGTTTCTGATGCAAGGATAGGAGATTTTAATTTTTCGGATCATACCCCTATAAGCATTACGCTAATAACGAATTATATTTCGAAGTCATATATCCCTTGGAAATTTCCAATATTTTTGTCATCTAGACCTGACTTTCAACAAATGCTTAAAGACAAATGGAAAAGCTTCTTAGCTGACAACATACTTCACTCAAGCAATCCAATACTTCTCTGGGATACCTGGAAAGCATACATTAGGGGAGAAATAACTTCATTCAGATCTCAATTTACCAAGAAAATGAATTCAAAGATATTGGAACTAAGTGGGAAACAAAAGAATGCTTATATGACATTTAAAACAAATCCAACACAAATCTCTAAGGTGGAATTTGAAAACTCCATAAAAGAATTGAAGTCTTGGCTATCCATTAAGGATGATATTAATCAGAGTTACATGAAATCTAAATATTTCAACTTTGGTAATAAACCAAATAAAATGCTAGCCAACCTGACAAAAAATTGGTCTAAAAGCCATAAGATATCTGCTATCAAATCTGCTGACGACAAAATAACGCATAATCCAACAGAGATAGCAGAGATTTTCAAGTCATATTATGATAAACTCTATTCTTCCACTAATACAGATAGTAAGCAGAGACAAACACTCTTAGAGAATTTAAGCCTTCCAAAAATATCGCATGATGAATTAGAAAAATTAAATTCTCCAATTTCTGAGGAAGAAGTGAGATCTACAATTTCATCTTTGAAGAAATACAAAGCGGGTGGACCAGATGGACTAACAGGGCCTTTTTATAAATGTTTAATAGATGAATTCTCTCCTTACCTAACACATTTATTCAATTTTATGATTACCCACAAAAAGTTTCTCCCTTCCGGTTTCAACTCATATACTTCAGTACTGCTAAAACAAGGTAAAGATCCATCTCTTACATCATCATACAGACCTATTGCTCTAATTAATCAAGATGTGAAAATTCTTACAAAAATAATAGCCAACCGTCTTTCCAATATTCTACCAAATCTCATCTCTCCTGAACAAAGTGGATTCACCAAGGGAAGATCAGGTACTAAAAATATTAGAACCATAATAAAAGTAATCTACTCAGCAAAAACAAGTAATGTTCCAACCACACTAATAGGAATTGATGCGGAGAAAGCATTCGACAACATTTGCTGGCAACATCTAACAGACTCTCTTAAAGCATTTGGTTTTAAAGGCCTATTTACTGATCTAATTCAATTATTATACTCAACCCCGACTACTCAGATTTTGGCTGCAGGTGAACTTTCAAAAACAATACACCTAAAGAGAGGAACTAGACAAGGTTGTCCTCTCTCTCCTCTATTGTTCAATCTATCAATGGAACCATTAATTAGAACGTTAAAAAATGCTGATTGTTTACCTGGCCTATACATAAACAATTCAAAAGTTCAATTAACAGCTTTTGCAGATGATCTACTTCTATTTGTCAAAGATCCAAATAAAAACTTAACCAAGATATTCTCCATCATCCAAAGTTTTGAAGCTATCTCTGGATTTAAAATCAATTTAAATAAATCAGAACTCATGGATGTTTATGGAAAAACTTCCTTAAATATGTTACAGCAAATGAGACTAAACAAAAGTCTCCCATTTATTAAACACCTAGGTATTTATGTTCCGTCAGATCTTCATAGGCTTTACTCTCTAAATTATTCTCCT